>NC_050070.1:64830202-65573028 GCF_009764565.3 Dermochelys coriacea | reverse complement strand
AACTAGTTTTGCTGGCATAGCTTATTCCAACACTCCTTTGCTGTTCAAGCAAATTCAACTACGGTGACAAAAGTGCAGTTTTTCCTGTATACCTGCATCTGCACCATTATGTTGGTTGCAAATCATCTCATCATGTACCCAACCGACAGCTATTCTGGCAAAAGTTTGTAGCGTAGACCTGGCCTTAGATTATATGCTCTTTGGGTCAGGAATTTTTTTTTAAAACGGTTTGGACAGTGCCTAACACGATGGGCTCTTGGTCTATGATACAATAATACAAATGAATCAGCTTTACAGGGCAAGACCCTAATGACTCTGGAAGTTGCCTCTAAATTAACCCTTTCATGGATGTTACCTACACCATACCAAACCGAGTACAGGTATCTTGATCATCACAGCACATGATTGCTTTTCATTTTGAGTTAAGCATGAAGTCAAAGTCTGTCTCAGCTTGCATCTTTTGCAGTCCTATTTGACTTTATACCAATGTGAAATTTGGCCCCATGAGTTTATTTGATCAACTTGCTGGTGTAACTGTTAAAGTAATAAGGGACAAATCCAAACCCCAGTGAAGTTAGTGGAGGTTTTCTTTCTTTCAGTTCAGGAGGTTTTAGATTGGGCCTCGAGAGATAATTGTGCCGAGTTATTATGCATGTAAAGCCATTGCATCTTTTATCTCCTGAAAAAACTCATCTAGCCCATGCTTTCCATTAGTCTAATGGACCTGTACAAAAGATCATGCCCTACTTTTAACCATATTAAAATATTTAACTAAGAAATCAAATGCATACATTCCTACTTTAGTTTGACTTTCATGCAAGTTGAAGTAGATGGCAAATAAACACAAACCAATGGAAATTTAATACTCAAATTATCATCCATGCACATACATCTCCTCAACCAACACTTTTGAATTAATTTACACATGATTCATTTACCAAATCCTTGAAATAGTATGTTAAGTCTGTTATATTGTAAGCTCCAGGAGTCAGGATTTCTCTTTTGTATTTTGTACAGGGATGAGCATGTTGTCAACTGTAAGTCCCCGATACTACAAAGATTTAACTTTACTACTGTGAGTAGTGGGACTTATTCAAGGTAACAACTTTAAACATGTGCGTTAGTGTTTTGCAGGATTGGGGACTTAATAAATAAGTTTCAGTTGCTATAATAGCTCTAGCTGGAAAAAATATTGAACTAAGGCTGTTGTCTGTTTGAAGCCAATAGCTCCTCTGCTTTTTACAGCCAAGGCTAATAACACTGCTGCAGCAAAGAATTTGTCTGGATTGCTGCTTCATACTCCTTATTTAATGGTTTACAGACTGGCTATAAAAAATTACCGTCACCTGAAAGTTGGCATCAATATTTCATGTAGGATTTTTTTTTAAGATATTAAAGAATATTTGGTTTTAATTTTTAAAGTTTTAAAGTTTTGGGTTTTTTAAATGTCAAGAGAAAAAAAAAACAAAAAACCCACTTTATTCCAAATGTCTTTCTACATTGTTAGCTGATCAAACCTAGCTTTGATTACATTATTTTAAATTTCAAGATTTTTATGTTGTTCTTTAAAGTTCACACTCCCAGGTATCCACTTCATAGTTCCTTCCCTTTGTCAGTTAGGCACTAAAGACTAGTGGGTAGCCATTGATTATGGTCAGATAGATTGGAGGAAGTGTTATGGAGTGCCAAAATGTGCATGGAAATTCTCCACCCCTTGACTAATTTTGGCAAATAAATACTGAAGACTAAGCCTAGTTTATGGGTCAGCTCCAGAACAAAATATTTGTGGCTTTCCAAGTTACACAAGCCTTTAGCCAGGCACAAGGTTCATCACCTGCTAAAAGCAAAACAGACAAAAGGTAGTCCTTTACAGCATTACAAAGCTATTCTAGCAGGTGGGGGACAGGTTCATTTAAAATGAGCTCCTTGTCTCCTGTACTTAAAAAAAATTACTGATTTCTAGAACTATTCCATTTCTTCCCTACCCCATCAGGACCACAAAGTTTGTGGAAGTTTCTTCCTAGAATAGGACTCTCCCGTGAATGCATTGGAGCAACTGTGAATGTAGTTGGAGCATCATACACTGAAATTAACATACCAAGGCCAAGATCCACAAAGGTTTTTAGGTGCCTAAATCCCAGTTTCAGGCACCACTGCAATCCACAAAACCAAGCTCTGTTGTGGCCTACCCCTGAAGGCACCTTAACTCATTCAACACCTAAATCTTCACTGTAAAAGTTCCCTAGGCAGAAACTTAGGTGCCTAAGCCTCAGTGTAATCCATGTACTGAGGAAAATTAGGGAGAGGAATGCCTGTTTCAACCAAGGGGCCTGATCCAATAGGTGTACTCGGAGACTGCCTGTGGGATCAGGTGGTCATGGTAACACCAGTCTACCTGAAGACTTTTAGCCCAGTGGTTAGTGCACTCACCTGGGATGTGGAAGACAGGTTCAGTTTCCCCCATGTCTGAGGGGCAACAAGGATTTGAACACTGAGCACTTACCTCTTGGGATTTGGCTCTACCTACTGAACTATTGGATATTCTGATCCAGGGCTCCCTCATTCTCTCCTGTTCAAGATGTTCCACTATGCATACATAAAGAATCACTGGGCCAAAGACAGAGTGATAGCCTGGCAGTTAGGACATCCACATGGGACACGGAGCAGCCAGTCCCCTTGTTCCCATGACTATTTATCCAGAGTGGAACAGCTTCTACAGGAGAGAGATTGATGGACTCCCACTCCATCAGAATATCCCATAACTCAGTGGTTTGTGCACTGAGCAGTGTGGGAGACCTCTGTGCAAATCCTCCTTCCCCTTCAGGCAAAGGGAGTAATTGAAACTGGGTCTCCCATTTCTCAGTCAACTGCTCCAACCACTGGGTTAAAGTTTATCAGGCAGACATCACCACCTCCTCTGGCCATTTTGTGCAGCACATAATGACTTGGATACCTAAACCACCTGACTCTAGGAGAGAGTTTCCTGGTTATGGATTGCTAGAAGAGATACTGTTCCCTGCAGGCTGGATTTAGGCACTTATCTCCATAAGAGAAACAGAGCTTGGGACACATCCCTCTCATCAGCATTTCCCATTGGCTTTTCTTAAGTGGCTTCTTGCCTAGCATGCTAGCTGTTGTGGAACTCATTCTTAAGCACCTGTTTCTCCCTGTGCATTGTATAGGAAGCCTAGATGCCCAACTCAGGCTTTTTAGAACATATTTTTGCTCAGGTGATCTGCTAAGTGCCTAAAGTCTCAACACCTAAGACTTATTAGTGGATCTAGGCCTTAATGATTACACAATCAAAGAAATCTACATGGTGCATATATTCTGTGTAGGTGTGAGAAAATTAAATAAACCCATGCAATTCATTTATTTAAATAATTGCCTACTCACATAAGCATTCTATACATTTACTTAAAATGTCTGATTGTGAAATTAAGAACCAACCAAATTTAATGGCCAAAATTTTCAAGCAAGAATCAAACAGATCTCTAAAAATTATGGGAAAAATCCACATTAGATATGCAATTACCTTGATGATTTATATAAATTATTTGTCTGCAGGCCATTTCAACCTCTGCAAAGACAAATCCACATAAGGGATTAGGATACTCTTAGTTGTAGCTTGTAGAGTTTCCATTATTTACATTATTATTATTACATTGGGTTTGAGAGTGACCACATTTGAGTGGGGGTGGGGTTTATACTACTAACTGTCAAAACACAAATTAATCCAATATTATGGTTAAAACCTGAAACACGTAAAAGTAAATAAATTCAAAGGGAAAGAGTTAAGATTGAGTTAAGGAACACAATGTTGAATTATGTCTAGGGCTGTCAAACTATTAAAAATGAATCTAGATTAATCTCAAGATTAAAAAAACCCCACAATTAGTCACAGTTTTAATTGCGCTGTTAAACAATAGAATACTTTGTTTTCTACATTTTCAAATATATTCAGTTACAACACTGAATAAAAGTGTACAGTGCTCACTTTATAATATTTGATTACAGCGCAAATACTTGTAAAAAAGTAAAAAATAGTATTTTTCATTTCGCCTCAAACAAGTACTGTAGTGCAATCTCTTAATCATGAAAGTGCAATTTACAAATGTAGAATTTTTTCATATAACTGGCCACCATTCCAGAGAACATGCATCCATGCTGATGACGGGTTCTGCTGGATAACTGTCCAAAGCAGTGCAAACTGACATGTTCATTTTCATCAACCTTCTGTTAGTGGCATCTAACTCAGATGATTTTCTATTTTGGTACTTCGGGTTTTGTAGTTTCTGCATTTGAGTGTTGCTCTTTTAAGACTTCTGACAGCATGTTCCATAACTCGTTCCTCTTAAATTTTGGAAGGCACTTCAGACTATAAAACCTTGGGTTGAGTGCTGTAGCTATCTTTAGAAATCTCACATTGGTACCCTCTTTGTGTTTTGTCAAATCTACAGTGAAAGTGTTCTTAAATCAAACATGTGCTGGGTCATCATCCAAGACTGCAATAACATTAAATATATGGCAGAATGCAGGTAAAACCACATAGCAGAAGATGCAATTCTCCAAGGAGTTCAGTCACAAATTTAATTAACACATTATTTTTTTAAACGAGTGTCATCAGCATGGAAGTATGTCCATTGGAATGTGGCTAAAGCATGAAGGTCCTACAAATATTTAGCATATCTAGTGCGTAAATACCTTGCAATGCCAGCTACAGAAGTGCCATACGAATGCCTGTTCTCACTTTCAGGTGACATTGTAAATAAGAAATGGGTAGCATTATCTCCCACAAATGTAAACAAACTTGTTTGTCTTAACGATTGGCTGAACAAGAACTAGGACTGAGTGGACTTGTAGGCTCTAAAGTTTTATATTGTTTTGTTTTTGAGTGGTTATGTAAAAAATATACATTTGTAATTTGCACTTTCATGATTAAGAGATTGCATTACAGTACTTGTATGAAGTGAAATTAAAAATACTATCTTATCTTTTTTACAAATATTTGCACTGTAATCAAAAATAATATAAAGTAAGCACTGTACACTTTGTATTCTGTGTTGTAACAGTACTGGTATGAGGTAAATTGAATTTTTTTACAGTGCAAATCTTTGTAATCAAATATAAAGTGAGTACTGTACACTTTCTATTCTGTGTTGTAATTGAAATAAATATATTTGAAAATGGAGAAAAACATCCAAAATGTTAATGTAAATTGGTATTCTATTATTTAATAGTGCACTTAAAACTCCAATTAACCATGATGATTATTTTTTAAATAAAGTTAATTTGTTTGAGTTAATTGCTTGAGTTAACTGTGATTGATAGTCCTAATTATGTCCTTTGGCCTGTGGTACACAGGATCTTCCTCTTGCCCAGGATATAAACAAGTCCAAACAGCCAGTTAAGTGGTAAAAAGCACCTCCTTGTGCAGGATTTCATTTATTAGAGGAAAAGTCAACTCAGAAAATAAAAAAAACTCTTACCCCAACATCCCAGCAGGGTGACTAGGTCATTCTTAATCCGTGTCCCCTACTTGGATCCACTGTTCGTCTCTACCCAGGTTCTTCCTCCAGGGTTCTCTTAGTTCCAGTTTCTCTCCCTCGTGTTAGGCTTCTTACCCCTACTGAAGAAACATTCTTCTCTGGCATCCAGGGAGGTCTGTCTACTGCGATTCTTCTCCAGGGATAGTGGGTGATCATTGCCAAGCCAATGTCTTGGAAGAGGTGTGTTTAGGAGGCTCCCCTCTCTAGGAGCTCCTCTTACAAGCTCTCCACCCTGGTAGGTTTCCCAGAGAGCTTGCCTTCAAGACTCCCTATTCAGCCTGCTGGCTCAGGCATCTCTTGAGAGCTCCCTTTCACAGGAGCCTCCTATCCCCTTTTAGAGTTTGTCTAACTGAGCTTCTGTAACCTTTATGAGGTCCTTTATTAGGTACTAATCAGCCACTTGGGGCAGTCCATTATCATCCAGGTGAGGCCTTCCTAGGGTCGTCACAGGCAGATGGGCCCTACCTCTTCATAAAGAGTTGCTGCCCATTTGAATGGCATAGCTATTTATTCTCAGTTTATTGACTCTGGTCAACTTATTCTGTTTTGAGATATCTTCAGAAAGTCTCTTCTCAAATGTTGCTGTTCCTATTTCACTTTTATGAACTAATAACTTCATCTCCCAACATACAACTGTGTTCTTCAAATCCCTATCAGAACCATCTCTGGGAAAACAACAAAAAAATAATTTGATTCCTTTTTTTTTTACAGCACATACATATAATGGAATACAAAGTATATTATGGGTGAAAATATTTAATGTTCCGTACCCTATGGAGAATTCAGAAGGTATGGTGAATGGTTCTGATGTGGCAATTACATTCCAGCAGTCAAAACTTCCATTTATGTGCTATAACATTGCTCACATGTCTTTTTTATTATATAAAAAATGAACAAATTGTCATACATTATTTACACATAAATCTTTCCCCCCACCACCATATAAGACATTGAGTATGGTCTCTATTCAGCAAAGTATTTAAGGATGTGTTTAATTTAAGCATATGAGTAATGCCATTGACTGAAATAAAGCACATACCTAAGTGTTTTACTGGATTAGTGCCTATGTGAATAAATTAAGAATAACTAAATTCCTTTAATAAAAGAATAACTAAACTCCTTGTGGCACCTTAGAGACTAACAAATTTAACTAAGGTGCCACAAGTACTCCTTTTCTTTTTCTGAATACAGACTAACACGGCTGCTACTCTAAACTCCTTTACTTTTCTTGAGATTATACATGTTCAGAATTAAGACAGTCACTAAAGAGCAAAAATGTCTGTTAGATTGGAGAGGAAAAAAAACAACCAAAAAATTGATAGTAATCACTAGTTTAGTCCTGGTATTCGCCCTTTTGCTATAGCTGTGTTTTTATGGAGATGGAGTTGTGCTTTTATGTCGCTCCATAATGAAGGTTGCATTCCTTTGCTTATAGCCAGAGGAGTCAGTTCTGTACTCCATGGGCCTCAGGATATGTCTATACTACAAGCGCTACAGTGGTACAGCTGCAACACTGCAACAACACTGCAGTAGCATAGATATTAGAGTGATAGAACGGGGTCTTTCCATTGTTGTAGTAAATCTATCCCCAGAGAGGCAGTAGCTGGGTTGACAGAAGAATTCTTCTGTCAGTGTAACCGTGTCCATGGTGGGGGTTAGGTTGACCTAGCTACATTGCATAGGGCATGAAATTTTTCACAGCCCTGTGTGATGTAGCTAGGTCAACCTAAGTTTTAGCTGTGGACTTGGCCTTATTCTCACTTGTACTAAAGCTGCTTGACACCATTCTGGTAGTGCAAATGTAATTTATGCCCACTGTAAGGATCCTCTTACACTACTAGAGAAGGGTAAAGGAGTCTTAGTGTAAATGGGAATCAGGCCTCTTGACTTCAAAGGGAATTTTGTCTCCATAGGAGCACAGGATCAGGCCTTAACTTACTTGTTCAAAGAGTAGGGCAGAGGTCTGAGATAATATCTATAGACCACCCCAAAAGCAATCATTTTCCCTATGAGGATTATTTATTTTTTCTGATGTCGCTTGTCATTGTTTTACTGTTCTCTTTCTGAATCAAGAGGGACTGATAGAGATTAAATAAATTCCAGTACCTAAGAGATGGTTGTTTACACAAATTCCTTTCTCTCCCACATGAATAATGAAGAGAGAGTGGATATCACAACCGTATGTGCTGACTACTGTTATGTTGTACACTCCATTTCAAAACCATGTATCCAAATTCAGTTGATGACTGAACACTGCACTTTGGCAGCTATAGTATCTGCTTCTTTAACAAAGAGTAAAAATGGCAGTTTAGTGAACTATTCTCTTCTTTTTGTTTCACATAATTCTGAGATTACACTATGCTAGTCCCCTTTGGAAGTTAAAAAACCATGAAGCTTCCTAATAGTATTGTAACTCCTGCAGATGTTATGTTGTGTAACTGTGAACGGTTTATATACATTTCACAAAATCCAGCTACTAGACAAAGAGAAAAATAAACAGCAATCTTTAATTTATAGACGACACATGTACTGTCATCATCTGATACTTGCAAATGCAGAAAAGTCAAAATAAATGTCACACATTTGACCTGGGACTCTGGGAGGGCTGAATTAAGAAGATTGTAAACTGAAGGATTGATATCCTGCTACTAGATGGAGATTAAGATTACAAACACCATTACAAGTGACAACCAGAGAAACAGGGGAATGTGAGTACTGGGCAGCAGCAGTTGTTTGTTGTTTCACTTTTGTTTGTTGTTTTGTTGTTGTCTTCCTTTGTTGTTTTGCCAGAACGGCTGAATCTTAACTGTTATACAAATAAAGAATCTTAAGAAAAAGAGCAAATCAAAAGTCTCCATGATAAAATATATCTATTTTTGTGGTATATTTGAGCAGAAGACAATATAAGTATGCACAAGTTGGTTTATAAACAACTTGTTTTAAGTAAAAGTAGAATAGGCAATATTAGTTTATCTAAATTATCTTGGTGGGTAAATATTTACAGTTTTAAAACTGTTATAAATCCATATACTAAAATTAAATCAATATATTAGCCTTATCTGCTTTAATAATCATTTGAGTTTTGAAACATATGTATTGTTGTATTGTGACATCAATACCGCTATCATATAGTATATTTTTGGCATAATTTATGATAGTATTTTTATAATTAATATTAATGTATTTCTACAGCTATTGCATATAAACACAGTAAAATTTAATCTTGCTAACTAAATCATTGTCATTCTGTTAACACTTGTAAGGGTGCTGACAGATGTGCCAATAATAGTATAAAACTATGTTAATTCCATTGGAAAATTGTGTCAGTAAATTAGGTTCCTCCCTTGAAGGATTGCCAGGGGAAAATTGTATAGTAAAATGAGATATTGGGTCCAGTCCTGCTCCCACTGAAATCAATAAAAGCAAGATTGAATTTACTGTCTATGTAATTAAATTTTGACTAGTTTACCCTGAATACTGTCTTCTGCATCAATTACTGTCACCTTGGAGAATAAATAACATAATTCTGCTTGCGCTGATTTTTCTGAAGCTGAGTTGCAAGCATGTATGATAATTTGGCTCAAGGAAAAGACACCGGGGGACTAATTAGTAAGTCTCCATATCATGAGAGTGGGATCAGTTAGCTAAGGAAGAAATGCAAAAAGGTCATGACTAGAAGCCAGGTGTCTCCGCCTGAGCGCTAAATGGGCTATCCACCTGTAAATATAGTCATAGCCCAGCTTGAAAATTATTTATTAGTTGGTCCCCTCTCTTTTAAAAGGACATTGTTGAAGGTTTCCTCTTCTCAATAAATCTGTATGTTTCTTTTGTCATCCTTTACTTGTTCTGTGTGAGTTCCTCCTAATTAAGAAGAATTGTAAAGCAATGACAAGGAAATCAGAAAAATAAACCTCAAAGGGAAATTGATTGTGGATGTGGTGCTCTATATATCTGATCTCAAACCTTTGCCCTGCTGTTTGCATGAGACAGGACCCAATCCTGTGCTTCCATGGAGCTACAACTCCCATTAAAATTAAGGAGTGTGGAAGTGAGACCCTTGGCTTTAGATAGAGAATTGCAACCAAATCTGGTGGGGGGAAACTGTTTTCCTATCCCATTAATATTTCTGAGAGTTCAGTAATTTGTCCTATTCCACATTAGGATGAAACTGATTTTTTTGGAAAATTTTTGTTCTCCTCTTTTCCCCTTCCTTCCTCCCCCCTCCCCCCCACAAACAAACAGGAAAGAGTGAGTGAGAGAGAGTGAGTAACCGATCAACTGATCGTAAAGAAGCCAGTGGCCTAGTGGTAGGAGTACTTATCTGTGATGTGGGAGACCAGGTTTAAAGTCCTTTCTCTGCCTGATCTGGAGGAAGAATATGAACCCAGATCTCCCATGTGAGTGCCCTTACCACAGGATACTGGATATTTTTTTGCAGGGTGGAAGGTGTCTCTCAATCTTTCCTGTTGAAGCTGTTCCACTTTGTATAAATAATAATTAAATACTAATTGGATCAGGAACTTGAAACTAACTCTCCCACATCCTAGATGAATGTCCTGACCAGTGGTGCTCTCTCTCAGGCCCAATGAAGAGTTATTTATGGAAACTGGAAGTGTTCCAATAGTTGGTTGAGAAAGAGACAAACTATATTCTATTGGGAGAGTTGTGTTCAAGTCCCTGTTCTGTGTGACTCAGATCAAAGAGTGGTTTCAGAGTAGCAGCCATGTTAGTCTGTATCCGCAAAAAGAACAGGAGTACTTGTGGCACCTTAGAAACTAACATTTATTTGAGTATAAGATTTTGTGGGCTACAGCCCACTTCATCAGATGCATAGAATGGAACATATAGTAAGAAGATATATATACGCATACATACAGAGAACATGAAAAGGTGGAGAAGGGGCTAATTAGTTAAGATGAGCTATTATCAGCAGGAGAAAAAACTTTTGTAGTGATAATCAATATGGCCCATTTAGACAGTTGACAAGAAGGTGAGAGGATACTTAACATGGGGAAATAGATTCAATATGTGTAATGATCCAGCCATTCCCCATCTCTATTCAAACCCAAGTTAATGGTATCTAGTTTGCATATTAATTCAAGCTCAGCAGTTTCTCATTGAAGTCTGTTTTTGAAGCTTTTCTGTTGCAAAATTGCCACCTTTAAATCTGTTACTGAGTGGCCAGAGAGGTTGAAGAGTTCTCCTACCAGTTTTTGGCTGTTATGATTCCTGATGTCAGATTTGTGCCCATTTATTCTTTTGCGTAGAGACTGTCCAGTTTGGCCAATGTACATGGCAGAGGGGCATTGCTGGCACATGATGGCATATATCATATTGGTAGATGTGCAGGTGAACGAGCCCCTGATGATGTGGCTAATGTGATTAGGTCCTATGATGGTGTCACTTGAATAAATATGTGGACAGAGTTGGCATCAGGCTTTGTTGCAAGGATAGGTTCCTGGGTTAGTGTTTTTGTTGTGTGGTGTGTGATTACTAGAGAATATTTGCTTCAGGTTGGGGGGCTGTCTGTAAGCAAGGACTGGTCTGTCTCCCAAGGTCTGTGAGAGTGAGGGATCATTTTTCAGGATAGGTTGTAGATCTTTGATGATGCACTGGAGAAGTTTTAGTTGGGGGCTGAAGGTAACAGCTAGTGGTGTTCTGTTATTTTCTTTGTTGGGACTGTCCTGTAGTAAAGAGTGGAAACTTAGTTCTCCTACATACCACAGGAGTTCCATAACTACATGGCTTGTAGAGCTTGTCTCTCTTGCTGGCCCAATGAACAGTTAAATTATTTATATATAGTGGAACATCTCCAAGTAGGGAAATTGAGAAAGCCCTCTAAATCCAATAGCCTGCAGTTAGGATTCTTACCTGACATGTGGAAGAGATGGGTTCAAGTCCCTGCCCCAAATCAGAGAAAGGACTTGAACCCAGTTCTCCCACAGCTTTGGTTACATAGGGGCGGACCTCTTTATGTGAATCAAAGAAACCCTTCCTGACAAATCTCTATTTTCCCACAAAAAAAATTTATTATGGAGTCACAATGAAGACACTTTGAAGGCCCCAGTGCTTGAAAGGAGACTGATGCAACAGACCATATGTCTGTATAGAACCCCATTGAAATCAATGGGGCTTCATACTGGTGCAGAGGTCTACTTGCATGGCTCTCCTTGCAGGATCAGAGCTTTGGTCTGTGTATTTGTCAAGTGAAGAATATACCTAGCATCTTTCATGATAGCAAAACCTGTATGTTCCTCCCATCTATTTAAAAATTCTTAATTTTTAAAAAGTATATCATGGATACTATGGGTCCAATCTTGCTCCCATGAAATCAAGAATAAAACTTACATTTTTTCCAGTGGACTCAGGAAGAAATACAATATTGCTAGCTTAGTGGTGGTAGTTTTCATTTTCTCCTCTCTGTACTGTCTTTGTCAATCAAGCAATACCCTTTCCTCATAATATCTAGAAATTTGTCTAAATTGCTTAAGTCTGCCAAAAAAAAGCAGAGGAACTGGAACATTTTTTTCTAAGTGAAAATGTGTGAAATGTTTAATGGGCTTGGCACAAACGAATACCTCAAAATATTTAAACTCAAGTATCAAGGGTAACTAGTTTCTACAAAGCTAAACATAGCTCTGCAGAATTAGACTAAACTGTTATCAAGTGCTGGAGTAGTTTGCACTTTTGAGCTGCAATGTTGCACCTTATTACTTTGAACCCCGTGGACAAAGCTATATCATTAGCCAATTAAACCATTCTGTAGATGTTTCCTGGAGAACTATAATATTATAAATATTGACAATATAAACAAATGAAGACCTGTTCTAAAAGAGCTCTGTCTGAATGAATATAGTCTTGTTGATATTAAATTACAAAATACTCAAAGCCTGGCATTTGCAACTGTTAGTTTTAAACCCTTGGTTACTATCTTAAATCAAACCTCTTCTATTTATTATTAATAAGAATCATATTTGTTATGGTCCTGCCCAAGGGCCAACCAAGACTGGTATCCTATTGTGCTAGGCACTGTACAAACATAGAGTAGTAAATGAAGAGTTTACAGTCTAAATAGGCAAGACAGACCAAGGGTAGGGGAAGGGATAGAGCGCACCAGCAGTGTGATGGCAGCAAACATCATGTTAATACCACAGGTGTTTTTGGGAGGTGGTTACTTAAGAGGGGATAGGTTAAGTGAAAAGAAAAGGGAAGATGAAGACAAGTCAGGGGAAAAGAGGGTAATGGGTAGATGTTGAGATGAAGAGATAATGAGAGGGTTGGAGCAAACAGGCAGTCAGCACAGAGCAGACAAAGTCAAGTCAAAGTTGCAGAAAGTTCTCTGAATGTTCAAAGGTCTCTGTTTTGGCTGTTTTGTTCCTATCAGCTGGGAGGAGCCTTTCTGGCAGACTCCTCTCTGCCGTTTTCCCCCAGATCATGAGGGAGAGGAGGAGACACCGCCTGAGATATTAGTGCCTCCAGAGGGGGAGGGATCTTCCTATCACAGTTCTGGGTCCAGGAGAGTGCTGGGGGAAGGGATGGCCCTGACTGACTCCATTATACCTGTATGAAATATAGCTTTGTAGCAGTGACTCTAGGATTAATGCTTGAGACCAGGATTTCCATAGGGGCTCAAGCGAGTTAGATGCCTAACGCCTAATGTCTTTTATTGCATTCCAAGCATATATTTTAGAGTGTTTTAACTTTCTAAAAAAAATTGTCTTTAGGAATGAAAATTACTTTTTCTGTTGCCATTCCAGAGCTGAATTTTGTTGTTGTTGTAAAGTTTAAATAATCTGATGAGTTAAGTTTGATTTATTAAAACATGGAGGAAAAGAGTTTTCATGCTTCAAAAATTTTTCATATCTGAGCAATCCAAGAGCAAATTATATATATGTATGTTAAAAATGTCTCTGATGTCAATGGGATTTAAGCACATGCATAAAGTTAAGCATGTTTAAGATCTTTGCTGAATGAAGGCCTCTTAGACTGTAATCTTTTCAAAGCAGGGACTGTCTCTTACTATGTGTTTGTACAGTACATATTACAATGGGGCCTCAGTCTCGGTTAAAGATTCGCTATTACACAAATTAATAATAATAAATACTTTGTCAGAAAGCCTCCCACCCTACAACTTGAGTGACAAGCAACCACTCCATCACTTCTAACTACACAATCCTTCCCTCCACCTTGAAAAATACACATGCTCAACCTCTTCCTAGTTTAAACACTAAAACCCTGTGAACACAAAGGTGCCCAACCTGAGCCACCTTCTCAATTGCCAAACCTGCCATCCAACTGCAAGTACTTAACACAGTCTTTCTCCTATCAGTGGCCGCCAAGTCCTCCTGATCTTTCTCAGATGACAAGAGTCTGATCTGACCCTCTCTCCCTGCTGTCATATTCTCCCAGAGAAGAACACTCAAGCTGCCCTGCCCCTCACAGCTGCAGCAATCTTCCCAAAATAGTGCCTTGAATCTTTGTATCACATATTCAAATACAATATAACCTCGTTCATCTGAAGATTTCAAGGAGTACCTGAGACCATCATAGGGAGTTGGATAAATGGAGAATCTGTACATGATTGTGCTTTGCTTAACCACAAGTTTTGGTTAATCAAGGTTTGACTATACACACTGCTGTGGTTATTTGAATGGGCAAACTAAAATGCACATTGGTGTATATACTTAAATATTTCAAACCTAGGGACCTGTATTACCCCTTGTCTCTGGTACTCTTGGACCTTCTTTTAATCTCTGTAAACCTAATGACTCTATAATAGGTGTGGCCAAACTTACTGACCCTCCGAGCTGCATACAATAATATTCAGAAGTTCAAGAGCTGGGCGCACTGGCTGGATCTTGGTTTTTCTGCCCTGTGGCAAGGTAGTGGAGCTTGGGGCTTCTGCCCTGAGAGCAGGGGGTATCTGGGCTTCAGCCCCACTCTTGCTGAAGTCCTGAGACCCAGCAGGCATGCCCCAAGTCCCAGCCGGTACCTCCCCGGAGGCTGAAGCCCCACCACTCTGCCGCAGGGCAGAAGTCCCAAGCTCCCCTTCCCCCATCCCAGTCTGGTAGGCGGAGACTGGGGGGAGGGGCGTACAGGACTCCATGAGCTGCACTTTAACTGTAAAAGAGCTGCATGTGGCTCAGGAGTCGCTGTTTGGCCACCGCTGCTCTATATCGTGCCACATAATGATTCATTCCTTTTCTGAAAGATACAAATTAATCATAGTAGTTAATAATAATATTTAACATGACAGTGCTTCTCATTGTTATAAATCACAGAAAACCATGCTAATTCAACAATACATTTTGTTGACATACCACAGCCAAGCCTCCACATTAGTTCTGTTACACAAAGGCAACATTTTGAAATCAGAGATACATGAATATTTGACTCTCCCATATTTGACTTGGGATTCATGATCCAGTCGACAAGTCACTCACAAAAAACAATGAGCTCTCCCCATTTCTCAGCAAAGAGATCTCATAAGTAATATTGGGACTTCTATAACACCACCTTCCAATCATGGATTATATAGTAGTACTTCACAAACATTAAGTAAATCGAGACTTCACTGTTTTTGCAATACGTTACATTATATATCTATACACATAATATATTGCAACACAGTTACTGCTACATTATAAAGTATTTTCATAACTAGTTTGAATTACACTTGTCAAATGACCAAAGCACATTATGGTGCATTCTTTTTATTAATTATTATTTTATTTTATTATCATTTGCTTAACTAATTGCAAATTTAGTAATTCACAGATGGGACTCCCAGTCAATGAGAATTACCAAGATTCTATTGGCCTTTAATCAGTAAATTATAGTTGTACTTGTAGAAAGTGCCATGAGATTTCAAATGACCACAAGCAATCAGGACATCTGTTTCAATGTTAAAATGTTTACATGTCACCCTGGAGATTGCATTTGCAGCAGTCAGTGCTCCATTATTCCATACTTGGGAATTGGCTCATTATTGGCTCAGGACCTGATCCTGAAATTGGAATCCCACAGGTGGACCCTTATGCCGTTGTGAAGGCCTATTTAAATCAACAGATCTCAATACGGATACAGGGATCTATTTGCACAGAGCTGATTGCAGGCTGGGGAGCCTCAGACAGGAAAATGATACCTATTAGGTTCCCATCATCACTTTCTGCAGTTCCTGGGATTTCCTTAGAGCGCACCCATCCACTATTGATCTGGCTCAACTTAACTTAGACCAATGCAGTAAATATGAAATTGGTACAGTATGCTCCGTGGCTGAAATACATTTATTTTGGGATTCAAACAAATTAGGATTTAAGAAAATGGAACATATATTCACCATAATCTACTGTACTGAAAATGTGGCGTACTCACAAGAAGACAGAAATTAAAAGCATTGAAAATAGTAAATCAGCACTTATTTTCCCTTCTTCAGAGAAGAGCTAGTAAATAACTGCATTTGTAATGGTCAATGTGGTTGCAAATGACCTTTTTTGAAACCAACGTACAACATTGTACTACACACTAAGTAACATGGATGTTTGGTGAGCTGTTCTGCTCTAGTTCAACTCTTTCTTATCTCTTTACATGCTCTCCCACCCCTCAATCACTGTAGTAATTGAGCATCTCACAAACATTAATTTTTCCTCAACACTTCTGAGCAATAGGACAATATCATTACCTAACTATTAGAACGATGTACTGTATAGAACTAGGATTGGAATAAGAGTTGGGGTCTCTAGGGAGAAGACTGGAGTTGAGAACAGAACTAAGGGTTCCTCTTTCTCTCTGAAAGTTGGTTGAGGTCAGACAGATTTTAAACTTTTGCTTCAAGATGTGGCTGACGTGGGTATACTATGTATATTAGGTAAGGGAAACTCTCTTATATTGTAGTTGTCCCTTAAAATGACAGGCCGTTGTTTGTTAGACATACAAAATCCTTTCCCTCTCTGTAAAACTTGTTCCATTGAACAAACGAGTGCTTGGTAAAGTCCTTTTTATCTTAATTTAAACAAAACAAAATAACAGCATATGATTTATAAAAACACAGTAATATAGGGCCAAATTCTGATCAGGTAATGAAAGTGTGGGTGGTATTGTATTAATTTCAATTGAATATATGGGCCCAAAAAGCTAAAGGTGTTAACACAAGGGGGGGCAAACTACGGCCCATGGGATTGCCACCCCTGTACTACTGTGGGCCCCACACCGCTCCTGGAAGCGGCTGGCGCTAGTCCCTGCGGCCCCTGGAGGAGGCGGGGCAGAAGGCTCCGCATGCTGCCCTCGCCTGCAAGTACCTCCCTCAAAGCTCCCATTGGCCGTGGTTCCCCATTCCCAGCCAATGGAAGCTTCAAGGGAGGTACCCGCAGGCGAGGCAGCACGCAGAGCCCTCTGCCTCCCCTCCCCCAGGGGCCACAGGGACACGGTGCCGGCCTTTTCCAGGAGTGGTGTGGGGCCAGGGCAGGTAAGCAACTTGCCTAAGCCCTGCTGTGCGTCACTGCCACCCTGGAGCCACTCCAGGTAAGCGGCACCGGGCTGAAGCCCACACCCCAAACCCCTCCTGCACCCCACACCCCAACCCCCTGCCCTGAGCTCGCTGCCGCACCCCTCCTGCACTCCAACCCCCATGCCCTTAGCCCCCTCCTGCACCCATCCCTGCACACCTGCCCTGAGCCCCTCCCAAACTCCGCACCCCCCTCCTGCACTTCGACCCCCTGCCCTGAGCCCCCTCGTACACCCCACATCCCTCCTCTGCCCCAACCCCTTGCCCTGAGCTCCTTCCTGCACACAGCACCCCCTCCCACACCCCACACTCCCTCCCACACCCCAACCCTTTGCCCCAGCCCTACATTCATAGCCCTGCATGCAATTTCCCCACTCATATGTGGCCCTTGGGCCAAAAAGTTTGCCTACCCCTGTGTTAACATGATTCTGAAACTATCCAACAGTAAAAAGTAAAACAAGGTTTGGAGTTTGGTATACAGAGACTGCACCCAGGTTAATATCGTGGCAAACATACTATTAAACAACCTTTTAAGTTTTATTAAAGATATGGAAACGGGAAAGCAGTTAAAGCACTTGAAATGTAAAATATTAATGAAGGCTTTCATTTTAACAACATTCCATGTTCCATTTCCTTTTAGCTGGAGAGAATTTTTAGAAGGAAAGCCTATTTGGCAGGCTTTTGGAAAATAATAGCTGTCCTTTAGAGGGGAAAAGAAGAAAAAATTAGCTGAGTGGGACTGGAGTTGTTATTGTTTATGTCCAGTCCAGTTTCCTAAAAGACAAAACAAGACAAACATACAAGAGTGGGGAGAAAATAACAGCAAAGATAGAAAACACAGCTTCTGTCTCTGGTGTTGACTCTCATTTGCAACCTCTCTCCTAGAGAAATACAACCATGGGACTCGGGTTTATCAGCCATTCTCAAGACTCAATACACTTGTATTAGCATCAGGCTGTTTAAGGCATTGCTTTTAGTCATCTCTGTAGTCATAGGCTTACAGCAATGTTGCTAAATATACAGTCTTGGATAACTAAGACAGACTTTTATTAGACAGAAGGGAAAAGGAGAATAGGAAAAAGAAATAAGGTGGGAAAGGAAAAGGATACATGTGTGTGTGTATGTGACAAAGTCTCCCATCTAAGGTGGCAGTTGGGATTTAGCCAGAGCCGATTGAGGTGGAGGTGGCGACATTATCAGAGTCCCTCTCTTTGGCCTGGTCTAGTCAGGACGTCTCTGAGGATCAGGACAATGAATGCTCACCAGTGTTACAGTAGATCCTGCATCATTGGAGATGGTGGGAATGGTATACATGATGGTGAAGCTCACTGCAGCAATTGTTGGCAGACAACTTCTGCTGATTTCCCTCCAAAAGTCTTTTCTTTTAAAGAACCGTAGGCAGGAGAGATGGGCAGAATAGCCTATCTTCTCATTATTTTATCCACCAAACAGGCCTAATTTCCAATACATCAATTTTGGTCTATTCATTTCTGTTCCCATACTTTTCTTGTTTACCGGGCACGATCTCAACACAGTCCTTGAGTTATATCAGCAGGCCTTTTTGTTTGGACTAATTCAGTTTTTGTCTCATTTTTGCACCTTTTCCCATCAACATTTATTTTACATTATTGTGATTTTTATGAACTTTCAGTTCTTACAGTTAAGCTAACAATGAGGGTAATTTTCTAACCCAGTTACTACAACAGTGGCTCCCATCCATTTCAGTGGGAGTCACATGTGAGCATCTGAAAGCAGAACTTGGCCATAAAACTTTTATAGGAAACCTTTGTGTAAAAGCTTATGCTACTAAGCTTTGGAATGTATTGTAGCCAAAGACTGCAAGTTTGATATTGCTTGACTTTTTGTTCTTTTCATAATTCACTGTTTAAGTCGTACATGCTGTAACTCTGAATAGTACTGTATTCCATATAAACTATGCATACACAAGTACTTCCAAGGAAAGCTTTGCTTTTTGTGGTCACACTAGTACCCATGTAAGCGAATCAGATTTTTAAATTGTTTCTGTGTGTACTACAAGCAGCTATTTTCTTAATTCATATATATTTTCAGACTATATGCTCTCAGTGCAGTAGGCCAAAATCACTGGTGGTATAAGCAAATGAAGTTCAGGAGTTACTATCACTTACAATAAGAAAAGGAGTACTTGTGGCACCTTAGAGACTAACAAATTTATTAGAGCATAAGCTTTCGTGAGCTACAGCTCACTTCATCGAAATGCATCTGATGAAGTGAGCTGTAGCTCATGAAAGCTTATGCTCTAATAAATTTATTAGTCTCTAAGGTGCCACAAGTACTCCTTTTCTTTTTGCGAATACAGACTAACACGGCTGCTACTCTGAAACCTATCACTTACAATATAAGTGAATTTGGTAGTATTGATTGCTATACTAAGGATGAAACTGAAATGTTTTAAGTGGGCTATATACTATTGAATTATCTTAATTATTATAACTTATAGTATAGTCATAGAGACAGCAAATAGGGATATTATAGAGTGGACTCACCTTAGAACTGGCTGCCCAGATCCTTCAGCCTCTTGATGGGAGAGAAACAAAGTGAGATGAAGGCTAGCTTCCTTATTTGGGACCCATCTTCTGATAGAAGCAGAACAAACTGATCATTCCTGACACAGGGCTTGATTCTGCAAAATGCTGAGCACAGGCCCCAAAGCCAACAAAACATGTAAGAACATATTTGGCCATGATCCAGCAAAGTGCTTGAAGTTAGAGTGTTCAGCACCTTGTAGGATTGAGGCCACATTGAGATCTCTCCAGGAGATAGGATTACTGTGGTTAGACATAAGGCAGACTGTGCTGATAACTATTTCTATTGACTCAATTCCCTATGTCTGAATATATCCAAAGGACTCAAAGTTAATGGAAGCCTTTTAATTTACTTCATTGGGATTTGGATCAAGATCATTCAGTTATTTGCTATGAAGTTATCATGAGATATCTAAGTAAGATATCTAGTCAGTGATGTGGAAGAGCTCATGGTCACCATACCTATCAGTACTAATATTATAGACAGGTGTAGAAGAGAAGACCTGGAATCTAAATTTAGCAGAAAGGATATTGATCAAAATAGAACCTGTAGAGCTGACTGTCAAGGAGTCACAGGTCCGATGCTCTGGAACTGCTCTGTATGAAGCCACCCAGGACTCTGGAGTAGCGTAATTCCCCTTAAGGCATGCTATTGAGGGCAAGGAACTTCCTCGGCTATGGTCTTCCTGTGTCTGATCTCAGAGCATTTAGCACCCCTGTTCTCACCATGCACTTCCCACAGTGGGTCCACCTGTATGGAACCCCTGGGGAAGCCAGAGGGGTCCTGCACCCCAACTTTGCAATCAGCAATGACTCTCAGCCAGTGTTGCAAAACAGAAGGTTTATTAGTCTCGAGGATGACAACATAGAACAGAGCTTGCTAGCACAGAAATCAGGATCATTCAGTAAAGACCATCTTGGGGTGACCCAGTGCCACGTGCCCCCTGTGACCTCTCAACAGGAGACTGACCCCTTCCAGCGGCCAGACCTCTGACACCCCCATTGACCCTCCTCTGGTCTTTGTCTTACTTCCCAGGCAAAGTATCACCTGATCGCATCTCCCTTCTGGCTCTCAGGTTACAAAGTACATCCAGTACTTATGTGCAGGCTGCTGTAGCAGCCTTGCCTGCCCCAGAGGGTCTCAGCAAAAGTCACACACCCTTATTCCTACCACATATACATTGGTGTAATACACAGGGAAAATGAAATACATACAGTATTAATGCAAAACAGTAAGACTCACATAGGCTCACATACAACATAACAAGGGGAAAAACCCCACTTCATCACACTGACACAGAAAAACAACAATGATTTGGTGGATTACTTAAACTAAGAGAAAGCTGACAGGTGCTGTAGAGCACTCAGGTCTGGTTAAGACATATGCTAAGGATGTCAATAATACAAAGTTAATATAAAAAGATTAATATGAAGAAGAAAAATAGTGGAAAAGGAAAAAGATATGAGATTTACAGTTGCTGACTAGAATCCATCAGGCCAGGCATAAGATCTGTTAGTTCATCTGTAGTGTTATGCATGTGTAACACATGCTTTATGTTATGGGTTATACAGGGTTCTTCAAAAATACATTATAGAAGGTCCCATGAAAAATAAAACTGGTCAAGATAATCTCTTTAGGAACCACAGTTGTGGCTGAGATGGTACTTACATTCTACATGATTTATAACTTTCTTCAAAATTATCTTCTGGGATTAAATCTCTCACAATTGTTATCAGACCAGGAAATCCTTTCTATTAAATAAAAGCCATAAGTCAGCACAAAAAATGCTTTCCAGATATTTTAAAAAGCATTGTAGATACTTTTTGACCTTGGATAACTCAAACCATTTGACATTTTAAAAACGTAAAATTTGGCTCACACTATATGTATTCCTCAGTGAGGAATGTGCATTTTGCTGAATGTGAAAAATACTGGTTGAGACACAAAGAAGTTTTGAATGAAGAAAAGCACTATAAAATCACTATTAGTTATTTTTCCACACCAACTTGCATGTGCTTTGCATGTGGCTAAGCAGATATGTACCCAGCTAATCTGCCATCTTTTCCCATTAATCCCCTTTACTGTATTTGCCAGAATTAGGAAGAAGCTCAGCAAGTGTGGTCTTTCTGCAAATTTTGGCTATTAAATTTTCAATGGGACTATTCTCACATGTAACTTTACTCACATTCATAAATGTTTGCAGGATTGGGGGCAGGTAAAAAAACCTCCATTTTTCAGGGACTGTCTTTTTACAGTGCCTAGTACAATGAGGTCTTGATTCTTGTTTGGAGTCTTTGCATGATACGACAAACAAAGAAAAAAGGATTTGTTGGTTATTTAATTGTAGATCAGGCACTGACTTCCTACCGTGGCCTTGATAAAGCACTTAGGCAACAGTCCTGTAAAGGCCTGGAGATCTTCATTCCCAAGTTAATGGGAACTGAGACTGTGCAGCACTTTGCAGGACTGGGCCTATACTTCTTTGCTTCAGTTTCCCTATTTGTAAAATGAGGGTAATAGAACATAGCGACATGCCTCAGAATTGGTGTTGTAAAGATTAATGAGTTGAAGTTTGTGAAATGCTTTGAAGATGAAAAGTGTTGTGCAAAAGCTAAGAATTATTACATAAGCACTCATTAAATCTCTGCCTTACAATTTATGGTATTTTATTACAATGGTGCTATTTGTGCTACTGATAAAGCTTGTGTCAGCATATCTATTGTAAACGCCTATCTTTAGAAGTTTATACTCTAACCCTAAAACTGTGCTTAAGGTTAATATTTGGCATACAAGTAAGTCACCAGGACCAGATGGTATTCACTCAAGAGTTCTGAAGGAACTCAGATATGAAAATGCAGAATTACTAACTGTGCTATGTAACCTATTGCTTAAATCATCCTCTGTACCTGATAACTGGAAGCTAGCTAATGTAATGCCAATTTAAAAAAAAAGATTACAGAGGTGATCCTGGTAATTACAGGCCGGTAAGCCTAACTTCAGTATCGGGCAAATTGGTTGAAACTATAGTAAAGAGCAGAATTATTGGACACATACATGAACATAATATTTTTGGGGAAAAGTCAACATGGCTTTTGTAAAAGGAAATCATGCCTTACCAATCTATTAGAATTCTTTGAGGGCGTCAACAAACATGGACAAGGGTGATTCAGTGGATATAGTGTACTTGGACTTTCAAAAGCCTTTGATAAAGGTCCCCCACCAGAGGCTCTTAAGCAAAGTAAGCTTTGGGATAAGAGGAAAAGTCCTCTCAGATAAGTATATAGTTAAAGGATAGGAAACAAAGGCAAGGAATAAATGGTCAGTTTTCACAGTGGAGAAAGGTAAATAGCGGGGTTTTCCAAAGATCTGTTTTGGGACCTGTGCTGCTCAATATATTTAGAAATGATCTGGAAAAAAAGAATCAGCAAGTGGCAAAGCTTCCAAATGATACAAAATTATTCAAGATAGTTAAGTCCAAAGCTGACTGAAGAGTTACAAAGGGATCTCAGAAAACTGCATAAGCTGGCAACAAAATGGCAGATGAAATTCAAAGTTGATAAGGACAAAGTAATGCACATTGGAAAACATAATCCCACCTATACATATAAAATGACAGACTAAATTAGCTGTTACCACTTAAGAAAGAGATCTTGGCATCATCATGGATAGTTCTATAAAAACATCTGCTCAGTATGAGGCAGCACTTTAAAAAGCTAACAGAATGTTAGGAAACACTAGGACAGGGATAGATAATAAGACAGTAACTATCATAATGCCACTATATAAATCCATGGTATGCCCATATCTTCAACACTGCATTCAATTCTGGTTGCCCCATCTGAAAAAAAGATATTAGAATTGGAAAAGGTACAGCGAAGGGCAACAAAAATAATTATGGGTATGGACCAGTTTCCATACGAGGAGAGATTAAAAAGATTGGGACTGTTCATCTTAGAAAAGAGATGACTAAGGGGGGATATGATAGAGGTCCATAAAATCATGAATGTTGTGAAGAAAGCAAATATGGAAGTGTTATTTACTTCTTCACATAACACAAGAACCAGGGGTCACCCAATGAAATTAGTAGGTAGCAGGTTTAAAACAAACAAAAGGAAGTACTTCTTCACACAACACACAGTAAACCTGTGGAACTTGTTGCCAGGGGATGTTGTGAAGGCCAAAAGTATAAGTGGGTCCAAAAAAGAATTAGATGAGTTCATGGAAAATAGGTCCATCAATGGTTATTACCCAAGATGGTCAGGGATGCAACTCCATGCTCTGAATGTCCCTAATCCTCTGACTGGCAGAAGCTGGGTCTTGATGACGGGGGATGGATCACTTGATAATTGTCCTTTTCAGTTCATTCCCTCTGAAGCATCTGGCAGCATCCGCTGTCAGAAGACAGGATACTGGGCTTGATGGACCATTGGTCTGACCTCAGTATGGCCATTCTTATGTTCAGCCTGAGAGCAAACACTTTTTAACATTTGACTGTTTCAAGGAAACTGAAAAATAAACATTTTGTAGTCTGAAGGTTGTTGCCCTCCTATTATATATCTCAAAATTATCTTTTAAAATAATATTGGAATTTTTATTACCATTACTTATGTAGCTAGAAAAAAATTATTTTCTGGTCCAATCCCTGAATGCATTTTGCACCCAAAATGCTCTTTGGCTCATTTGGAGTTCTGGATGCTGTATCTGTAAGCATAAAACACAAACAAACAAACAAACAACAATAGACGCCAAAAAATACAGACAAATGATCTCAGTCTTCTGGTGCATTCTAAATATTATTCAGAAATGTTCCAGAAAACAGCAGCACATATGTAATATAGCTATATTACAAGAAAAAAACCTGTAATCAAATAGAAGAATAACAATGATGGAAAAAGAATATGACTACTTAGAGACACCCATTGCTTATGGGCATAGTGGGTGGAACTTGATCTCTCTTCTATCTAACTCCTTGCCAATTCACTCTAAACTTTATTACTAATCTTCATTCTGCATCAAACATTGGAACAGAAGGGATTTAGGAACTTTTGTATGGAAAATAATAAATTCATTTTAACATCCATTAATGTCAGAAAGAAAACTGGACCTGAGATTCTATATTTAGAATCTGTCTATAAACTGGAAGTGGAGTGCGGCTCTGTGTTCATACAACACAAGACCATTCTATCGTATTTTATAAACACAATTAGGATTACTTAACTTTCCTTTAAGTGGTTACTACTGGGCTCTTCCTAGCGTAAGAGAAAGATAAAGCAAGGAAAAGTAGAGTTAAGGTTGGTGCTAAGCTTACAATACCTTAACTTAGTATTTCCTGACTTTCAGATTTTTTTTTAATTGTGGTGACAATGTTCTAGAACTGTTCAATGTTTACAACCCTCCCTTAGCAACGCTTTTTTATTAGGGACTCTATCTGTACTTCTCACATGCATGAATCCATAAAACTGGCAGCTTCAGATGTAAAAGACCAATGATTAACTACCAAGAAAGACACTTGGAGCTTAATGGTAGTGCTAGTTACCCAGCTAATCATTTATATATTACAAATATCCATATATACTCTCCATTTCATATTGAGAGCATGGGGTGATAAGAGTGGGCACAATACAAATGTTATTGATAAATTAGATAGGAATCTATTTATGATAATGTTCAGTCTCTTTAAGAGCTTCAAAATCTTGTTGCTATCACTTTTAAGATCAAAGGAAATCAAAACTGCATCCAAGGACAGCTAATCAACAGATTTCTTAGCATGATGCAACAGGCAGTGCTTTTCGGGTAATTTCATGCAGCAAACCTCTGGTATTAGGATAAATAAATTGCAAGTAGTGGACCTCATATACTTTCACTGAGAGCTAGAAAAAGCTTCAAACAAGTTAGCTGCTGGCTGTGGCCAGCATTCTCAAGATATGAATATCCAAAAGGTGTAAGGTGATTTTATTTATTTTTATGTGCATTAAATAGCCTCCCAAAATTGCTTTATCTACAGTTTTGTAGGAAATCTAGTTAACAAGAAAAATGGGGAGCTAGGGAAAACTTCACAGACATCAATGGAGTGTCATCCACTAACACCTAGTCTGAATTTGGCCCCAGAGATGTTAAACCTAATTACAGTTAAAAGCTTTTAAGCCTCAAATTATTAGAGATTAAAGATAGTGACACAATTTTGGAATCTGTTGATGGACCCACAGAATTACTAAAATTATCACTGGAAACTAAATTTGATACAGCCATTCCAGGTAGAAATGCTCTTCTGGGTCTTTTACTAGATCCTACTCTTAGGCTTTGTCCACACTGCCAATTGAACCACAAAACTTTTGTCATTCACAGGTGCTTAAAGAAGCCTTCCCCCCCGCCGCCAAAAGACAAAAGTTTTGCCACGGCAAGTGGCAGTGTAAACGGCTCATTGTTGGCAGGAGTGCTCTCCTGTCGACAACATGAACGCCGCTCGTAGGGGGTGGAAGTATTTTGTCGGCAAAAGTGCTGACAAACAGCTTTTACAATGCCTGACTTTTAGCGACATGGACATGTCAACATGGCCGTGTCGCTAAAAGCTGTGTAGTGTAGACAAAGCCTTACTGGTGAGACATTATCAGCTCCCAGTATTATACTTTATCATTATAGTGATTTTTAAACAGCAGTCCAAATTACTCCCTAGTGTAACTAAACTGAAACTAATGATGTTACAAAAGATAAATTTGATCCAAGGCATTGAACAAAATGAGGCCCTATACCTCCATACAGATGTTCCTACCTCTTGGGGGTATCCTGAGAGCCTTATGGATCGCAATTGATTTAGGGACTTTTTGCTTTAGAATTCTGTCTTATTGCCATTGTTTATGTTTTAGTACTCTGTGTGTCATTTTAAGGTAATGATAACCTGTTTAAAAAAATCATTTTTTTAAAAAAAAAGTCTTGAACACTTTAGATTAATCAAAATAATTTTAAAAATTCACTATTTATTGACAGGTTTCAGAGTAGCAGCCGTGTTAGTCTGTATTCGCAAAAAGAAAAGGAGTACTTGTGGCACCTTAGAGACTAACAAAATTATTAGAGCATAAGCTTTCGTGAGCTACAGCTCACTTCATCGGACGCTGATTTATTGATTTATGATTTATTATGTTTAATTTTTGCTCATCTCTCAGCTTGGAGAATTAAAAATAGACCAGTTGTTTATACTTCTGTTTCAAATCAATTCACTTTAACGTTATCAAGCATTAGCCCAGTGCTGCAGTGTTTGGCATACAAACATTAGGGTGAAATATTTATTTGTAAGAATATTTTTAAAAAAATGTTTCCATTGTACTTTTTAAAAAATCATTAAATCATTTCTACTGATTTTAAATTTTTAAAATTAATTTATAACAAAACAAATTTCAGCCAAATTTGATCTGACAATGTCTTTTTAAAATTTTAGACAGAGTTTTCTGTGTTTCTGTAAGAAGCTTATTGTAGAAACTGTGAGATGGAAAAGTTATTACTAATAGAGAAAGTTCTGAATTAATTCATTTAATTCTGTAATGCAGGAAAGAGCCATACTTTATTACAGAAGAGTATAAGAAATCTTTGGTATAAATATCAAAAATTTTCCACATGAAAACTATTTGAGAATAGGTTTATATACCTGCCACAGCTAATCAGAAAAGCAAAATCATCCATTGTATCTCCTGTCAGCAATATTTGAAATTGTAAGGGGCCTACTATGCATTAACTTGAGTGTGTTTTTGGAAATATGCCAGTATGCCAGTATTTCACAAATGTGGAGTCATATTCATGCAAAATAATTTGGACCAGGTAGGAAATACCTTATTTACATTATTGTAGGTATCATGTTTTTTTCTATTCAACCAATGTATTTTTCTTTTCAAATATTGGTCTCATATAGATACAATTGTTGAGGTTTACTATTTTGTGCTATTTATAGGAATTGCTAAAAACAGTTCAAAAGAGAATCAAATTAGAATTAATTCAACAAACCATTATGTTGACAGAGCTTGTCTCTTCAGAGGAACTAAATAACTATTTCATTCAAATTTAAATTTATTTTAAATTAGCGATATTATAGAATCATAGAAGTGTAGGACTGGAAATGACCTCAATATGTGATCTAGTCCAGCCCCCTGCACACAAAGCAGGATTAAGCAATAACTAGACCATTCCTGACACGTGTTTGTCTAACCTGTTCTTAAAAACCTCCAATGACAAAGACTCCAAAACCTCCCTCTGCAGTTTGTTCCAGTGCTTAACTACCCTGACAGTTAGGAAGTTTTTCCTAATGTCCACCTAAACCTGCTTTGCTGCAATTTAAACCCATTGCTTCTTGTCTTATCCTCAGAGTTTAACAAGAACATTTTTTCACCCTCCTTCTTGTAACAACCTTTTATGTACTTGAAAACAATCATGTCCCCTCCTCAGTCTTCTCTTCTCCAGATGAAACAAACTCATTTTTTTCAATCTTTCCTCATAGGTCATGTTTGTTGCTCTTCCCTGGACTTTCTCTAATTTGTCCACATCTTTCCTGAAACATGACGTCCAAAACTGGACACAGTACTCCAGCTGATGCCTAATCAGTGCAGAGTAGAGGAGAAGAATTACTTCTTGTGTCTTGCTTACAACACTGCTTCTAATACATCCCAGAATGATATTCGCTTTTATTGCATCAGTGTTACAGTGTTGACTCATGTTTAGCTTGTGATCCACTGTAACCTCCAGATCCCTTTCCGTGGTACTACTTCCTAGGCAGTCATTTCTCATTTTGTATGTGTGTGACTGATTGTTTCTTTCTAAATGGAATACTTTGCATTTGTCCTTATTGATTTCATCCTATTTACTTCAGACCATTTCTCCAGTTTGTCCAGATCATTTTGAATTTTAATCCTATCCTCCAAAGCACTTGCACCTTGGTATCATCCACAAACTTTATAAGTTTCAGAGTGGTAGCTGTGTTAGTCTGTATCAGCAAAAACAACAAGGAGTTCTTGTGGCACCTTAGAGACTAACAAATTTATTTGGGCATAAACTTTTGTAGGCTAAAACCCACTTCATCAGATGCATGGAGTGGAAAAAACAGTAGGGAAGTATCAATTAAGGTGAAAGTGGGCTATTCTTAACAGTTGACAAGAAGGGGTGGAAATAACTTTTTTAGTGCTAATTAGGCGAATGTAATCATATCAAACAATTGACAAGAAGGTGTGAGTATCAGCAGGAGGAAATTAGTTTTTGTAGTGAGAAATTCCCAGTCTTTATTCAGGCCTAATTTGATGGTGTCCAGTTTGCAAATTAATTCCAGTTCTGCAGTTTCTTATTGGAGTCTGTTTTTGAAGTTTTTTTGTTGAAGACTTGCCACTCTTAAGTCTGTTATTGAATGTCCAGGGAGACTGACGTGTTCTCCTACTGGTTTTTGAATGTTATAATTCTTGATGTCAGATTTGTGTCCATTTATTCTTTTGCATAGAGATTGTCCAGTTTTTCCAATGTACAGGGCAGAGGGGCATTCCTTGCACATGATGGCTTATATATCACATTGGTAGATGTGCAGGTGAATGAGCCTCTGATGATGTGGCTGATGTGGTCAGGCTGCTGAACGAAAAGGATCAGGCTGTCTCCAGGGAGCTGCTACAGGCCCTGACTGCAGAGCCAACGCATGCAGAGCCCCAAATGGATTCCAGGCTGGTGGATGAACCCATAGAAGAGGCTGCGCTGTCAGGAGCTACATTGCTTGAGGACCCCAGGGGAACTGTGGACCACTGTTGGCGAAGACAGGGTAGGAAGCAGCCCAGAGGACTTAGACTTTGCTCCACTGGGTGAAACGGGGAACCAGTCAGTGTGTTTTGGGAGGATCCCTGCTGACTTGGTAGCAAGTAATCCTGCCACTGCCAGGACCTTGGCTGGGGCTCAGAAGAGCAGGGAGGGCCCGTGTCCCCCTATGCTGGACGTCAACCACCCCTGAGTGGCGCCCCACTTCCCCAGTGGGCCAATTGGCCACACCATCCCACAGTTGACTTTATTGACTCCAGCCATTGAGCCATGCTTCCCTGAGTGGAAGGACCACTCTATTAACTCCAGCTACTAGGCTGTACTACCACATTTTATAGTAAGGGTCATCAGCATAGGACCTAACCAGGTGCGTACAGCCTCTTCCCTTTCTTTTGACCACAAGTGACCCGATACCCTGTGAAGGGGTGTACCTACCTCGCAACACTTGATTGTTTGCTCCATTATCTTTCCGGGTACTGAAGTTAAGCTGACTGGTTTGTAATTCTCCGTGTTGTCCTTATTCCCCTTTTTAGAGATTGGCACTATATTTGCCCTCTTTCAGTCCTCTAAAAGCTCTCTTGTCATCCATGAGTTTTTGAAGATAATGGATAATGGCTCAGATATTGCCTCAGTCAGTTCCTTGAGTATTCCAAGAAGCTCCCTGAGTATTCTAGGAGTATTTTTATTTAGTTTAGTGCATTGAGATAAGTATAATCATTTGTAGAAAAAAGGCTGAGAAGTAAGAAATCCCTGGCAATACTCAAAGTTGCCTCACCACAGTAGTTTAAGGCCCATACTGTCAATCAAACCCTAACCCCGCCCCTTGACCCCTTAAGCCTCACCCCTTAACCCCTGTCCCCTTCACCGGAAGGCCCGTGCCAAGGGGTATTACTTCCGGGGTCACAGCTGCCACATGACCGGAAGCAAGATGTGTCATGTGACCCCTCTAACAATGCCTCCAACTTCCCTCTACCAATCAGAAAGGGTTTCACCCCTCTAGGACTGCCCCGAGAGGAGATTTGAGGGCAGGGCAAGTTCCAGGGCAGGTTGTCCTCTCCGGAAGTGGGTTGTGTGACCCCTCTAACAACTCCTCCCACTTCCCTCTACCAATCAGGATGGGTTTTGTCCCAATAGGATCAGCCCCAAGAGGAGATTTGACCAATCGGTGAGTTCCAGGGTGGGGTGACCTGTCCAGAAATGATTCGTGTGACCCCTCTAACAACTCCTCCCACCAACCTCTACCAATCAGGCCGCCCCGAGAGCAGATTTGACCAAAATAGGGCAGGTTCTGGGATGGGGTGAACCAACCAGAAGATGGGGGTGTGACCCCTCTGCCAATCAGAGCGCAGCATCATCACCCCATAAGTCCCAGCGTCGGGCAGAAGAGGCCATCTTTTACCAAGAGCATGTTTTAGAAATCGTGGAAACATGGACTTCTTCACCACCTCCTTGAGAACTTTGGACTTTGTTTTAGCCCCGAGCACCTTTGGACTTGTGTGGAAAAAGCGCTACATCAGTGACAGTTCCGAGGAGGACACTTTGGCCCAACTGTTGGTGGATACAGTGGAAACTGACTCCAAAACTCAGCTGCTCGTGAGGCACCCCGATGAGCATGATGGTCTCTTGTTGTCCATCCCCCTGGAGATGGAAGGTTATCATGGCTTGGTGGAGTTACGGGTGGACAAGGTGAACAGGAAAGACGTGGCTCAGGTAAATAAATGTTTAAGAAGTGACAGTCAGGGTGGGGGGTGGGGTGTGTGGAACGGGGTGGGGTTGTGGAATGGTGGGGTGTGTGGAATGGAGTTAGGAACCAGGGATTGTGTAAATCAAAAACCAAGCAGTGGGGTGCTTACACTCTTTCTCTTCTGAAAAAAATCTCTCGACAGCTCGATGAAGCCTTTCTAGAGGCCTTTGAGAACTTACATATCGGTAGCCCTGTGGGAGTAAATGTATCATGCATCAGCTGTTTTTGCTCATGTCTGAGACACAAATCTCAAGAGGAAAAGGACAAAATGGAAGAATGAACCAGCACAGACTCCCTCATGTTAGGAGTCATAGCGTCCATTTTTACAGGCGGTTATAAAAGGTTGTGTTAAACCAGGCGATTAATAAAACTTATTTAAATGTGTTAATATGAATGTCATCCCCCACCCATACTTGTGTTAGTAAAAGATGGTGCCAGTTACAGTCATGTCTCCAGAGATGGCTCTGTTAAAGAAAATATATTATACCCCCGGGGAAGTTAGGAGCTTTGGCGGGGTGAACCCTCTTTTTCAAGTGGCCAAAAAGCATAGTAAAACGTTAAATAGAAGACAGGTAACAGCTTGGCTTTCAGACTAGGATGCTTACACTTTACACAAACCGGCTCACTTACGTTTTAAAAGAAACAAGACCATTTTTTCAGATGTGGATTCGCAATGTCAGGCAGATTTGGTGGATATGCACCAGTTCTCCAAACACAACAGCAATTTTAAGTACATCTTAACAGTGGTAGACATTCTATCCAAATATGCCTGGGCCTTAGGCCTAAGAGACAAGACGAGTGGTGAGGTATCCAAGGCCTGTAAAGCTATTTTTAGCGAAGGGCGTGTGCCTCAAAAATTACAAACCGATCAGGGGAAAGAATTTTTAAACAAACCTTTAAGCAGATTGTTAAAGCGGCATGGCATTCACCATTTTGTTACTAATAATGAAGTCAAAGCAGGAGTTGTGAAGCGATTTAACAGAACTTTAAAAACTAGGATGTGGAGATATTTTACAGCCCATAACACCTTTCACTACATCTATGTGTTTCCTGACTTTATAAAGAGTTACAACCAGAGCTTTCACAGAACTATTCGTACCAGACCTGCTGATGTTAACCCTTCAAATTCTCTGAAGGTATGGAAAACGGTTTATGGAGATGGTTTTAAAATAAAACCAGTTGTTGCCCATTTTAGAAAAGTCAACCACGTAAGACTATCTAAAACAAAAGGAGCTTTTGAAAAAGGTTATGAACAGACAAAAGGTTATACTGATGAGATATTCATAGTGGATGAAGCCTTAACCAGGGGTCAGAGACCTGTATACTGATTAAAAGATTATAAGGGTGAGACAGTTACTGGATCTTTTTACCCTGAAGAATTACAAAAAGTAAACCCCAAACGAGATAGGATTTAAAGGATTGAAAAAGTTCTAGCGGAGAAAGGAAAAGGGAGAAAAAAGCAACTACTGGTGAAATGGTTGGGGTGGCCTGATAAGTTTAACAGCTGGGTGAAAGCGTCTCAACTCTGTGACATTTAGACACAAACAACAAAGAAACAACAAAAATAAATAAAAGTTATTCCTCCTACAAAGACAGAGAAAATGAGCGACGGTGGGTTTTACATTACTTTGCCCAGCAACGCCAGCTCTCCAGTTTTTCCCCAAAACACCAGCTCGAACTTTACAATACGGCTAATTAAGCCCTTGGATCTCCCGGGTGCCTGGGAGGTGGGGTTAGTGGAAATACAATATCCGCACAGCTGGAACACTATCAATGAAGACACCCCTTTTGAAATCACCTTTAGAGATATGGCGTGGAGTTTCATCCTATGACGAGGTTATTACTCATCCATACCCCGAATTACTGGATCATCTGAACAGTACCATGGCTCGTCACCCCGGACTGCCTGAGATTGTCATGAACTACGACCCTGTGGGTAGAAAAATTAGACTTAAATCCATCGCTTTTACTTATATGTTTTCTACCAGCGGGGAGCTAGCTAACATTCTGGGCTTGGGCCTCAAACGCAGCGTCCAAAAATTCCCTTTCTCGGCAGACATTACAGGGGGTTTTAATTCCTTGAATCTGTATACGGATATCGTAGAACATCAGTTTGTGGGGGACTTTTCTGTTCACCTGTTACGTTGTGTCCCCGTCCAAGGAAGGAACAACGAGTTTGTCACCATCACCTACGATAAACCTCATTACATCCCTATCAGTAAACACCACATCGACACCATTACCATGAAATAAAGACAGATCAGAACAGAAGCATCTCATTTCACTTTGTCAAGTTGATCATCAAGCTACACCTGCGTCTCCGGACAGAGCAAGTTTTCTAAAAAGCAAAACACTATTATGGCGATTCTAAAAAATTACAGCGACCCCAACATCTACAGGAAATATTACAAAGCCAGGCGGGATATGCTCTTCCTGGATATCATGGGGCCCCCATGATGTATGGGGCGAGCGTGGGTGGAATATTCCGTAGCCTCTTTCGAAAAGCCGTACCACTTTTGAGGAGGGGGCTAGAGATTATTAAACCCCACGTAAAAACTGCAGCTCAAAAAATAGCTAAAGACATGGTAGGCCATGTCTCCCGTGCTGTTCTGGAGAAGGTGGGGAATACAGCTTCACAGGAAGGATCAGGGCTGATGTACATTAAAAGGAGGAAGAAGAGAAAGAGAAATGTGTCATACTCGAGATGCAAAGGTCCCCCGAAATCCTTTAAAAGAAGGGCTTTAACCCACAGGGTCAGCCATAAGCGAAAGTCCAAGAGGAAGCTGGGGTGAAAGAGGAGATGCTCTCCGCCTGATAAAAGAGATATATTTTAATCAACATGGCTTTTGTTCACTGCGGGTCTGAAGAGTGCACCAAATCCGAACTAGACTTGTTCCAAATAGCCCCTACGCAGACCATCATTGAGAAAAGCATCTAGATTGAGGTGCCACCTCTGTCGGCCATTACAGAGTCTGCCTCCATTGACTTTTTTATAGCAGGGAATGCCGTAGATTATATGGATTTAAACAACACACTGTTGTACCTGTGTTGCAAGATTGTAAAAGGAGACGGAACTGAACTCGCCGCGGACGCTGAGGTGGGCCTGGTGAATTACCCAGTGGCCTCTATTTTTAGTCAGCTGGATGTCACGCTGGGAGACCGCAGCAACAACTGCGACCCTTACAGCGCCTTTATAGAATCGGTGCTCAATTACAGCAACGACACCCTCGCCACACAATTTTCCGCTGGCCTCTTTTACAAAGACACTGCCGGACAACAGGAAGAAACGGGGTTGGATGGCAAAAATCTAGGGTTTGTGAGGCATGCAAAGCTGACTGCCCAAACCAGAACAGTAGAGCTTCTGGGTCATCTACACAGCGATCTGTATTTTCAAGAAAAACTATTGTTGAACGGAGTGGATGTGAAAATTAAACTGACACGCAGTAAAGATGCTTTCTGTTTAATGGGCAGTGGAACCGAAGGCTTTAAACTGCGCATTCTATCAGCATCCCTTTTTGTGAAGAAAGTATGGGTGGCCCCGAGCGTTCGCCAGGGGCATGCTGAGGCCATGCTTACCGCTAATGCTAAATGCCCTGTGGACCATGTGGGAATGAAAGTGTTTAGCATCCCTGTGGGCAGCAGGGTAAGTAACCAGGAGAACCTGTTTTTGGGACAGTTACCCAAAATGCTTGTCCTAGGGTTTGTGGATAATGATCCACTAAAGTTACATTAAAAATCCCTTTCATTTTAAGCATTACAATATTAATTTTGTGGCCTTGTATGTGGATGGTGAACAGATACCAACCAAGCCTCTGCAACCAGACTTCGAGGCAGGACACTGTGTGAGAGAATACATTAGTCTATAAGCTTCTGGTGTGGAAGCATTTAAATCCACCACCAGGTAGCCATAAGACCTTTTGGTAGCATCCTCAAAGGCTTCTAGAAAGAATTGAGCTTTGCCGGGGTACATTTGCCGAGCGAGTGTAGCAATTTGTAATCTATCCCTGGGCTTTTTTAACAGAACCATGTACTTTGTGTTTAGGTTAATAGTGCAACTCTTTTTTCCCTGGCAAAATACATTCTGAACTATATACATAATACTCAGGTTCCTGTGATGCACGTACTTGGTAAAGGCTTTCTCAATTTCATCGCTTTCACAAGCAGAGTTCATCAGATCATCTATGATAATCATGTTTACTTTATTGGTAGGAAACAAACTGTCATCGTCAAAAGCATCAGGCAGCCCCTCCACAAAATTGATAAAGGGATATTTACAAAGCAGTTCTTTATACAGAGGTTGCCAACAACTGTAACACCACACAATATTCTCAGGCGTAAGAGACAATGTTTGTTTGGCATTATCCAAGACATTTTTTTATAAAGTAACTTTTCCCGCAGTTGCTAGGCCCCGAGAGAATTGCAGAAAAGGGGTGTTTCCACCTCGTATCCATTTTTCAAAAGCCGTAGGGCAGGGTTTTAAACCCTTCTCCTAGGACCCTCTTGTTGTAAATGACTTTCTGTGTTTTTTTAAGGGTTTTTGTCTCTATTTGCTACTGATTTTTGTATCTTACAACAGAGGGCTGCTGCACCTCTATCTTTTTTGAGGGGTTTTCTTGCAGGCCCGTGTAATAGTCCAGGATTAGATCTTTCAAACTGTCAAAGTTGATCTTTTCACAGTTTGCTACGTTCAGGGTAATACCTTTGACCTTCATACAGGCCTCTCCTCCCAACAGCTTATACCCATATGTTTTTGGGCCTGCCGACACAAATTTGGTGATGTGTTGATCTGGTGGCATCTCACTCGTGAGGTCCCCTAAATAATCCCCCAGAGGGGGATTCCAGGCCCCCTCCCTTTTCACAAATATCACTGAGTCAGTGTCGTGGTACAGGCACTGCTCTTGCAACCCGTCTAGGAGGCTGTATAGTTCTAAGCGGGCATATAGTTCTAAGCGGTGGTGAAACAGGCTATGAAAACATTGGTATTGCCAGAGACAGAATAATGGTCTTTTGCGTGCTTCCAAGATGCGCACGCTGTTTCATAGTCGATAAACTCACAGGATGAAACCTCGTAGTTGGGGGAAAACAGGTACTGAAAGAGTTTGTCAGGGTCTCTCACGATGCTGGTATTGGGCAGGTTGGTTCTTTGCCCGAATTTACCCCACAGAGAATTTAAAAACAGTTTAGCAATTTGGCGTTTAGCAGGGTTTAGCCTGATCCCTAGGTAATTCACGTTGCCAACTTTTCACTCTCTCCATATACACCTCTGCATTTTCAGGGTTACTTGGGGATTCTTCTATGGAACCATCAGTGGCATCTTCTACATCAGATACTAATTGAGAGTCAGACTCTGAGGCGCCTCCATGAGGGTCATTGGGAGTAGATGGGACCCCATCTAGACAGTCCTTTGGGGAATTTTCTAAACCAGAGTCTGATTTCGCCTCCCCATTTTCAGACATGCCAGTTTGAGAGCGTCTGGTAGGGGGCAACTCTTTTAGGTTTTTTTTCCTCATTACCTTTTTAGCCCTTTTAAAAATGTTTACAGTGACCCTGGCCTGGAACTTTTTGGCAGCTATCTGTTTATCCCCCAAGCGCTGTCCGCCCTTTTGTTTACACATGAGCTGATGTACACCCTTGAAGATGCTCCTTTCCATACCTAGTCATGCCTGATCAGAGCCATCCTTTCCGGCCCCCCTTTCTTTTAGGCCCTCTGAGGATTCAGCGTCCTTTCTGAACAAAGCATCATATTTTTTTCCAAATCTTTTTAGAATGCCATTGTTTTAGACCCCCGAGGATACAGCATCCATCAGTTTTCTGAATGAAGCATCAAACTCTTCCCAAATACTAGAATATGGGGGATCTGTGACAAGCTTATGGTTTTGGCAGAATGGCTGGTCAGTCCTTGGTTTTTTATTCACAACCCCTAGAGCGCCTGCTCCGGGTCTGTGAATGTGTGTGGTTTTGCACGCATTCAGAGCCCCTAGAGTGCCACCTCTGGGTTTGTGAATGTGGGTGTTTTCGCTCACAGTTTTCTCAGGGCTTGGTGCGGCAGTGGCCACTGAGGAACTGGAGTTGTGTTTGCATGATTGCAATACCTTGGCATCGCAGGAGTTTTCAATCCTTGTTTTTTTATTCACAACCCCTAGAGTGCCTGCTCCGGGTTTGTGAATGTGGGCGTTTTTGCTCACAGTTTTCTCAGGGCTTAGTTTGGTAGTGGCTCCTGAGGAACTGGAGTTATGTTTGCACGGTTGCAATACCTTGGCATCACAGGAGTTTTCAATCCTTGTTTTTTTATTCACAACCCCTAGAGTGCCTGCTCCGGGTTTGTGAATTTGTGTGTTTTTGCTCACAGTTTTCTCAGGGCTTGGTGTGGCGGTGGCTGCTGAGGAACTGGAGTTGTGTTTGCATGGATGGTTTTTACCAGAGTGTTTTGTTTTGTCCTTGGATTTGACATATATGAGGTTTGGACTGTCCTGATGCTTCATCTGCACTTTTGTGATGTTTTGCGTTGTTAAAGGTCTCAAAGCAGATTCCTGGTTCTTTGGTGGTTCTCGGGGAGGTGTCCTTGTAGCTCCCACTACAGCCTTGTCAGAAGGGCTGCACATGCCTGATTGGGGCAGGGGAAAAAAAAAAAACATTTTACAAAAACGTAACTTTGCCAGCTTTCTCACCCACACCTATGTATTTACTTAAAATACAAAACCTCATAAATTAACCAGACTAATAAGCAAAATATATTTACCCGGCTTCATCCATCCATCGTCACTGATACTGGTGAATTTTTCTTTTCAGTTGTCTCTTTCCTTTTTCTTTTGAGCATTTTTACCCCCTCATGTTTTGACCATACTGTAAAACAAACAACATTCTAATAAAACACATGAAACTGTCTAGTAAACTTTAAAATAAAAAAATATATAATCATTAGGGTGTTTTTTCTATTTAAAAAAGTCATAGCTTTAAAACAAAATAATTCATTTCAGGCTGTACAACAATCACAGGTTTTGAGTTTATTTCTACCACTTTAAAAACAACCCCACAAATATTTTTTTAAAAAAATACATCTCATTTTGCAAAGTAAAAACCCTGTTAATTGGAAACACACCATTACCATCAGTTTGTAGATATACACTTTTTAAACACACACCAGCAGTTTAAAACGCTGTTTGCAACAAAATACTTTTCAATAAACCCACATGCTTTTAAAAAGACCCCCTGGTTGTTCTGTCCCCCACCACGCCCCAGCCATGTGTGCTTGGGGCCTCTGGGTTAAAAAACAAGCCAAAATGTTAGTTAGTATTAGTCCCCACATCCCTATTCAATCTGTGTAATACCTGAAGTTATTAAGCACAACTACAGTTAAAAAGTTTTTTATCTTGGCCTGGTGATGAACTGCAACTTAAAGTTACTGGCTCCATGCTAAACAGATCACACGGCAATAAAGATAGGCACCATTATTTACTAAGACAGCATGGCCAAAGAATGGCATTATATAATATATATATTTTCAGAGTTAAAAACAGGGAGCATTCCTCCTCTTGCAGTCCAGCAATTCAAGAGAGTTTCTGTTGAAAGAGACAGTCTCCAAGCTATCTGAGGTTTTTCTACCATCCTAACTCTTTTGTTTCAAAATAGTTAGCAGGTTGATTGGATCACTCCTCCCTAGCATTCCCTTTTGTGATAGGGGAGGGGGGAGGAATAAGTTTTCTGCACAATTGGGCTGCTTTTCTTTTTTAAGTTCAAATACATTTTTTTCCCCCTTTAGGGCCTTCTTACAAATTTCAAATGAGGGACCCTTTGCAGATATCAATGAATGTCTTGGGGCTTGTTTTTGTTTTGTTTTTTTTTTAAAATGTTTCTTTCATGCTTAAAGTTTGGTGGGGTGGGGGTGCTTTCTAGAAAAAGTGCCCCATAGCCGTCAACCAACTCCTGGGTCATATTTAAATTGGCCTATAGTGTTCCACCAACTCCTGGCATCATATTTAAACTGTCCAATAGAGTTCTGCCAACTCCAGAGGTTATACTTAAACTGTCCAATAGCATCTGTGGACTCCTGAGGTTTTATTTCTTTTCATATTAATCAGAACTCACCATCCTCACCCACCCACCTCCCTTACTATGGGTGCACCCCCATCACTATTAACCCTATGGCAACAAGGGTGAGTAATCACAGTCACCATCGCTATTCAGTAAGGGGATGATTAAACCCATTCAGTTCAACAGAATAAGTCAGCTCTATTGTACTCAAACACATGTCTGAACCATCCCTGTTTGTTTTATTGTAAACACATTTTTAAGATTTTTTTCCCCTCCCACAACATACATTTCAGTATTTTTGCTGTAAATGGGTCTCTCTTACACAAAAGACACAAGAGCTAGGTTCTCACAAACAATTTTTTTTTGTTTAAAAGACATACAGCTCCTTGAAAACAAACCAAGATGCTCCATTAAAAAAGAAAAAACAAAACAAAAAACTTTAAGCTCCCTTAAGGGTCAGAGACCTTTTAACAGAAATACAGATAGTCACAAAGCCCTTTTCAATAGATTTTTTTAAAAATTTACAGCTACCAAGTTTTATATCGCATGTTTGGCCCCTCACCATTTTCTAACTTAATACTTTTAGATTTCTTACAAATAGCCTTTTTCTTAAGCAGGGTTCTGTAACTTTTTGTGCGGACAAGACGGTCAATATAACGCTCCAAGCAGGCATCTTCCGGTTTGGTCATTTCCTTTAAAACATGGTCAGGGTCTCCACTGAATTGCGCAGCATTTATCAAGGTCACCCCTTGCGCTAAATGTTCTCGGGTTAGGCACAGACATTGCATAGCATAACCTATGGCAATAACAGTGTTTAATAAGCTTTCCAAACACAGCTCAGCACACAGGCCCCGGAGCTTGCAGTTTATATCCACTGAAGTCCAAGTCATGCAGTCATGGTGCCGCTGGCCTGGTGCATCTATGACACAGCCCTCACAATCTTCAAAAAGCTTTTCCCAAGACAGTGATTAAGAACAGCATAAACAGCAACGCGAACAATAGTCCGCATAACTTTTTTACGCTCACGACGTGGCACTTGCTCAGTCAGTTCCATGCCAAGCCTCCTCCTAAACTCCTCATAGCCATCATCCTCGGAGTCCTCTTCAACATTTTGTATCGGCGTTGAGCAAAAACAAGATGGGTCCGGTTCATCTTCGCTGTTTGATGCGACGCTGTCCAGGGTCTAGAAAGGCATCGTCGAGCTGTCAAGAGATTTTTTTTTCAGAAAAGAAACAGTGTAATCACCCCACTGCTTGGTTTTTGATTTACACAATCCCTGGTTCCTAGCCCCATTACACCCCCAAACCTCGACCGTCACTTCTTAAACATTCATTTACCTGAGCATTGTCTTTTCCGTTCATCTTGTCCACTAGTGACTCCCCCGAGCTGTGATCGCCTTCCTCCTCCAGGGAGATGGACAACAAGAGGCCATCACGCTCATCGGGGTGCCTCACAAGTAGCTGGGTTTCGGGGTTGGTTTCTGCCGTATCCACCAATGGTTGGGCCAAAGGGTCCTCCTTGGAACTCTCACTGATGTAGCACTTTCTCCACACAAGTCCAAAGGTGCTCGGGGCTAAAACAAAGTCTGAAGTTCTCACATGGGTGGTGAAGGAATCCATGTTTCCACGATTTCTAAAACAAGCACTCTTGGTAAAAGATGGCCTCTTCTGCCCGACGCTGGGACTTATGGGGTGATGGTGCTGTGCTCTGATTGGCAGAGGGGTCACATGCCCCTCTTCTGGGTGGTTCACCCCATCCCAGAACCTTCCCTATTTTGGTCAAATCTGCTCTCGGAGAGGCCTGATTGGTAGAGGTTGGTGGGAGGAGTTGTTAGAGGGGTCACATGAATGATTTCCGGATGGGTCACCCCGCCCCAGAACTCGCCCCGATTGGTCAAATCTCCTCTTGGGGCCGGTCCTATTGGGACAAAACCCATCTTGATTTGTAGAGGGAAGCGAGAGGAGTTGTTAGAGGGGTCACGCGACCCACTTCCGGAGAGGACAGCGTGCCCTGGAACTCGCCCTGGTTGGTCAAATCTCCTCTCTGGGCAGTCGTACAGGGGCGAAACCCATCCTTATTGGTAGAGGGTGGGGGAAGGAGTTGTTGGAGGGGTCACATGACCCACTTCCGGAGAGGATACCCCCGCAGCGATTGGTCAAATGTCCTCTCGGGACAGTCCTAGAGGGGTGAAACCCCCTCCCCCGATTGGTAGAGGGAAGTGGGAGGAGTTGTTAGAGGGGTCACATGACACACCTTGCTTCCGGTCATGTGGCAGCCTTGACCCCGGAAATAATACCCCATGAGGCGGGCCTTGAGTTGAAGGGGACAGGGGTCAAGGGGTGGGACTTAAGGGGGGTCAAGGGGCGGGTTATGGTTTGATTGACAGTAGGGCCCTTATACTACTCACCACAACTTTTTCATAATCTTCATCAAGAATAGAAGATTAGATACTGATTGAGGACTGGAGAGATTATCATTGTTAAAAGATTGCTTTTTGAACAGAGGTTGAACAGACATTTCCTTTAAATAAATCAACATCATGTCCTCTCAAAGAAGTACTAACAATCTCCAACAACAAAAGATACTGTACTTCCATACTGGAAGATAGGTGTTTGGCCACCTAACTCGTGTGCAGAACCCAGTCTGGTAGGTGTGCTCAGAGGCTGCCTACTGGACTGGACCTCTCAGGTAAGTTCATACAGGACAGTTGGGGAGAGGGTTGTATTTCTGTTTTGAATCAGGGTCTTGGTATATGGGTGATCTATTCCATCATGTGATCTATTTCTTGGGTGGTGTCTTTCTATTGTGAAGGTGATTTTGAGTGTGTCAAGAACACTCCACCACAGAAGCAGATTGCAACAACACTGCATACAACTAAATAGAGCATTTCCAACTGAATCGCACCTTAATTTCTTCCTCTGTGAATATTTTACCTGCAGAGAGCATGTCTATCCCTGCTGTGTTCAGAATGTTGGACTTTACATGGATCTGACTCTTTGTCTTGATGAAGAAAAGTGGTCAAGTTTAGGCCAAGCTTAGGTAGCACATATTTGCGAAGTTTGACCTAAACTCAACCACTGTTCCTAGTGAAGACAAAACCTAGGCATGCTGGAAGGGCTACCTATACTGAAATGCTCCAGGGGTTGTCATGATTATACTGTTATTATATAACACCTCAGGAGATTGTCCCTGAGGTACATATGTGGTCATCCAGCATGCTTTCAGTTTTAGTAGCTCAGCTGGCTTCTTCACTCTTTAATGAGTTTTTTTAAAAAAAAGTAGCCACCAGGGCTATCCCTGAAAGCAGAGCCATTCCCAGGATTCAGGCACATGTTTACCTTAAAATACTTTAGATTTTATTGTTCATTCATGTTAATTAAGAGAAAAGTGTGGGCATGAAGGACAAGAATCAGTTACAATTTTCTGGAGAGGTGCAATAGGAGTAACATATATATTTGTGCTGAAGGGATTGGTAGCTAACTTTTTTTCAAGCCTGGTAAAATAAGCAGAAAAGAAAATAGGTTCCCAAATGTGATTCAAAATGAACAGGTGTTTCACAATGAGGTGAGCAAGATGAGTCACCATAGGTTTTTGGCAAAGTGAGGCTCCAGAATTCTGCGTGGGTAGTCTCAGGATTACATAATGATGCTGGTTTCAGTGACTTTTGGCATAAACTCAGTGAAATTTTATAGAAACCATGTGCAACACTTTAATGAAATCATGTCAATACAAGTTTTTCTATCTTTGACAAAAAGTATGGAAATTAAATTGTAATTCCATTAAAAATACTTTAAAGGTGACCTGAAAAGGTATGAAAAAGGGCTTGTGCCTGTTTTTTGCTTTTTTTATTAGGTACAAGAGAGGCCTAATAAGTTGCCTGTTTAAAAAAATATGCCTTTTTAATGTACAAAAAATTATCAGATTTTGTCCATCTTGGAAAGCTTAAAAAATTCTAAAGAAATGTACAGAATTAGCAGATTTATGACATCAACAAGCAAAATGTGATTCACTTTCAGCAAAGCTTTTTAAGCAGTCTCTTAACTATGTAACTAATACATTTTGGGGAGAAAGCTCTCTTTGTTAACAATTCAACATTTCCACTCCTTCAATTAAGAACTGAGAAAATTCACAATACACATTTCCAAGCACTGCCACAAATGAGTCCTCAAGAAATTGAGGGAAGACCAGACTTGGCTTTTTGGTATTGGTACAGTTTAAAAATCCAACCGAAACCACACCAAATCCCAAAAAACTAAACAGATTTTTTTTTGGCCTTGTGTATAAGAAATAATGAATAAAAAGGGACACAACCCTTCAGATTACCTTTAAAGATTTGACTTTTTTTAGAAAAACTAAGAAATTCTGATTTAAGTGTGATCTGTGACATAATCAATTTGTCTGCGATACACAGAGGTAATGGCCAGTAAATTCCCAGTCCTTAAGGGCTTTTCTACACACAAAAACATACTAGTTTATTTAAAAGCAGTACAACCTTTCTAGTGGGGGCACAGTTATAGCCTTATACCTGTAAACTGACAAGAGATAGCTATATTAATAAGGCACATTTTATATTAGTATAACTCCAGCCACACTAGACACTGTACTGATTTTATTATTTGGATAAAAAACTACACCCCTGCTCAAACTAGCTGAATTGGTACATCAACCCTGTGTAGACCAGAAACTTGCACCTATTAAGTATACAACACTATTCAGCCATGTGTTACAGTGGCCCTTTAGCAGGAAGTTTAGGTTTCATAATCCTTACATAGCATGATGAGGGTGGGATTTCAATTTTAATAATAATATTGGCCCCATTCCTGCAACTGAATCTGTGCAGGTGGATGCCTACACCCACGAAAAGCTCCATTGACAGGCTACCTGGATTTGACTTCAGGAAGTGTCCATATTGTCTCAGGACACTGTCATTAAGAATGGGGGGGAGGGATAGCTCAATGGTTTGAGCATTGGCCTGTTAAACCGAGGGTTGTAAATTCAATCCTCAAGGGGGCCATTTAGGGATCTGGGCAAAAATTGGGGATTGGCCCTGCTTTGAGCAGGGGGTTGGACTAGATGATCTCCTGAGGTCCCTTCCAACCCTGATATTCTATGATTCTATGAACACTGAACATTTGGTGGTTTTTATTGTTCTCTGCTTCACAGAAAACAAATAGCACAACATAAGACACTTCATGAAATGTTAAACCGTAATTTTCAATTGGCATGTAATGGAGATGAATTTGGATGGACAGTCAGAAAAACAGGGGAGTTGATACAATGGAATTATGTAATGACATCTGAATGCCGAATAATCATGTTAAAATGATTGACTCTTCTGTTTTAAAAATGAGCTCAGACTTTAGATGAAAAATAAAAGATTAAACCATTTGTTTACCTAAAAATGACACATTTTCATAATGTGACATAATGACATTAATCTGATCTGAAGCATATCACTGAACAAAACAAAATTAGACTCGTAACTGCAAGTCTCCCAAGTAATCGTTCATGAGAAGCCCACAGAACATCAAGAAAGGAGGGATGGCACACTAAAGCTCTTGTAGGAGGGTGCAAGAATATACTTCCCTGCCTATATTGTGCCTATTCCCTTGTCCCTCAGGTCTTCACTTCTTCCTGAACCCCCTACCACACCTCCAAATCCCTCCCCCCACAGCACGTACACCTCTCATCCCCCCTCTCCATCCATCACATGGCCAAGCCCTCCTCCCAAGCATACACCCCTCATTCCCCCACCCCCTCCAACATATGGCCAGTCCCACCCTCCCAAGCATACACCCCCTCACCCCCCCCCTCCACATCCCCTCCATCACACGGCCAGCCCCTCTCCCTCAGGACACACCCCTCATTCCCCCCACCCCCACATGACCAGTCCCTCTCCCAAATATCCCCTCACCATCCAAGTTCCCTCAGGACACCTCCCTCCCTCATCAGGACCTCCATCACCAGCCAAATCTTCCCCGGAGCCATGGCCTGCACCCCCCCCCCGCCGCTCACCCCGCCCCCCCCCCCCCCGCCGCTCCCGCTCCCGCTCCCATCCCCCCCGGCCTCGGCTCCCTCCAGTCGGCGCAGTCGCGCGGGGACCCGCCCCCCGCCGCTCCTGTCTCTGAGCGGCTCCTCCGCTGACTCAGCGGCGCTTGTGCCCCGGTGACCCCGGCTGGGAGGCGGCGGCGGGCGGCGGCGTGTCACGGGCGCTTCCTCCTCCCCGCCCCCGCGGTACCATCCCGGCGGACGCTCGCCTGGGCAGCGGCTACAGCAGCGCCCGGCCCGGCCCAGCCCGCAGAGCTCACCATGAAGCGGGGCTACGAGGTGACCCGCAACCCGCATCTCAACAAGGTACCGGGGCCGGGCGGGCCGCCGCTGAGGAAAGGCCGCGGAGGGCGGTGGGGTGGGTTAGTCCCCGCCGCCCCCCCCCCTCGGCTCTGGGCGCGTAACGAGGGGGGGCATTTCCCCATCGGCGCCTCCTCGGGCCCGCTGCTCCGCGGGGGGCGCCGGCACCTGTTACAGCACAGCGATGGGGAGAGCGGCGGGAGCTGAACCGGCCGCCCAGCCGCCAGCCCGGGTCCTCGCTGGCAGCGAGGGGGCGGGCACCGGCCTCCTTGTATAAGGGGGGGATAGTCCCACTCTTGTGGGGAACTTTCCTGGCTTCTGCACTACCCTGGTGAAGTGGGCTGGCGAAAGGATCCGAGTCCTCGCTCCCACTTCCTTTATCCAGTGGCCTCCCTGCCCTTGAGGACTCCCCTTCCATTCTCCTGTCTGGCAGAGTCCTCGTAACCCCAACAAGGCTGGGCACAGGATTCCTGGGGGGCTCGATCCCCAAACCTGCTGTGGTCACCTAGACAGGGGCTACGGTGTCCTCACTCCGGGGTACTCTCTCTGCACTGGGCACTTCTCTGACCCACTGACCATTACATACAAGTTAAAGCAAATGCAAGTTATTTAATCAACAATTAATTTTAAAAAGAATAAGGAAAAATGGGAAAGGTTAAAGGAAACACATCAACCCGCTCTGTGGCTGGGAACATCACAAACAGTGTCTCTGGAATGTCAGGGCAGTTCACAGTCTGTCCCTTGTAAGTCCCGGGCCTTCTTCTCAGGCCCTGGCTGTGCTGCAGGGATGCTGTGGGTTGGACACTTGCTCTGGTGGTGGCCACACGCTCTCAGGCTCTAAGTGGTAGGACCCTTCTTCCCAGTGTCGCCCCCGCCCTGTCGGGGTTATGATCCAAGCCTGGCCTGCAGAGCCCCTTGGCTGAGGCGTCTCCCTGTGCTGGGCCTGCTGCCCAGGGTCCCCCTTGGTCTCCCCAGCTGCTCACTGCACCCAGCTCCAGACTGCTCCAGCCCCAGCTGCACCACTCTGTCTCTGCACTGCTGCTGCTCTGCCTCCAGCCCCATGGGCTGCTTCTTTGGCCCCTCTGCCTCTGGTTGCTATAGCTCTGCTCCCAGGCCAGGTCTGCTCTGCAGGCTGCTTCTGTGACTCTGCTCCCAGCACTGACCTGCTTCCTGGGCTGCTTTTCTGGCCCCTCTGGCTCTGGTTGCTGCAGCTCTCCTCCGAGGGCAAGTCTGCTCTCTCTGGGCTGTGCCTCTGGTTTTGGGGCGCAGCTCTGCTCCGAGGACAGGGTCTGCTCTCTCTGGGCTGCTTTTCTGGTCCCTCTGGATCTGGCACAGCTCTGCCCCCCAGCTCAGTTTGGGCCTCTGCTTTCTCCTTAGCTCGGCCCCACTCTGTCTGACCCAGACAAATCCAGCTCACACGGAGGACAGGACCTCCCTGGCCTCCTGACTCCCTGATTAGCCTGCTCACCCTGACATTCAGGCTGACCTGGAGCATTGGCCTCTCCCCATTGTTCCTGGGGGCTGTCAGTCTCAGGGTCCTGATTCCCCATTGACCCTTCCCCCTTTTTAGTACTGGGAGCTAGCAACTAAAACATCCCCACTGAATGTTAGTAAGGGAGCAACAGTCCCCTTATACTTGGATGCCGGCAGGGTGGGGGCAGCGGCGCTTGTCTTGTAGACTCAGCACTTGGCAGCAAACTCTGATACTTCCAAGTTCCTGTGGATCAGCTGATGCTTCCTCTGCCTTAGATAACGCCACTGCAGCCCAGGAGACTCTTAATATAGTCTCAGCTCCCTGCGATGCCCCTTGTCCCTTTATGAACCTGGGCAAGCCACTTCACCTCCCAATGCCTCGGCTTGCAAATCAGGCTATTGCTACATAATAGTATTGCCATCAAGCAGAGCAGACATATTTTTTGGCAGTCAGGCTAGGAAGCAACCATCAGAGGCAGGTGCTGAAAAAGGTAGATGTTGGTAGAAAGTTCAAATACTGATATGCTCCCATACAAATTCTCTATTCCAACATATTTATTTTACTAGCTCTCTGGCTCTCTCCAATGCTTGGTTCAGGAGATGTTGATGAGGAAATATAAGTGCCCCTATCACAATTGCATACCGTTCCTCTTGCTTACCCCCATTAAATGCTGAAGTAGGTTTTAACCTTTGATAGATGACAAGGAAAAAGATATTTAACTTTCATTTGAGCACATTGTTTCTCGTTTTTTGCTTTTCCTTTTGTGAATGTATTTGTTCTAATAAGCACGTACAATAGCACAATTCAAATCAAAAGTACTTTATTGGCATTACAAGCGGTACAGTTGTTGCCGAAGTGTAAAGGGGACAAAACTCAGAGTAGCTGTCAGAGGTAGATGTGATAAATTAAGTCTCTTGTATCAAGTCTAGATTAGGTCTTCAGAATACTGCATGGGGTTGTATCCTTTTGGCCAGTTGTGCGTATTATTTATTTTAATTTTGCAATGACTTTTAATGAGGGTTTGTGTTAAAACGCATAAAGTTATTTAGTCCAAATGGCAAAATGGGGATCGACTGATTGCATGAATTGACTTGTTAGTAAAAATCAGTGTTAGTTAGATGAATAGTCCTTTTTTTTAGTGTTGGTCGATCTTGGATACAAAGATTCCACATATTTTCTGTTGTGAATCTACATCTACAAAGGCTTGAGTGAGGTATCTTGGGATCATCTGAAATGAAAGGTAATTTAAACAAACAAAACAATCCAAAGAGTGATGATAAAGGACTTCAGATGTTCCCCAAATGAAATAGAGTAACAGCATTCATGTAAAAAATCTGAATAACCAAGACAAACAAACCCCCTCACTTTAAGAATGCTATAATTAGTATGAATGCTAAAATGCCTCTGGTAGAGGCCACTTTTAGCCAAAATAACCCCATCCCTTTTCTGACCCCCAATTCTGAATGAAGAGCACCTCTTTGGCTTTTCAGTGCTAGGCAGGAAGATTTCTATTGGTTTTTCTGGCTGAAACTCTTTACTGTGAATGAAGATTTGCGTTATACAAGTGCAATAACATTTTCAGATGAGTAGTAAAATTTTACTAGACACCTGCTGCACCAACCTAGTTAATACAAACTTTACTTGAGCTGCTTCTGTCCAATTGCAATCTGCTGCCTCTATGTTAGTGAGATAGTGTCTCATAGAATCCTATTCCTGGGTCTGGACAAGAACTCCTCAACCTGCTTCCTGACTACTGGGACAGGCAATACTGAGAAAAAGACTCTCCTATGGGAGGGGATTCTACAACCTATGTGGCTATATAGATGATTATTAGTGGAGGGGAGAAGAGCAAATGGAGAATTTGTAGGACACTATCAAAAATGTTGCCAGTTGTGGTGATGGTTTATTATGTAATTGTGTCTGCATAAGACATAATGGACTGAGACTACCAACTCCTATCGGGAGGACTATTTAACAGACAGCCAATAGTGCAGAGTTGAACTTTAAATAATAATAATAAAAAATTAATGGTTCTAAAGTACAAAGGAACGTAAGCAGGAACTTTTCCTGCAAACCAAGGGGCCCTCCGTGAGGTCTGAAATTAACTAGTACAATTAACTTTTACATTAAGTTTGATGCTTTTTGCAAAACAGAAGTATACAATATAGCTAGCTATATCCATTTATATAAATTGTTATATAGTTTACCTTCTATTCATTCAGATTCTTAATTTTTATATATTAGAAAGTTAGAAATGACTCTTATTTACTAGATCAGTTTTTTACTTCTGATTTGAGTCAAGCTGCATTTGGATGGAAATTGGATTTAAAAACACACAAAAAGCATTTTAAAATTGTTCTTTATTAGTTAGGTTTTTTCCCACATTTAAGTTAAATAAAACTAAGTTTTTCAAAACACACTTTGCATTTAAAACTGATTTATTAAGCAAAGGAAATATTATTTGTAATTAGTGATTTGAATGGATTGTTTTGGGTCACTATGGCCCAGATCCACAAAAGAGACTTAAGTGCCTAAACTCCAGTTTTAGGTGCCTATGTCCGAGATTTAGGCACTACTCTGATCCACATATTCTCCGTTTGGCTGCCAGCTAACCCTGTAGGCTTTTAAACTCCCTCAGCGCCTATATATCCTCAGTAAAAATTCCCGAGGTGCTTGTATTTCCGCCTATGGGCATGTGCAGTGCACTGCAGTCTTGCTCTAGGCATTTGCACACCTATCTGATGCCTAAAACCCAGCACAGTCCACAAACTGGGGATAGATAGGTGGAACAGCGCCTGTCTTGCCTGGGGAGTCCAATCTGCTGATTGTGTTGAGAGCATGCCTAATGTCACTCAAAACAGGTCGGGGAAAGGGGAAAGGAAAAAGGAGGATTCCCTTATTGCTAGTAACCCAGTGTTAGGGTACTCACCCAGGATGTGAGAGACCCAGTTCAATTCTCTCCTTTCCCTCATGAGGAAAGAGGATTTGAACAGGAACTCCCCACCTAGTGAGTTCCCTATGTGCTGGGCTATGGGGTATTCTGATGTGGGCCTCTCTCAACCAGTAAACCTGGCAGATGGATATCGTCTCAATAATATGAAGACCTTGGATGTGCACCTCTTTTTTCCCACTTATGATATAAATGGTCAAGAAAATAAAAAGACAAATGAGAAAAAATTATTCGAAATCTTCATACTGACCACTAAACCTCAAATATTCCTGATTTTGGGAGCTAGTGATTAAGCACAGTTTTAGGATTCCAATTTACAAGAAAATACGCATAACAATTCTGTTCATAAGATCTAAACAGATCGAATTTAACTGCTGGGAGATTAAAAGATGAATCTCCAAATTTGTGGACATCCCATGAGTTAATAATAAATTAAGAGATTTCTTGGGTCTCTAGGGTTTACAAATGTATTTGAAAAATGTTTTGTTAATGGTCTAAAACACAAGACAAGTCTTTGATCAGTACAAAGATTTTTCCGCTCATAGATTAAAAATAGGGCTGTAGATATAATTTCCTAAGAATTCACCTCTCACATTTTTTCAGTCGAACCCAAGTATTGTACTTTCTTTTTTTCCCTCTACACCTCAGGCAGTGGAGAGAGCATTTTCTTGCCAATCTAGTTATTATATTATTAATTGCATAGTACAGTTCAGTGTGTCATCATAATCCAGACCTGGAGAAAATACACTGCATTTTTTTTCAATGTGGAAAAAAAATCTCAAAAAACTTCAAAGTATGCATTTGGTTGAAGCCTACATTTTAACAATCCTAAAGCCAATAACTCGGCAAATGTGACCCAGAAGCCTTCCCAAGAGATCCTTCTTCCCATCTTGGGCAGAAAAGAATAGGGTTTCTTATGATGAAAAATGTACAGTTAGAGCAGTCATAGTACATAGCCATAAATCCATCTGTTTATGAAACATTATGCAGTGGATATATTTTGTCAGCTCTTGTCTTTCATTATTTTGATTTTTAAAAATCAATAGGTGCTTTTGTGTCCCAGCAGTATCCTATGTGTTGGTGTATGTTCCCATATGTGATAGACTACATTTTGCCTTAACTGTAGAATAGGTTTTCGTATAAGTGTAGGACATGCATGAATCCAGAAAAAATAATCTTCACTAAAACAAAGTAAATTATATGTATAAAAATATAATAATCTCTATACTCTATATTATTGGGCTTTGGAATATGTACTCTGTAGAGTGCTTCACAGTGTATTGAGTGAGATATGCCAAGAGAAAACAGAATCTCCGGTTACATAGAAGTCTACACAACAATGTTCTTTAGATTGGTGGATGCTTTCTTCATGCAAAAGCAAATGTACAGTCTGTTACCTCATTGTTTAGCTTAGCAGCTTTCTTTAGCACTGCCCTACTACTCTTAAAGATGAACGTGATATTTAAAAATGATCTTTGCTCTGTGTGTGGAACCCTAGTATTGAACATGGACTTGTTTTAAGTCCTGAAGCCTTCAGAATTTAAATCCTAAAGTTCTCCAAACTGTAATGTAATGTGATACACCTCAGACTCCATGGCATCTTTCATCCAGGGCACCAAGCTGGTACAACTGCAGCTAATTCACAAGTTCCACTCAGAAAAGGTGTGGACATCAGTGTGGTCCAGCGAAGATGAAATGGAAATCATAAGGTTGACTGGAAAGTCTGGAAGGCCACTAAGTTGTTGAAGGAAGTGTGTGTTTGTGTGGGAGGGAATACATGGAATGAGTAGTTCCCAATAACAAAAAACCTTGACCTAACTCCTTTCAGTTTCAAAACACTCTCTAGTGAAAAGTGCTCTGTTTCTCTGATACTAAATTCTTCTGCATCCTTTGTTTTACTTGAGTAACAAAAACATTGTCAACTCTTGGCTCTTAAGATTGGTATCCCAATTTCTTTTTTTTTTTAAATCTTGCAATGCATGATTATTTCAATATGTTGCATTGAAAATTCGTTTAAAATATATCATGAATGCTATACAAAATAAGGGGTTTTAAATAAGAAACAAAAACATATCTAGAATTCAGATTTTAATAAGTTACTTTTGAAAGACAGATCGGTGTCTTGCATGTGCAGTCTTTGGTGGATTTAAAATATATAAGATAAGTGATTTTTTTGTAGTTGCTGTTGGTTTCTAAAAATTTTTATTTTCATTTACGTTGTATTGCATCATAATCATGAACAGGTGCAGTATTATAGCTTCATTTGTATATGTTCTCCAGTTAGTAGTATTCTTATACACTCTAATATATAGATCCTCTTGGTATTAAATAATTAAATAGAATTATAACTTTGCACAGTGCCTCCTAATAGATTAGCAAAAAGATATAATTCCTGCTTCAGGGAATTTCTGTGGCCTAAGTGTTGCTTTGGAATCCACCAGCTTGTATCCCTGAACATTGTAGAATCCTATTGACTTCAGTGGGACTGTGTTAACAGTTATGTTAACAATTTCTGATATAGTATTGGGGTCTAACTTAGACAAAAGTGGGGATGGCGAAATGAGTCACGAGGATGAAGAAATAAAAACAGGTTGAGTCATACTGTCAGTGAATGATACAAGTTCTGATTTTCTTAACTATAGACTGAGGTAGGCAAGAGAAGAGCAGATATTGTAAGAGTGGAGGTCAGCAGGGAAAAGCAAAGCAAAGAAAGGGTTTGAAGGGGAAGAGTGAGGATGCCTGGATCACAGAAATAGGAACAGGTTTCAGAGTAGCAGCCGTGTTAGTCTGTATTCGCAAAAAGAAAGGCATCCGATGAAGTGAGCTGTAGCTCACGAAAGCTTATGCTCTAATAAATGTGTTAGTCTCTAAGGTGCCACAAGTACTCCTTTTCTTTTTGAGAAATAGGAACAGATTTCCTGTCACTAAGAAAAACAGTGTTTTTGAAAAAAAGCACAAATATTTTTAATCTAATTTTTACTCTTATAGTTCTATTTTTTATTTATAATCTACAGTAATCCACTATAAATTTAGAGAAAACAAAATAAAGGAGAGAAACTATGGCAATTGTGAGGCAAACAATGCATCAGTGGCCAGAAGAAATAAAGACTAGTAATTAAAAATTAATAGATGTTGCGAATTCTCCCCAGAAACTGTGAACTTCAAAGCAATGCTGTTCTGCCATGAAATAAATTCTGTTAATAAAAAGCTTTCAGTTTCCCCTTTAAATAGTAGGAATAAAAATAATTATTTGAGAAATAAGTTTTTTGTTACATCAGAGAGGAAATTGATGTTGGCAATTAGAGCTATGCAATCAATGATAGGATATGTTCATTAACACTACTTGAAAGGCATTGGTAAACTTGTACACAAATTGCCGCACACATTGACAGTTTTAAAATGTCATGGAGAAACATGGACTGCTTTTACTTTTCTGTAATATCTGATTTATAAACACTTTGAGATGATATCCTGGCATTTTGACTAGTTGTCTTTTGCCTCACTTTATTTTAAAGATGGCTATTACTAATGCTGACAACTCTGACATTCAATAAAGAAAAAGTTTGCTAAGGAAGTTAGTTCTTCTTAGATTCTGCAGAAGGCACAGATTAAGTCATTTAAACAAATTCTATTTCACTTCTTTTTTCACTCTGTATTGAGCCTGATTGTGTCACTCTTACTTGCATTGAGTAGCCCTGTTGGACTAGATTGTAGGTTTGGCACACACCTTGTATGGGCTGGTGCTTTGTTACATTACACCAGGAGCAGTACAAGAAGAAATTTTGCATTTGAGATGCACAGTTTTTCCTCCCTTCCTGTTCTTTCTCTCTGGAAGAAGAAGGTGGGGTCAGGGAAGGAGTTGGAGTGGATGTGGTGGTAGTAGTAGTTTTGCCACCGCAAATTATAGCACCTTCTTTGCTGGCTTAGCAGTGCTCGATGTGCAGTGTTGGCTCCGACCAACTCTTTCTCTCCTTACTCGCTTCCTGACCATCTGCTTTAAAGGAGCTGAGGAGTTGGTGCATCCCATCGCAAGGTTTGGGTAATCCATACAGTGGCCTTTGATGTGGTAGTTGGGGGGTCTTACTTCCCCTTATGCTCCTGTATAGGCCCATAAGCCAAAAGATACTTGAGTGCATTGAAATCAATTAAACTATTTGTGGAGTATGCAGGTAAGTAAGAGTGTTAAATTCAGTCCCAGAGATATTAATCATTCAGATTAAGTATTTTCTGAACATGTGTCAAAGACTATTAAATTTATGAATTTGTACAGAGACCACATTTGTATTAGTTATTGTAAATTTATTTTACATTATACAAATATTTTAACGTCACCCTTTAGAGGCAATTCTTGGTTTAATCCTAAGTGAAGCACAGAATCGGTCTAAGAGGTGAATATAGCTGAACTGCTTGGTGATAGCAAACATAATGTAATAAATTTAACAACTTGTAGGTGGAAAATACCAAATAAACCCACCACAGTAGCATTTAACTTCAAAAAGGAGAAATATGCAAAAATGAGGAAGATGGTTAAATGGAATTTAAAAGGGACAGTCACAAGGGGGAAATGCCTGTAAACTGCCTGGAGACTATTTAAAAACACTGTAAGAAAGGCTCAAACTATATGTATACTAAAAAAACCCAACAACAAACCCATAAGGTGACCAGAAAAATGCTACCATGGTTAAACAACAGAGTAAAAGAAGCAGTTAGAGACAAATAGATATCCTTTAAAAATTGGAAGTGAGATTCTAGGGAGAAAAATAGAAAGGCACATAAAATCTGGCAAGTAAAGTGTAAAAATATAATAAGGCAGGCCAAGAAAGAATTTGAAGAGCAACTATCCAAGGATACAAGAACTAATAGCAAATTTTTTTAAGTACATCAGAAGCAAGAAGGCAGTCAAATGGTCAGTGTCCACTGGATCATTGAAGTGCTAAAGGAGCACTCAAGGAAGACAAGGCCATTGCAGAAAAACTAAATGAATTCTTTGCATTGGTCTTCATTGCAGAGGATGTGAGGAATCCCCACACCTGAGCCATTCTTTTTAGGTGACAAATCTGAGGAACTGTCCCAGATTGAGGTGTTAGTAGCGGAGGTTTTGTAACAAATTGATAATTTAAATAGTAATAAGTCATCAGGATCAGATGATGTTTTCCCAAGAATTCTGAAGGAACTCAGATATGAAACTATAGAACTACTAACTGTGGTATGTAACCTATCACTTAAATCCATCTCTGCATGAGATGACTGGAAGATTAGCTAACTTAACACCTATTTTTAAAAAGACTTCAAAGGTGAACCTGGCAATTACAAACCGATAAGTCTAACTTCACTACCATGTAAAATTGGTTGAAACTATAGTAAAGAACAAAATTAACAGACTTGGAGATAAAAACGATATGTTGGGGACCCGTCAAAATGGCTTTTGTAAAATGAAATCATGCCTTACCCCAATCTATTAGAATTCTTTGAGGGTGTCAACAAGCATGTGGACAAAGGTAATCCAGTGTGCGTTCGTAAGGCATTGTCTTCACTGGGTATGAACTGATGGTCTTTTAACTCAGACGTATGCAGCAAATGCACCACATGTATATACTTGAATACCTAATATATACTTGGCACTCCTAAATACTTGTCAATCTTATACACCTATTCTATTTGTATCTATTCATCACACATTGATTGTATATGAAATAGCCTATGAGTTCATCATAGCAATAACACATTTAAATGATAAAATGAACTAATTGGCTACAGAGGGTTTCTGAAAATGCACCTGCAGAAATGCCTTCTCAGGGCATTGAACCATGCACTCCAGACATAATGCAAAATTAGATGACAGTCTCAGATCACATCTGAATGACCGTTTGTGGGCAGATAAATACAAACACACTGAAAGCCAATCCAGTTTTCACTCTAGACAATTATATACTTGTTGTGGAAGCAAGCGTCCTTGGAAGATAAATTACAAAAAACTCATTTCGCATCCTTTTAGTTCATTTTGACATCTCTGTCAGGGTGTGACTTAAACAAAAAAAATCCCTCACAAATATGGCCATATGGGATCAGATCAATGGTCCTTTGAATCCATTATCCTCTCTGATAAGTGACAGTACCAACTGCATTGGAAAGAAGGTTTAAAAAACCCATGTAGCGAGCAATTATGGTACTTGGAGGAGACTTCCGCTACTACCTCCTGTTAGAGGTTGGCTTATGACTGAGGCATGAGAGTTTATATCCCTTCCAAATCAGGGAGTAACCAGAGGACAAAGTTTCTCTGTGGCAATAGAAATAATTTCCTGGGCCGAGAAAAACTGCTGCCAAAAATAGGACAAAGAAAAGAGAAATTAGGAGAATTGAGGTCCTTCTAGTCCTTCACTGTCTTAGAAGGCATTTTGGACTTTCTAGGCAGCCAGAGATCCTACTTCATTCCTGCAGAAAATATCAGACCTCTTGAAGTAGGGACTGTTTTTCATTCAGATCAGGAACACCTACAATTTAACAGCCTAGGCATTGAAAGAGACATGTAGTTCACAGTGGGTTTTTCATTAACTCGTGGTACAGTATGGTATCCACATGGAACTCAACCACAGTGTTTTTCATTTGTTGATCTGATTGAATTTATATTTCTAGTGTGAGAGGAAACAGAAAGCTCTTGGGGCAGGGACTGCCTCTTTGTGTAATGCTTAGCACAGTGACTTCTAGATGCTATTGTGATACAACTATTATAATAATCAAAAAGTTCTGTTGATCTTAGCTATGCTAGAGTTTCTTCAGGGGGTTTGGTTGGAGTCCTGTAACCAAACATCATGGAAGTGTGGCTACCAGCCATAGCAGCATTTTGTAGACAAGCACTTTGGACCCTCCATTTGAGTATCAGATGCCAAGTGTAATCACAGTGACAAAGTAGACAAGTCTGTTGCTGGCCTTTCTAGTTGCCATTACTTCTGAAGGCAAGTTTTGGAATTAGTTCCCGTATCCATACAAGAACCACATTGCCTTTGCCAAGAGGAAAAGGTTTGTCATATGGTCCCAGCAACTGTGGCAAGAGGAACTTACCTTAAACAAAAAGGTTTCTGTAACCATACGACAAACCTCTCACTCTCATAATTTATATATAATCTATTATTCCTCTTTTTTTCTTTAACTTAATGTAAATGAATTTCTTGAAAAATCTGGAATCTGTGTATATCTAGATCTTCAATTCAATCGGCTGCAGGTTAGTAGTGCCTGAAAATCAAATCATGTTTATTTAGATGCTTAAATATGAGTTTAGGGACTAGGGTTTGAAAATTTTCATCATTGTAGAAATTTAATAGGCACAGTTAATCAAATAAAGGAAGCACTGTAATTGGAAACAATACCCATGAAGATCACCATATGGGCTTGTCTTAAATATGTAGCTAACTTTTAAAATTCCACGGAATTGTAATACTGTATGTGCTCCAAGTACAATATGTACTTTGTTTCATTGAGACTTGAAAAAAGTTCGGTGTATCTCTACAACTTGTCTCTTTCACCAACAGAAGTTGGTCCAATAAAAGATATTATCTCATCCCCTTGTGTCTCTACATTGTTTGGGAATCCAAAATGCTGTCTAAAACATTTTGCAGTAATGTGTCCTTTAATCCGGCTTTTAATTTTACCCACTGTGGGATTGTTTTCACAGTAAAATTAGCGAGATATGTTACAACAATCTGTATGTTATATCTTCAAATGCAGGAAGCTGCATCCTAGCAGCTTTTTCCTTTAATGTGAATAACTAATAAATATGACATTCCTGGAAATGTCAACAGGTTTAAGCAGCATAATTTTCAAGCCTAGTAAACAGCAGTATTTTGTGTAGATGACATATTTATTTCAGATGACTCTTTTTTCCCTAGTAGCTTTTCTCATAATGAGTTAAGTATATGATGGTACTCTACATAATTGTTTTTGCTAAGTATTAATATGTATATTGTCCAGGGTGGATAAAAATCGATTTTTTTTAAAAAAATTGATTTTTTTATTTAAATCAGTTTTTCTGCTTTAAATTGGATTTTTTAGATAATTTTTTTTTACTCAAAAAGCATTTTATCTAAAGATTGAGCTATAATGCATCTTAATTAAAACTAAGATATCTCATGGAATAGGGATTATAAACTCTAATTCTATTGTATGAGACAATATATTCATGTAATGTTGCAGAACAATTTTGTAAATGAGTTCCAATACTTCATGGATTAGGGACCCAATTTTATGGGGTTCCAGGGGCTTTTATATAGATTATTTAGGTTAATCTTTCTATCTACTCAATGGGACTCAGTGCTCAGTCTAGAAGATACCATCAGAAATGCTTAGTTTTGCAGTTCTCAAACTGTGGATTCGTCTCCAGAGATAACATGCTTGTTGTCATAAATATAAAGGGAAGAATAACCACCTTTCTGTTTACAGTGCTATAAAATCCCACCTGGCCAGAGGCGAAATCCTTTCACCTGTAAAGGCTTAAGAAGCTAAGGTAACCTCGCTGGCACCTGACCCAAAATGACCAATGAGGGGACAAGATACTTTCAAATCGGGGGCCGGGGGGAAGAGAAGGTTTTTGTCTGTCTGTGTGATACCTTTGCTGGGAACAGATCAAGGATGCAAGCTCTCGAACTCCTGTAAAGTTAGTAAGTAATCTAGCTAGAAAATGCGTTAGGTTTTCTTTGTTTTTTTGGCTTGTAAATTCGCTGTGCTGGAGGGAATGTGTATCCTGTTTTTGCGTCTTTTTGTAACTTAAGGTTTTGCCTAGAGGGATTCTCTATGTTTTGAATCTGATTACCCTGTCAAGTATTTACCATCCTGATTTTACAGAGGTGATTCTTTTACCTTTTCTTTAAATAAAATTCTTCTTTTAAGAATCTGATTGATTTTTTCATTGTTCTTAAGATCCAAGGGTTTGGGTCTGTGTTCACCTGTACCAATTGGTGAGGATATTATTATCAAGCCTTCCTCAGGAAATGGGGTGTAGGGCTTGGGGGGATATTTTGGGGGGAAGACATCTCCAAGTGGTCTCTTTCCCTGTTCTTTGTTTAAATCGCTTGGTGGTGGCAGCGTATCAGGTTTTTAACCTAAGCTGGTTCCAAGGAAAGAAAGAAATCTGTGCCTTGGGGAAGTTTCAACTTAAGCTGGTAAGAATAAGCTTAGGGGGTCTTTCATGCAGGTCCCCACATCTGTACCCTAGAGTTCAGACTGGGGAAGGAACCTTGACACTTGTTAACAGCAAAAATGTTTTTAAATAAATAAATAAAGTATAGAGGTGAGAAATAACAGACCTCAGCCCTATTGTCCTTCTGCAAATTTGTGTATACAGAGTCAAACCCTTACCTCCCTAAAAGTGCAAAGTTTCAAAAAGTTCAATGAATAGAAGATTGTTGGAGGTGGACAAGGAGAAGAAGTCTGGAGCTGAATGTGAGAAGGGAGGGACAGGCAGTAGAAACAAAAATGAAATGGTTTGAGCAGCGTATTCCAGAAGTCTTGAGCTCTTTCTGAGTGTAGCCTTCATTGATTTGAGATCTACCATACCATTCTTTCACTAGAAGGGAAAACCTATAATGGCAGCAGGCCATAAAAGAAACCCAGTTTGAATATTTTAATGAAGTTCCTCTACCTGTGAGTAAGACAAGCATGCATGCAAAATGCAAAACAGTGCAACAAAGAAATGCAAGGCCTGGTTGTCTGAATGAAACAACACCATGAGAAGTGTTCCTTCTCAGGAGGAAGCTGTGTTGAAGATGATAAAAGGAACGTGTCTGAACATGCAGGATGTTCAGGTTGGTAAACTTTTTTATTTCAAACTTCTTTCTTAAGAACTGCCTGTCTTCCTTCTGGACTCTTCTTGAATTCTCATGTTTGAGCAAAAAATATAGTTGTTAATCTATGGTACTATCACTTTAGATGCAGTTTTGATACAAAATAAATAGCTGAAATAGGAAGATCTTCCTTTTACAATTTCACCTTTAAAGTAGTACTGTCAGTGAATGCAATGAGTAATAATACTAAATGAGGAGCATGGTAGTAATAATTAAATAACTGCATTGATTTATTTTGTTTAGGAGAATCCATCCTCAACATACAGGATTCTGAAGACTATCCACCTTCAAGATCACCATCATTTTCTATAGTATCGGAGTTATCTGCCAAGGATAGTGTTTCAGTCACATCATGTATGTCACATAACCACAGTATATCACCTGTAGCAAAAAGAAAAAAAATCTCCATCATCCAGAAACAACCATAGATAAGTTTGTGAGAAGAACCAACAGATTGCAAAAAGAGGTAATTGATGAAAAAATTGCCCGGTTTGTTTATGCAACAAGCTCTCCTTTCCATATGATTGAGAACTCACACTTCATTACCATGGTTCAGTCATTAAGACCAAGGTACAGTCCACCCAACAGAGCAGGCAAATTGCTGGATAAAGTATATGAAAGAGTGCAAAAGGTCTAGAGGGTGAAATTGTTAACCTGAGTCTTGATGGGTGGAGCAATGTCCACAATGATCCTGTGGTATGTGGTTGTGTGACAACAGAAGAAGGGAATGTCTTCCTTATAGACACAATTGATACATCAGGAAATGCACACATAGCAGAATATTTACAAGGAGTAGCAGTAAAAGCTATAACAAACTGAAAAGAAATTCCAAAGTCTAATAGGCAGCTTGGTCACAGACGATGCTGTAAATTTATCCATGATGAGAAGAAATTATTTAGAATAGAGTGAAGAGAGTCCCAAGCTAATAGCAGACGGTTGCAGTGATCATTTGATGCACCTCCTAGCCAAAGTCTTCAGTTTTCAGAAATAAAGGCTAATCTTGTTGAAATTGCGAAGTATTTCCGTAACAACCACTTTGCAGCAGCTGCTCTGAAAAAAGTGGGAGGAATCAAGCTAACTCTCCCACAAGACGTGCGATGGAACTCAGTAGTGGACTGTTTTGAGCACTATATCAAGAACTGGCCTAATCTGATGACAATTTGTGAACAAAATCCTGAAAAAATAGATGGCACTGTCACAGCCTAAGTTCTCATTGGGCTTAAGAAATATGTAGAACACATGCTGAGTACTCTGAAGCCTATTTCTGTAGCCTTGAACAAAATGCAGGGAAATAGCTGTTTTATTGCTGACGTTGTTGAAATTTGAAAGGAACAGAGTGAGATCTTAAAAAGAGAAATATGCAATGAAAGAGTTAAATTACAAGCATTAAGAAAATGAATGGGACGAGTACCATCTCCATCTCATATTCTTGCAAATATTCTCAATGCTCGGTACCAGGTCAAATCTTAACTGTTGAAGAAGAGGAGTTGGCTATGACATGGACATCCAGCAATCATCTGTCCATAATGCCAACTATAATAAACTTCAGAGCTAAGGTGACCCATTCAAGAAATATATGTTTGCTGCTCTTGTTTTAAAGAAAGTCACACCAGTGAACCGGTGGAAGTCACTTAAGCACTTGGATTCAGAGACTGTTGAAGTGATAGTCTCACTCTTAACAGCAGTAGCTTCTCTGATGTGTGCGGGAAGGTTAGTCTCCAGGCTGCATGTAATACCTGCTGCAATCCTAGAAGTCCAAGGAAAGGAGACGTTAATACTACAGCATATCAAATCAAAATCAAGGCCCTGAATAACTGCTATTTCCACTGCTTGTGCACTACCAATATTTACTAAAAGCAAGATTTATTATACTTTCCCATTAAGAGAGCAGTACTGTAATTCTCTTCTTATTAAAAGGTAATCTATTTTAACTGTATTTTTCCCTTTTTGTGGTCATAACTGTACAGATTTATTTGTGCATGACCTCAACAGTATTTGAAGATATGCTGTCCAAATTTTAGATAGAAAAATTAAAATTAATTTATGTAAATGTTATCTTTTTTCAAATGTATTTGTCTTTCCAGCTAAATGGATTTTTTTCAGAGAAAGGATCATATCTGAATGTAGCCCTTAAGTCTGTTTCGTGCCATAGAAAGCAGAGGGATTTAAAAAATAACAAATTCATTGAAAACAACACATGCAGAGTTGGACCTTGATTATGGGACTCACTCCTGCAAGAGATAAGAATGACCACAGAACATTATGAAGCTCAGTTAATAAAAAGGAAGAGTCAGACTTTTTGACGTATTCTGTAGAATGTCAGTGTTCATGAAATATATTTTACAGGTCAGCGTCTAGAGATTGTAATCAATAACCATTTCTGGAGGGAAAGCCAAAGTCTGCTCATATTTTTTTCCTGGAGTTGTAGACTGCTTTTTCAATGGGAGAAATTCTGAGACAATATAATTCTTTGACTGCACAATTCAGAACAACTTAATCGTTTTATACTTGCTCATGTTAACGTCTCAGTGAAAATATAAAAAAATACATATTAGAGATGAATGTGACATTTTTCACCCATTCTAGTTTTGTCTTGTCAAATACTTCTTGTTCAGTGTGTATATATTTAGTGGGTACTAAAACCTTCAAAGGAATAGATCTTCAAAACCACCGTGTCTGTTGATCTGTAAAATTCTTTAAAGCACACAATCCAATAGTATCTTCATAATGTATATTGTGGAGTCTGTTTACTGCCAGCCAGTATATTTTATTATTAGTTATCTTCTCTGCAAATAAATGTTTATGAATAAATAGTAATGCTGAGTTAACTTTATTTTTATTTTCACTGTTAGAATGCTTCTTAAATGGCTTTTAAATTATAAAAACATACTGTGGTGTTTAGAACCCTGCAAGAGATTAAAGCTTAGCCTATTTCTGAAAAGTTTCAGAGTAGCAGCCATGTTAGTCTGTATTCGCAAAAAGAAAAGGAGTACTTGTGGCACCTTAGAGACTAACAAATTTATTAGAGCATAAGCTTTCCGATGCATCTGATGAAGTGAGCTGTAGCTCACGAAAGCTTATGCTCTAATAAATTTGTTAGTCTCTAAGGTGCCACAAGTACTCCTTTTCTATTTCTGAAAACTTTCTGCTTCAACTGGAATTGTAGTTGCTCTTCAGGCACAATGTGGTAGCTTAAAGGAGATTCTGGTCTTTCCATATCTTGTTCTGCATTGAGTAGTTGTCTTGCATTTTGTCCCTTACACTACCCCGTATTGTCATGGTTCTGAATCACTCATAACTAATAAAATCAAGACTTGAAATTTGGGGGAAAATGTCCTCCTCCCTTCCACCTCAACACACATGAAAAAGAATAAAAGAAAAACTATGAGACACTTTCTAAAGAAATAATTCTTGCATTATAGTGTAAAATTTAATTTCACTGACCTTAAAAATATTAAATAACTTGTTAAATAATTATTTATTTATGTATACCTTGAGCCAAATTATGGTTAATGTGGTGGTGGAAGAGCATAAAAGTAGACACATAGGCCAGTCTCGTACACAGCATCTTCCACATATTCTGTAATTTTTAAGAATAGAAATAGATTTGGGGTATATTGTTTGGTCTGGCTCATCATGTGTGTTGTGGGGGGAAGAAAGAGGAGGAACCATACCCTATTATCTATAGCCACCTCTCACTGATCTTGCAAAATGCTGAATTTTCTGCTCCTGTTTCAGCAAAGTAGTCCCACTGACTTCAGTGCCATATCCAGAGAGGGAGAATTGGTGCAACTATCTTCTATTTTATTTTCAGTTTTTCCTTGTATTTGTGTGTATATTGTCTGCCAAAAATTGGCCTTATGGATCATTTTTTCTTTGCTACTATTTTTTTTTTAATTTCAGTTTCCTTTTTTCTTTTTGGTCTTTTTTTTTCTTCATAGTGTTCTTCCTTTTTCCTTTCATTTAATCTCTTTCTGAGTAAATAATTCTCTTCTGGGTCAGTGCTGCATCCCTTTACTTTTACTCTATCCATATTTGGAGGCAAAAAATCCAGTGTACCAGAGATGTCTTTTTGGTTAGGTACTTAAAATTTGGTGCTTATGCTCAAGTAATTCTTTTCTGTAAAGATGTTACTAATAGAAATTTCTAGACTTAGGGCTTGTCTTCACTCTGGGGTAAGCCGACCTAAGTTATGCTACTCCAGATATGTGAATAATGTAGTTAGAGTCGACGTAGCTTAGGTCGATTTACACCAGTGTCTTCATTGTGCTGCGTCGATGGGAGACGTTCTCCAGTTGACTTAGTTTACTCTTAGAATCATAGAAGATTAGGGTTGGAAGAGACCTCCAGAGTACAACCCCCTGCTCAAAGCAGGACCAACCTCAACTAAATCATCCCAACCTCAGCTAAATCATCCCAACTCTTATCAGAGAGGTGGAGTTCCGGGGTTGACCAGAGAGCACTCTGCTGTCGATTTAGAGGGTCTTTACTAGACCTGTTAAATCGACACCTGTTGCATCGATTGCAGCTGCATCAGTCTCCCCAGTAGTGAAGACAAGCCCTTATGTTCCCCATCTCATTTAAAATAAATTTTTATTAATCTAACATTTGCTGTATAATACACTCCTCCAGGTTTACTCCTTTTTGTGTAATTTGGATAATTTAAATTAAACGATTAAATTCAAATAATAAATATCCTCACTGCATAGGATAATTAGTGATTGGAAAAGATTTCTCAATAAAGCATTTTCTATGCTGTATATATCTGTACTGAACAGCAGCCTTACGCCTACTATAAATGAGTTATGAAACTGTGTAGGTTCTTTCATGGGCTGCATAAGTAGGGTGACCAGATGTCACAAGACGGTCCTTTTCACAAAAGGAAGTTTAAAGGCCAGGCCACCTTTCAAAGCCATGTGGTCCTAGGTGAGCAGCTGTGGATAAGGGGTTTCCCAGATAAACCCTGAAGTTGAGGCAGGAACATGGAACAATGTATTTTAGCTGTGAGATTCCTGGAGTCCAAGAGAGATAGAGCTCCAAGATGCTGTCACTTGTTGAAAAAGTAGTGGTGCTTTAGTTGAAGTTTCAGCAAGAAGAAATTGTCTGTGTACAGTTGGTGATCACCTCTATACAAAGAATCGGGATTTGTGTCCATTTTGTAAATAAATAAATTACTTTTAGAAAAATATCCTGATTTTCCCTTTAATTGGAAACTGATCTGCAAGGCTCTGAAATCTACTACCTCTCATCAAAAAGGCAAGAATATTTGCTTTTGACTTAAAAAGTATCAAATTACTGACTGTACCTGATCATACCAAGGTACACTTAATTCCCATTTAAATCAGTTTGTTAGGTATGCAAGATCAGATTGTTTCATAAATGTCAATGTAGAAATGCTTTTTGCTTAGAATTGCTTATAAAATCTACTGTAAAATATATTACTCTGACAAAAAATTATCTTTATCATAACCATACGTCTTATTCATTGAAACCTGAAGTGGTGATAGCTGTTTTGGGAAGAGGTGGAGTTTGGTTATGCTTATGAGAGCCTGCCTTCATGTACAATGCTACAGCTGTGCAGCAGTGCCACTGTAGCACTCTATCATCACCATAGTAGCGTCTTCACTTGAGCTTTTCCCATTGTCATAGTTAATCCAGCTTCCTGAGAGGTGGTAGCATTGATGAGGTGCTGTCTACACAGGGGGTTAGGTCGGTATAACTGTATCGCGCAGAGGTGTGGATTTTTCACATTCCTGAGGAATGTAGTTATGCCGATATAGGTCTGTAATGTAGACCTGCCTGAAGCAAAATTCTGTTCAGTGTTTAGCTTAAGATCAGTGAAGGATTTGGTTCATGCTCTGCTCTTTGCCTTAAAGTATAAAAGGGGGATCCAAATATCACTAGCTCAGATTTTAAATGAAATGTTATGTTTGTATGCTCTGCAATCTTCAAGAATGAGAATTCAGCTACAGAACACATTTAGAATCATAGAACATCAGGGTTGGAAGGGACCTCATAGATTCATAGATACTAAGGTCAGAAGGGACCATTCTGATCATCTAGTCCGACCTCCTGCACAGCGCAGGCCACAGAATCTCACCCACCCACTCCTATGAAAAACCTCACCCATGTCTGAGCTATTGAAGTCCTTAAATCATGGTTCAAAGACTTCAAGGAGCAGAGAAGCCTCCCTCAAGTCAACCATGCCCCATACTACAGAGGAAGGCGGAAAACCTCCAGGGCCTCTCCAATCTGCCCTGGAGGAAAATTCCTTCCCGACCCCAAATATGGCAATCAGCTAAACCCTGAGCATATGGGCAAGATTCACCAGCCAGATACCCAGGAAAGAATTTTCTATAGTAACTCAGATCCCATCCATCTAATATCCCATCTCAGGGGATTTGGCCTATTTACCCTGAATATTTAAAGATCAATTACTTACCAAAATCCCATTATCCCATCATACCATCTGCTCCATAAACTTATCGAGTAGAATCTTAAAGCCAGATAGATCTTTTGCCCCCACTGCCCCCTCAGGAGGTCATCTAGTCCAACCCCCTGCTGAAAGCAGGACCAATCCCCAATTTTTGTCCCAAATGGTCCCCTCCAGGATTGAGCTCACAACCCTGGGTTTAGCAGGCCAATGCTCAAACCACTGAGCTATTTGGGGGAGGAAGAGGCTAAATTCTGAATTTCCTAACTTTTGTAACATTCACATCTCTGCTTTCGCAATGCAACAGTGGTACACTTACATCCACCGGGGATGATTTTATAAGGAAATTAAGAAGAAAGGCAACTGGTTAGCTGAAGCCATTTGCAAATGTATCACTTACTTATCACTTATTTGGCAATATGTTCTTGGAAAAGAGCTGTGATTCTTTGATTTATAGTGTTTAAAGTACCTTGCCAAATAGCGTATATGAATAAAAGCACTAGAAATAAAAACCAGTCTGTCTCCAGTTAACTGTGCTATACTGTAACAAAAAATGTCAGTGGTATTAATACTACATTCATAATTCTGTGATCTAATTTAAAATCAATATTAAATATACTGATCTATACCCATCCCTCACCCAGTGCAGTTATACCAGTAGTTAAACTGGAGCATTAAATCTAACTTCATTTTCTTTTAAAGTGATTTTTTTCCTGCTTCACAGTGATTTCAACTGAGAGTTTCACACTGAGAATAAGCTTAACATTTAAAATTTTACCCAAGTCCAAGTAATATGGAAAAGGTGCCAAATATGTCAATGTTAATATTGTATAAATGTTTCTGCTCATGGCCTTTGTAAGTAAATAAAATGTTGTCCCCTTGAGCGAAGAGGCAAAGGAACTGTTAAATGTTGTGCAAAGGAGGACACTTTGGAAGAGGAAGTATTTGTTAATGAGTAAGAGGCCTTGATCAGGTTGCAAATATGAACATAAACATTTTTTCCTGGAGAGGGATAGGGATGTGTTTGTATGTACTTACATGTGTGTGTGTCCTTTTTAAAAATCAGATATTTATGCATGAGTGTCGCTCACCTGCATTTGGAGGGTTATGCCTGCAAATTGAATCTAATTTCACTTTCCAAAACACACTCAACACCATATTTAGAAAAATAACAGGGCCAAGCTTCTGGCTCCCATCCCCAAGAGACCAAGTGTATAGAGATGGAGGAGAGGGAGGGCCAAGAATTGGGAAGAGAAATATAGGGTAAGAAGAGAACAAAAAATGGCCACAAAACCCAAACATTGTTATGAAGGAAGTGCGTTTTAGAAGAAAAAATTAAGTAATGAAAAATTATAGAAAGAAAACCAGTCTCAGGGAAAACATGGATATTGGAGGAGAATCCATCAAGATATAGAGGAAAAAGTCAAGCAAAAAATTAAGGGATTGCATTCTGAGTCTGTGATATAATAGTGGTTTGTCTGTTCCTAGTGGCAATGATAATTAATCAGAAAATTATCCCACCTTCGGACAAAATAGAGTTGACAATCTATCATCTAACCCTGTTGGAATATGCAAATACAAAAAAGTTAATGGGAATGTAAGCTAAAACAGTTCATGTTGCCACTCCCAACTTAAAAATAAGTTTGGCCAAGAGTAGAATCAGATCCAGTTTTATAGCTATTTAACTCCACTGATTTCATTGGGGATGCTACTGATTTAACCAATCTCCATTCACATGGGTTCATTGTTTTTTAAGAAGATAGAGGCAAAGTGGGTAAGGTAAGATCTTTTATTGGACCAACTTCTGCTGTGAAAGAGTCCACCTGCCCAGACCAGAAGTAGAGCTCTGTGTAGCTCAAAAGCTGGTCTGTTTTATTGGACCAATGTCTGTTGATGAAAGATATTATCTCACCAACCTTGTCTCTTTCATATCCTGGGACCAATACAGCTTCAACAACACTTTTATGAAGAGAGATCTTTTTGCAATATCAGGGATGTCAAGTCAGGATTTCCCTGGAGTTCTCCTTTCTCAGCCCTTAATCAATAGGACTGGATGGTGAATCTTTACAAAAGAACATTTCAGACTGTTTGTATGACATTTGAGTTTTAAAAGATTAAATAAAAGCTTGATTATCAGTAAGAAGCTGGAGGAAACCATTTTTGTATTTAAAAAAAACTTTGTAGCAATAAATTAAGACAAATATTCAGAACAATGTTCATCTGTTTTTTGTTACTGTAGGGTCAGATTGCGAACTGTTCTGCTTAAAACATGACTGATAACATTTTTGTTTGTTCGAGACTGACAAATGTGTATATTACATTGATAATGTAACTTGAATTTAATGGTTAGCTCAACAAAGCAAAAACAATTTATACATGAAATAAAAATAAGATTTTATAGACTTCTAAGAGACAGTTTGGTTCATATTAGTTTTGTTGTGTAGCTCTAAATTAGGTCAATATTTTACAATTTTTATGTATCAGAAAAGTTTGGAACTAGCTGCAAGGAATTGAAGATCTTTTAGAATTTTGGACTTGTATTAAAAGTACTGAATTACATAGCTGGATCGATTTTAAAGGTCAGCAGGAAACATTATGATAATCTAGTCTGATCTCTTGCATAACACAGGCCATTGAGCCTCACCCAGTAATTTTTTCATCAGAACCTAACTTCTATTTGAGTTGGATCATAGCTTTTTAGAAAGACATCAAATCTAGATTTAAGGGTTTCAGGTAATGGAGAACCCACCATATCCTTAGTAAGTTGTTCAAAGGATAGTTCCCCTGAGTGTTAAAAACCGTACATTATTTCTTCCCTGAATTTGTATAGCTTCAGGTTCCAAACATTAGATCTTGTTTTACCATTTCTCCTAAATTAAGGAGACATTTACTATCAGAAAACTCTTCCCAATGACCTCTTAACCTTCTGTTGGATAAATGAAATAGATTGAGATTTTTAAATCTCTCACTATAAGGCATTTAGAGAGACAAGGTGGGTGAGGTAGTATCTTTATTGGACCAACCTCGTCTCTCTAATATTCTGGGACTGACATGGCTACAAAAACAGTACATATAAGGCATTTGTCATTCAGAGTTTTGATAATGGATTAAGTGTGGTACAATCTGTCAATACATACATAATGACTAATATCAAAATCAAATATTTCATGATTTCAGAATTAAATGTTAATTAAAGCTTGCAAAATAGTGGATGTAAATATTTTATTATGGATCTGTAGTTTGTTTTAAGCTCTTGGTAAAATTCTTGGTAACTGAGATCATACGAGTTGGTAATGGAGGAGGACCTGCATATTTCAATTTTTTTTCACGGATAAGGAAAAACAAGATGCATAGATATTTTCAACTAATACATAGAACCACAGAATATCGGGGTAGGAAGGGACCTCAGGAGGTCATCTAGCTCAACCCCTGCTCAAAGCAGGACCAATCCCCAACTAAATCATCCCAGCCAGGACTTTGTCAAGCCTGACCATAAAACCCTCTAAGGAAGGAGATTCCACCACCACCCTAGATAATCCATTTCAGTGCTTCACCACTCTCCTAGTGAAAAAGTTTTTCCTAATATCCAACCTAAACCTCCCCCACTGCAACTTGAAACCATTACTCCTTGTTCTGTCATCTACTACCACTGAGAACAGTCTAGATCCATTCTCTTTGGAACCCCCTTTCAGTTAGTTGAAAGCAGCTATCAAATCCCCCCTCATTCTTCACTTCCGCAGACTAAACAATCCCAGTTCCCACAGCCTCTCCTTATAAGTCATGTGCTCCAGCCCCCTAATCACTTTTGTTGCTCTCCGCTGGACTCTTTCCAATTTTTCCACATCCTTCTTGTTGTGTGGGGCCCAAAACTGGACACACTACTCCAGATGAGGCCTCACCAATGCTGAATAGAGGAGAATGATCACGTCCCTTGATCTGCTGGCAATGCTCCTACTTATACAGCCCAAAATACTGTTAGCCTTCTTGGCAACAAGGGCACGCTGTTGATTCATATCCAGCTTCTCGTCCATGGTAATCCCTAGGTCCTTTTCTGCAGAACTGCTGCCTAGCCACTCAGTCCCTAGTCTGTAGCAGTGCATGGAATTCTTCCATTCTAAGTGCAGGACTCTGCACTTGTCCGTGTTGAACCTCGTCAGATTTCTTTTGGCCCAATCCTCCAATTTCTCTGGGTCCCTCTGTATCCTATCCTTACCCTCCAGCATATCTGCCACTCCTCCCAGTTTAGTGTCATCTACAAACTTGCTGAGGGTGCAGTCTACGCCATCCTCCAGTTCATTAATGAAGATATTGAACAAAACCGGCCTGAGGACCTACCCTTGAGGCACTCCGCTTGATACCGGCTGCCAAGCAGACATGGAGCCATTGATCACTACCTGTGGAGCCTGACATCTAGCCAGCTTTCTGTCCACCTTATCCATTCATCCAGCCCATACTTCTTTAACTTGCAGGCAAGAATACTGTGGGAGACTATATCAAAGGCTTTGCTAAAGTCAAGGCATAACACGTCCACTGCTTTCCCCTTATCCACAGAGCCAGTTTTCTCGTCATAGAAGGCAATTAGGTTAGTCAGGCATGACTTGTCCTTGGTGAATCCATGCTGACTGTTCCTGATCACTTTCCTCTCCTCTAAGTGCTTCAAAATTGATTCATTGAAGACCTACTCCATGATTTTTCCAGGGACTGACATGAGGCTGACTGGCCTGTAGTTTCCCAGATCCTCCTCCTTCCCTTTTTTTAAAGATGGGCACTACATTAGCCTTTTTCCAGTCATCCGGGTTCCTCTGATAGCCATGAGTTTTCAAAGATAATGGCCAATGGCTCTGCAATCACATCCACCAACTCCTTTAGTATCCTTGGATGCAGTGCATCTAGCCCCATGGACTTGTGCTCGTCCAGCTTTTCTAAATAGTCCTGAACCACTTCTTTCTCCACAGAGGGCTGGTCACCTTCTCCCCATACTGTGCTGCCCAGTAGTCTGGGAGCTGAGCCTGTTTGTGAAGACAGAGGCAAAAAAAGCATTGAGTGCATAAGCTTTTTTCACATCCTCTGTCATTAGGTTGCCTCCCACATTCAGTAAGGGGCCCACACTTTCCTTGACCACCTTCTTGTTGCTAACATATCTGTAGAAACCCTTCCTGTTACTCTTAACATCCCTCGCTAGCTGCAACTCCAAGTGTGATTTGGCCTTCCTGTATGCCTGAGCTATATTTTTATATTCCTCCCTGGTCATTTGTCCAATCTTCCACTTCTTGTAAACTTCTTTTTTGTGTTTAAGATCAGCAAGGATTTCACTGTTAAGCCAAGTTGATCGCCTGCCATATTTACTATTCTTTCTACACATCGGGATGTTTTTTTCCTGCAACCTCAATAAGGATTCTTTAAAATACAGCCAGCTCTCCTGGACTCCTTTCTCGCTCCTGTTGTTCTCCCAGGGGATCCTACCCATCAGTTCCCTGAGGGAGTCAAACTCTGCTTTTCTGAAGTTCAAGGTCCGTATTCCGCTGCTTTCGTTTCTTCCTTGTATCAGGATCCTGAACTCGACCATCTCATTGTCACTGCCACCATGGTTCCCATCCACTTTTGCTTCCCCTACTAATTCTTCCTTGTTTGTGAGCAGCAGGTCAAGAAGAGCTCTGCCCCTAGTTGATTCCTGTTTTCTGTCGGGGAACCGGGTCAGGGACTTGCTCCACGCGGCTTCCCGAAGCAGCGGCAGGTCCCCGCTCTGGCTCCTATGTTAGGGACTGCCAGGGGCTCTGCACACTACCCCCACCCTAAGAGCCTCCCCCGCAGTGTCCATTGGCCAGCCAACAGGGTCAATGGGAGCTGCAGGGGTGGTGCCTATGGATGGGGCAGCACGCAGAGCTGCCTGGCCATGCTGCCGCGTAGGAGCCAGAGGGGAGACATACTGCTGCTTCCAGGAGCTGCTTGAGGTAAGCACTTCCCAGAACCTGCATCCCGACCACCTCCTGTGCACCAACCACTTGCCCAGTCCCGATCCCCCTCCCGCCCACCCTCTGAACCCCTCAGTCCCTCCCTCCTGCACCCCCAGAGCCCGCATCCCCTCCCACACTCCAACCCCCAATTTCATGAGCATTCATGGCCCACCATGCAATTTCCCTACCCAGATATGGCCCTTGGGCCAAAAAGTTTGCCCACCCCAGCTCTATTGCATGAGCCAAAAGCCACATGCTGCTTAGCCAAGGCTGTAGCAGACTCATCAATCTTTAGTTGGCCTAGGTGCCAATAGCAGGGGACAAAGCACCACATCACTCAGGCAGGGGTTATGGTATGATACATCTGACCTCTACCCTCTGAGAGCATGAGAGAACAGGGTCTTATCCAAACCCAAGATTTTCGAAGTGCACTATTGCCATGCCTTTGGCTGGTCTGCTTTTAAATTAAAGAATTTTGAAACTTAAAATCAATATAGATTTTGTAAACTTGTGGAAGGCAAAGATGAGAGAGAACTGGCAGTTTCCCAACTAAGCCAGCCAGTTGCTTCTACCATGGTAGCATAACAAACATCAACTTTTTATGCCCAGAGAGCTGTATAAAACAGTTTTCAATTTTTTTTGGAGGGGGGGATGACTTTGTGAGCATTTTATGGTTTGAACATGCATCAGGTGTTAGCCTTCTTGGCAACAAGGGCACGCTGTTGATTCATATCCAGCTTCTCGTCCATGGTAATCCCTAGGTCCTTTTCTGCAGAACTGCTGCCTAGCCACTCAGTCCCTAGTCTGTAGCAGTGCATGGAATTCTTCCATTCTAAGTGCAGGACTCTGCACTTGTCCGTGTTGAACCTCGTCAGATTTCTTTTGGCCCAATCCTCCAATTTCTCTGGGTCCCTCTGTATCCTATCCTTACCCTCCAGCATATCTGCCACTCCTCCCAGTTTAGTGTCATCTACAAACTTGCTGAGGGTGCAGTCTACGCCATCCTCCAGTTCATTAATGAAGATATTGAACAAAACCGGCCTGAGGACCTACCCTTGAGGCACTCCGCTTGATACCGGCTGCCAAGCAGACATGGAGCCATTGATCACTACCTGTGGAGCCTGACATCTAGCCAGCTTTCTGTCCACCTTATCCATTCATCCAGCCCATACTTCTTTAACTTGCAGGCAAGAATACTGTGGGAGACTATATCAAAGGCTTTGCTAAAGTCAAGGCATAACACGTCCACTGCTTTCCCCTTATCCACAGAGCCAGTTTTCTCGTCATAGAAGGCAATTAGGTTAGTCAGGCATGACTTGTCCTTGGTGATCCATGCTGACTGTTCCTGATCACTTTCCTCTCCTCTAAGTGCTTCAAAATTGATTCATTGAAGACCTACTCCATGATTTTTCCAGGGACTGACATGAGGCTGACTGGCCTGTAGTTTCCCAGATCCTCCTCCTTCCCTTTTTTTAAAGATGGGCACTACATTAGCCTTTTTCCAGTCATCCGGGTTCCTCTGATAGCCATGAGTTTTCAAAGATAATGGCCAATGGCTCTGCAATCACATCCACCAACTCCTTTAGTATCCTTGGATGCAGTGCATCTAGCCCCATGGACTTGTGCTCGTCCAGCTTTTCTAAATAGTCCTGAACCACTTCTTTCTCCACAGAGGGCTGGTCACCTTCTCCCCATACTGTGCTGCCCAGTAGTCTGGGAGCTGAGCCTGTTTGTGAAGACAGAGGCAAAAAAGCATTGAGTGCATAAGCTTTTTTCACATCCTCTGTCATTAGGTTGCCTCCCACATTCAGTAAGGGGCCCACACTTTCCTTGACCACCTTCTTGTTGCTAACATATCTGTAGAAACCCTTCCTGTTACTCTTAACATCCCTCGCTAGCTGCAACTCCAAGTGTGATTTGGCCTTCCTGTATGCCTGAGCTATATTTTTATCCTCCCTGGTCATTTGTCCAATCTTCCACTTCTTGTAAACTTCTTTTTTGTGTTTAAGATCAGCAAGGATTTCACTGTTAAGCCAAGTTGATCGCCTGCCATATTTACTATTCTTTCTACACATCGGGATGTTTTTTTCCTGCAACCTCAATAAGGATTCTTTAAAATACAGCCAGCTCTCCTGGACTCCTTTCTCGCTCCTGTTGTTCTCCCAGGGGATCCTACCCATCAGTTCCCTGAGGGAGTCAAACTCTGCTTTTCTGAAGTTCAAGGTCCGTATTCCGCTGCTTTCGTTTCTTCCTTGTATCAGGATCCTGAACTCGACCATCTCATTGTCACTGCCCACCATGGTTCCCATCCACTTTTGCTTCCCCTACTAATTCTTCCTTGTTTGTGAGCAGCAGGTCAAGAAGAGCTCTGCCCCTAGTTGATTCCTGTTTTCTGTCGGGGAACCGGGTCAGGGACTTGCTCCACGCGGCTTCCCGAAGCAGCGGCAGGTCCCCGCTCTGGCTCCTATGTGTAGGGACTGCCAGGGGCTCTGCACACTACCCCCACCCTAAGAGCCTCCCCCGCAGTGTCCATTGGCCAGCCAACAGGGTCAATGGGAGCTGCAGGGGTGGTGCCTATGGATGGGGCAGCACGCAGAGCTGCCTGGCCATGCTGCCGCGTAGGAGCCAGAGGGGAGACATACTGCTGCTTCCAGGAGCTGCTTGAGGTAAGCACTTCCCAGAACCTGCATCCCGACCACCTCCTGTGCACCAACCACTTGCCCAGTCCCGATCCCCCTCCCGCCCACCCTCTGAACCCCTCAGTCCCTCCCTCCTGCACCCCAGAGCCCGCATCCCCTCCCACACTCCAACCCCCAATTTCATGAGCATTCATGGCCCACCATGCAATTTCCCTACCCAGATATGGCCCTTGGGCCAAAAAGTTTGCCCACCCCAGCTCTATTGCATGAGCCAAAAGCCACATGCTGCTTAGCCAAGGCTGTAGCAGACTCATCAATCTTTAGTTGGCCTAGGTGCCAATAGCAGGGGACAAAGCACCACATCACTCAGGCAGGGGTTATGGTATGATACATCTGACCTCTACCCTCTGAGAGCATGAGAGAAACAGGGTCTTATCCAAACCCAAGATTTTCGAAGTGCACTATTGCCATGCCTTTGGCTGGTCTGCTTTTAAATTAAAGAATTTTGAAACTTAAAATCAATATAGATTTTGTAAACTTGTGGAAGGCAAAGATGAGAGAGAACTGGCAGTTTCCCAACTAAGCCAGCCAGTTGCTTCTACCATGGTAGCATAACAAACATCAACTTTTTATGCCCAGAGAGCTGTATAAAACAGTTTTCAATTTTTTTTGGAGGGGGGGATGACTTTGTGAGCATTTTATGGGTTTGAACATGCATCAGGTGGTGGATTTTTTTTGTTTTTTTTTTTGCATTGGAGTTTTGCCAAAACTTCAATTCTTCACCTGACACAAAATATCCCTGGGGTTTGCCCAAATCTTAGTTCGAGTTTTCATGAAAGATTGTGAACCTCTTGCAGTACAAAGTGCAAGCCAGAATTCGAATTACCTTAAAAGAGAATGGTAAGCTGATTTTCATTTTAAATACATTCTTTTTCTTTTAAATAGTAAGTAGGAGCCAAGAACTTTGCCTACCTCATACTAAGGTTATAAAAAAAATTCAAACATTATTTTGTTGCAGATACCCTGAATTATTTGTGTTAGAAAGTACGATGGGAACATTTTATAAAGCAAGAATTAAACCAGCATAGCAAAAAGGGTGCTGTGAGATGGTCTATCTATAGCCTACTTATCTAATTTAGTGCCTCTAGGATTTCTAACACATATTCTTGTTACATCTAGGCACCCTAATCTTAAAAAGCTCTACAAAGGCTTGGTTGGGAATATTGCATTAAATTTTAATCTAAGCAAATGCTGAGGACATACCCTGAGATTTAATTGGAAAACAATTTTGGATTATAATTAGGGTGACCAGATGTGACTGGCTGTGAAAAAAGCTAATGCGGTTTTGGGATGCATCAGGAGAGGCATTTCCAGTAGGGATAAGGAGGTTTTAGTACCATTATACAAGGCACTGGTGAGACCTCACCTAGAATACTGTGTGCAGTTCTGGTCTCCCATGTTTAAAAAGGATGAATTCAAACTGGAGCAGATACAGAGAAGGGCTACTAGGATGATCCGAGGAATGGAAAACTTGTCTTATGAAAGGAGACTTAAGGAGCTTGGCTTGTTTAGCCTAACTAAAAGAAGGTTGAGGGGAGATATGATTGCTCTCTATAAATATATCAGAGGGATAAATACAGGAGAGGGAGAGGAATTATTTCAGCTCAGCACCAATGTGGACACAAGAACAAATGGGTATAAACTGGCCCTGGAAGTTTAGACTTGAAATTAGACAAAGGTTTCTAACCATCAGAGGAGTGAAGTTTTGGAATAGCCTTCCAAGGGAAGCAGTGGGGGCAAAAGATCTATCTGGTTTTAAGATTCTACTCGATAAGTTTATGGAGGAGATGGTATGATGGTATAATGTGATTTTGGTAAGTAATTGATCTTTAAATATTCAGGGTAAATAGGCCTAATCTCCTGAGATGGGATATTGGATGGATGGGATCTGAGTTACCCAGGAAAGAATTTTCTGTAGTATCTGGCTGGTGAATCTTGCCCATATGCTCAGGGTTTAGCTGATTGCCATATTTGGGGTCGGGAAGGAATTTTCCTCCAAGGCAGATTGGAGAGTCCCTGGAGGTTTTTCGCCTTCCTCTGTAGCATGGGGCACGGGTCACTTGAGAGAGGCTTCTCTTCTCCTTGAAGTCTTTAAACCACAATTTGAGGACTTCAATAGCTCAGACATAGGTGAGGTTTTTCGTCGGAGTGGGCGGGTGAGATTCTGTGGCCTGCGTTGTGCAGGAGGTCGGACTAGATGATCAGAATGGTCCCTTCTGACCTTAGTATCTATGAATGTCCCATTTTTAAAGGGACAGTCCTGTATTTTAAGTCCTCCTGCAGGTGACCCAACTTTTTCTTAAAAACAGGTAAATTGTCCCGTATTTTCTGTCTGTACTGGTGGATACTGCTGCTAGCTGGATCCCTGCTCACCAGCTGCCTGCCCGCCTGCCCACCAGTGGTGGTGTGGGGATGCAGTGGCTGATGATGGGGGTGGATGTGGAAAGCTGGTGGCTGGGCAAAGCTGCAGTGTGCGCGGGAAGCCACTCCCCTTTTGGTCCCTCAGCACAGGCCCTGCTGTGCGCTAGCTCTCGGCCAGCAGAGCCCCGTTCCCCACCCCATTTCTGGTCAGCACTGGCTGCGCGCTGGGAGCTGCAGTGACTGGTGAGTGTTGGCAGGCGCCAGGCAGCATCCGGCTACATGTTGCCTCTGCTGCCCACCCATCAACCCTTTATGTGCTCTCTCTCTCTCTCTCTGCGTTGCCCCTTCACCCTCCCAACCCCACTGCTCCTCTATATTCCCCTAGGCAGGGCATGTCCTGCTCCCAGCACTCTGTGGCGAACCAGACCCTGGTTGGAGTGTTCAGCTCACCAACAGCCTGGCTGGCATGCTCCTTCCTTCCCCCACTGCTTCTGGCTGGGCTGGCGCCTTGGGAAAGCCCAAGACCCTCCAGCCCAGGGCGCTGGCCAGGAGGAGCCAAGCCCTGTATGTGCCAAAGCCCCGTGCAGCGCTGGCATGGGAAAGCACCTCTGCCCCTCAGCTAAGCTCTGGAATGGAGTGGGGGAAGTGATTTCCAGCCTATTTGTGCCCCAGCCCTGCATAGCAGCCCCCTGGGCAAGGGCTTAGCACCCTCTTCACCTGCCCCACCTCCCCGCCTGGGGCCCTGCCCCCAGGGAGCACAGGGCTACTCCATCTCCTAGGCACCTTTTCCTGCTGAGCCATCTCTCTGGATGGTTTTGCTGAAGTCCCTGCAGTCAGGTTCCCTGGGCTCTGGTGCACAATGCATCCTAAAGGGCTCAACCCCTTCCTGTCCGCGCTGTAGCTGAGGGACAGAAGGCAGCTGGGTTATGTCAGTGACCAGCAGCAGCCTGGAGGTGCTAGCTGCCTTTTGACACTGCGGGCAGGAAGGGACAAGCTTCTTTCAGCCACAGGGAAGCAGGGAGAGGGGGAAGAGATGAGCTCTGCAAAGACACGGGCCAGGTCATCCCTTCCCCTCTGCTCCCCTGCAGCTGGAAACAATTCCTGCCCCTTCCCTCCCTCACAGTGTCGAAAGGCTGCTGCTGGCCATATTCTTGTGTGAACTCTGGCAGAAATCTGGGGAGGGGAGGCATGTGACCCCGCATCCCTCTCCCCACGTGTTGCCTTGGGAAGATGTAGCGCCAGGTACCAGGAGAGTCTGTCCTGGGGGCCCAGCCAGGCATGGAGTGTCAAAAGTGCTGGGCAGGGAGGGTCAGGTTGGTCGGTCTCTTCTCCTTGCCCCATATGTGAGAGAAGTGTACAGGAGTGTGTGTGTCACCTCTCCTCTTGTGAACTCTAAAGCCTTAAAGATAAGAAGATAAAAGAATCCAACTACGCAATATTTCTTTTTAACGGGCTCAGTCAACTTGATGTTAATTTGAACACTTGTACTACATAGTTCTGTTTGATTGCTGTTGAACTCACTTGAATACAAGTAATTTTACCAGGTGTCCCGTAGTCAGCATAGGGAAATATGGTCACCCTAATTATAATGGGTTATAAACATCTGTGAAAGAAGCTACCTATAACAGTTACATATAACAGTGTCAGACAGTGATTCAACCAAGAACTGAAATACATGCTTTTTTTAGGCACCCCAGTAGACCCACTTAAGTTTAATGGAACTACTCTGGTACTTAAAGTCAACCATGTACTTCAGTCCTTTCTTAAATCTGGGCCTTAATGAACTTTAAATTTAGGAAGGATACATTTTCTAGTAATCAACAATATTTCTGGATATATAATATCTTCTGAAAAGATGATGGGCTGAGTGAATCCATGGTTCTCTTATCTGTGTTTTTCAGTTTCCTGCTGAGATTTTGGCCCGAAGGAATTGGAAAGACAAGCAAAAATATATACTTTATTTGTAGGTTTGGCTGAAGCTAATTCTAGAAGTAGAATGTCCTATCTGTAGATAGCAATGCCAAAAAGAGTGTGTTTCATATTTTTCTTTTGTAGTTTCCAATGTGATGTGAACTGTTTATGTATTCATATTCACATTTTGTTACAGAAAAAAAGGCTAACAAAGTACAGTGTATTTATTTAAAGCAGAAAGACTTGGAAAAGATTTAAAAGAACATTTAGAGAAAATATAATTCTGTAATATTTTTATTAACTTACCTTCATTCTTTTTTATGCCGTCTACTGAAATGTTACGTATCAAAATATAAATTAAGTTCTTGGTAATCTGTTTTTCAGAGGGTACTGAGAAATGTACTTCTGTTTAGAGGTTGAACATGATAATTACGGTATACAGTGCAGACTCATCCTACTCCTTTTAGTGGAATGTTTATTGTTATGGTGTCTTTTTAGTATGATCCACCATTATTCCATGTGCTTGGATTTTAATAATGCTCACTAAATTTAATTCATGAGAACATTCTTCCATGAAATCAGATACCTTTTGCATTAGCTTATGGTTCTTATATTTTTTTCACATTAGCGCATATATGCTAGGGGTATATAGCTAACTCACATTACAACAAGGCATAAGAAATTTTGAACTTAAGGAATGTCTACATGTGAGAGAGAACTCTCCCATCTGCATAATAAAACCACCTCTGCGAACTCCAGAAGAACTTCTTCTGCCGACATAGCGCTATGCACACAAGTGCTTATGTTGGCGAAACATGTCACTCAAGGGGGTGGTTTATTCACACTCCTTAGTGACATAAGTTATGCCAACATAGGCTGTAGTGTAGACATAGGCTGAATATGCAAAGAACACAGTTTGCAGACATTGAATAATGGTAGTTTATTGTGTTGCAAATTCAAGCCATGACAATGGACAGCTGGAGCTGAAACAATACTTAAAAATTGAAGTTTATATTATTATTATGGTAGGGGTTTTCCATTTTCATAAGGTACATAGTTAAAGGGGCCTATTCTATATTTACTTCCACAGTACAAACTTTGACCTAATCCTACAAACACTTTCCTATCATGAGAGTACTTACAGTAGTAAATTTAAGCAGGTGACTATGTGCTTGCAGGATTGAGGCCTAAGTGGATATCTAGAAACATATATTTGGATTCTCTGTATCTATGGAAAAATAATTTTAAATACATTAAAACTATTAAAATTAAAGTGTTTTTAGTAAAAAGTGAAATATTTTGTTAGCTGAAATATGGATTAAATTAAAACTATTGCTTGTATAGATTCATTTGCAATATTAAGATACAAGATTTCTGGCGTCATTTTTAATTTGTTGGATTTCTTGTGTAGATTGTGAGATTTTGAGTTGTACAAGCGTACAAGTTGTACAAGATATAAAGCTGACAAGACAGGTTATGTGGACTATCAAAATACAAACATTTGTGATTAGTTAGCCTTATAACCATATTCTCAAAAGAACTTTAATCAGCAAATCTTAACCTGAATCAGTACTGCTTGCTGAAAATGAAACTGCTATTGTCATGAAATCCAAACAGATTTTACTTTCTGCCTAAAGGCTAAAGCATTTTACAAGTTTTATTGGACAGTGCTTTACTGCATGAACTTTTGAATGTTTCTGGAAGGTTTTTTTGTTTTTTCTTTGCTTTTTGTTATTTGTTGTTTTAGAATGGGACTTGGAGAAGTCTCCAAAAGGAAAAAAAATAAAAGGTAAATTACAACCAGCATGGTTTAAAAATTCATCTAGAAAATGAGATCAGTAAAAGTGATATAAAGAATAATAAGTAGTTTACATTATTCTGTTTAGCCTGGAGATGGGCAAACTTTTTGGCCTGAGGGCCACATTGGGGTTCCGAAACTGTGTGGAGGGCTGGCTAGGGAAGGCTGTGCCTCCCCAAACAGCCTGGCCCCTGCCCCCATCTGCCCCCTCCCACTTCCCGCCCCTTGACTTGCCTCCTCAGAACCCCCAACCATCCAACCCCCCCTTCTTCTTGTCCCCTGACTGCCCCCTCCAGGGACCCCTTCCCCAACTGCCCCCCTGGGACCCCACCCCCTGTCCAACCCCCACTGCTCCCTGTCCCCTGGCTGCCCTGACCCCTATCCTCACTGCCGCCCCCTGACAGGCTCCCCGGGACTCCCACGCCTATCCAACCCCCCTGTTCCCTGTCCCCTGACTGCCCCCTGGGACCCCCTCCCCTTATCCAACCTCCCCGCTCCCTTACCATGCTGCTCAGAGCAGCAGGACTGGCAGCTGCTCACACGGCCGGAGCCAGCCACTCTGCCGCACTGCCCAGCAGGAGCTCGCAGCCCCGTCACCCAGAGTGCTGGTGGCACCGCAAGCTGAGGCTGCGGGGGAGAGGGAACAGTGGGGAGGGTCCGTTGGCTAGCCTCCCTGGCTGGGAGCTTAAGGGCCAGGCAGGATGGTCCTGTGGGCCGGATGTGGCCCGCGGGCTGTAGTTTGCCCACCTCTGATCTAGCTAAAAAAATTAATTTACCTAGGCTGAGTTCTTCTATATAGTAACATTTTCTGTATGCAGTTTACAGGGTGCAGCTTTTCATTCTGGGGACAGGTAGTTGCTCTTAAACAGCAACAATTCATAACTTGCACAGAAAATAAAGTTCTGTTCAATCAGCACAAAGAATTTCTTCTATCAGAAATATAGTTCTCTTCAAGTTCTGTACAAACACACTGAATAGTGTCTTTGAATGTCTTAAACTAGCAATGTCTTAGAAATTACCAGCATTCTGTAAGCTTATTCTATTTTTTTCTAGCCTGACTGAAAAATGGACTACTTTGAAAAAGAAATCTTCCATGGTTTTCCCCACAAGTGTCTGTCATTTTAAAAACTATTCTGTTCTTCTTTGACTGACGGTCCCTTTTGTATTCCACTGAGGGTTATGCATAAGGCCCTACCAAATTTATGGCCATGAAAAATGCCTCACAGACCATGAAATCTGGTCTTTTATGTCATTTTATCCTATACTATGTAGATTTCACAGGGAGACCAGCATTTCTCAAATTGGGGGGCCTGAGCCAAAAGGGAATTGCAGAGGGGTTGCAAGGTTATTTTAGGGGGGTCATGGTATTGCTACCCTTACTTCTACGCTACCTTCAGAGGAGGAGAGAATGGCAGCTGGAGGCTGGAGAATGGCAGCTGTTGGCTGGGTGTCCACCTCTGAAGGCAGTGCCCCGCCAACAGCAGAGCAGAAGTAAGTGTGGCAATACCATACTATGCCACCCTTACATCTGTGCTGCTGCCTTCAGAGCTGGGTGGCCAGAGAGGGGCAGCTGCTGACTGAGGGCCTAGTTCTGTAGGCAGCAGCGCAGAAGTAAAGGTGGCAATACCATATCATGCCATCCTTCTGCGCTGGTGCTGGCGGTGGCTCTGTCTTCAGAGCTGGGCTCCCAGCCAGAAGCCGCCGCTCTCCAGCTGCGCAGCTCTGAAGGCAGTGCCGCTGCAACCCCTCCCACAATAACCTTGCAATCCCCCCGTCCCCACAACTCTTTTTTGGGTCAGGACCCCTAAAATTATAACATAGTGAAATTTCAGATTTAAATAGCTGAAATCATGGGGCATTTACTATTTTTTAAATCCTGTGTCTGTGAAATTGACCAAAATGGACTGTGAATTTGGTAGGGCCCTAGTTATGTGCATGCAACATGTGCCCGGAGCTAGAGCTTTTGAAAGTAGTGCTGTTTGGTGGTCCACGCATGTGCCCTGCACCATCTCATGGTTTCACCCAAGGCGATAAAGGGCGCGGTGGACCACTGGCATCTCCAGTTTCTTCTCACGATTGCAAGGTCCAAGTCGGAGCTTCTACTGTCCTCTTGTCCTTGTGATGCACTTTCCAAAACATTTAGAAGAAAAAACTGTTTGTTACTGTTCTTAGTTAAGATTGATTGATTTGTTTTTGTAACACATTTTCTAGTTCACAGTCCATTTAAAAAAAAATTAGGACTTGGGCTGTTGCTTTGGTGGTTTTTCCCACCAAACATTTTCCCTCTTTCCCCCCCACATCCAGTACCCTGACCTGGGTCCTGGATTATGCCAAAGATGCCAGGGCTCAAAATCTGTGCTTCCTGTCCCTGTTTGTTTTCCATCAGCGATGAGCACCAGCTCTGTTTCTACTGTTTGGGGAAATCCCAAATTGTGGCCAGAGTATCTGCCTCTCCTTCCTTGCCTGTAGTCAAGAAAACCAGGCTCTCTTCCTCAAGCACCCAAGCTTCAGATTCTGGCCAGGGAAACCCACTCCCCCCCGCTCTGTACATCAGCCTGAGCAGGTGAAGAGCACTCCCACTACTGTGGAGCCTTCATTGGGTTCCGCCAGTACCAGTGTGAAAGACCCCATACCGGGGCCTAGCCACAGGCTAAGGAAGCATGCTCAAAAGCATGGCAGTAAGTCTTCCTCCAAGTCTAAGACTTTGACTCTCTGATTTGAACTATGCGGATGTCCAGCATGGTCCACCGCTCCCTTTCCAGAAGCATGACTACCGCAAAGCTCTGTGGCAGTTCCGCACATTGTCTTACTTGCAGAACTGATATCTGGCGCCATGGTCACAGGCTACACAACAGCAGGGTCAACTGAGTTGGCCATACTTGAACTCATGCCCCCAATATTCACCCTCCAAACAGTTTGGGAGGACTCCTCTGTGTTGCCACCAACACCCTTGTCAGGTAGACATTGCAAAATAGTATTGGACAATGTACCGATCAGCCCAGCTCCAGTGGTACCTGGATCCTCATCATCCAGATGCAGCTGTCTCATCAATCCGCTCGTCTCCACCATATAGCTATCACCATTTCCAGGAACTGCTGCAGAGACTAGCCAATGCTCTTGAGTTCCCATAAGAAGTAGTGCAGGACAGTTAACACCAACTACTTGACATCTTGCACACATCAGTACTGGTGAGTGTGGCCCTACCAGTCAACAACGCCATCCTACAACTGGCATACATTTTATGGAACACCTGAGCCACATGAACATGCACTCCAAAAGGGGCTGAAATGAGGCGCTATGTCGCGTCCCCCCCCCACAAGCGGTCATAGTTTCTATTCTCTCACCTTCCATCCAACTCACTGGTTATCCAAGCAACACCACCTCCACTTTACCTCCTCCGACACAGAGGACAAGAGACTAGGCAGAAAGGTCTTCTCCTTGGCGGGACTCCAATTCCATATCTCCAGTTACTTAGCCCTGGTGGCCAAGTATGACGTTATCAGCTATGAATGGATGGCTCAGTTTGCCGACAAACTACTCTGCAATATCACAACCAATTCCAGGCGGTTTTCCAGGAAGGCAAGTTACTCACCAGATCCGTGCTACAGGCCGCAGTGGACTCAGCAGATATCGCATCGTGTGGGATGGCAACAGGGATCATCATGTGGAAGGAATCCTGGTTAATACTCTTCAGGCTTCCCCAGGGAGGTTCAGAACACTAGAGAAGACTTCCCATTCAATGAATCATGCCTCTTCAACAGAAGATGGATGATTCCCTTTACTCACTAAAGGACTCTAGAGCCATATTAAGATCTTTGGGCCTCTTCACACCAGCACCTAAGAGAAATTTTTACTGCCTGTCCCAGTCACAGTGCTACAGGGCCACAACTATACTACCAACGTACTTACGAACCTCCTCAAAAATGCCATAAGGCCCACAAAACACATCACACCCAGTCGGCATGTAAATGTTATTTTGGGTGTCATTAGAGAACAGTCAACCACGCCATACTTCTGGCCTACCCCCTTTGCGGGCCACCTCAAATTTTCCCTCCCTAGAAAAATGCATGTGGATTACGGTTCTTGATATGCACGATACCTACTTCCATACTGATATATATCCAATTCACAGAAGGTTCCTGAGGTTCAAAGTGAGACCTCTACATTTTCAATAAGTGGTTCTCCCATTCAGACTTATCACTGCCATATGAGTATTCACAAAAGTTTTCTCTGTGGTGGTAGTTTATCTCTGATGTCAGAAAGCCCTTGTTTTCCTCTATCTAGATGACTGGCTGATAGCAGCATTGTCCAAAGAAGAGACCCAGGAATCAATATCTCAGCTGCTTCTACTCCTTTCCTCCCTGGGAGTCAATGTCAAAAAATTAACTTTATGCCCTACACAGTCTCTGGAGTTCAAAGGAGCTCAAATAGATGCTACATCTGCTCAGGCTTATCTGTCTAAAATCTGTCCTGTGGCAATGTGAGAACTAATCACTTTAGTGAATTCCTTCGGTTTCAGCCAAGACCTGCTTTTCCCTGTTGGGGGACATGGTAGCCTACACATATGTCACGTCCTGTGCTCAACTGAACCGGCGTTGTCTACAACTAAGGCTACAAAAAGTCTACTCCCACTCATACCAACCTGTGCACACCCTGATCAGCATCCCACCAAAAGTCATCTCTTTACTACAATGGTGGATAGACCCATTCCAACTCTGCTCTGGGATGACCTTCCTCCCATCCTCATCCATCGTGATGTTCCTAATGGATGCATCTTTCACAGGTTGGGGCTCCCACATGAGAGAGCACATGACACAAAGCACTTGGACCCCATGGGAGACCAGGATGCACATAAACATATTGGAACTCTGGGCAGTCCGCAGAGCTTGCCATGCATTCCTGCCAACCATTCATGGCCAGCATGTCTTCATGTCAGACAACACCACCATGATCTCCTACATAAACAAACAAGGGGGCACGAGATCCTAAGCCCTCTGTGCAGAAGCAATATACCTGTGGAATGGTGCATTTCATATCGTATCCTTTTGACAACAGCTTACCTACCAGGCACCTAGAACATGATTGCTGCTGCTCTTAGCAGAAACTTTTTGCAGTGGATGATGAATGTGGATTGCACAACATGGTAATCACAGACATCTTTAGTCGATGAGGGATCCCAGGAATGGATCTTTTTGCATCCCACACCAACACCAAATGCACCCAGTATTGCTCAAGAGGAGGAATTAGGGCTCACTTGCAGGATGATGCCTGATAGATTGTTTGAACCAGATGAACTGCACTCCCCCCCACCCCCTTATCTCTCCTACCACCAAGGGTTTATAAAATCAGGTGAGAGAAAGCAACTAGCATTCTGATTGCTCCCTTCTGGCATTGCCAATTCTGGCTCCCACTTCTCTGAATGCCGAAGCATCCTCCACTCATGCTTTGGATGTTTCCAGAGCTGCTAACTCAACACAATGGCAGATTCAGACACCACATTCCATACACGCTTCAACTGATTGCTTGGTTTTTGGATAGACACCTCCACTAGTGCAAGAGTGCTCCCTAGCAGTGTGAGGTATCCTTTCACACGATCATATCGAGCCACATGGACGCGATTCACCTCCGGGACAGCACAGCAGGACCTTGTCCCTGAAGTTGTGGGCATTCTGCTGATCTTGGAATATTTCTGCTAGCTAAAGAATTCTGGATTTGCCCTCAGTTCCTTTAAAGTGTATGCAGCTGCCGTTAGCACCTTCCACCCCCCAGTGGATGGGAATTTGGTTTTTTACCCCCCTTAACTGTACGGCTCTGGAAGAGTCTTCTATTGAAATACCGACCCATTCAACCTGTTGCTCCTCAATGGGTCTTCAACCTAGTCCTCATTAACAACCACCCACTTTGAACTATGGCCTCCTGCTCTCTGTCACTACTCTCCATGAAAGTCTCTTTTCTCATCTCCATTACACCAGCTAGGAGGATTGGCGAACTGGGAGCCATGATGGCTAACCTCCCTTTCACCAGTTTTCATAAGGACAAGGTCTCTTCACCCCAGGTTCCTACCCAAAGTGGTTTCCCAATTCCACCTCTATCAACGCATACACTTGTCTACCTTGAATGGACAAAGTCATTCCAGAAATTTCCCAGACTATTTGTAGCCCTAGTGGAAAAATTAAAGTTCAAGCCATTTCCATCCAGAGAATCTTTAAGTCTCAGGGTACATTGTGTGCTGCCACCAATTATTGGGATGATCCCCACCAGACAGGATTAGAGCCCCTTCCACGAGAGCGCAAGCATCAACCACAGCCGCACTCCAAAATGTGTCCCCTGCAGACATATGCAAGGCAGCAACGTGGAGTTTGGTACACACCTTTTCTGCATACTATGCTCTGGTGCATGATTCTACGACGGATGCTTCGTTTGTTCTGCAGTCCCATCACCTTCCTTACACCCTCCTGCTACACAGGTACTCCTTGTTAATCAATACAAGTGGAATACAATAAGGACAACCACTCGAAGAAAATGAGGCGGTTACTTTCCTGTAACTGGAGATTTTTTTGAGATGTGTGGTCCCTATCTGTATTCCAAACAAACCCTCCTTCCCCTCTGCTGCAGATCTGATAGGTCTGTGGTGGAGAAGGAACTGGAGATGTTGGCAGCCCGCTGGTGCACCTTTTATTGCATCATGTGAAACAACAAGGCAATGCAGGGCATGTGCGCGGACCGCTGAATGGTACTGCTTTCAAAAGCTCCGGCTCTGGCTGCATGGCGCATGTGTATAACTCTCTGTGGACTACAGATAGGGGACACACATCTTGGAGAACCTCACTGGCCCTCAAAGGAAATGCTGCCATTAACAGATTTATTAGGAAACCGTTATTTCTGTCTATTAAAAACAAACCTAGTTGATATTAGCTAATGGAAAATACTACTGAGGGACACTTTTTCCTGTATTTTGATGAAAACTTGTCTCAATACTGTCAGAAGCATGGCACAAGTTTGCGCAAGTACTGTAGTAAATGACTTTACATATCAGTTTTGTTGTTAGGCCTGAACAGACTTTTGGAGCTATGTAAAAGATTCCACTTGAATCACACACACTTGAATTCTTCCTTAGAGTTTGATTTGTAATTATGAATAAGCATTTTTATTTATAAATTGTTCGCTGAAGCTTTTGTATTAAAGTTTGTTCTATCTGGATATTTGTGAATATCACAAGTGAATTTAGAGCTACAGTTGTGTTTACTGAGAAAAATCATGTGATATTTTCCAACATAGCACTACTTCTAGTTTCAGTGAAAGCGTGGGTGAATCTCTGTAAATATGCATAAATCAATGTATACCAGACCTTGCCTGTTGATATGCACCAAATACAACAAGAATCAACCACCAGGAAACCTGGTTTGTTCACATCCGAATGTTGTTAAATTTCAGGGACTGTTTACCTATATAAACCAGTTTTGAGAGAAAAAAATTAAGTTTCTGAATTGCATTTGGAAAGCTTCACACAGTTTTTCATAGTCTGTAGCTTACTTAGAGTAACCGCTCATCTGGAATGGGCGGGACAGTATTGAAATGCAGAGTTCAAATCCTGGACCCATGCTGAATGACTCCGGGACAGCATTTGTCCCAGTTTCCCTGTGGCACCACTTCACACCTCCGGAGGCTCCAGGTGCCAGCCTCAGGGGGAGGGGGAAGGAGCAGGGGGCTAAGTTAGGTCTTAGCCTCCTTATCCACAAGGCCCTGCCTGCTGCTGCTCCTCCTCCTCCCCACCAAAGCCCTGGCCAGGCTAAAAGCCAGAGCTTGCCACTAGTAAGAGCTGCTCAAGGAGCCTGGTCTGCTGTGGGGAGCCCCAGTCCTTTTACCTGCCCTGGGTGGCGCACTCCTTGGGAGGGACACAGGCTAGGGGTTGCTCTTGGGAATCATGGCCCCCCACCCAGGGCAGGTGGAAGGGTCTAAGGCTCCCCACAGTGGCTGGGGTTCCCTGGACGGCTCTTGCCACGGCCCAGCTCTGACTTCTGGTCTGACTAGGGGGTGGGGACTCAGGGGAGGAGGACGTGTAGGGGCAGGGAACAGGACTCAAATCTACCATATAAGATTGGATCACTTGTGTTGGAATTCACTTGTCTAGGGAGGTGCTGTCTTATCCAAAACAGGATAGAGAACTTCATTTGTACTCACCAGCGATAATAAGAAAGCAATGTCCCATGTCATGCAGGTCAGTGAAAAAGGCATGAAAATAGGAGTGTCACAATTGGGATAATTAATCAAATTTGATGACTTTAGAAAGATATGCCCAGAAAAGGCAGGAGAGATGAATGGATATGGTTGATGGTGCTTTGTTTTATACACAGTAAATGTATGGTATGGAAATTAAATGTTTATCAACAGTCTATTCAGCTTCAGAAGTAATTTTTTTAGTTGCAAAGAATAGTAGAATATTCTTTGCTACTGGCATGTTGCAAATGACAGATGCTAACAAGAAGTGGATGAAGAAGCCACAAACAGAATATTTACTAAAAAGAAAAGGAGGACTTTTGGCACCTGAGAGACTAACAAATTTATTTGAGCATAAGCTTTCGTGAGCTACAGCTCACTTCATCGGATGCTGTAGCTCACGAAAGCTTATGCTCAAATAAATTTGTTAGTCTCTAAGGTGCCACAAGTCCTTTTCTTTTTGCGAATACAGACTAACACGGTTGCTACTCTGAAACCTGCCAGAATATTTACTGGTAATTTTCCTGACCAATTTGCTTGTATGCTGTATCCTGCTTCCCTTAGTCAGCTTTTGGTCTTATAGACTTTGAACTTTTTGGTGTGGGAGCTGTATCTTAAAATGCATTTGTACAGCACCTAGCACAATGGTGCTCCAGTCAGTTTTGGGAGCCTGAGTTTTAAAAATATTGTTCAGGAAGATAATCTTTGTCACGCCAAGTTAAAACATTATCCCCAAAGTTTGTAGACACTTGACAATTGTGGCTAGGGCCTCACCTGAAACTGTGGACTCTGTTGTTATGTCATGGATTTCAGCAGTGATTTTGGGGCTTTATGTAATGAACCTAGTATTACTTTAACAATTCTTATAGTTTGACTTTGTTTTTGAATGTTTTCTTTTCATTTCATGGATGAGTAATGAGAAAATAAATTTATATTAAATCTCTGAACTGTATTCCAAATCTTGGGAGCTTTATTATGTGGCCACCTTAACATGTGGATTATTGACCAAGTAGAAAATAATTGCTTCTTTGAAACTGTTCCACTACAGTATCTTATGTCGAGTTTGATTTGAAGTTGATGTAATTCATGGGTTATTGACGTGATTGATGAGACCACTGTAGTCTGTAATGTCAATAAGCTGTCAGTTATGTGCAATATTTCTTTATAGTTAAAACCCTGATGAAATTTTTGGTGAAAACTAATCTCTCAGCTCTGCTATTCTAATTGGACAGTGCATTGTTAGGCGGAAAAATGTTTCAGCTAGATATTTTCAATCTATTTTAGAGGCCATAAGTAAGAGAGATAAGTTCCCACGCATTTCCTGAAAATTGTCACATTCTCCTATATACTATACCCACTTTTTAAAAGATAGTAAATGATGTGTTGCACAATCAGTATAATGTTAGCATAATAGTTCATCAACTGCTAATCCTGCCGCAGTGAGAATTATTCCACCTTTTATACTAAGGATTGCATTGCATTTCCTGATATCTGCTTCAAAAAAGAACTAGATAAATTAATGGAGGATCGGTCCATCAATGGCTATTAGCCAGGATGGGCAGGGATGATGTCCCTTAGCCTCTGTTTGCCAGAAGCTGGGAATGGGAAAGAGGGAATAGATCACTTCATGATTACCTGTTCTGTTTATTCCTTCTGGGGCATCTGGCATTGGCCACTGTCAGAACAGAAGGCATGATACTGGGCTAAATAGACCTTTGGTCTGACCCAGTGTGGCCGTTCTTATGCTTAACCGTTTTTTGACTTTTAAATTCATGGAATGTTAGGGTCATGTTAAATGCTTGCTCCTTTTTAGTCACAATGAACTAAATTAAGTGTCCAATTCAGGCCAATGGTGAATTTGACACAGTTTAGCATACCACTGCATTCTTGTAACAAAATAACATTTTTATGCATGTTATGTAATTAATGAAATATACAATTTAAAAAAATAAAGAAACAGTGAAGTGAAATCTAGTATGCGTGTGTTCATTTTCTTCCTCTGCTTCCTTCCATTCTTATTTCATAAACTTGTGATAGAGAAATACAGTTTCATGACTGGGTATATTTTTTTCAGTATATAGTTAGAATATAGTGTTTCTCAGCCATTGTAAGTTCATTTTTTTTCTTTGAATTTCTGCCACTGGCAGAAAGAGAGAGGTCCAGATTAATCACTGGTATCACTTTGAAATTAATAGTGACATGGGAGGTGAATAAGGTCAGTTGGGAGGAGATTCTTGACATTGCATAAGAGTTGCAAATTACCTTAATTTTCTTTCATAAGTAATTCTGTGCCTCTGTTACCCAATTCAGTATGTTTTGTTTTAGCTGAAATTTTAAACTTCCCTCTGATTTTTAAATCCACAGAAATGTCCAATTTTTAAAATCTGTTCTTTATTTTCACGAGCCCAGCTATCTTGGAGAGTAGTCAAAGAAAAGCTATTTATTAAACATCAGTACATTTTTTCAATGGATTTTTTTTTCTTGAGTTGGGTCTCTAGTACATATCTAAATTAGACTAAACAGATGTGATCAATATAAGTGGTAGTTATTTTGATAAAAGCAAATACAACTATTAAGCATGGATATTATAAGAAAGTAGATAAATGGGTTTAGCATATAGTCAACATCTGTAAATTTTCATATATTTCATATAGTCACAATTTTGCCACATTCCAGAAATTTGCTTCAAGATTTTGTTTCATTCCTGCAACAGTAATAAAATAATAGTTTAAGCAAGAGAACAAGAGATAGGGTTAAGATAAAAGTCTGACTGTATCCTACAAAATGCTAAGATCAATCAGTTCCCATTTAACTTTATCTTTTAGGAGGTGATTGGCATCTCATGAAGTTTGGTCCCTAATCCTCTTTTTCTTGTCTAATCTGTTGTTTGATGTCTGCTGTAGAGATGTAGCAAACTCTTGGAACAAATCTTGTATACCAAAATTTGAGACTGTCAGTATTTCATTATATGAAGATGTACAGATGGGGATGTTAATTAATATGGTAAATCCATTGATGTGCACTGTTACAAAATTTAACTGCTGTACTCTAATGCCTAGGTCTTTTTTCTCTCCAGATTTCAGTAGTACCGATGATAGTTGCCACATTTAACATACTCTGATTCCTCCTTGACTGTAAAACATACCGTTGAATGTACAAAAAACCGTTTTATTTTACCCACCGCCCTCCAAAAATAAATTGAAAAATGATGAGGGTCTTCTATATGTCTACAAAATTTGATGATATAAAATCATTATTGAAGTTGAAGTATGAGAGTGTTTTTAATTGCTGCATGAATATATTTCTAGTTAAACTATTGTGAAACAAATATTTTTTTTCTTGTGGTAAACGTGCCTCATTCTTTAAATGCTTTTCTACCACAAATGGAACATGGAAATGTGATTATTACAGTAGATATTTTAAATGTGCAGTTTTTTGTAGTACTTTTTCTTAATTACATATGTAAATATGAGAACAAAGAGACAAAACACATTTGTGCTGAATATTAGAGTAAATGGTTTAAATCCTTTATGATTTCTGCATATTAATAATCCTTTTAGGAACTTTGCATAACACTCTTTGAGTACAGCTGAAGAGTGGTCACTTATACCTACAGGAAAATTTTTTCCTTTTATTAGGGTGAGTTTCTGAGCTCTCCAAAGTACAATATAACTAGAGAATCAGATGGCTGATACTTCTAAGGGCATGTCTACACTTAAACTGCTACAGTGGCGCAGCTGCAGTGCTTCAGTGTAGACACTACCTACGCAGATGGAAGAGGTTGTCTCTTTAGCATAGGTGGTAGCTAGGTCGATGGAAGAATTCTTCTGACAACTTAGCGCTGTCTACACTGTGTGTATGTCAGCATAGTACATCTCTCAGGGATTTGGATTTTGTATACCCCAAGTGAGGTAGCTATGCCAAAGTAAATTCCCAGTGTAGGCCAGCCCTATATTTCACTTTCTAAATGAAAAAGGAAGTGTTGGGTTGGCCCCAAGAATTTCATCGAGTTGGACAGTTTTGATTATTTTTGTAAAGTTTTTATTACTGAGTGTTCCTCTTAGTTTGCAGTGGTGTTGTAGCCATGTTGGTCCCAGGACGTTAGACAGACGAGGTGGGTGATATTGGACCAACTTCTGTTGAGCTTTTGAGTTACACAGAGCATTTCTGCAAGTCTGGGAAAAGTCAATATAGCTATGTCTCTCAAGGGTGTGGGTTTTTCACATCTTTGTGAGATATAGCTATACTGATGTAAGTCCCTGTGTAGACAGTGCTAGGTCAAGGATTCTTCTATCATTCTAAATATGATGGCTCAGGGAGGTGGATTACCTATGCTGGTGGGAGAATCTCTGCACTGTTTTAAGTGTAGACAAGCCATCACAGTTAAATACAAGGTGGAACAGATTATTTAGCAAAAGTAGTCATCATATTTTCTAAGAGACCATTCAAGGTAAAGTGGCCTTTTGACATCCAGACGGTCATAGCACAAAAAGGGGCTGCTAGTGGGGTACAGGTTGTTGTAATAATCTATAAATCCAGTATCTTTATTAAGACCATGATTATTAGTGTCTAGCAAAATTATGAATTTAAGTGCCCAGGCTCATCTTCTGAAGGTATTATGCAGCTTTTCTTTGAGAACAAGAACTGAGAGGTCATATATGGAGTGACCATTCTATGAAAAGAGTTTGCCCATAGGCAATAGGGTCTTTGTCTTTTATCATTTTTCTGTGTGAATTCATTTCAGTGCATAGTGATTGTCTGGTTTCACCCACATAGTTGTTATTGGGGCATTTAGTGCACTGGATGAGGTACACCATATGTTGTGATAGGACCCATGGATGTTGAAAGGTGTGTTGAAGGAATATTGATCATTGTAGCAGTGGAGATGTCTGCAAGCTTTGCATCTGTTGTTATAGCAGGGTCTAGTGCTGCTTTGAGTTGATGTGTCCTGGTCTGTGGTGAGTTTTCTTCTGATGATGAGTTTGGAGAGGTGCGGGGGGTTGTTTGAAGGCCAGAAGGAGGGTTTAGGAAAGATTTCTTTCAGGATGTGGTCCCCATCGAGTATGGGTTGTAACTGTTTAATGATATTCTGCTTGGGTTCTAGGATAGGGTGGCAAGGTGACAACTTAGGGGGTGTCTGGTTGGAAGGGTTTTTCTGTATTGAAGCAGGTTTGCCCATTTTCCTTTTAGTATAAGACCTAACAAAAACTTCCACAATTAAGCCCTACAGATTTGCCTCTTCTCAGTTCTTGCCATAGCTATCTGAAGTTTATAGCTTTCCACACTTTGATTCAATCCAGTGGCAATGGAATTTCAAACAAGAATTCATGGAAACCATGTCAGACAGATGGATGTTCTGGGAATTAAGGTATAGTGAGTTAGCCATGTAGTTTTATAAAGATTAAGTCTTTCACCATGCTTCCTAGTCAGTCATTGTTTCCTCTAAATCAGATAAGAATTTAGGTGTTTAACACAGCCATCCATTTCCTTAAATTGCCTTGCCTCTTATGTTTGCATCTAGTGGTAGTGTGCTATAAGTAAGGCTTTGTGTAAATCACAATTTCTATGGAAATGGTGAAATTAGTCTAATATCATGACTTTTCAACAGTGGGGAGGCGGAAGCAGACATCCCTGCCTTTGCCTCCCCACTGTTGTAAAAAATCACAGTATTGGGCTAATTCGGCTATTTGTGTGGGTGGTTAATTCTCCTGTCCCATCCCAGAGTAGCATGGGGAGGTGGTGGGCTGGTCCTGTCCCAGGGGAGGAGGGGGGCAGGCAGCAGGCCAGCAGGGGTGTTTCACCACATGGTACAACTGTCCAGCTGGCCCAACTTGGCCTGGTGATTGGAACAGGGCCAGGTTCACTTCATGCTCAGATCTGGCCTATTGCTGGTTTTTAGAAATTAAACCGAGACTAAACTGAATACCTAAATTCATAAAGCCAGCTGTGTTGTTTTCCTGCTTCCTACCAGGAAAAGGTCATCTACTCGGAAGGGAGAGACCTTAAAGGGACAACAGCTCCCTTGTCACCAGGCTGCAATATAAGCCCCATCTCTGTCAAGTTGGGCAATGAGGACATTGGCCGTATATACTTAAGATACAACGATCTTCTTTCTAAAAACTGAATCTAGAAAATGTGAGCCATAGAGCTAATTTCACCTGAATGACTGTTTGCCTTTTGCCCACATAGAATCTGGTGGAGTCCCCTGATGGTGAAAAGTTGTGTAGGAGAGGCTGCATCCGTAAAAAGAGGCTGCAAGCTTTCCTTCACTGGAGGGGCCATTACATGCCAATAAAATCCAAAATGCTGGTGAGGAAGGGGCCAGGGAAATGTTGATTCCGTGTATCCCTATAGCAACCTGTGCTGCTGGCATTTTTATTTTATCTCCGAATTGAATTTTCTTCTATACTAGAAAAAAATCTTAGTCTTCTTTAGTTCTAAAAGAACCGCCTTGAAATGGAACTTCAAAACTGTGAAAATGAGACTGATAACTGTGTCTATAACTATGGGAGCAGTTGCTGTATAAGACATGTAATTCAGACCTTTAGTTTAAACACGCTCTCATTGACTTCAGTGGTGCAGAATTTTACCTCCTTTATGTACATGACATGATTGACATTTTTAATTATTTTTCTTTTAAAAGTCAAGAGTTAACTTCAAATTTATCATCATCATTAAACCTATTGTTGCAGACAGACATTTTTGGTGACTCTTTAGTGGAAGTTCTTCCAATTCACTTTGCACATTCAATTCAGTATCTTAAGTGCTATTTCTGAGCTCTGATTTCATCAGAAGGAAATTATGCAATCTTCCAGTCACTTTCACTTTGCTATAAAGATAATAGCAGCTCATTATTCTACCTGTGCAATCTAAACCGACAACCAGTAATATTTGAACAAAATATATCAACTTAATTCACCTTTGACAGGAGATTTTTGGTAGCAGGGCCTCTTCGGCCCCTATTTGCACTTCGGACATCCTCATGACTAGTACTGAGACTATACAGAGCTGTGTGAGTAAACTGCCCTCAGTTCCTTCTCAACCGCTTGACAGCCCCAGACACAGAAGCTAGCATGTATGCTCCAGCTTTGCTCTAGCTTAGTCCTGAGTTCTTACTCCTAGTTCTAATTTAAATTTAGTTTATTTAGTTCTCTTATTTATTTTATAATAGTACCTCTTTAGTTAACTTTTAGTTTTCCATTTAATATCCCCTCCTACTCCCTTTCTCGGTGGTTTTCTCAGGGTCATCATCAGTCTGGAGTGCCAGAATACCTGGGATTTAAGGGCTGCCTTACCTACCAGGAATCTATCCGGTCAGCGATGGATATTCCCAATGTACCGGAGACACCCACATTGCAGGAATGTGCAAGGTCCTGCTAATTTTTTAAAAAACGATCTTGAAAAAAGCAGGCGATTAAACTTAGGCTTTTCATGGTGAAGTGCACTTTCCAACCAGCCACAGTCCAGGCTCAGATACATCCCTCTAGACATTGGCCTCTGTGTGAGCACAGTGCCCCATCAACCATCGTACTCCACTTGCCTAGATCTTCATGGGATAAGAAAATGGAGGGTACCAGTAAAGTTCCTAAGAAAAGAAGTTTCTGGGTCACCTCAGAGAGAGTTTACTTCAAAAAAGCCATCAAGAATGACCACTTTAGAGACCCTGTGTCACAGGAAGGGTACTCCTGAGGCTCCAGGCTTCTCTGGTATTAGAGCTTGTTGGAGACCTTGAGCTCCTCTAAGACCCACAGCACCAAGCAGACCTCGGTACCGAAGTAATCTGCTGAATGATCATTTCAGCAGAGACTCTAAACACTCTGCCTCTAGAAAGTTTGTAGCATAGACAGACTTTTCAATACCCCACCTCTGGTACCTAAACAGGTGATCCAGATTGCAACATCTGAACTTCTGCGGTAAATATATTTTGGTAACTGGTACCACTATCTAGACAACTACTCCTGAAATAATCAGGTTCCTTGGTATCAGCACTGATTTACCTGGTAACGTAGGAGTTTAGATTATCCAAAGACTTGGTATCTGATGAGTCAGATTCTCCTATATTGATGGATACTGAATGGCTCTTGGTACCAAGATCTGCAGGGTCTCAGAGACTTTACCTTTCTCTGGTAGCCTCATTCTCCAGAACCATCAGCACAAGATGAATAACCATCCTCCCCACCATTGTCTGCTCCTCCTCTGGACTGTGTTGAGGACTCCTATTCAGATTCTCAGATCTTTGTGCAGGGATCCCCTACATATTACTATGGCTCATCTCTCCTCACACCTTAACTGAGAAGGAAACCGCAATGGAAAGAATGTCATGCCTCTCACTGGTACAAGCAGCACTGGATGCCTCCCTTTCTACCTCATGATCCACCCAATGACCATATTGGAACCCATGGGCAGCCTATTGTCAGCAATTTTCAAGAGCTCATAGTTGTTCCCATAGGGATCATAATGGAAGGTAGTCTACTTCTCCATTTCTCCCTCATCAGCCCTTTCACACGAGGAGTCTTTTGAAGAGCAAAAGCCTCGAGCAAACAAAAAGGTGACACCACAAACTAATATATCCTCATCTTTTCCAGATGAGGCTATGATACCTCCTCTGCCTCCATATACCGAGGATTTTAAACTGTTTCAGCAGCTGATAAAATGGATTGCTGACTCATTTCAGATTCCAGTGGAAGAGGTTAAGAGTCGCAATATAATTCTTAGCTATCGTCCACATAACAGTCTCTGCATAGGAAAGAAGTATGGCAAGAGACCACCATGGCTTAACCAGGAGATCTTCAGTGAGTTTGACAAAAAGTGGAAACTAGGTCAGATTACCAAGAATGAATATAAACAAATATGTAGGAAGAAAAACAGAAAGGCCAAAGCATAAAATGAGATTAAACTAGCTAGAGTCATAAAGGGTAAGAAGATAATATTCTACAAATACATTAGAAGGAAGAGGAAGACAAAGGAGAGGGTAGGTCTGTTACTCAATCAGTGGGAAAATAACAGAAAATGTGGAAATGACACAAGTGCTAAATGACTTTTTGTTTCATTTTTCACCAAAAACGGTAGTAGCGATTGGACATCTAACATTGTGAATGCCCTTGCAAATGAGATAGGATCAGAGGCTAAAATAGGGAAAGAACAAGTTAAGAATTACTTTAACAAATTAGATGTCTTCAATTCATCAAGCCCTGATGAAATATGTCGTAGAATATTCAAGAAGCTGAGTGAGGAGATCTCTGAGCCATTAGCAATTATCTTTGAAAAGTCATGGAAAATGAGAGAGATTCCAGCGGATTGGAAAAAGAGCGAATATAGTTCCCACCCATAAAAAGTGAAATAAGGACAACCTAGGGAATTACAGACCAGTCATCTTAACTTCAGTACCTGGAAAGATAATGGAGCAAATAATTAAGCAATCAGTTTGCAAACACCCAGAAGATAAGGTGATAAGTAACAATCAGCATGGATTTATCAAGAATAAATAATGTGAAACCAACCTAATATCTTTCTTTGACAGAGGGTAACAAGCCTTGTGGATGTGGGGGGAAGCGGTAGATATGGTATAATTTGCCTTTAGTAAGGCTTTTGAATTTGATACTGTCTTGCATGACCTTCTCATAAAAAAACTAGGGAAATGCAACCTAGATGGAACTACTATAAGGTGGGTGCATAACTGGTTGGAAAACCATTTCCAGAGAGTAGTTACCAGTAGTTCAAAAGTAAGCTGGAAGGGCATATTGAGTGGGGACCCACAGGGATTAGGTCTGGGTCCGATTCTGTTCAATATCTTCATCAATGATTTAGATAATGGCATAGAGATAATGGCAGATAGATAACGGCATAATGACAAACTTACAAAGTTTGGGGACGATACCAAGCTGGGAGGGCTTGCAAGTGCTTTGGAGGATAAGATTCAAATACAAAATGATCTGGACAAACTGGATAAATGGTCTGAAGTAAATGAAATTCAATAAGGACAAATGCCAAGTATTCCACTTAGGAAGAAACAATCTGTTGTACACATGCAAAATGGGAAATGACTGCCTAGGAAGAAGCATTGCAGAAAGGGATCTGGGGGTCATAGTGGATCACAAGCCACATTTGAGAGAACAGTGTAACACTGTTGCAAAAAAGCAAATGTCATTCTGGGATGGATTAGCAGGAGTGTTGTAAGCAAGACATGAAAAGTAATTCTTCTGCTCTACTCCATGCTGATTAGGCCTCAACTGAAGTATTGTGTCCATTTTGGTGCACCACATTTCAGGACAAATGTGGTGAAAGTTCAGAGGAGAGCAACAAAAATGATTTAAAGGTCTAGAAAACATGACCTGTGAGCGAAGATTGGAAAAAAATGGGTTTGTTTAGTCTGGAGAAGAGAAGACTGACGGGGACATAACAGTTTTCAAGTACATAAAAGGTTGTTACAAGGAGGAGGGTGAAAAAATATTCTTGTTGACCTCTAAGGATAGGGCAAGAGCACTGGCCTTAATTGCAGCAAGGGCAGTTTAGGCTGGATATTAGGAAATTTTTCCTAATTGTCAGAATGTTAAGCACTGAAATAAATTGCTTAGGGAGTTTGTGGGGTCTCTATCATTGCAGATTTTTAAGAGTAGGTTACACAAATACCTGTCAGGGGTGGTCTAGATAATACTTATTCCTGCCATGAGTGCAGAGGACTGGACTAGATGACCTCTAGAGGTCCCTTCCAGTCCCACGATTCTCTGATGGATTAGCATGATCAGTAATTGAGATTTTACTTGATTCTGCCAAAATTGTGTGGCAAGCTAATGCACCACATATATGTAAATGAACCAACAAAAAGTATGGTTCTCTAAGCAAAAAATTGAGTTTTTATTTTTTACACCATGAGCTGTAATCTAATCCCATTGTGCCTCTCTGGAACAGGAAAAAAAATGAAAAAGCACATAGACCTTCCTAGCTGAGGATTCCGTTACTGTCATTTACAGCAGTGCCTCTCAAGCTATCTGATATGGGGGACCGGTCACTTTTTTTTCCAATATGCGCGCAGACCGGCAGCCGATGGCTCGCGGACCGGCACCGGTCCGTGGACCACCACTTTGAGTAGCACTGATTTACAATAAGGCTCCTTTATACCAGTTTGGCAAGATTAAGATTTGACTAAGAATGGGAACAATTAACTAACAATGGGAACATTAGCAGCCTGCCTGCTTAGTAGTTACATTTCTTCTCTGCCTCAGGGACAGAGCCTGCTTCACACAGCCCTATGCCTCCAAGCCCAGGATACAGCCACAGGGAATGAGAAGGACAGAGTGAGTCTCACTCATTTGCAGGCACCCAGCCTCACCCTCTTAATCTCTCTTCATGAATGCATGCACATCCAGCCTCCTTCCTCCCCCCTGTGGTAATCTGCTCTCTGAAGCCGGCTGCTCCTGGCAGATGCACCCAGGCTGCTGGAAAGTGGCATGTGTTCCCCACAGATTTCTTGGCTACCCTATTTTTCTGTGGGGGCACCAAAAAATCTGCAGGGAACTCCCCCAGGAGTAATTATTGATAAGAGAAGAAGATGTAAGGTACTGTAGTTGCAACCTCTTGTTTATTGTCACACAAATGTTAGATTATGTTGTCTGAAATTCCCTTTACACTATAGTACTTGCAATACAGGATTGATATATAAAACTAAAGGAGTACTTGTGGCACCTTAGAGACTAACAAATTTATTAGAGCATAAGCTTTCGTGAGCTACAGCTCACTTCATCGGATGCATTTGGTGGAAAAAACAGAGGAGAGATTTATATACACACACACACAGAGAACATGAAACAATGGGTTTACACACTGTACATACATACACACTGTAAGGAGAGTGATCACTTAAGATAAGCCATCACCAACAGCAGGGGGGGGAAAGGAGGAAAACCTTTCATGGTGACAAGCAGGTAGGCTAATTCCAGCAGTTAACAAGAATATCAGAGGAACAGTGGGGGGTGGGGTGGGAGGGAGAAATAGCATGGGGAAATAGTTTTACTTTGTGTAATGACTCATCCATTCCCAGTCTCTATTCAAGCCTAAGTTAATTGTATCCAGTTTGCAAATTAATTCCAATTCAGCAGTCTCTCGTTGGAGTCTGTTTTTGAAGCTTTTTTGTTGAAGTATAGCCACTCTTAGGTCTGTGATCGAGTGACCAGAGAGATTGAAGTGTTCTCCAACTGGTTTTGGACAGGCCCAACAAAGAAAAGAACAGAACGCCACTAGCCATCACCTTCAGCCCCCAACTAAAACCTCTCCAACGCATCATCAAGGATCTACAACCTATCCTGAAGGACGAGCCATCGCTCTCTCAGATCTTGGGAGACAGGCCAGTCCTTGCTTACAGACAGCCCCCCAATCTGAAGCAAATACTCACCAGCAACCACACACCACACAACAGAACCACTAACCCAGGAACCTATCCTTGCAACAAAGCCCGTTGCCAACTCTGTCCACATATCTATTCAGGGGATACCATCATAGGGCCTAATCACATCAGCCACACTATCAGAGGCTCGTTCACCTGCGCATCTACCAATGTGATATATGCCATCATGTGCCAGCAATGCCCCTCTGCCATGTACATTGGCCAAACTGGACAGTCTCTACGTGAAAGAATGAATGGACACAAATCAGACGTCAAGAATTATAACATTCAAAAACCAGTTGGAGAACACTTCAATCTCTCTGGTCACTTGATCACTCCTTTTCTTTTTGCGAATACAGACTAACACGGCTGCTACTCTGAAACATATATAAAACTGTACATGAGAAATGACATGTAATGATGCATGTATGTGTCAGGAATGATCTTGAGATTCCTGCTTATTCTGTGGGAGGAGCAGGCAACTGTCATCAGAGATCAAGGAGATAATGTAGTATGAGAGCCAATCTGGGTTGGGACCACTCTCTGCTGGATGATCCATGAAACAGCACTGATAACCATGGAAAAAATTAGAGTTGGGAAAAGTGTAGAATGAAGAGTTGGTCAGAGTGCTAGGGAACTAAAGCTGGGGTTCAACCACAAAAAATCAATTCTAACCATACTATATGCATCATAAATGGAAGAAATGGCACACATTTCTTACCTAGAATAGTGATTTTTCTGATCCGTTAAGCCTTTTTGTGTAATGTTTAAATGGATCTCTATCTCTTCATTTCTTATGCGTCTATATGGTTACCTAACAATCTAAGAGAGAAAAGCAATGAAAAGTTCCATGATGTGAAATTCCCATATTCATGAAAACCTGTGCCAAAGAAAAGGAGTGTGTATAGATTAAACATGTGTAAGACCAGCCATACTGTACTCTGCTGTCCACATACTCTGGGTGGGTTTTATGTCTCTCTGTACTTGTGTCCAGAAGAAATTAACACTTACCACAAGAACTGTAACAATATATGGAAAGTGTGCTACCTCTGAGATAAAGCATTTTTAAGAAGGCACTTTGCAACATGTGGTGTGAACTTTTCTATTTTGTAATGTTTTAAATGAAAGTATGCTTTACAGTAAGAAGGCAAATCTTTCCTGTATTAATAGCAATTACAGTAATACTTTTGAATCTGCACATCTTTTCTTTTTCTTTTTTTAAACTGTGGCTAGTTTAACTTGGGCAAGAGGAGAAGGGATGAATGCAAGGGATAAGTGGTCTTTAACTGCATTGTGCCAACACAGATATTCCATCAATAGAACCATTTTTGATGCTGTGAAATTCCACAGATTCCCACCTTTGGACTCTTCTGTTGAAAATGTATCATTTTTCAACCAATAAAAACAAATGGAAACTAAGGGCCAGAGAAGCTTTGGAACCTCCACTCCCATTGATTTCAGTAAATCTGCTACAATGTTTATAGATTTCAGTGGATGTTGAGGGCACTCAGCACTTCTAGCTTCAAGCCATAAGACGGACTGTGTACTTCTGTGCATGCAGAGCAACCCTGGATGAAATCCTGACTCCATTGATGTCAATGGCAAAATTCCCATTGACTTGATAGGGCCTTGATTTCTGCTATTATTATATAAAGGAGGTACACAGATTGCATCCCCACTTATTGAACAGATCTAGAACTACTGATGTTCTCACAAGCGGTTAGCATGGCTATATTTTTTTTCTTCTTGTTCTTAGGTATAGTTTGAGTTAAATATAACAAGGTGTATAATAGTATTATTTTTCATGAAGTTAATGTAAAAAGAATCATCAATGATCACTTTATCTTTTATACAAATGACTTTAATGGACTTAAATTTGTTTGGCATAAACAGAAATGCATTATATTTTGTTATTTGAGGGAACAACATCAGCCCACGTGTCTGTTAGGCAACCTGTGATGGGGTATACAAATTCCACAAGGGAGAAGAACGGGTTAAGGAGTAGCTCTGGGCATTTTGTCACCCATTCACCCAGTGAAAACTGTATGTTAAATTGGTCTAGTGGAAACAAAGTGTTTTTAGAAATTACTCCTGGTGATCACATCATTATGTCACCTGGAATCGTCTACTGTTGCACAAAAAGGCAATTCAAACCTTTTTCTGTTCTGACCATCAATTTGCCTGTGCAGACATAAATAAAATAATTATTGTAATCCAGAAGAGTGGATGCCTTGTGAGTCTGTCCTACAGGTGAAACAGCAGATCTATTGCCCCATATGAATCCAGTCACAATCGAGGGAAAAAGAAAACATTGGTTTTGCAAAAATGTATACTTGTTAGAAAGAGTTACACAGGTGGTCATGAAGTACATTAGCAGTATTTTACATAGTTTTCAGGTTTTTGAGACAAATCATACAAACAAAAAGTAGGGAAAGCATACTGTAATATATTATCACTTCTAGTATATAATTTCCATTGTGTACTTTTTGGGCAGAAATTCTTGGCAGACTAGAAAAGCACCTGTCTGCTCTTACTAAGTAAGATACTTAATGATATTCCCTGTTATTTAACAATCTGTTGCTATTGCAAAATTTTAACTTACGTACAATCAAAATAATAGAAATGCTTCAATGCAAACTGTACTGAAAGCCTGCTACATAAAGAACATTATGGTCAAACTAACAGGAATCTTCATTTAATAGTCCACATGATCATCCAGTCTACATAGATATATATTAAATAATTTGATTTAATTTAAACTACTTTTCTGGATGCCCATAAGAAATCCAGTGAACCTTTAAAATATTTTTTCATTTATTTTTAGTATAACTAAGTGTTCAGTAGGATAAAAATAATGGATTTGATCCAAAGTCCATTGACGTCACTATGGGTATTTTTCCATTGACTTCAGTGGGCTTTGGGTCAGGTCCTATGTAAATAAATTGATAGAGAAGCAGGTGTGTTGTATTGCAGCCACTGCATTGTTTATGTGAATTTTCAGCAGTTATTTTCATTAGAGGTCTTGAAAGATTTCTAAATATTAGAAAGCATAATTGTTTATACTAGTAGACAAAATGAAAATATTCTCAAATTTTCATGTTAAATAAGAGTGTGTGGAGGAATTTGGGTTGTTCACTGCTCTACCTTTTGAGGTAATTGACAGCTGCTCAGTTATTTCTTAGAGGAGTTACTAGGAATAATATTTCAGTATTGGAAGACCATGACTTACTGATGCTGAGGTGGAGATGTTGTAATGTTGTCATGTCATGATCTCTTGAACTTTTAAAAGTTTGGCACAAAGTTTGCATTGAGTTGAGTTAAAGCCTGGATAATAGAGTGATGGTGCTTTCAAAATACCTATTATAGATAGATAGCATTGTGTTTTTTGTTGGTTTTTGGGGGAGGTTTCCCTTCAGTTAATGGGATATTTTGATGGTGAAAAATACATGCTCTTTTTCCATTGCTGAATTATCCTGACGGTAATGTCATACACTTCTTACACAGGGCATGGCTTTTACTTTGGAAGAGAGACAACAGTTGAATATTCATGGACTATTGCCTCCTTGCTTTCTCAGTCAAGATGTCCAGGTTTTAAGGATTCTTGTGAATTTTGAAAGACAAACATCTGACCTAGACAGGTAAAGTACTGCTAAATAATCTTATAATTTTTTCCAAGTTGTTGTTCAGTTCTTTCACTTCTCTGTCACATATTTCAGGGGAAATGTTGCAGATGTTGATGAATAACCATGTTCTAATATTATATTTATTCTGTTTTGTAACTGAAGACTTTAAAAAGCTTCTGATGCTTAAAGATGGATGAAAAACATTACATTAACAAGCAGCATACATTGTTACTAGAGCAGTTTTTATAAAAACAACTGATTACTAATATTCAACGCCTGCCTTTTTTTTCTCAACTGAAATAGTAATATTTAATTTTTTTTACATCAAAATTATTTTTGCAATAACAAGCCAGGGAAGAAGTAGCAGGAACAAATGAACCTATCTGAATTAAAGTTCAGTTTTGAGGACAATGTTCCTAATGATAAAATATAACTAATGAGAAATATAGAAAATATTTAATAAAACTGAATTGTTTTTAAAATGATTGTGTTATCAGTGACTCTTTAATTTTCACCTTATTACCCATTTATATTTTATATACATAAAATCTGAGCTCACTATCAGTAGTAGTTTGATAAATTATTTTGAGATCTTTAGATAGGAGGTGTTATGGATGTTCAAAGTGTTAATATTTTAATAATTTAAATCTTGTTTAATCACATTTTAACTTAATCACAATCTGTTTTTATGTTAAAATAAAATTTATTTTCTAAGAGCCCTGTCCTGCAATATATTGTGCATGGAGGGAACCCTCTGCACGCACACAATAACCTGCCCACAAGAAAGATGTTGCAAGGTTGGGGTCTAGTTTGTACTACTGTACTTTCAGGTTTCTAATTAAAATGTAAAAAAGAAGACATTGGCTCATCACAGTGTTTGGAAAGTCACCATATACTATAAGTGTCATTTTTAGAGGAAGAAAAAACAGCCCCCCAAGATGGACAGTTATTTATTGCACTGTCCCAAGCACCTGATGCATATCTATTCTCCTGACTAAATGGTCTAAGGAAGGATTGTTATCCAGAACTATAGTTAAGATTAAGATTCTGTCACAGGTATTTTTACTAGAAGTCAGGTACAGGTCATGGGCAATAAAGAAAAATTAATGAAAGCCCACAACCTGTTCCTGATTTTTAATAAAAATACTCTGTGGGAGGGTCACTAACAGTCAGAGCATTGCCCGAGGCTGACTTCTGGTAGCTGCCTCAGCGCTACTGTTGCTCTAGTCCCAGTGGGGCTGACCCAACCCTAGATGCTGCTCTGCAGGCCCACCTGCCGACCGCCAGCCCGGTGGGCCCGGGGGCTGGCTGCTGCTCCAGCCCTGCACCAGCCCCAGTGGGGCTGACCTAACCCTGACTGCTACTTCAGCTCTGGGGCTGCTGCTCTGGCGGCCCTGGGGCTGACAGCTGCTCCAGCCCTGCCCCAGAAGAAGTCATGGAATCCTGGAAAGTCACGGAATCCATGAACTATGTGACAGAATCGTATCTTTAACTATGGTAAATGGAATCCAAAATGAATTTTCACCTTAAAAAAACCAAAACAGTATCAAATATCATAGTCATGACACAAATTAAAAAGAAAATGTGCCCTTTTGGGACAAATCCATCCGTTGTTGGCTCCTATGGGTATGTCTACACTGCAAATTAAACACCGGTGGCTGGCCCATGTCAGCTGATCTAGGCGTGTGGGTCTTGGGCCTGCTGCCCTGCAGACTGAGCCCCACAAGCCTGAGTCAGCTGACATGGATTAGCTGCAGAATTTAATTGCAGTGTGTAGACATACCCTATGAGGCTAAATAGATGTGGTTCTCCTGCGGAAGGACTGGGCAGGGCCAACCTTAGGAGATGGATGATAAGGGTGGTTTACCTGATCACGAATCTCTGAAGATGCCAGCTCAATTTGCTGCTCCTCCCAGGTGATCTTTTGCTCAGCTGTTCAGGAGGGATGCTGAAAATGTCTTCTACTCTGGGCAACAAAACACCTTTGGCCAGCCCTGGTACAGGGCCTGGATGTGGGGGAGATTCACGGGGATATGCAACTATTGCATGTTGCCCTGTTGTTTGTGAGTGCTTGTTGTGTCTGGGTATAGAAAATAATATGATATTGAATGGTCATAGGGCAATGGCCAATCCATGGATTTTTTTTTCTCATTCCTTTTCACCCATACAGGGGCAGGGTTGGTAAAGAAAGGGGTAAGAGGGCTCTGTATGTATACTGCATAGCTACTTCTGTTATTCCTGTCATCTTGTACATATTCCCAGTGTGTGGGCCAGCTACACTTGTTGAGCTCTGGGATCTGGATTTAAGCCTAAGTGATGTTTGAGTGCCTTTTAATCATGTGTATATATATATCTTAAAAGGACATATGGACCACAACCCTTCAGGTCTAAATCAGAAATTCCCACTGAAATCACTGGAGGATTTGGCTGTGTAAGGACTGTTGCATTAGCCCTTACACAAAAATTCAGTGCACTTTAAAAGAAGATTCTGAGACAAAATGTGACTGTTGTAGAGAAGAACTGAAATATGCATAATCTATCCCTGCAACAACTAGTTCCTTCAATTTTAATAAAAAAAAATTAGGTGCTAACAGAGCCTCATTTAATTTTACTTCTCTCCTCTCCCTCTTAACCACAAAAACCACACATACTATTAATTCTTTGGAAGAAAGTGATCCTTTTCCCTGCCATGATCATAATTTTGAAACATGGAACATTTTTTTTGGTATTGATTTCGAAGCATTTAAGGCACTGCTGAATTTAAACAATGATAGAATTTTGGCCCATGATACAATAATTAAAGTATCTTTTAGTCACTCCTGAAGACATAGACCAGAAGCTCTGTCTGATATGGGATGTTACACATTTGAGGTTCCAGAATGTGCAAGAGAGAAAACAGCTTAGAAAACTTAAGGATTGCAGGACAGAGTTCTATGGCAATGATTAATCTGCAAGACTGTTAAACAGCTGAAGCACATTAGTCTCCCAGAAAGCTAATTTGGAGCACATAAGTGGAAGTGCAAAGTAATAGCAGGAATTGGGAGTAGATCCATGTCTGAAGAGAAGCTTCTCATAAAGATAACAGTTATAATTTCGGTATTGGTTGATTTTTTGCTTCAAGTCTATGCTTATCTGGAAACTGTTTTGTTTGATTCTGTTTAACAGCTTTACTTTCTCTGTTTTCCAGAGAGCATAAAAGAGAGAAGCAAATACTTGTTTTACTTGTGGAATAGGGGGAAATAGTCTTAGGAAACCCAGAGAGCTTGGAGGGTAAACTACTGCCTCTGGTTTATGACTTTCATTGTTGTTTGTGGTGATGTTTTAGCAGTGTGGTCCCAGGAAACCTGAAGAAGAGTCTGTGTTGCTTGAAAGCTTTTCTCTTTCAACAACAGAAGTTGGTGCAGTAAAAGGTATTCCTCATCCACCTTGTCTCTCAAGTTGAAGATATGAACCTGGAATAGCAAAGTGCAGGGTGATTGGAGTTTTCATCTCTCTGTTATGAGGGAAAATTGGGAAACGATCCAGGGACACTGTAATTTGAAGAAAAAAAAAAGTCCCATTTTATAAATTTGAATGTTTAACTTCATTGCAGTGCAGGGTTTCTGGGTTTTTCTTGCAAAATTCCACTTCTTATCTTTATTCCTTACCAATAACTTTTCTGCCTCCATCATTCCACTCAGTGGGTTTGTGTCCATTCGTATTACTGGTGAATATGGCTGTGTCTTATTTCCTACGTGGATAATCAAGTGGAAAAATAATCTACTATTTTACTTGTGTTCTTGCCTTTTCTTTTTCTTGTGATTCATTTCTTAGCTATCGTCTCACCAAGATGTCCCTATCTCTGTTCCATATTATATGGCTGTCTTTATTTCAGGTCTTTGGAGCTGTGCTCCAGCTCCGCTCCAGCTCCAAGTGAAAACCTGCAGCTTCACTGCTCCGGAGCTGCTCCGCGCTCCAGCTCTGGGCTCTGCTCCAAAGCCCTGCTTTATTTCATTTTAAGTGTTTTAAAGAAATGAAGAAGATAAACACGTCCTCTATATTCTTTTATAGATTTTCATACTTTACCTTGTATTATTTTTATTCCTATACAATAAACTACTTTTCAATTACCTAACCATAAATAACATGTACATGCTTAGTATAGGAAGTTGCATGGAAACGGCTACTCCAGAATGAACTGAACTGATTTTTTTTATGGTAATGCAAACCTGCAAAGGAAAGTTTTTTTTATCTTTAACATAGGAAAATTACTTTAAATATATGCTAAGATAACATACAGATGTCTATTGCGGCCATTTTGCTAGACGTGTCTGCATTTACTAATTATGAACATGAAGATTGCAACTATAGTTGTATGTAATTTCAACAGAGCTGACTTTAGTCAGTTCAGAATATACTTTATCTCCATGTCAATTAGGATTGGCTACAGTGAAGCCCAAACTTTTATCTTTTCTCGATGTGGTTCATGACATTTGATCTCTGCTTTAGTTGGGCAGTTTCAGAGCAACAAATAAAAAGAAAATTGTGACAGCAACTTTATTTTTAGACTTTGAAATATTAGATTTTTTCCAAATTTGTTTACTTGTCCAAAAATTCTGTCAACACTTTAAAAGCTAATAAAGGGTAAATAGTGCATGGTATTGGTAATATTCTATATAGGTGTGGTTTCATGTTCATTTTAGAAAATGTTAAACCTGCTGTAGTAGCTATTATGAAAAATTCTCATTATTCTTTTTTTGCGTATTTGAAATCAAACCTGAAGCTGGTACAGGCAATAAAGTTCATTGGGGAAGTCTTAGAGTCCATGAAGGCCCAGGCCTTTTACTCCTGGGGGTAATTCTGCACCAAAAAATTAAAAAATTATGTGCACAATATTTTAAAATTCTGCATATTTTATTTGTCAAAATAATACTATATAATCACACAGTTTCAATTATTTTGGTAATTTATTTCAAAATACCTGTCAGCAGCTATCTGTAAAAATAGAGACATAAATTTGTTTTCCTTGGAATAGAGAATTAAAGAAACTCCTGTTTCTCTGCCCCCTCCGGCTCAAAGCCCAGCAGCGGGAGTGTCAGAGTTCCCTCCCCCCTCTGAACTCTAGGGTACAGATGTGGGGACCTGCATGAAAGACCCCCCTAAGCTTATTTCTACCAGCTTAGGTTAAAACTTCTCCAAGGCACAAATTCTTTGCCTTTGGAGGGTACTCTGCCACCACCAAGTGATTTAATAAAGAATCAGGGAAAGGACCACTTGGAGTTCCTATTCCCCCAAAATATCCCCCCAAGCTCTTACACCCCCTTTCCTGGGGAGGCTTGAGAATAATAGCTGAACCAATTGGTTACAAAGTGATCATAGACCCAAACCCCTGGGTCCTAGGACAATAGAGAAATCAGTCAGGTTTTTTAAAAGAAGGATTTTATTAAAAAAAATAGATAAAAATCACCTCTGTAAAATCATGATGGAAAATAACTCTACAAGTAATAAAAGATTCAAAAACACAGCAGAACTTCCTCTAGGCTTAGTTTCAAAGTTACAAAATAGAGGAATAAACCTCCCTCCAGCAAAGGAAAAATTCACAAGCAGAACAAAAGATAATCTAACATGCCTTGCCTGGCTTTTACTTACAATTTTTGTAATATGAGAGACTTTTAGGATGGTTTATAGGAGAAGGAGTTTTCTGACCTGATGATTCTCTGCTTCCCAAGAGAACAGATGCACCAAAGCCTTCCCCTCCTCCCCAAGATTTGAAAGTATCTTCTTTCCCCATTGTTCCTTTTAGTCACGTGCCAACCTGGTTATTTGAGCTTCTTAACCCCTTACAGCTAAGGAGGAATTCTATGCTACTCTTAGCTGTATGGTTATGATGGGGGGCCAGACACCTGCTCCCACTACGCCCCAGAGCCCAGCTATGGGGCGTCCTCCAGCCAGACACCTGCCCCCCCCAGTGTCCAGCTGCGGAGTTCCCCACAGCCCAGAAACTTTCACCCCTATCCCCATTGCCCAGCTGCAGAGCCCCGCTATCCAGACACTCACATGCACCCCTTATCTCCCAGAGCATAGCCAGGGGGCCTCTCTGAGACCAGACACCTGCACCTCCTAACCCCCAGGGATCCAGAGGGAGAAACAATCTGATGCTGGGTCCTGGGCTTATGTGGGATTTCCAGCACACTGCCTCCTTCCTTCAGGACATGTGAGGAACTGCAGCTGCCAGGAACCCTCCAGCTCCTCATATCCATCCCACCTCCCCCGCAGTGACTTGTGTCTGCAAGCTGGGCTCTGCTTGGTTCAGCAGTGGCCCCTAGTGGTGACCAGCAACTCTGCAGCCCATTTTTGTGGGAGAAAAAGGAAATTCTGCGTGCACAACATTAATTTTTGTGCGAAGTCTACATGTGCAGTGGCGTAGAATTCTCCCAGGAGTAGCCTTTCTGTTGCAAGCCAGATTCGAAACTTTATGGGACTTAGTACTGTGACTGAAAGCTACCAAGCTGGCAGCATGAAACTACCTCATTCTCCTGGGTCACCTGGTAGCATGTAACTCTGTAGTTCAGCATCTCAGGCTACAGCTCAGAAAGCTGCAGTCATGGTTAGCATCAGTGTATGTCTAAATGGTGATGATTCGGAGCAAAGTGGTTTGAGTGCCAACTTTTAATTTTGTCATCTCTGAATTGGTGGATGGACCCTCTGAAAGTTTACGTGGGTTCCCTTTGCACCCATCCTGCCCCACTACCAACCCTCATTCTAGTCACAGATACATCATCCCTGGGTTGGGCAACTTATCTGGGTCCCTGCAGATTCAGGATGTCTGGTCATCTTAAGATATAATGCATCCGATGAAGTGAGCTGTAGCTCACGAAAGCTTATGCTCTAATAAATTTGTTAGTCTCTAAGGTGCCACAAGTACTCCTTTTCTTTTTATGTAAATGTCAGGGAGTTAACAGAGTCTAGCTTGCTCAGCCTTCCTCCCTTACATAGCAGAAAAGAATTTCTTAATTGTGATGGACAATTTGGAGACCATGTTTTATATAAACAGGCAGGGAGAGGAACTGTAGATTCAGTTGTGCCAGGAGGCAGTTCACCTCTGGGATTTTTGTATAACCAACTCAGTTAATTTCAGGGCTGCTTACCTTTCAGGAAAACAGAACCTATTAGCAGATCAGCTGATCAGGTCTTTCTGTAATCACCACAAGTGGTCACTATGTCCATATTTTCCAGCTCTGGGACACTCCCCAAGTGGACCTGTTTGCAACAAGAACCAAAAGAAAATGCCATCAGTTCTTGTCCAATCAAGCTCAGCCCAGGCTAACTGACTGATGATTTTCTCCTATCTTGGAAGCAGGGATTTGGAGCAATCAAATTTTTGAATTGCTCCGCTCCAGCTCCACTCTGACACCACTAGTGACTGCTCCAGCTCTGCTCCGACTCCACTCCGCGCTCCAGTCAAATTAATTTTTAACTAAATAAAAAAGTGCATACTGTAATTTTGAAAAAAACATTATTTTTATTCAGACTTTTAAAACCATTTAAATGTCATCAACAATGATACAAACTAAAATCATTCATAATTCATTCTGTAAAAAATTATTGCAGCAATCAAGTCATCTTTCATAGCCTGCCGCAAATCATTTAAAATTAACTTTAAAGCCGAAAATAGTTGCTCTACACTAGCTTGAGTTGTTGGCATGCTCGAAGCAATTCTACAGGCAGCCTGAATGCAGTGTGGGTAGCTGTGAATGGCCTCAAAAACAGACTTAACTTTTAGCCTACCAATAGACTCCATCGCCTCATGATCTTCTCGAAAGCTTCTCTCGAATAATGCTTCATTACAATTATGAATTGCAGAAACTCGCCGGCGTCTTTCTTGTTTATCCAGTTTCTTTTCGAAGGCATCATTTTCTGAAGAATTGATGCTTTAATTATCTTCATTTCCCTGTAATGGTTGAAGACGTCTCAGGGATAGACGCTCGAACAAGTTCAGAGTGGAGACAAAAGTTTGAGAACAGCCTGCTATTTCTAAAGGATGTGAACTTTCCGAAACTGCAAATTCGATTGCTGATCACTCCTTTTGTTGTGTTTCATTTTCTTCAACCTCTTTCGCCGAGTTGAAATGTAGCAATAGATTTTGTTTTTGAGTTGTCGAGCAATATCAAGGAGCCCTTCGGGACGCCTATGGTTTAAATAATTTTGGATAATGTAATATGGCAGCACATACTAACACTAAGACACAGACATAATTTCATTACTTTATATTAAATCATTTTTGAGATATTAATCAGAAATAAACTATTCATCACCTCCTTGAAGGGACTGTAGCTCCCTTAGGAAGAATTTTAGGACACGTATTCACAGAAATGTTTTTTCTTAAAATGACCTAATCATTCACCCCCAAAGTTGTGTTGGACATTTTCCAATCACTCTGGATATATCACAAAAATCACTCCTAATTTATGCAAAAATGTTTACTGTATATTTATATGCCTGCTGCATGGGAGTAAATTTAAAACAACAAACAACGCTACCAAAAGACTGTTGAACAAATGACATATAAAGTATGCCAGAGTGATATGGGAGCATGTACAAATGAACAAATGTACCGGTAACAGGATCCCATGTGAGAAATGAGCTTAAGTGGTTAATATCTCTTGCAATATCTTAATATATCAAACAAAAACATTATTTTTTGCAATATACCTGTTTGAGATATCTTAAATATTGCATCTTGCATCACACTTTTCCATAATCGCAGCACTCAGTGCATCTTGTTGATCAACCCTTACAAAAGAAGTATCAACACATACTAATCTAACTATCTAACTAATTTATGTGAGTATGTACTCGCCTAACCTTGGCACAAGGGTGGGAGCAGTCTGCAGTGTTGCCAGATGTCTGATAATTATCTGATTCTTTAATAAAACATATCTCCAAAAAACTTTGTAATTTTGTATCCGTACATTAAATCTTGATTTCGGCCGAAGTGAGAATAACTGTGACATACTACGTAAAGTGGTAAAGTAGATGTTAATATCAATTGTTATTCAATCTGAAACTTTTTGGCACCTTTAGGACTTTCTTGCTAAATATCGTTCATTTTGGATTGAAAATGAAAAAAAAAACTGGAGCAATGGAGCAGTCAAGATTTTCTGTACTCGGGCTCCCTCCAGCTCTGGGCAAAAACCTATTGCTCCGCGCTCCAGCTCCGGGCTCCGCTCCAAAGCCCTGCTTGGAAGAATTCCTGTATGCCTTCCCTCCAATTCCTTTACTTCCCAGGGTCATGTTCAAAGTCAAATAAGATCATGCACACTTCATCCTTGGAGCACTAGTGTGGCCTTGTCAGCTCTGGTACTTGGCCCTACTAACCTTGTCAATCAAGCCTCCGCTGTCTCTTTTGTTGGATCCAGATATAATTTCACTGGACCCCAGACAGCTGCTCCATCTCAACCGTTGAGCTCTCCATCTGACAGCATGGATACTTCATGGCTGACAAACTTTGCAAGGTCCTGCTTGAAGGACATTCAGAAAGTGCTTCTGAATAGCAGAAAATCCTTAACTAGGGACACTTACCTGACTGATTTCAGAGTAGCAGCCGTGTTAGTCTGTATTCGCAAAAAGAAAAGGAGTACTTGTGGCACCTTAGAGACTAACAAATTTATTTGAGCATAAGGTTTTGTGAGCTTGCTCAAATAAATTTGTTAGTCTCTAAGGTGCCACAAGTACTCCTTTTCTTTTTACCTGACTGAGCGAAGCTCTTATCCATTTGGAGAACATGTATCTCCAGAGCATGGACTCCTGGATGTTGTACTGGACTGTCTTCTAGATCTAAAACAGACTTTGGCTATTAGCTCTATAAGAATACATCTGGCAACTATTTTGGCCTTCCGTGTCTTTATAGATAGTAGATCCCTTTTCATCAACCCCATCATCACCCGATTCCTAAGGGTCTTGGTAAGATTGTACCTCCACATACAAGATCCCATTCCTCCTTGGGATCTGAAATTAGTCCTAGCAAAGTTGATGGGACCACGGTTTGAGCTCTGGCAGCTTGCTCTATCCTTCACCTCTCTATGATGGTAACATATCTAGTGGCAATTACTTCAGCCAGAAGGGTGGGTGAGTTGAGAGTCCTAGTGTCTGAAGCTCCCTATATAAGGATAAAGTTTATCTCCACTGTCGCACAAAATTTCTCACAAAAGCAGTCTCTACTTTTCATTTGCTGACATTACTCCCAAACCCTCATGTGCACAGGGATGAGAAAAAACTTGGTTCGTTGTATGTAAGAAGGGCTTTAACTTTCTATGAGGAGCATGCCAAGTTCTTTAGAACCTCCTTGCATTTGTTCATTGTGGTTGAAGACAGAGCTATGGGCCTACAAGTTTTTCACTGAGAATCTCATACTGGATCTCTTTGTACATCTGTTTTGTTACCAATTCACAAATATAACCCCACCAGCTAAAGTATTGGCACATTCTACTAGAGCACAGGCAACTTTGGCAGCTTGGCACAAATGCTGATAGTATACATTTGTAAAGCAGCGACTTGGTCATTGGTCCACACTTTCACTTCTCATTATGCCATTCCCATCAGTCCAGAGAAGATGCCAGGTTCAGACAGATTGTCTTACAATCACTGTTCAGGTAGACTCTGGGCCTGCCTCCATGCATGTTTATTTGAGTCATAGAATGGACATGTGGAATCACTTGAAGAAGAAAAAAACCTGTTACCTGCCTATCTGTGGATTCTGTTCTTCGGGATGTGTTGCATATATCTGTTCCACAACCCACGCATCTTCCCCTCTCTTTTGGGGGAAGGAACTGAGGGGGTTTGGGGTTGCCCCACCCTCTTATACCAGCATGCATGGTAGATGGCAACAGTGGGCATTTGAGCCAATCTGATGGGAACCCCTTAACCATCATTCAAGGGGGTGGGATGGTGATTTGGGGATGAGGACCAGGGGAAGGGGGAGGCTGCCAGCAGTCTCCAGGGTATATGTAAATGATTATGGACTTACCTACAGTTTTATCTGCTGGCTACTCCAAGACATTTAGGAATAAAGTTGAGGCCTAATTAAACCACATCCAGTGTCTTCTGCCCTCTTTCTGGCATAGCTGGAAAATGTTAAAATAAAATTTATCAATTAATCTCTAAAACTGACCTATGTGATCACTTCAGTTAGTGCAAGGGGAGGGGGAAGAAATTGAAGAGAAAACCATCTTATTCAAAGTAAATGTCAGGTCTGGCACATCACAAATGCCCCACTAAAGAAATAATTGGGTCCACCCTATAGGCATGGACAGACCAATGGCCCATGTACCTGGAAGGAGGTGCCCACATGAAGCCACCATAACATTTTACCAGTGTTACCTCTTTGAATCTGAAATCAGCCTTACGTGTAGGACAAAATATTGGTTCTCCATACTCAAGGAATTGGATGATAGAATTAAGAATGATTCCCATTGTTAACTGACTAAGCATGCTCATGAAAAGTGGTGTAAATAACAAATAATTGAATAACTTCATATTAAAGAAGTTCTGTATTAAAATCACAAATGAGTTTGATTCCCCATATTTTAAATTCCAGGGTATTACTAATTAAAAGGTCTCTTGGTTTTTGGTACTGTTTCTCTCCCTCTCTGTGTGAAAGGTGCAAGCTGCTAATTGTGTTAGTACATTCTAAGACAGAGTCCGTTCTCAAAGCAATTCTTTGTAACTACTACTACTCACACAGAGAGAGACTCAAAGCAATACTCTGTAACAACTGAAACAGCACCCAGAGACTCCCCGCCCTTTTGTTGTATTAATCTCACTTTGTTAACAATTGTGATTAAAATAGAGATAGAGGATATATGTGGATGGATGCTTGGTGTGGATAATAACTGAATGATCAGGGAGGTGCCAGCCTAAGAATCCAGTGTCCATCAGCTGAAGAAGGCGTCAAGTGGAAATAACCAGAGGACCCCCGGAGGGCAGACTGGAATCCACCCAACAGCCTCAAGGATGGGAGAACCAAAGAACAAGATAACATCTGGCAGCACGGAGTCGTCAGGAATGTGCCATCTGCTGATTGATTCAGCAACAGCATGATGAAGCAATTCCCATAGACTGGCATAGGAAGAAATTCCTATAAAAATGGACTCTAGAAATTGAGAACTTTGGGGTCTGATTGTGCAAACCAACTTCCAGGAGCATCAGATGTGCATCTGACAAGGCCCTGCTCCCTCCTCATGTCCAGGCCACCTGGCCAGTGGCTTGGCATGAGCAACTCTAAGGCTGGTAACTATGATAACAACCTTGCAGAACCTGTGTGTGTGTGTGTGTGTGTGTGTGTATGTGTGTGTGTGAATAAATATGAAAATCCATGGAATGTTATAGCTATTATAATAATATAATAATATTGGCACCCTGACAGCAGGATTGTCTGGCTATGTAGACTCCCTCCTCAGGCCCTATGCTACCAGCACTCCTAGCTATCTTCGAGACACCACTGACTTCCTGAGGAAACTACAATCCATCGGAGATCTTCCTGAAGACACCATCCTGGCCACTATGGATGTAGAAGCCCTCTACACCAACATTCCACACAAAGATGGACTACAAGCCATCAGGAACAGTATCCCCGATAATGTCATGGCAGACCTGGTGGCTGAACTTTGTGACTTTTTCCTCACCCATAACTATTTCGCATTTGGGGACAATGTATACCTTCAAATCAGCGGCACTGCTGTGGGTACCCGCATGGTCCCACAGTATGCCAACATTTTTATGGCTGACTTAGAACAACGCTTTCTCAGCTCTCGTCCCCTAATGCCCCTACTCTACTTGCGCTATATTGATGACATCTTCATCATCTGGACCCATGGAAAAGAAGCCCTTGAGGAATTCCACCAGGATTTTAACAATTTCCATCCCACCATCAAGCTCAGCCTGGATCAGTCCACACAAGAGATCCAGTTCCTGGACACTACGGTGCTAAAAAGCGATGGTCACATAAACACCACCCTATACCAGAAACCTACTGACCGCTGTTCCTACCTACATGCCTCCAGCTTTCATCCAGACCACACCACACGATCCATTGTCTACAGCCAAGCTCTAAGATACAACCGCATTTGCTCCAACCCCTCAGACAGAGACAAACACCTACAAGATCTCTATCAAGCATTCTTACAACTACAATACCCACCTGCTGAAGTGAAGAAACAGATTGACAGAGCCAGAAGAATACCCAGAAGTCACCTACTACAGGACAGGCTCAACAAAGAAAATAACAGAACTCCACTAGCCATCACCTTCAGCCGCCAACTAAAACCTCTCCAACGCATCATCAAGGATCTGCAACCTATCTTGAATGATGACCATCACTCTCACAGATCTTGGGAGACAGGCCAGTCCTTGGTTTCAGACAGCCCCCCAACCTGAAGCAAATACTCACCAGAAACCACACATCACACAACAGAACCACTAACCCAGGAACCTATCCTTGCAACAAAGCCCGTTGTCAACTGTGTCCACATATCTTTTCAGGGGACACCATCATAGGGCCTAATCATCATCAGCCACACTATCAGAGGCTCGTTCACCTGCACATCTACCAATGTGATATATGCCATCATGTGCCAGCAATGCCCCTCTGCCATGTACATTGGTCAAACTGGACAGTCTCTGCGTAAAAGAATAAATGGCCATAAATCCGACGTCAAGAATTATAAGATTCAAAAACCAGTCGGAGAACACTTCAATCTCTTTGGTCACTCAATTACAGACCAAAAAGTTGCAATTCTTCAACAAAAAATCTTCAAAAACAGACTCCAACGAGAGACTGCTGAATTGGAATTAATTTGCAAACTGGATACAATTAACTTAGGCTTGAATAAAGACAGGGAGTGGATGGGTCATTACACAAAGTAAAACTATTTCCCCATGTTTATTCCCTCTCCCCAGCCCCCACTGTTCCTCAGACGTTCTTGCCAACTGCTGGAAATGGCCCACCTTGATTATCACTACAAAAGGTTTTTTCCCCCCCGCTCTCCTGCTGGTAATAGCTCACCTTAAGTGATCACTCTTGTTACAGTGTGTATGGTAACACCCATTGTTTCATGTTCTCTATGTATATAAATCTCCCCACTGTATTTTCCACTGAATGCATCCGATGAAGTGAGCTGTGGCTCATGAAAGCTTACGCTCAAATAAATTTGTTGGTCTCTAAGGTGCCACAAGTACTCCTTTTCTTTTTGCAAATACAGACTAACATAGCCGTTACTCTGAAACCTAACTGCTTACTATGATTCTTTCTGTATTCACAATAAATGTGGCATTTTGCTTTTTCCCCTTTAATAAGATCCTACTGGTTTTTATTTTATTGGTATAACAGGATCACTTATGCTTAAAAATGGTGCAATTTAGAGAAATTTTCTTAAAATAAAAGAACATTGTTACTTCATTGTAAAGAGGACAGAGATCTCTTTTCTCCCTGTCCACTCAGGGTATGACAAAATGTAGTTGATTTAGTTTGCAGGAAGACAAGATTAAGATGTTCTGTAATGGATGGTAAGTAGGCTTGGCAGAAATGAATTTTTTTTTTAATAATTTTGAGGAGTAATATCAATATTTATGTTGAGCTTTTTTCTGTTTTTAACTGTGTTTACATTTTCACAATTGCACAAAATTATGGGTTTTATTTTTATCAACTTAATTTCCCACAACTGTGAAAATTTATGGGGTCAGACAATTAATTAGTGACAGTAGATATTGATTTCAAAAAGTTAAAGCTTCATAACTCTTAAAGTACAAATTGTGAACATTGTGTGTCAAAATATGCAGAATAAATATCCTTAAATCACACTCTACTTTCTCAAGCAGCATTTTGCTTACTTTGCCTATCTGTACATTTTGATAGTTATTGATGGAAATACTTTTAAGTTGATTTGTGGGTACTGTGAAAATGACAGTTACGGACAAAAACCTAGTCCTTCCAACCCTACTCATGTATCATCACCAGCCATTACTTAAAATGAAAAATTTGAGTCAGATCTTGTGAAGTGTCCCTAACCTGTTTGCTAGAAGCTGGAAATGGGCGACAGGGGATGGATCGCTTGATTACCTGTTCTGTTAATTTCCTCTGAAGCACCTGGCATTGGTCACTGTCAGAATAAGAAAGCTGGGCTAGATGGGCTTTTGGTCTGAAACAGTATGGCCGTTCTGATGTAATTTTGTTGCTTAACAAGACAGAATAAAATATTGTAGCTTTTTTCCAGCTGTATTGATTCTTCAGTGGTGTGAGGCAAGTTTTTGTGTGGAGCTTAGAACCCACTCGGGCATTGTGGGGTCTGTAGTCTGAAATTAAGTTAAAAACTTTTTTGAATTTAAATTCTGTTTAGTGTTGGCAAAATGCCAGTTCTGGGCTGCTTCTGTGTTCTTATTGTAGTCTCCGTGGCTTCTTATATCCATGTCTCTCTAATAATAAAATAATATAATATAATTAATGACTTCTTGTTATAGTATTCATCTATTTCCTCTGGAAAATGTCTCTAAAGTGAAATGGAATATTTGTGTCATTAAAATTAGCTATAGCTGAATAGCTACATGCTCTCTCACTATACAGCATATGTGTTGCTTAATGATAATTTTGCTTACATAGCCCTCATCACAGAGGGCTTTACAGACTACACACAGGCATTGCATTTCAGATGAAGTGCAACCATCTCTAGGTGAAACATAACTGTTCAGTAGTATACAATAATGCTACACAACAGGTTAGGATTGGACATAAAGAATTCCTTTTCCATCTGAAACTGTAGGGAATTTTGTGTTTGCAGTGCATAAGCACTGAAGTTAGAATTTGGCCATGACACACCATGGTTAATGCTCATACTTATACAATGTCATCATATCTTTAATGAGCTCACATAGTCAGGAGGTCTTGATTTTATGTTTAAGAAAGAGGGTGGCTTCCATAGCAAATGAATGATAGGCTGAGTTGTTTGCTCACAGTTTCCACACCGTAAAATCTTAAGTAAAGCAAAATGTTCTGGGATCTGAGATACCATAGTGTGGTGATTTTGGGTTATAGTTTTCTTTTTTTCCAATGGTGATCCTGGCATCAACTTCCTGGAGTTCTTTGCTTGTATCTTTGTGACTGGAAGCTTCTTGGGTCAATGCACTGGGTTTTGGCTGTGGGGGACATGACTCTATGCTTTGTCATCATCTCTGTACCGTTCACTCATACTGTAAACTCTGAAGGGATGAGAAGAATGGTCCAGGGGTTAGGGCACTAGCCTGTGACTCTGGACATCCAGGTGCAATTGCTCTGCCAGAGGCTTCCTGTGTGACTTTGCGCCAAGTCACTTAGACTCTCAGTGCCTCATCTATAAAAAGGGGTAATAAGTACTTTCCAGCTCATAAGGGTGCTGTGAAGATGAAAATGTGAAAGATTTTGAGATACTGAGATACTCTTGTGGGGTCATGTAAATACCTTAAATAGAAGTGTAATGTCTACTGAATTATCAGTCATCTGCTAACTCATCAACACCAAATCTGGCAGCACCTGACACAGACATTCCTTGGAGGACTTCCCTCTAATTACCAGCCTAGCCTGGCCTGGCCTGGCCTGACCTGCTTATGATATAACATGTAATGAATTCACAGCACAAGGTGGTGTGGCTGCAATATTATGTGAATATTGTTTTTTATGGTTTAAGCTGTTTGCTGCTGACTTTGAATGTTGAAGTGCTATCCTTTGAAAGGCCAAAATTTCATATGCTGAGTAAGTGATACAGCACAGAACATGTTTGTATGTTTTATCTGGTACATTGAAATCAGGCAAGAAGTTAATGGTGAATTATAATTCTTCTGTAATTTAATTTTGAAACCTATTTCTATGTCTTCTGATAGTAATTTGATCTTTTATTCTTTTTCTTATCACATTTCTAATTGCCCTTCATCTAATCACAAGTGAAATGAGTCCAGGTGTTCACGTGTGTGTTCCTCTGTATCCCTGATTCCCTCATGTTTCTTATCTGGGTTTTCTTTTTCTGAAGACACATGTTACCTTGGTTACATGTTTTAGTTATAGGAGAACATTAACAGTTTTGAGAAAAAGTGCAATCAGGTCATTTTTCATGAAGAGGTTTTGTTGAATGTCTTACCTTTAATAATATTTTGTAATTGATATTTATTAATATACTTCTGTGAAAATGTAACCCATATAGTCAGTCTCAAAACTGTATAAAATAAATTGGTTCTTGTACTCTGCTCATTACGGTTGTAGCTAAATTCCCTTCATAACAACAAACTAGTATTTGAGTTCTTAGGTGTCTTATGGCCAGGGGGAAAAAGTGACAACCTTAGGTTCTGAAAATGAAATGTGGCTCAATTAGAAATGAAATGTGGCTCAATTAGAGCAGAACACAATGATTTTCTCTGAAAAGGCAGTTCACAATCCCTGCAGCCTCACTCTTCCGAATTCTTGGTTCTCATTTCCTACCTTCTTTTCTTGTGATCTTTATTCAGGACTCCTTAACCTGGCCCCTAATAAGTATAGTTAAGTACATACAGGCTAATTTAAATGCCAATTTTGATACATACTGGGCATTACCATGTGTCTTGAAAAATACACTTTGCATGTGTTTATATAGCCACCCATTGCATGCTATTAGACTGCTTTTTTTTGTTGGGCCCTTATTAGGAAATGGAGTGTATTTTGCTCTGTCTGACATTTTGATATTCTCTCTCTAATTCTGCAACACCTGCAGCAACAAGTCATTCACTGTAACATTTTTCAAGAGATTTAGTGATGCATTCCACAGGCACGGTCTTGGCTCCAATGATAATGAGAGTTTTACCATAGACTTCAGTGGGACCAAGATTTCACTCTACAAATCTGATAATGTAATTTAGCTACAAGACCTACAGCACTGTACAAGCCATTTCTTCTTGAGTTTTCTATCTGGGCCATGTAGTAAATGCTTGGGTCCTCTTTTAGTTGATAGCAAAAACCTCCCCACAAACCCTTATGTGACAAGGGTGGTGGTGGTGTGTTTTGTACAATCAAATGCACTCAGTTCAGGTTAGAATTTTAGAGTATCTGCTTTTCACCATGTTGTTTAAATTATAATTTTAGTGAAACATTCAGTCAATTTAATGCTATATTTCAAATCCTGTTATATTAGATACATTCATCATCCTGATCAAAATTGCATTTCTCAAAATATCAACATGTTATAAGATCTAAAGCTCATTTGAGCTGTTGCTAAGCACATACTATCTGTAACGTTTGACTATAGGTATTGTGCTTACCTTTGTAAGCACTTTAGGACACCTTGCTTATAAAAACTGCTCTGTAAAGCAGCATTTTTTTCCAATTGAATGTCAGAAATTGTAATTTAAATTGAGGTATAAACCAAAATGGAACAATTATATATTTATAAAATTATTGCAAGTAGTACACAGTTGCTTTGTTTAAAGTGCCCCAATTCAAAAGTCTTGCAGCAGTTTTAAATTCCTTCTCCAAAAGATCACTTTACAGAATCTGGAAAACAGGATTGCTCTGAATAATAAGATTGGAGAATGAAAAGATCATTTGGGGTTTTAAATAACAACAATTGATTTCAAAGAAAGTAGTAATAAAAAGAAATATGGGGAAGTGTTCAGAATCAGAGACTGGTTAAGTCATCTGGCTTCCATGCATGCCTGAGCACTCTGGCATTAACCAACCCAGGTTATTCATAATAAGTTCTCCACCTGTCACTTTTCAAGATCCTGTGGAAATGAAATACATATCTCCAAAAATTCACCTCAGTAAATCTGATATATAAGTCAGAGTTGAGGATTATGAATGGATCAGTATTTTGGAGTAGATGGTAGGACAATCATATAACTTAAAAATATGCTGATTTACTTTGTAAAGAAAACTCGTTCAGAATTCAAAAGAGTATAATGATATATGCTAAATACAAACAGAGCAGTGGATGTTAAAAGATGGTAGGTATAGACACATAATAATACACAGATGATAAGTATTTTTGAAAATACTTGTAGGAGAAAGGAATAAGTGTATAAAATTAATTTTCTTAATATTTGATATAGAATCATTTATTCGTATTTTAAAAAGTGATTTATGGCACTTCATTATGATGCTATTCATATTGCTCTCATATTTTTTATTTAATTATTTCAATTTCAAAATAAAGAAATGCCTATCTGAGGGCCTGAGTGCCCTTGACATTACAAAAAATAAAATTTTAAAAAAATCAAAAAAGAAGCAGCATTGCTTTTCTTTCCCAGTCATGTCATCACTTGAATTTATTACGTTGAAACTCCCAGCCCACTCTTTCCATTGGACAGGTTAAGGGTGAATACTTTAAAATAGCAACAACAAAAGTTAGGATATACAAAATTAAGATTTGTTTACCAACGTTAATGCAGCAATGTTGCACATGTGGACTATTTTCTATTCTTGTTAAATAGGAATCTTAATATATTTTGGTTTATTCTGGTAAATATATGAAATAAAATATACAGGATGTACAAAATGTTGATGTCGGAAAGCTTAAGTTTTTGAGTTTCTTGACTCCTAGTTTTAACTATGCAACTTTAATATTTCATTAAAATGGTTTCCCCCCTCCAATTGATCAATTAATTATTTTTTAAAATGAAATTGGATAGGAAGAAATTCTCTGCACTTAAAGTTAGCATTTAAGTAGTCCTAAGTGGATTTTGACATTCACCTTATTGAAGTGAATTGGGAAGGATGGGGGATTGTGTTTCATTAAGGTGAATGGGATAGGTAGGAGCAAGGTCAAACCTTTGCTGCTGTTTTGTTGAAGACAAGTTTTATGCAAAGCATTACTAAGATATTAAAAAACAAAAAACCACCACTGTAAACAAAATATCCATAAATATATATTTACATGAGCCACAACAACTTTGAAGGGAAATATTTAAATGTACACACATTCACACACACACACACATTGTCCCCCCTTTCTCTTTTAGTTAAATGTGAGCTGTAGCTAATATGTAAAAATATTTGCACAATGTGCATTTTAAAGTTCTTGACTACAAATAATGTCTTATTCTTTGTGAAATAGGTAAATATATCTTCTTACATTTAATTTAAACTCAGTTTGTTTTTAGTATTTTTCTAAGGAAAAGTTAATAAGTTCACTCTACATAAACTAAATGAATAGTGAGGTCAATATTAAACCCACAAAAATTCAATGTTAAGGTTGAAAACTCTGGGTCATATCCTAAGCTGATGTAAACTTGTGTAGCTTACAGCTATGGAGTTACACCAGTTTATACCAGTTGAGGATCTGATCCTCAATCTTTAAATCACCCTTTTATGCTTCACTTCAGATAAGGTTCTCTGTTGGGATCCTGGAACAGCGATACTTTCATTTATTGTATGTGTTTCTTACAATAGGTGAGCAAAGAAAGATGAGTTCAATATGGAATCTCATTCTTTCCTTTTGCTATCCTAATTTAAACTGATTCTTCAAAGCTCTCAAATTCAGAGCTACCATTGATTTCATAAGGAGATAAAGTATTTTTGTGGGATCCAGTAGGAGCCAAGGAGGACTGCAGGATCAGGTGTTTGCATGTGTGACAGTATTGAAATCTATTAGTAGAGAGGTATGGAAAAACTAACATTCTCATTGGATTGGGAGAAATTTCTTAGCTGTCCAGAGTAGAAAAATGAAACTTTAATTACCCCCTCCAGCAAATTTATGATATCCCACTCAAAATGCAACATTTGGCATGTATGGATTAAGGTTTAAATTGGATCCATGTTGCTGTTTTAATGCCTATGTAGCATTTTATGTCTGACAGGAATTAGCTCCCTTCCTGAGCATACCAACTGTCACCTTTGCAACAGTTTCAGCTTCTGTCTACTGTCTGGCTAAAGTTTGTTATCCTTTAGAAATGAAGCATTAGTGCTACCAAGGTATGGTTAAATGTAAGTACCCTGGATCAGAGAGAAACTTTGTCTGGAACAAACAGAGCTTTAAATAATTCTCTACATATCTATTTTATTTTTTAACTATTTTAAATGTTCACTTGGATACCTGTCTAATTATATTTAATTCTCCACAGATACATTCTGTTAATGGGTCTTCAGGATCGAAATGAAAAGCTTTTCTATAAAGTGCTGACATCTAACATTGAAAGGTTCATGCCCATTGTTTATACTCCCACTGTGGGTCTGGCTTGCCAACAATATGGTTTAGCATTTCGGAGGCCAAGGTATGTAAATTTATACTTCAAATAAACGTAATTGTATCTTTTTTTTCCCCTTCTTGGCAGCTTTCTGTAGGGTTTTTTTTTTTTAAAACATAGTTGAGTGTAACCCAAAACTGGAATAACGGAGATAATTCAACTATATTAACTACATTTTTAGTCTAAATTAAACTATAATTTGTATTGCATTGCAAAGATAAACTGTTGTTTCAGTATGTTAAAACACAGATGAATTTTATAATCTTACTAAGCCTAATTGGGCTTTCCTACAGGCACAATTGCATTTGTTACATGTCAGTAAAAGGATGAATTGACCCTAATCCAAATTTAGTTTCGCAGTTTGAGGAGCATTGGCCTTAGAATATGCACGTGCATCCACCACCCCCATATATACATACAGAGAGAGAGAGCAAAAAATTTCAGGAATGTGTCCTAAATGTTTATAGCATTTTCTCATTTTCTTTCTGGAATGAATTTTTATTTTGAACAATAATATGTGAAGATGCAGCATATATAAAACTTTTTAGATAGGAAAGACACTATCTGTCATATCAGGCAGCCCCTTAAATACACTTCAGTTTTTCTGCCAACTGTGGTTTTTTTTTTTGTTTTGTTTTGTTTTTTTAGTTTCCTTTTTAGGTTATCAAAGTACTATCACTTGATACATCAGTATTTATGAGGCCTGCCTGTCTCTTTCTGACATTATAAACCAGCATTCGAGGAGGGCTTCAGCCACATAATTAAAATATTACTATTCAAAAAGATTAACTTTTTAACATTTCAACCTAAAGGGCCAAATTATCTGCTGGTGTAAATCAGCGTAACTCTACTGAAGTCAGTGGAACTATGCTAATTTATAAGAGCTGTAGATCTGGTCCCAGAACTTAGGGTATGTCTACACTATGAAATTAGGTCGAATTTATAGAAGTCGGTTTTGTAGAAAGCGTTTTTATACAGTCGAGTGTGTGTGTCCCCACACAAATGCTCTAAGTGCATGTAGTCGGCGGACTGTGTCCACAGTACCGAGGCAACAGTCGACTTCTGGAGCTTTGCACTGTGGGTAGCTATCCCACAGTTCCTGCAGTCTCCACCGCCCATTTGAATTCTGGGTAGAAATCCCAGTACCTGATGGGGCTAAAACATTGTCGCGGGTGGTTCTGGGTACATATCGTCAGGCCCCCGTTCCCTCCCTCCCTCTCTCCGTAAAAGCAACAGCAAACAATTGTTTTACATCTTTTTTCTTGAGTTACCTGTGCAGACGCCATACCACGGCAAGCATGGAGCCCGCTCAGCTAACCATCACCATATGTCTCCTGGGTGCTGGCAGACATGGTACTGCATTGCTACACAGCAGCAGTTTATTGCCTTTTGGCAGCAGACAGTGCAGTATGACTGGTAGCCGTCATCGACGTAGTCCTGGGTGCTCTTTTAACCGGGCGCCTGGGCAAACATGGGAATGACTCAGCCAGGTCATTTCCCTTGTTTCGTCTCATGGCGATTGAGTCCTACCGGCAGTGCACGTCTTTTAATTTGCAGCCAGCAGAAGACTATGGCCAGTAGTCATACTGCACCGTCTTCTGCCGAGCACCCAGGAGGTGACGATGGCTAGCGGTCGTACTGCACAGTCTGCTGCCAGCATGATGTATAAAGATAGATGAAGTGGCTCAAAACAAGAAATAGACCAGATTTGTTTTGTATTCATTTTCTCCTCCCTGCCTCTGTGAAATCGACGGCCTGCTAAACCCAGTTTTGAGTTCTATCCTTAAGGTTTTGAGTTCTATCCTTGAGGCGGTCATTCAGTTTCTCACAAAGCCACCCCCTTTGTTGATTTTAATTCCCTGTAAGCCAACCCTGTAAGCCATGTTGTCAGTCGCCCCTCCCTCCGTCAGGGCAACAGCAGACAATTGTTCCGCGCCTTTTTTCTGTGCAGATGCCATACCATGGCAAGCATGGAGCCCACTCAGATCACTTTGGCAATTAGGAGCACATTAAACACCACACGCATTATCCAGCAGTATATGCAGCCCCAGAACCTGGCAAAGCAAAACTGGGCGAGTAGGCGACATCAGCGTGGTGACGAGAGTGATGAGGACATGGACACAGACTTCTCTCAAAGCACGTGCCCTGGCAATGTGGGCATCATGGTGCTAATGGGGCAGGTTCATGCGGTGGAACGCTGATTCTGGGCTCGGGAAACAAGCACAGACTGGTGGGACTGCATAGTGTTGCAGGTCTGGGACGATTCCCAGTGGCTGCGAAACTTTTTTGCATGCATAAGGGCACTTTCGTGGAACTTTGTGACTTGCTTTCCCCTGCCCGGGGGAAAAGCAGGGGAAAGGCGCAAGAATACCAAGATGAGAGCAGCCCTCACAGTTGAGAAATGAGTGGCAATAGCCCTGTGGAAGCTTGCAACACCAGACAGCTACCAGTCAGTTGGGAATCAATTTAGAGTGGGCAAATCTGCTGTGATGCAAGTAGCCAACACAATCAAAGATCTGCTGATATCAAGGGTAGTGACCCTGGGAAATGTGCAGGTCATAGTAGATGGCTTTGCTGCAATGGGATTCCCTAACTGTGGTGGGGCCATAGACGGAACCCATATCCCTATCTTGGCACCGGAGCACCAAGCCAGCGAGTACATAAACCGCAAGGGGTACTTTTCAATAGTGCTGCAAGGACTGGTGGATCACAAGGGACGTTTCACCAACATGAATGTGGGATGGCCGGGAAAGGTACATGACGCTCGCATCTTCAGGAACTCTGGTCTGTTTCAAAAGCTGCAGGAAGGGACTTTATTCCCAGACCAGAAAATAACCGTTGGGGATGTTGAAATGCCTATAGTTATCCTTGGGGACCCAGCCTACCCCTTAATGCCATGGCTCATGAAGCCATACATAGGCAGCCTGGAAAGTAGTCAGGAGCTGTTCAACTACAGGCTGAGCAAGTGCAGAATGGTGGTGGAATGTGCATTTGGACGTTTAAAAGCGCGCTGGCGCAGTTTACTGACTCGGTTAGACCTCAGCGAAACCAATATTCCCACTGTTATTACTGCTTGCTGTGCGCTCCACAATATCTGTGAGAGTAAGGGGGAGACGTTTATGGTGGGGTGGGAGGTTGAGGCAAATCGCCTGGCTGCTGGTTACGCACAGCCAGATACCAGGGCAGTTAGAAGAGCACAGGAGGGCGCGGTGTGCATCAGAGAAGCTTTGAAAACCAGTTTCATGACTGGCCGGCTACGGTGTGAAAGTTCTGTTTGTTTCTCCTTGATGGAAACCCCCCACCCCTTGGTTCACTCTACTTCCCTGTAAGCTAACCACCCTCCCTACCTCCCTTCGATCACCGCTTGTAGAGGCAATAAAGTCATTGTTGCTTCACATTCATGCATTCTTTATTAATTCATCACACAAATAGGGGGATAATTACCAAGGAAGCCCAGAAGGGGTGTTGGAGGAGGGAAGGACAAGGCCACACAGCACTTTAAAAGTTTAAAACTTATTGAATGCTAGCCTTCTGTTACTTGGGCAGTCCTCTGGGGTCGAGTGGCTGGGTGGCCGGAGGCCCCCCCACCACGTTCTTGGGCGTCTGGGTGAGGAGGCTATGGAACTTGGGGAGAAGGGTGGTTGGTTACACAGGGGCTGTAGCGGCGGTCTGTGCTCCTGCTGCCTTTCCTGCAGCTCAACCATACGCTGGAGCATATTAGTTTGATCCTCCAGCAGCCTCAGCATTGAATCCTGCCTCCACTCATCACGCTGCCACCACCTTTCAGCTTCAGCCCTCTCTTCAGCCAACCTCTTACTCTCTTCAGCCCACCACCTCTCCTCCCGGTTATTTTGTGCTTTCCTGCACTCTGACATTGTCTGCCTCCACGCATTCATCTGTGCTCTGTCAGTGTGGGAGGACAGCATGAGCTCAGAGAACACTTAATCGCGAGTGCATTTTTTTCGCCTTCTAATCTTCGCTAGCCTCTGGGAAGGAGAAGATCCTGTGACCCTTGAAACACATGCAGCTGGTAGAGGGAAAAAAAAGGGACAGTGGTATTTGAAAAGACACATTTTATAGAACAATGGGTACACTCTTTCATGGTAAACCTTGCTGTTAACATTACATACATAGCACATGTGCTTTCATTACAAGGTCGCATTTTGCCTCCCCCCACCGCGTGGCTAACAGCGGGGAACATTTCTGTTCAGCCATAGGCAAACAGCCCAGCAGGAACGGGCACCTCTGAATGTCCCCTTAAGAAAAGCACCCTATTTCAACCAGGTGACCATGAATGATATCACTCTCCTGAGGATAACACAGAGAGATAAAGAACGGATGTTGTTTGAACACCAGCAAACATACACTGCAATGCTTTGTTCTACAGTGATTCCCGAGTACGTGCTACTGGCCTGGAGTGGTAAAGTGTCCTACCATGGTGGATGGAATAAGGCTGCCCTCCCAGGAAACCTGTTGCAAAGGCTTTGGGAGTATATCCAGGAGAGCCACGAATGCCAGGGCAAATTAATCATTAAACATGCTGGCTTTTAAACCTTGTATAGTATTTTAAAAGATACACTCACCAGAGGTCCCTTCTCCGCCGGGTGGGCAGCCTTGGGTGGGTTTCGGGGGTACTGGCTCCAGGTCCAGGGTGAGAAACAGTTCCTGGCTGTCAGGAAAACCGGTTTCTCTGCTTGTTTGCTGTGAGCTATCTATAGCCTCCTCATCATCGTCTTTCTCGTCCGCAAAACCTGCTTCCGTGTTGACTCCAGCTCCATTGAAGGAGTCAAACAACACAGCTGGGGTAGTGGTGGCTGAATCCCCTAAAATGGCATGCAACTCATCATAGAAGCAGCATGTTTGCGGCTCTGACCCGGAGCAGCCGTTCGCCTCTCTGGTTTTCTGGTAGGCTTGCCTCAGCTCCTTAAGTTTCACGTGGCACTGCTTCGGGTCCCTGTTATGGCCTCTGTCCTTCATGCCCTGGGAGATTTTCACAAATGTTTTGGCATTTCGAAAACTGGAACGTAGTTCTGATAGCACGGATTCCTCTCCCCATACAGCAATCAGATCCCGTACCTCCTGTTTGGTCCATGCTGGAGCTCTTTTGCGATTTTGGGACTCCATCATGGTCACCTCTTCTGATGAGCTCTGCATGGTCACCTGCAGCTTGCCACACTGGCCAAACAGGAAATTGAAATTCAAAAGTTTGGCGGCCTTTTCCTGTCTACCTGGTCAGTGCATCTGAGTTGAAAGTGCTGTCCAGAGCGGTCACAATGGAGCACTCTGGGATAGCTCCCGGAGCCAATACCATCTAATTGCGTCCTCAGTACCCCAAATTTGACCCAGCAAAACCGATTTCAGCGCTAATCCCCTTGTCAGGGGTGGAGTAAGGAAATTGATTTTAAGAGCCCTTTAAGTCGAAAAAAAGGGCTTTGTCATGTGGATGGGTGCAGGGTTACATCGATTTAACGCTGCTAAATTTTACCTCAATGCCTAGTGTAGACCAGGGCTTAAATTCTTTATAGGATAATTTCAGGCTCCTTTATTTTACGTGCACTGACACTTGGCAGAAGGTGGAGGGAAGGGGAGAAGTAGGATGTTACTTTTGTGCTCCTCTCTTCCCACCAAATCCATGGAGTTAATTCTCCACAGGTCTGCTGAGGTTAAGTGTTCCACAAGTGGTCCACACACATCCATCCTTTCTTGCTGTGATCACAAGCAGAGGTGCTGGGGGTGCTGCTGCGCCCCCTGGCTTGAAGTGGTTTCCACCATATATTGAGTTTACAGTTTGGTTCAACAGGTTTCAGTACCCCCACTATACAAATTGTTCCAGCATCCCTGATCACAAGTGCTCTTGGCAGGAGTAATTTGAGTTGCTGTTCTGGGGCTGTGCCTAGAGTGAACAGAATGTAAAACTGTGCTTTAGAAAATTTGATTTTTGTTTTCAGCTTTATGTGAGTTCCCTGTTAACAGATCCAGCCTTTCTGATCAAAGCCTTGAAGACAACAGTGTAAGCCAGTTGCGAGGCGTTAAAGAAGAAATCAGCTGGGCTCCATTTTTTTTTTTGCAGGAGTCTTTGTGGTGAGGAGAGGGCTTTATTTTTTAGCTATGTGTTGCAGTAATTGAGCCTGGAGGTCATGAATGAAAAGATAACTGTGGGCAGCCTGCCCCCGTCTCTGACCAGCATAAATTGGCCCACCCAGCTCCACCCCAGACTTTGAAGAGTCTGTAACCCTATTCTTCAATCTGACATCACTCCACTCTTCAAGATACCAATTTAGGATTGGTGGGGGAAGGTGGAGAGAAAATATCTTATGTTGTGAACTTTTGAAGAGCTGCCTGGGTAAAACTTTGGCAGCACATCACAGGCAGATATGGCCTGAGTTTTTCCAATACTCCTAGCATAAAAATACTGTTTAATTTTAAGATTAATGCAACACTAGTAAATGCATGGCCATATATAGAATTATTCTTTAGTATTATTTGTTTCAGATAGATCTGATCAGAAATGCTGAAATGCCATTGTCATGCTGCTAAATGGAAACTTTTCCAAGTGTCCACTATGCAACTATCTCTGGCATGTCTGGTAATGTTAATTCAATAGGATCATAAAGCATTATGGATCTTTGCACTGTATCTAATATACTGTTTAATTCCTGTTTTCCCTATGTTTAATTTTAAAAAGGCACAACACATTAGCCAGTCGTAAAGGCCTTTTATCAAAGGAAGGACACAATGACAGCAATTAATATATCATGTAGTATTTATTGTGTTGGGTGGTTGAGCATTAAAGAGGCAGCTGTTGGTGGCATCGAGCTGAACACCATTTTGCTTTGAGACTTTGAATAGGCCAGTGACATTGCCTTGTTGGCACAGTTTGGTGAAGTGCTGCAGCTGATGGCTCATCTGGCTGGGTAAGATGCAGCACACATTGCTTTGGTTATCAGTCAGGACAAAGCTAAGTGCTGAACAATGTTTGAAAGATGTGGATGCTTGTATAACAGCAGCCACCACCATGTTTGGAGGTCTTCAGTGGCCTCAGTGGAGATGTTGTGATATCAAGCTTTCTGTGAAGCTGCATATCTGCAGGTCCGCGTTTATACCAGCTTTAACATATGTCAGTGAAACATTGGGGCTAGGGAAGGCTGAGGAGCGGTGGATTGACTTTTTCAATCCTCGTTGTCAGCTCCATATTAAGTGCCAAGACAAGATCAGCAATGAGGACACTTGTAGCAGAACATAGCACCACCACCATCAGTCTGTTTTGGATTAGGCAGCAGATATATGTTGTTAAGATGGAAGATGAATTAATTATGATGTGTGTTTCCCAAGAAATTTCACTACTCCCTCAGGGACCATGAGGTCACCAAATGCCTTGATGGTGCAATAAGATTGCCAGTGATGGACCTAGACTTAACATCCAGCCAGACTGTCTTAAGGACCTAGCTAGAGATCGATCTGTGTAGCTCTTGATCTGCAAGGAAGCTTCCCATTGGGATTTGCCTTGATGATGATGATGATGATGATTTATTGTGTTGGAGTAATTAACTGAATTTTATAGACCCAGCAAATGACAGCAATATAAACAATTGCAACTATAAAACAAGGATAAATTTCCATCATTTTACTTTCTTGTGTTTCTTGTGTACTTTGTTCAGCAGAGTTTTTGAAAACACAAAGATTATTAAACTGGTATGTGGATAGTGAACATATTTAATTTTAATTTGGTGTTTAGTACTCCTAAAAATGGTCAGATCACACTATGTGGATAATAAGTACTTTCTCCTGGATCAATTGGCATTTCTTCTTCTGGACTACAAAAGTTACAAAGTAGGGACTGGCTGCTATTAAACTAATAGTTAATTTCCAAGTGAAAAGGATACCTTGTTTGGCAGGTACCTATGAATGCTTGTCTGGTTTAATACACTAATCTCTACTCAAATCTAGCAGGACTTTAGTCTGCAGGGAGATAGTTATTTTCTTTTGTGAGATGACCCTGTTGTTTCATGAAACAAGATTAGTTTCACTGGGGAGGCGGAGGGAGTTCTCATGATTTTTATGCAGAACTGGGGCAGGTGGTAACCAGAGAAGTTTTTTTTTAATCATTACTTTATTGACAATAAAGAAATTAAATGTCAGCGGCTGAAGGAACTCTGTATGGCAGGCCACACACAGAGACAGAGAGAGTGCCTTGTAAATTGAGTATACAGTTTACACTGCTGAACTTCTAAGTTACAAGCCAATTGTGAGCCACTGACTTATTATAGCATCACATAATAGATGCCCTGTCCACAGTATTATCAATGGATGTATTCATATCAAGATGTCCTTCAAAGTGAGGTGTGACAAGCTGAGACTTTTAAAAGTGCATATATCTGACCGCACTATCAATCTACATTGTATGTGCAGAATACTGCTGTGTACACACACATAAACATGCTGGGTCAACTGAAAAAAAAACATTTACAGGTGCCACACTGTCATAACTGAAATACCACAGTTATTGACTATTCTAAATGTAGCTGGACATGATGGTATTGCACATACCATAGCATGGTAAACAATATGATTAAGCAAGCTGGAAAGTTATTTGTCTCTGCCATCTCCTACCAGCATGTGTATCTTTCAGTGTTCCAGAAGAATAGGTATGTCTTATGACCATGGAAATGTTCATCTGCCAAGATGGGGTATCAAAGAAAAGAACAGGTTTCCTTTGTTCTCCCAAAAGCTCTCCCACTTTAGAGCCAAAGAATCTAATCACTATCCACTTGTTTTTCAAAATCAGTTTTGGCTGGCTTCAACATTTTACCTCAGTCCCGAAAACATATCGCAATAAACAATATCCACTTTGAGAGACTAGTGACTATAGATGAAGTACTGCACTTCGTGATCCTTCCTCTTTTATTAACTTCTGAAGAGCTGCATGTGGCTCCGGAGTCACAGGTGGCCACCCCTGCATTAGATGTTTTCTGGTTTATTTTCTATCCCTTTCCTAATGCTTCCTAACATTCTGTTAGCCTTTTTGACCACTGCTGTGCATGGAGTGGAAGTTTTCAGATAATTATCCATGGTAGCTCTAAGACCTTTCTTGAGTAGGAACACCTAATTTAGGACCCATCATTATATGTGTGTAGTTGAGATTTTTTTCCCTCCAATGTGCATTACTTTGTACAATTATCCATATTGAATTTCATGTGCTATTTTGTTTCCCAATCACCCAGTTTTGTTAACTCTTTGCATTCAGCTTTGGACTTAACTATCCTGAATAATTCTGTATCATCTGTGAACTTTGTCACTTGATTGTTCACTCCCTTTTCCAGATCATTCATAAATATGTTGAATAGCACAGGTCCTAGTACATATTGTTGTGGGGCTCTGCTGTTTACCTCTCTCCATTGTGAAAACTGACCATTTATTCCTACCTATCTTTTAACCAGTTACTGATCCATTACTGAAAATATCTAAGTAAGTCTAGGTTCTATAATGTATTTTACATGTAACAATTTGTTTCCAGATCTCCTACTTGCTATCACTTGAGTCTCTCTATTTTGTTGAATACACTTTTACTTGTTTTCAGTATAAACATGGAGCAGTTATCTGAGTTTAAACTACTAAGCTGGGGTGTACAGCTTCTTTGGAAGCAGCAAATCTGTGCATACTGGGAGTTTCCAGTGGGAGCGTAGACCTAGAGGGTAGTGCTTGTGTTGCCCGTGGATGGTGGAGTCGGGGAGCTGACCCACAGCTGGCACAGACAAGGCTTCCTCACATTAAGGGCAGGTGGTAGTGAGGTGTCTCAAAGCGCTGGGTACTGGGAAGCATCACAGTCGCATAGCCGGAAGGATCTATAATCCGTTTGCTGGTTAACCAAAGCTCACGCTCCAGGAACAGATATACCAGATCATATAATACTAAGAGATTCAAAGTAAGAAGGTTGGAAACAAGTATAGAAAAAGGTTACGCTTTGTTGTTTTCCATTTGTTTATTTTGGATAAAGGGAGAAGAAGAAAGAATGGACAAAATGAGTAACCTGGAGATGTATGCTAAACATACCAAACTGCAGCTGGAAAAACTGTGTGCTAACCATGGCTTGGAAACAACAGTAAAAAATGCAGAGGGGATAAGAGCTTTACTCATGGAATATGATAAGCATCAGGGAGAACTGACTGATCCATCAAAAGTACCGGAGGTCAAAGGGAGGGATGTGGTGGGCTTAGGAAACCAGCCTGGCACAGGTTCTAGAGCGAGACCCATGCAGTTAGAACTGGCCAGAGTAGAGATCCAAAAGCTGGAAATAGAGATGAGAGACTGAGAAAAGGAGCTGGAAGCAAAGAAACACCAGGATGTTAGCAGACATGCAAAAGCTTGGAAACGGAGGAATGAAAGAAGGTAGCAGAAGCCCAAGAAAGGGAAATTGCAAGAGAATGGTGATCTGAGGTGAAACTGATAAGCTGGGGGGGGGTTACTGCTTTGGAAGCATTGAATCCTTGAATACTGGGAGTGGAACAGGGACTGGACACTACAGGGAGACGCTTAGAGGTGGTGGGGCTGGAGTACACCTGTCGCTAACCGGTGGAGAGAGAGCAGGGTCTGTGTAGACACAGAGGGGAGTTGCTTGTATTGCCCGTGGCTCATGAAGTCAGAGAGCGGACCCATGGCAGGCACAGACAAGGCTTCCTCTCACTAAGGGCAGATGGCACTGAAGTGCCTCACAACCCTGGATACCCTCCGGGAAGTGTCAGACCTTGTTCTCAGTTAAGCCCTTTAAGCATTACTGAAATACATATAATAGTAAACTCTAATGAATTTGGCATGCAGGAGGAAATCTAATTAAATAGAAAATTTATTCAGAACCTGTATTTTTGCAAAGTATAATAAGGTATAAATAAATATATGGTATAAATTTATTGAGGAAGGCTAACAGAATATAAAAGACCACTTACACTTTATTCTGAAGAGGAATATAATAAAATAGTCAAGATTATGGTAAATAATCAGGTTGGATTATGTAAACCAAGAAAGGATAAGCATGACGGTCTGGTTGTGCTGTACATCATATTTCACATTCATTTGTATTGAAATGTCTGCAAGGTTCTGTTTTATTTTGGCAAATTCATCTTTAATAACATATGAAAAAATACATACATTTTTAGCTTGAGTCTGTGCAGCAATGCAGACAAGTAGTTTCCCTGCTCAAATGAGGGCTTTATATACACACATTGCCTTCAGTGGGACTCTGGTGAGCTAGGGCCTGCTTGTCCAGAAGAGTTTTCAGAATCAGTGTCATATTTAATAGGGAGTTTAAGTGCACTGTCAAACCCTGAAATAGGTAGTTAGATAGCCTTAGAGGATAGAATTAATTAAGAAAGAGATTTGACCTATCTGTACTTTTGATGTTTTTCAATAATTAGGTTTTTAAGTGGCATCTAATTGACAACAAATAACTCATAAAGCAGTCTTTGTGCAATATTGAATGGAGACTATCGTCTGACCATGAAAAATATTTAATCTCAAGGAGACCATCCGGACAGTAACTGACCATTGGGTTGAAAGCTGACATTTGTTTGTAAAATTTTGAGTTAAGGGTTCTAACTTTTATTATTCATAGAATCGTAGAATATGAGGGTTGGAAGAGACTTCAGGAGGTCATCTAGTCCAATCCTGTGCTCAAAGCTGGATCAACACCAACTAAATCATCCCAGCCAAGGCTTTGTCAAGCCAGGCCTTAAAAACCTTAAATTATGATGGTTACTCTGAAGATTTAACATGCAGACAAAGAGTATGCGTTCATTCAGCTTTATGTCCCAGTAATGGTTACTAGTTAATGCTGCTGGTTTCTGAAACATACTGTTTTGCTATGAGGATAATCCAGAATCTGTTGTGGGTACTGGTGGCATCAACTAGTAACCACTACTGGGACATAAAGCTGAATGAATGTGAACAAATGTCAGCTTTCAAACCTATGGTCCTCAGTTACTTTCCAGATGCTATGTCCAGGTATTTAAAATAAGATATGAATACAGTTAAGAAGTCTGTACTAGGAATGTAATGGAGTTATGATTTTAGTTGCAATGATCAGCATATCCTCTTTCAGAAGCATTATCTCGGAATTTGAATTGTGAAAATATTTTTGGTGAATTTTTTTTTACTATCTTAAAAGAAAGTCATAACATCAAAAATAGCTTATTTGAACAAAAGCATGCATATTACACTTACTACTACTTAGCAAACAGCAGAAGTTATCTTTTGCTATAAATGAATTTTAAAAAACCCTAATAAAATAAAAGTTCATTCTGCTGCTTTATTCATCCATCAAGTATAAAAGTGGTAAGGTTCAATGGAAATTCCCATTAAGAATCCAAAAATAACTTTACTGCACAGTGTGTGGAACACCCAGGTGTTTTGGGTTTATGTGTAAACTCAACATGTGGAGAATGGAGAAAAACTGTCAAATATTGTTATAGTTAAGACTTTAGAAACTGTTTAAATGTTGGATAATTATGTCTTTCTCTCTCTCAAAGGAAAAGCAATTTCAAACAGAATCACAAAATTAAATCCTGGTAGGTATTAAACAGTGTCACATTCCTGTTCATCAAATTGCTTCTGAAATTCCTCACTGTTGGAGTCGTGTGCCATCACATTCACTGGGAACCATTAAAAGAAAAAGCAGTTAGTTGCGGTCACATGTCTTGAAGCATGTCCCGAATCTCATTAAAAAGGAAGGTATGTCAGCCTTACCTTTCAGTTCCTGTTTCTTCTGCATGTTGTTTTATATAGAACCAAATCTTCCATAATTTCAAGATCTTACTTTTCATCAGAAGATTTTACCTAAAAAGTTATCTTTTTCATGTGAATATGCCTTGGAACTGGCCTTGTCCTCATGTTTTGGTCCTTGCAGGGAAAACATTCCTTCCCAACTTGAAGGTCAAGCATTCTCTCAACTTCTGTATTAACAAAAACCCACAGGTCTGAGGGAGAATCCATTTCAAAATTGATAGTTTCATGTATTGTGAACTATTTAATGTATTGTGTCTATTTCAGATCTTAATGTTTATTTTCCTAGCGCTATGGCAGTATACCAAACGTACCCTTAGTATGGATAAAGGTGCCTAGAAGTTTGGAAATTGGTCCCTTAGTTCTAATATTTGCAAGGAAGCAATCAACATTTAGCTTCTGAGGATAGGTCAGATTTTTATGTTGTAAGATAAACGGCTGCAAGTCCGCTTTCATTGACATATTCACTGTTCACTAAAAAGGGGAGACTGTTGAATTCAAGATGGTTTTACAGTACCCAAGAAAACTATATCAGGCCAGAGAGCAGTAATTGTCTTGCATTAACAGAATTAATAGAATCTTGAAGTTGGAGGCAGACATTGCAGTTCATCTGCCTGCCAATACAAGATTGTTCCCTGTGGGGGTGTGTGTGTGTGTGTGTGTGTTTGTGCATGCATTCGCGCAGGGGTGCAAATACATCTGCCAGCTGTAATAGGGCTTTCACCACATTACTTTGGAGACTATTCCACACCCTAATAAGATTTGCATGATTTTTTTTCAGCATATATTTTCCATTTGGTAATTTATTGGATGTCTTCCTGATACACATCCCTTCAGAGACTGAAGTCTTGTCTACATGAACTCTTAGTACACAGCAAACTGGGGTGTGAATTCACCCCACACTAGCCTTCTGCAAACTAAATTGTCTGCATGGACCCTGCTGAGAGACATTAACTTTTAAACTAAGTGTTTATGTAGACAAGCTTTGAGGATAGTTTGTCTAATTATCAAAGGACCAGATATTTTTTAAGTTGGCTCAGTTGGATCATCAAGGCCAAGAAAGTCTTTTTTGATTCCTTGTGGCCCTCCATGAACTCTTGTTTTAACACACAAATAAGCATTATTTTTCTCATTAAAGACCAGACTCTTGAAGTTCTGGGTCCATTTGACTCTTAACCAAGATAGCATACCTCCTTCCCACCTTGAATAGCCTCTTCCTCTCTTCAGAAAGAATGGAATCATGTAGTATTTTCAGTTATGAGTGACGGTCTATTTTCAGGAATAAGAGTTTTTTCTCTTATAGCAAAAATATGACAGTTTATTATTTGTATCTGCTTTTGGGCATGTGCACTGCTGTCTCAGTGAGGCATCTGGGCATCTATTTCATGCCTAAGGCCAGTCTAAGCCTCAAACCGGGTGAAGGTTCCCTTGCTTAGCTTTCCTGTGGGGCCAAATCCTGTAGGTGTACTCCCAGCACACCTGGCTCCACACAAAATAGCTGGGGGAGAACATTTAGCTCAGTGTTAAGGGAACTTACCCATGATGTGGGGAACTCTGGTTCAGTTCCACCCTCAGGTGATTAGTACCAAATCCTTTAGCGGAAGGTGTAAGAAATCTGCAGTAGGAAGATGTGGGATAATCTGCTCCATATAGGTTTTATCCTGATCTCTAATAGTTAGAAATTGACATAAGCCCATCAGCACAAGGTTTAACATCCATTCCAAAATTTGTTGATATTTGTTTGTTAATAATGACGACTCTGGATATTCTTCATATTCATTTAAATATTCAGTCCCTCTCTGAATTTTGTTAAATTCCTGGTTTCAGCAACTTCCTGTGGCAACAAGCTCCTCAGTTTGTTCACATATGTGAAAAAATATTTCCTTTTATTGGTTTTGAATTTTACACCTTTAAATGTTGTTGAAACTCCCCTTGTTTTTGTGTTATAGGAAAGATAGAGTGGAAGTTCCCAATCTACCTCCTTTATGCCATTCATTATTTTTTGAATATAAGAGATTTTCCAGGCCTTTGATCATTTTCATTGCTCTTTTTTTGACCTCCCCCCTTTAGTTCTGAAATATCCTTTTTGAGATGAGGTGATCAGAGCTACAGTACAGAACAATACAGTACAGTATTCCAAAGGAAGCCATACCATTGATTTATGTTAAATCATTATAATCTTATCCCTTTCCTTCTGCATCCTAACATCTGGTTAGCTATTTTGACCAACATATCTAAAGTATTTTCTTATTTCTTGGGAGTATGTTTGCCTTAGAGCTACACCAGCTTTTCTCTGCTGCACATTTGCTCTATTCGGCAACACCCAGATCTCTTGATTACATAGTCAATAACCTTTCCTTCCAGCTAGTAAAATTCCTTTGTCAATTTTTTATCACTCTGTAGTAAAGTTTTGTTTCTGCATTTCTTAAAGGTATAAGGATCTCTCTTTCTTACCCATAAAATGTCAATTCTTCTCTTTTTTAATATCAAATCAGTCCCATTAGAAATATACCCAAAAGAGGTTTTATTTGAATCAGGTAACCATTGTGCTGCTGCAATCACTTAAGTATTCTGCCGTCTTCATGTACTACTACATTTGGAGAATGCATAAGCAAACTACATAGGGTAAGAAATAAAGTACTATCATGGCTTAAAAACAAACAGTACCGCAAAGCTTTATAGTAGGACTTGTATTCTTTAATGATAGGGGGAGCTGGTAGTGAACTATAGATTTAGGTCTTAATACTCTCCATTATAAACGATTCTAGTAAACTTTTTTTAGAAGCAGGCTGTTGAAATTTGTTAGAGACAAAGCTCTGGGGCTTAAGTTGTGTCTTTCATTTGTCCCAGGAAATTGCGTTCAGGCTTGGCTGAGTTATAAACTTTTTAAAATTACCTTTTCCCTTCTCTCACTTTCATTACGCAGGAAAATTTTGGCAGCATGCAAAAATAATTTAACATGAACAAGAGTCCAGTCTTCACCCTTCCAAAGCAGCAACAGTGTCACATACTGTACAGGGAACACATGGGAGCTGCTGGAGAATCTGTAATAGTAGAGGGAGAAAGCTTGGCTGGGTTCTCCCACCTGGACCACAATCCCCCTGACATATGGCCTTACTGTCCCATCATCTCTCCTTAAAGCCTTTGCCTGCTGACAGCTAATATCCTGTAGCTCCAGTGGTAAAAGTGTGTGCTGCTGTGCTGAAAATACATGGTTTGAATCCTGATAATGGTACATGATTGGGGACTTAGGGGTTGTTACAGTTGTACTTAATTTTGTTTTTACCTCTTTCTTTTAAAACAAAGTATAAGAAATTACATTAAAAGAATCATATATTAAAGATATTCTTCAAATTGCAAAAACAAGAACTCAAAAATTAGGAAATGCTGGATTTAAGATTGTCTGTGTAACCTTAATTCCGTACTTTATGTATATGCGTCATGATAAAGTCTTTAATTACATGATCATACTATTTTTTCCCACAGAACTTCTGCTTCATTCCGTGTACTGGATGGACACACAAGTTTGCATGAGCAACCTTTAATCTGGCATTTCGTAATTTTTGAAGGCTTGATTTTGACAACCTAAATAACCTTCATTTAACCTACTCTATTTGTGTGCAATATATTAATAGTTGATCTGAAAAGGGTAAATAGAGAGGTGGCAAAATTTGCAGATGATATAAAGTTATTTAGTTTAATTGCAACTAAAAATACTGAGGAACTAAAGAGGGACTTAAGAAAGCTTAAGTGAATTGGAAGTATTATGGTAAATGAAAGTCATTGTTGACAAATATAAGGCACTACACATAGTCTGAACTACTGAGCATATTAATGGCTTCTAAAATCACTATAGCCACTGGAGGAAAAAACTTGTCAACAGCTTAGTGAAAAACTCTGCTTAATGTGAAGCAATGGTCAAAAAAGCATACCTGATATCGGATGTATAAATAAGGCTGCGAGTCTGTCATGGAGGTCACAGAAGTCACAGATTTCATGACTTTCCATGACCTCTGTGACTTCTGCAGCAGCTGGTGCTGGCTCAGGGGCTGCCTGAACCGGGCAGCCCTTGGGCCAGCAGCAGCAGTTTGGGTACATGGGAGGGGGCTAGGGGCAAAGGGTTGGGGAGTGTGGGTGCCTCTTACCTCAGGGTGAGGGGCTCCAACTGGCATGATCTGCAGCTCCTAGGTGGTGGAAGGGGAGGGAGGCTCTGCGCTGCCTGCAGGCCCCGCCCCGAAGCTCCCATTGGCTGTGGTTCCCAGCCAGTGGGAGCTGTGGCAGCTGGTACTTGTACCCCTCCACCGCCTAGGAGCTGCAGAGATGCGGAGCTGGGTAGGGAGCCCCTGCCAACCCCCCCCCCCCCCGCAGCACCAGCAGGGGTCCTGGGCCACCACCGCCAGCACCTGCAGCACCCCAAGACTGCTCCCTTCTCCCACAGCCCCTCTGCCCAAGTTTTAGTCACAGGTATTTTTAGTAAAAGTCTTGGACAGGTCACGGGCTGTGATTTTTTGTTTACTGCCTGTTACCTGTCCTTGACTTTTACTAAAAATACCCATGACTAAAACGTAGCCTTATGTATAAATAGCAGTATCAGAAGTAAGACTGAAAATATTATTATATAATTTTGTCACACTCTCACCTGAAACAGTGTTCAGTTCTAGTCACCCTATCTCAAAAAGGTTTAAAGCAGAAATGGGAGGATTTCAGAGGTGGATTCCAGAAATATTGGAAGACATGGAACTTCTGAATGAAAAGAATATGAAAAGATTGGGACTATTTAGTTTAGAGTAGTGGTTCTCAAACTTATTTGATCATGCTCCCCTTCTTTGCGTCTATGGTAGTTTAGCTCCCCCGCACCTTTGGACACTTAGCTAGCAGCCACCAGTCTCTGACTGCTCAGCTCTGAAGGCAGAGTGGAGAGCAGCGGCTGCTGGTCGGGCACCCAACTCTGAAGGCAACTGTTACTTCTCTGCTGGTGGTGGTGGTGGCACTGACTTCCGAGCTGGGCACCCAGCCAGGAACCACCACTGTCCAGCTGCTGAGCTCTGAATCTGTGCAGTAAGTTTTTTTTCCTAAAGCTTTTCAGGCCCCTCCCACAAGAATATATTCTGCACCCTCCGGGAGGGGCACACCTCAACTTTGAGAGCATCTGGTATAGAGGTATGTCATGATAGACACACAAAAATAATTAAGGGTATAGAGAAGGTGAATGGGGCACTTCTGTGTACCTTTTCTAATAATGCAAGAAGGAGGGAACCTCCAATGAAATGGAATAGCATCAGATTTAAACTAGCTAAAAATAAATACTTAAATTGCATAATTGTCCTGTTGGTACTCATTGCCTCAAGATTTTATAGAGACCAGGAGTTTAGTAGGATTAATAAAGAATGTCATTTTTATGGAATGCGAATATTGAAAGTTATATTTAGAAGAGACTGAACAAGAAATTGGAGGTACAAGCCAACAGTGAATTGATGGATATTAGGATGGAAGTTTGCCTGTGAGCAGTTTATTCTGTGACTGTCCAATATGGGATTTCTTGCATCTTTCTCTAAAGGATCTGGTACTGACAGATGCACTAGTCTGATATGATTCTATGATTTCATCTTGGCAGAAAGAGAGGTCTTTTATTGTCATGATGTTTCTGAGGGAGGTTCCTATTCATTTTCACACTTTGAAAGCTCTAGTTTTGATGACTCTTTGTTCTCTGATTGTGTAGAATAAATTGAAGGCTCTGTCTTGTGGGACTCCTACTTTATTTTTTTTATCAAGGGGACAAAGGCTAATTCTCTCTCTTATCTTATCACTTGAAATAAGAATTCTGTTCCAATCCTAAGAATAGAGAGGAAAAGAAACCATTGTATTGACTTTGAGAGGCCCCTGAATGTTTACCTCAAGCATACCTTAGAGTTAAGGAAATCTCACTACTTACTTGTTCCATTTAGGGCTCTATCCAAGCAAATAGTTTCCGTTTGACTGATGTAAAGCATTAGTATAGCCTACAGAACCAGAAGAAGACCATCTCCATTTAGAATTGAACCTTACCCCACTAAGCAGTATTTCATTCCAAAAGACAGATGTGTTTCCTCATACCTTTGTTTGGCTTTACAGATTGAATATATCCATATCCACACAGAATCTGGTAAAAAGGTGGGTTTTTTTCTGCTAGTCCCAGGCAATAGTATCTGCCTTTGGGGACTTTTCATCTCAAGCTATATACACATTGAGTAACACATATGCAGCCCAGGTGTGTTTGCTTCTGAAAATCCAGACATTTGTTTACTTTGGACCATTCTGCTCATAAGAGGAATCATGATTCTTATCTGAGTCAAAAAAGTATTTCTAACACATAGGTTTCAGTATTTGTTGGGGTAGTAATTTAAAGTTGTCTTTGTATTATATAGTGGTAAGCTTGGAAGGAAAGTCTAAGATCTAGCTTATCATTGGTGTATGACTTAGTTCTCAGTGTGATGTGGCTGTGATTACAGCAAATGCAATCCTAGTATGCATCAGGTGAGTAGAAATAAGAAAATATTAATGGCATTGTACAAGGCACTGGTAAATAGAACTGCCTGGAAATTTTCAGATGAAACTTAGTTTAATCAGAAATTGCCGATTTGCTCAAGTGAAATGTATTGCCAAATCGATTGCAGATTTAACTTAACTTTTTTGCCAAAACAGAGGCAGATTTCCATTGGTAACCTGCTGGTGTCCTAGGGCTGACAGCCCAGTAGCAGAGAGTCTGCCAAGCTCTGGAGCTCTGCATGGAGCTTTCCGGGCCCAGAATGGCTGCTGAAACTGGGTCTCTTAGGGTTGAAAGTCTCCCTGCTTTGCTGCAAGGTGCCTACCAATTCATAGAGCACCCACTGGTTCTGGGGCTCTCAGGGCAGCTGAGCTCCCTGCTCGAGGGGGCTTTTCAGGGCATCTAAGGTTCTTACCTACTTCCAAGTGGGCAGCCTGGGGAGCCAGCTGGCTTGTGAGTGTGGAAGCCCTGAGGTCCTCAGCCTGGGATACACTACATGGCAGGGCTGCCCCATAAGTGTTTCCAGCACTTCCAGACTCCCAGTTCCAAGAAAGAGCCCTGGAGCAAGCTCCAAGAGTCTCAGTTCAGAGGGGAAACTAGCACCTGAGAGCCCTGGTAGGAGCTGGGGCTCCTGTTGCTGGCAGGCTTTGTGCTGGGAGAGCAACTATGTGAAATTGATAGTCTCCTGTCATGAATTGCAGCTGTGAAACCAACAAGAATGTCAATTTCATATATTTCAGGAACACCATATTTCAGATTTTGAGAAACAACATTTTCGAGGATCTCTGGTTCACTAAGAAATTTCTGTATATTTGCTTTTGTTCCGAATTGTAACAACAGCAAATTCAGAAATACTTCATCTTCTGGCAAACCAAAACCACTGAGTTTTGGACAGCTACACTGGTAAAACCTCTTCTGGAATACTGGGTGCTATTCTGATTCATCCGTATTCAAGGAAGATGGGTTTAAAATGGAACAGGGGCCAAAAAGAGCTACTAGGATGATGGAGGAATGGACACCTTATCTTACAAGCAGAGACTAAAAGAGCTGGGCTTGTTTCGCCTAGCAAAACGAAGGCTGACAGGGGATATCATTGCTCTTTATAAATGCATTGGAGGGATAAACACCAGGGAGGTAGAAGAGCTATTTAACTTAACAGGCAATGTTGGTGTTGTGCTGTCTGGAGTGGCTCACTACTTTGAGTGCCAGCCTCAAGGCAGACTGTCAAAAAGCAGGGCAGAAATCCCAAACTGGCTATATGTTCTATAATTAGATTTTAGCAACCCAGTAACAAGTGTGAACTCCTAAAGCACTATAACAGTCTTACCATGGAGTCACAGACTCCATTGGGCATTCCAGTCTATCTACCCAAGCAAGCTGGACTATGTGGTAGCTGGTTACCTTACACCAAAAATCACAATAATATTCAGGTTACTCCCAGTCTCAAAGAACAAGTCACTTACCCAGGTCAAACATATTCACATCTCTAACCCAAGACAACACCTGTAGCCAATCCTATGATAAACTAACTAAAACTTTATTAACTAAGAAAAGAAATAAATTATTTACAAGGTTAAAATAGGAAATATAGACACAAATGAGTTACAGTCTTAGATTTAAAAAGGTAATATAAGCTTCTATAATAAGCAGTTATATATGTCCTTTAGGGCTGACCCATGCAAAACAGCACTGGTATCACTTGCTTATGTTTAGGAAGCTTTGCCCGTCAGTGTCCAAACAGCATAAAGACCCTGGTTTCTCTTTGTCAAGTATTTTTATCCTCCCTCAACCCAGAATCTAAGCTGATGGGATGAGTTCATGAATAAGTTTCCCCTTCCTGGAGGTAGTTAGGAATGCAATCAACAAGGTCTCTGTCCTTTTATGCTACACAGTGCCTTGTTTACCTTCCGTAGGCCATCTTGTCTGCAGGACAAGCACTTTATGGTAATGCTTTTCTCGTTTGGTGACTTACACAATTAGAGGTTTACAATCCAAACACTCAATATAACTTTATACCGTGGGATACAGATATTATAAGTAGGATTAATACGTGCAGCATCCTACAAGCATTTTATAAAGTCTTAACATTAAACACATTCTTATAACACTAATATCTATTTTAACTATACTAACTCACCAGTAATCCAGACTGGTTTCCAGCTATGCATTTGTCAGTGTTCAGTGAGGCCCTGGGTCTTGGCATTAGCTAGTACCTGGTATGCCAGGTGGGTTGGCACAAGAGCAAGTGGGTATAAGCGGCCCATGAATAAATTTAGGCTGGAAATAAGAAGAGGATTCTAACCATCGGAGGAGCATGGTTCTGGAACAGCCTCCCAATAGGAATAATGAGGGCAAAGAGCCTAACTAGTTTTAAAATGGAGCTTGATAAATGTATGAACAGGATTATATGATGGGGTTGCCTGGAATAGCAGGGGATTGGTCTTGAAGACCCAGGAGGTCTTTTCTAGTACTATATTTCTATGTCTAATTTTACAATATTGGAGTGCATTTATATAGGTTATTACATATTTTTATAGCCAGTTTGTCTCTTGAAGTAGAAAGGTAAATGTATATTAAATTGCATGAATAGTGCCTGGCTCAAAATGGGATCTTGGTCCATGAATGAGACTTTTAGGTGCAACTGCAATATAAATTATAAATAAATAATGATGATGTAAAATCAAATCTCCTATAACACCTGGGGTAAATTTTTCAAAAAACATATAAGACCCTTTGTCTCAGAAGTGACTTAAGAACTTAAGTCCTGTTGACTTTCAGTAGGACTTAAATTCCTAAGTGCTTAAATCTCTTTTGAAAATGGAGCCTAAATTCCTAAGTCACTTAGATGTTTTTGAAAAAAATATTTCTGTGTTTTCAAGATGCTAAGCACCTCATAGAAGCAGTCCTCTCAAGGGCAATAGAAATTGAGGGTATTCAGTACCACCTTAAGTTAGCAAAAACTACTAAAATGGTTTTCCTCATTTAATGTTGACTCCTTATCTTTTGTTTCATCTAGATATAAATTTGTGTTCTGTACAATAAACATTGTGACAATATTTTTTGTGTGTGATATAGCTGATATAATTAACAGCTGCATTTGTGCTAAAATGTTGATTCTCACTTTTATGAAATGAAAATTTTGTTAAATCCATGAGGTAATTTATTTGAAAAGGAAGAAAAGTATAAGAATGTTGTTTTTCCCTAATGGATTATATTAATTGTTGACAGTGGGCCAGATAAATTCCACATATATTGTGTTTGCAGTTGTTACCTTAGGATTCCATCCAATACTTTTTTTCTGAAATTTCCACGGAAGACTTTTGACAGTTTTCCATTAAGTCAGCAAATCACTGATTTATTCTAATTCGTTTCAGCCCATGTTAAAAAACATACCATGTACTATAACTAACATAAAAATTAACAATGATATAGATTTAAAATATGTCCCTGTTCTAGTTTTTTTCTCTCTTTTATCCTCAGAAGGGAAAGCTGATATGTTGGGACTTCAGTATCATAATGAGTTTTAGTACATGCATATTTCTACTACATACCTATCTATTTCTCTACATGACAAGACTCTTGAAATAAGGCTCCTTTCACATGCTAAAAGTTGTAGTAGGACATTCTCCTAAGAATTTTGTCTAGGTAATACATACATACGTACATGCATACTGTAGTTTAATTGGAAATTATACTGGGATCAAGTCAGTCAGGTCTCATGTACTACTTTTGGTAGGATTACATGTTGGTTACTGAAAAACATTGGAATAAAAAAATATTACTATAGAACTGTACCCCTCAAAATCAAAACTCCCAATGAAAACAAAGGGCTTTTGGGTATGCAAGGAATGCAGGATTGAACCCTAATGTGGTTACCTTTTTATATTAAAGGGGTTTATTAAAAGGATACTGTCACATTAATAATCATATTTTCTCTTATTGTATTTAACTAAAAAGGACTGCAACAGGTGCCACTAGTGTCCCTTCAAAGTTCCATTGACTTTCTTGGGATTCTGTGCTGGCATAAGGATCTGTGTTAAGGCCCCTCCTGGAAAGTAGGAGTCTAGAATGGCAAGGAGTCTGATTATGCAAAGACTTATGCATGTGTTGAACTTGAAGCTTGTGAGTACATTAAATGAAATCAATGGAATTACTTGTGCTTAAAGTTAAGAACATGTGTAAATCTTTTGCAGGATTGGAACCTGATTTTTAATTTTTGAATTTTATTTTTCATTATTTCTGGTATTAGAACCTTTTACATGTTAGCACTTTTTGTACTTGTAAAGTAAAAACACACAAGTAAATTTTACTTTAGTTTACAGTGAGTTTCTTACTCTAGCTTTCAGGTTCTCATTCCTTAACGCAATGCTAAGTGGGGTTATAAACATTGCAAGAGAATCTTTTTAAATTTAAAAAACCTGTTCCTTTTGGAGGATAAAAATAGTTTATGGAAACATTTTTATTGGTTTTAGCTGTTTTTTACAGTATTTAAATTTTGGGTCTCTATGTCATTCTAAAGTTTTATTTTTTAAAATAAAACTTTGACAAAGAAAATATTCAGATATGGTTTCTAAGTGCAATATATGTACAAACAAAGTTGCAAATTGTTCTGATTTTCATTATGTTTCTTCATACCACTGAATACACGTAGTACATGGAAATAATTGAATACAGTGTTTGGTGTTTATCTATCGTAGCCAAGTTTGATATTAATGTAATTATGTGATAACTTGGTCGTTGCATGGACCAACAGCTACCATATTTGTTTTAATCTTGAAACTCAAATGTTAATTTTAGCAGTAACACACTATTCTTAGTCTGGGAAATATAAAGGAATGTTTTTTCATATGAAATTGGCAGTGGTAACTTCATATAAATTAAACCCTCATTAAACTGGCTAAAAAAGCAATACAAGAACAATATAAAAATCAGTTTTCCCACCATGCTTTAAACACTACTGAGCACTTTCTGTGAGGTACAGAACACTTTCAGCTCCTTCTGACTTTCATGGAAGTTAAGGGCATTCAGATCCTTGAAGAAATGAGCCATACATTTTTCTTTCCATCCTTCCTTCTGTTTTTAATGTCAAACTGTTTTGGTGTTTTGTTTTTGTTTTTACCAGGCATTAGCACTTTACACCAAACTATCAAAAAGCTTCTAGGTCCTTTCTTCATGTACAGCATCAACACTGCTTTATAAATAGGCAAATGAAAATGGCAGATCAGATGCTAATTTTGAGATCTGAACTCAAATTAGACATCTTACAGACAAATTTATCTCTGGATCATTGCAAAACTACTGAAGCTGTTTTAATTTCAAAGAGCTATTATATATAATATCATTAGAATCTGTATGTTCTCTTTTTTCTCCTTTTATTTCATTGTCAACTTGTTCCTTTATTTAGTAAAAAGGGCTATTTCATATTTACATCAGCAAAGAGATGGAAGAATAGGAAACAAGGAGTTCTTAGTAGTGATATATTCTCAGAGTGTCTTTAGAGAATCCAAACAAAATATTTTCCAAACACTTGGAGTGACAGTGAGCAATTTTTATGAATGATATTTATGGATTTTTTTATGCAGCTGTGAAAAAGGCAAATGGAATCCTAGGATGTACAAGGCAAGGTATTTCCTTTAGAGACGGTGAAGTATTTATGCCATTGTACAAGGCACTTGTAAGACATCATTTGGAATACTGTGTAGAATTCTGGCCACCAATGTTAAAAGAAGATTAATGCCAACTGGAACATGTACAGAAAAGGGCTACTAGGATGATCAGAAAAATGGAGGATCTATTTTATGAGGCGACAAAAACAGCTTGGCTTGCTTAGCATAGCAAAAAAAAAAGGCTGAGAGGGGATATGACTATTCTTTGAGTGATTGTCTACATAGAGTCCACTGTTAATGTGCATGCACACCATGTGCATGAGGTAGGATTCTTTTGAACAGCAGTTTCTGTGCCGGCACCCCTTATATCTTTGCAACTACAGTAGCTGAGGGAATAAGGCGTTGGGTAGCTACAATCACCGCTCATGGGGTGTGAGACATAACACCAACAGCATCTATGTCTTAGTTAGATATAGCCTTTCTTCACTTGTGTATTCTTCATTTCTTTTTTTCATATGTTTTGTTTTTTCTTGTTCTCATTGGTTAAAAAAAAGGGGGGGGGGGCGCAGGATCAAGAAGAAGACACCCTCCTATCCAGGCAGGTTTTCCTTCCTAATGGCAGACACCAAATCTCCTGGCTTCAAGATTTGTCTGTCATGTTATCCATCATGTCCATTAACAAAAGACAGTCCGAATGTCTCCTCTGTCTGGGAGAGGGGCATATTCCAAATTGTTACTCTGTATGCTGTTCCTTTTCCAAAAGGATCCTTAAGAACACGGAGGCAAGATTTAAATTGTTCTTGATGGAGAAATCTATGAAATCTCAGCCCATAATCTCTGAGTAGCCTGGGAAAGACTAATCACACCCAGCCTTGGCACCGACCACCTATGGTACCATCTCCACCTCCATCATGGTTTCCACTCATCGTTCTAATTTAGCAACCGGATCAGTTCCATCCGAGAGAAGGTTGTAGAGGAGCATCACTCCAGTTATAACTCCAGGAGTAGATTCTCCTCTCCAGCCCCAATTAAGAGACTGAAATCTTCTCAGGCAAAGGAGGAGAAGCCCTCTTCTAGGGCACATAGCCTGGTGACTCTCCCTGCTGCCTTAGAGCCTAAGGGTAACTTGGGATCTATTGAGTTAAGTGATTCTGAACGGGCTATTCACCTTGGCCTCAGACCAGCTGGCACCATGCAGACACCGTACTCCTGACAGGATTGGTCCTCTATACAAAACCTATTCCTACTCCTCTTTTTCTCCTGAACACACTGGGAAATCTCCCTCCTCCCAGACCCCAATCTATCCCGGGTGACCCAGTGGGATACTGATGGGGAGCCAAAAGAGGATTTTCCCAGTGAATGTATAAAGAAAGGGGCAGACCTGAAGAAGGACTCACTTCCACTGTTTTTCATCCGAGATCACCTTCTCTGAGAAAACTACTAAAGCATACTCCAGCTCTACCATTCCCCCAGTCTCCTCTGGTATGGGAGGAGAAGTACTTCAGTGAGGATGATCTACCTCCTCTAGCCCGGGAACCACCAGTGCCTCAAGGAGCCTTTTCATCTTTCCCTGATGAAACAGTAAATCCACATTCTATAGCCTCCCAGGATGAATTCAGATTTTTCAGGATCTCCTCAAAAGGATTGCTGAGATTCTCTATGCTGCAACACAGGACAGAATAGTAATGCTCATAAATGAGGGCCTTCTGGAGCCTGTTACAGTTCTGGTATACTCCAGCCTCCATTCCACCCATCTCTAGGAGGGCAAGTAGAAAATAAGCTCCTGTGAAGGGATTTCAGTATTTTTTTCAACACCCAACTGATGGTTCCCTGGTGGTCCAAACAGTCCAGAAGAAGACTAAACAACATGGAACTGCTAAGAGTATGCTGTGGGAGAAAGATTAAAAAAAGACTAGCCCTCTTCAACCACAAGAGGAAAACTTGAGTTATAAGTAAAAGAACCAACAAAAATGCAGTAATGGTAATTACAAGACTTGCAGTATTTTACCACTGTATTATGTAAATCAATCAGAAAAAGTATAAATGTCAAAATGGTTTAACATGCTCCAATTTAACACTTACTGGATGTGCACAATGAATCTGGTAGTCTCTGGGGACAGCATTCTGTCTTAGCATAAGTGGACACAGTTCCTATTGATGTATTGTTGAAGGAGTGAATTTGGCCCTGGGTGTATTGGGGTCTGGTGCAGATATAATTTTGACAGGAATGTTCTGGTGTTATCTTGCACCCTCTTTAATTTATTTTCCTGCTAAAACACTCTACTCTGGTCTGCATATTTAGGCCTCAGTTTTCCAAACATTTAAAAACACGAGTAATTTTATTCATATGAGTAGTCCCACTGAACTCCAGTACTAAGGTGTGAAGTTACTCATGTGAAAAACTGTTGGCAGAATTGAAGTCTTGGCAAGTAAATTAACTTCTTTTGATCTTGTATTAGCAATAGTAGAAAATCTTAGGGGTGAAAATGTTATAGAATTAAAAAGATTCTCTTTGGTTGTTCCTCCTCCTCATCTTCATCTCCACCACCCACATTCTGTCTACCTAACAAGTATCGAATGCTGACATTTCAGCATTCTTATTGCTCTCTTTTCTTAACATTGGCATAATTGTCCTGATCCATATGCTTTGTTGTAATAATTTTTAAAGACAGCTGATTACACTTTTGTCTTGTATGAGTTTAGGTCAAGTTCTGCCTTCTATAAGATATGCCAATAGGAAGTTTAGCTGAAACAAGTTTAGTTTAGTTTCTACTGAGCCAAGGAAAAGTTCTGTTTCAGCTCACTTGGCAAAGCAAAACTGTTTCCTGTCTGTTCAGGAGGGCCATGATTCAAGGCTTGGCGATGATAAAGTAATGCACAGGATGCACAAACAGTAATATATGGAAGACTACTATTTTTACATTAACTTTGAAATAGAACAGATTAACAAGCAGGTTAAACAAATAACATATATATGACAAATATATAACAAATATCAGGAAGTGGAACTAAGAATGGCTATTTAAACATCATGAAATATTTCACTAGACAAACAGATGGCATTCAAGAATTTTAATGCTTTGACCTGCGTTCTCCTTTTAGGGGATATGTAAAACAGTTGCCACACTGCTGATGTGGACTGGTTAGCCTGGTTTCCTCAAGCAGATAATTTTGGTTTGAAATATCTACTTATCCACAATTACAAAAGAGATATTTGGTAGATCAGTGGTCATTTTCCCTATTTAACTCCAAAGATTATTTTTTTCTAAAACATTAACATTTGAAGAAAGAAAGTTTAGAGGGGGCATTCCTTATGGAAACTGTATCCTCATATTTTCCATACACATGGTGAGACATACAGAGAGGGTCCTAACACCAAAGTCCCATTGCACAGTATTACTATTTACAATTTCAGTTTTAAAACTGGATTGCACAACCTGTGTATTGTACTTTTTCCCATCCTCTAAGAGCAGCTGGTGGTGAGGGCGTTAAATAAAACAACAAATTAGCTTCTACAATGTTAAATGGAACAGAATAAAAGAGAAAGCTAGGTAACCAAAAATGAGCAAATTCCAGTGCTGGTGACTTTCACATATCAAGAGTCCCTGGAACAGGAGAAGCCACAGAAATCTCATTGAATTGCATTGTACAAAGCCTAAAACTAAAAACTCCTCCACAGCTGTAGGCAAAATGAAAAAAAACTGTTTTGGGAATTTTTCCCTTTGCAGAATTCATATTATACTGTATTTACTGAAAGCACCCCGACAACAGTGCCCCTCTGTTAACAAAATTAAAGACTTCTATAGAACCTGAACATCTAAATAAAACATTTCTTTAGCAGTGGGGTAGCATCTAAAATACTCTGAATGGACCAGATTTCCTGCTCTGGTCATGTGATTTGTTTTGTATTTAAAATAGAACCAATAAGAATAACTGATCCACTTGTATGATGGAAGATGAAATCAGAAGAAATGTAATCTACTCATGGTATTAATAGACATTGTATTTTTTCCCAATAAATTGACTTGCATTCTGCACTCATAATTTTCTACAATGTGGGTGAAATTCTCACCCCTTTGAAATCATTGGCAAAACTCTTGTTTACTTCAGTGGAGTCAGGATTTCACATTCAGTTAAGCTTCATGCCTTTAATTGCATTATAGTATTCCTGTGTACTTATAACTATAAATGGTAACCTCCTTAAATCATGGTTTTCTTTCTTACTATGCTATTGAATTAGGCTTTTGAATTGGCTACGTCAGTGCTAAAAATTGAAACAAAAACCTTTTCCCCTTAATATAAGCAAACATTGGAATTTTCCAGACAATTGACCTATACTCTCGAGATGCTGCACAATTTAATTTCCATAATTTGTGTTAATATTATGGATAACGAAAAGAAAAGATAGGATCTCCTTATTTTATTGTGAGAATAGATAATAACAAAAATTTGTCATTTTGTCTAATTCCAATGAATTTGTGATGGATTAGAAAAAGAATTTATGTAAAATAAATAATTCATGTTGTGTTGTATGTAGTTATATATATGTGCCCCCAAAATAGGTCATGGTTGACAGGGAGGGCAAGAGAATGTTTATATTGCAGGAAAGGAAATGTAACCAGCAAGTAAATTTCACAGGAAAAATCTTGGCTCTGGTGAAGTCAAAGGGACTTTTGCAGTTGACTTCAATAGAGGCAGAATTTAACCGCTGTTGTTTATTGTAGCCCTTCTTTTTTATTTTCCTGAAATGCACAGCAAAATGCTGTAGATTTTTCTAATAAAGGGGGAGAGGACATTTTCAACAATTGTCAATTTCTATATATTGATATAGTTTATGTAGGGTTTTTGGACCAAATTCAACCCTGGTGCAAGTAATTCAACTCCCTTTGAACTCTTTCAACTTTCAATGTGTTGAATTTGGTCTTTCATCTTTAAATTACTCTAAATCATTATACCTAAATCATTATACATTACAGCTATGATCCTCTCTTAATACCACTTAAGCATAAATTCTTTTGTTCCTAGAATATTAGCTATATGCACAAATTTAGCCAAAATAGTGGGTGGATGGAACTTTGGAAACATCTGATTCAAGCAGCAGTTCTTCTCTGTGATTTGGAAGGTCTGTGCTATTGGCTTGTAGTCAAAGCATGTCCTCATTTTACTCTCATTAGATGAATATCTTTTGCATTAGTGCTTTTCCATCATGTGTGACTATAAAATTTAGGTAGTACAAGAATCTCAATGCAGGTTACAAAAGTGGATATCTCCATTTCACAGAGAATTTGAGACACTAAATGGTTTAGTGTCTTGCCTGACATCAGTATCATATGGTAAATTACTGTAGTAGTAGAGTTGGGACTTGGATCCTGACCTCTTCACTTCCAGTCCTCTGTTTTAACCACTAGAAAACATGGATTTATGTAAATCACCCCTAATAGAACAACAAAAAAATAAGTCAGAATTTTTCACAGTGCAGTAGTGTCCCCAATAGCCAGGGAGCTGGGCAGCCCATCTTTCCTATAGGAGGGCTCCTCAGGGTGCTAGCAGGCTGGTAACTGACGAAAGAGCCAAGGACTCTGAGAGCCCCAACTCCTAGGAGAGCAGTCTGGTGGGCTGCCCCAGAGCCAAGGACCTTGTGGTCACTGTCTGTGGAGGAGTTGTGAGCTCAGGAGCCAGGGCTTCCTGGCTGCCAAGGAGCTGGGTGAGTGAGCTGGTAAGAAACCAGGCAGGTTTCTGACCAGAACCTGCCTGGTTTCCAGCAGAATTTTGTTGAAAGTCGATTTCAACAAGTTGGGATTTTCTGATGGAAAAACTGTTCATTGGAAAATTTCCAACCAGCTGTATCTGAAAGCTTATTCAATCATGCCTTTATTTTGAGTCACTGCAAGCTAGTGTATCGGGAACTGTTATAATTGATGCCTTAGGGTTTTCAAAAAAGGATTGTCCACCTCTGCCAGTACGAACCACGGTGCTGAGCAGTTAGAAGACAAGCCAGTGACTGCTGCTCCTTTTCCCTTCCTTATCCACATTTCCCAGCTCTTTCTGCTGTCTAATAAAGAGTGGCCCAGGAACATAAAGGGGAAGTGAGCAGTCAGCAGTTGCATTGCAGTGACATCAGCCCCAGTACACTTCTTCAATAAGAGAATGATAATAGAATGGACCATCTTTCTCCCTTTCTATTTCTCTGCCAATCTAGGAAACAGGGACACCATCAACTTTCTTTGGGGATAGAAATGGAGATTAGTATAGGGGAGGGAAGAGAGTATAAATATACCAGTGATCCTAGAGGTAGAAAGTCTAAGTGAGACACCATAATCTTTTTTGAGTAGGAAGAGAAGTAGAGACATCAGTAATTTCTGTGGAAAAGATAAATGGTAGAGAGAAACAGGACGATTTCAAGAGGAACAAGAGAGAGTTTGAAAGAGTCCTTGCAGAAGAAGATGCATGCTCCCTTGGGTGTGGAAGAGAAGAGTAATTTTCCATGTTACGTAGAGAACCCCTGATAATACTTGAGTGTGGACTAGACCTTTCAGTCCCACGTGAAAACACTGAGCGAAGGGGAAAGTAGCCTATATGGTCCCCGCACAAGATAATAAAGAGAGTGTTAGCACATAGGATCCCCCATAGGTTCATCGAAGGTTCATACTTCTGGGTGTTTATTTAAACCTCAAATATTTTGAGGATCTGAATAAAAATATCTAATATTTAAAAATACTTGAAACTCATCTGACTTTAGAAACAGACCTCTGGAGCTCTATCAAGACCCTAGCTTATTTAGCGATCTGTCCCTGGATTTTTTTTGTCAAATGTTGACAGCCACAACAATGGATAAGAGCACAAGGATGTGTACAGGAATAATTTTAGCAATGTGTTGCTTTTAAGAAGTGGCCAAACTTAATCCATTGGCAGCGGAGGGAAGAGAAAGCATAGTGACTACATGTTGTCATTAAAGAAATTGTTAGGGGGCTTATTCCTTCACCCACTTACTTCCCTAGTCCTTCTTGCATGAACAGAGAGCAACAATACCCGAAGTCCAAAGGTGCAAACAATTCAGTGTTTATTGGGGTGAAGTTCCAGCAAGCATGATTCCAGTTTCCTTCCTTAGTGTCCCCCTTCCCATCTCTGAGAGCCTCACAGAGCCTTACACCTGTGTCCCTGTTCCCATTCCTGCCCTTAGCCAAACATGATTCCAACTTCCACACCCCTGTTCCCATTTTCCCCTTTAGCAAAACATGATTCCAATTTCCCCACCCACACACCCACCCACTTCCTGATTGACTGCAGACTATATAGTAAAACTTGAGTTCTGCTTAGTTATATTTTAACCAATCATTTTCCTGAAATTTAACTACCCAATCCTAACATGATTATGCAACCAATTATATCCCACCGTCTTAATTAGTTTACACTCAGCAAAATTAATTATATAGCAGACAGAAACAATCACAGAACCAGACAGAGATTATACAGACAAACAATGGCAAAGTGGGAACTATAACGACAAAACAATACAGAAATGAGGATTTCACATCCCTGCTATTGATAAGTGAGTTCTTGCCAGACAGGATGCTATCAAACTAAGTTTCCTTTTACATCTTCTAGGCACTTCCCTTTCTCTGGAGGCGATAGGCACTATCAGGACAGGATTGTATTCCTAACGGCCCAATAGCACCTTATTTCAATGTGACTAGTTGGGAATGTGAGGATGTGACCGGTCGCTTCCCAGCTTATGGCTGCCTCTGTTGCTTAGCCAAAGGCCTTAGCCTAAGAACAAGGCCTCAGACTGTCACAGTGAGAGAAGGACCTTATGCTGGCAGACTGTGATTTTGATTCTTTTCTACCTCTATAACTAGCCAAGTGATAGGAATACACCTAAAATTCTTAGAGTACAGGCCTTTACAGACAGGCCTGAATATCTATATCCTAACAGAAATCATATGCAAAAGTAATGTATCCCCTTTTATTATTTTATATTGTAGTTTGTAAGATCTTTGGGGCAGAGGCTGGGCCTTTCTTAATATCTGTAAAGCATCACAAACAGATATGGTGTTGTATAAATATTTAGATACAGGTAAATATCACTATTTCAGACAGTTTTTAAATTCTGAAAAGCAGCTCTGATTCTTAGGATTTGACAGCTCCTCCCTTTAGACTCTATTTCTGAGTCTACTCCCTTTCAGAATAATTGGATTAATTTATATCTTTTAAGTCATTGATGTGTATAACAAGCAAACAAGGATTCTGTAGCCTATGTAAAATAGGAATATCTGATGATTTAAATGTTTTGATCTGTCCAGTCTGCTTCTGTTTAGACAGCTGTGTACCTGCATCTCCATTTATGTACAATTTATAAATAATCATGTAAAGACAGCCAAATATGTAGGTTTTGATAAGACACTTGCATAGTCCAGTTCACACACCTTCATACTTTACAAGTTCAAAATTCCTTGTTGAGCCTGGGCTTTCAAGCCCATCTGACCCCCAGCCATAATGTCCACACTGCTATTTTTAGCATGCTAGCTTGAGCCCTGCTGGTGCAAAGGTCTACCCAGGCTGGGAGGCTTGCCAGCAGCTGCATTGTACTGCCAGCTTGTAGTCGCTCATAAATTAAAGAATTGCTTTATATTTTTCTACCCCAAGCAACATGTTATTCTGCTTATAGAGACAGACCCAATGAAAAAAGCTTTTCCCCATAAGAGTACTCTTAGTAGAATGTGTGTATTTTCTTCCACTGTAGGCTGTTGTAAAGTACTGGCTTTTTGTTTTTTCTGTGAATTTCGTAGACAAGTGCCTTAGCCATTCAGTAGTCTAAGTAAAATAGTATAAGAAAATCTTAAGCAGTAACTTTTTCAATAAATTAATCATGAATACAGTTATTTTGTTTAATATATCAAGTTGATAATGCTCTTGGCCTAGTATGTGATGTTTCTTATTCAGTGATCTGAACACACAAACTCTAATAGCAACCAAAGAAAACAAACACACTGCCATTTCTTTATTCTTAGGATTCACTTCTTAGGAATTTCTTATGGCTGGAACAACATGAAAAATTATAAACTAAATTTAATGTAAAACCAGTCACTGGAAAAATGGGTATAAATCATCATCACCTTGTCCATCTTACATGCTAATTAATAAAAATGATCTAATTTTCTCATGTGAAAAATAAACTCCAATTTGAAAGAGCTTTTCTAGGATAAAAGTACTAGTTAGCAGGAAAACTTCACATTGCTTTAAAGCACTAACTCAGGCCTAAAACTTTCCATTTCCTCTCAGGGATTCTTGTATTTCCCAGGCGCTGCCAAAATCTAATTTGTTGGTCATGAAAGCAAAACAACAGAATAAATCTTTTTTATGTTCTAGTGAAATAGAATCTTATTATAAAAATGTTTTTCAATAACTCCATGTTATCTATCAGTACAACAAAGATGTGGATCTGTTTCAATACTCTTATTATCAATTGACAGGATGAAAAATGTGGTGGAAGTTAAATATTTGCCAGTTTTAATAGCACTTGACAAATCTTTTAATCATGGAATCCTTAAGATTTCAAGCTTGATTATGGGAATAATGAATAGAAATTGTTATCTTAACTGATCTGCACAAACCAAAATATTTATTCTAAACTGCATTTTAAAGTAATCTAGCAAACCCACTCTATCATTTGAGCAGCTCACAGAGAATAATGAAACATATCTTAATTACAGGGCTGTGATATAGGCAAGTATTATTATTTGCATTTTTTTTTTTTACAGATAGGGAGTTGAAGCACAAAAGTATTAATGGCCTGAGCACCCAGGTCTCTAGTCTGTGAAAATCAAATCCTAGTACTTCACCAGAAATCACACATGGAGTCTGTGACAGTCTGGATTAGACCTGCCAGATCTCAATATTGCTAACTCCTTGTGATTTTATTGGAATTCTAGCAATTGAGGGGTGTTTTTTACCTGTCTCCTGAAAATGTGATGAAAGATGTAAGGTGGGAATCTGAGGCATGAATTTACCCAATTTAGGTTTAATTAATTTTATAGTTTTATACATTTTAGATGGAATTATTGTTACTTAGAATTTTTGATTATACACACATGACCGAAAATAAGACACGAGTCCAGCATACTGAGTTTCAAGGTACTAACACGCTTTTTTACTCTATCATGGCCATTTTGGTTTTTGGTTTGGTGTTTTTATTGAGTTCTTGGTTATTTTAGTATTATACATTCATTTGTATGTCTCATGATTTTTCCCTAATTCACAGTGACCACCATCTCTTATTACCCAATAGGGCTGAAGCCAACAAGATGGTCACCATTTCCTTACTGTCTGTATGAATGCTTGTCTGCATTTTGGGCACTTGTCACTGTGGGCTGCTTGTTGGCCAAAATGTCTGCAGTCCGCCCTTGATCTTGTGAACACTTCAGACAGGGTGATGGCCTTGATGATTACTATGAGGAGGGCTTCCTGGCTTCAAAACTCAAGGATTGCTCTGGATGTCCAGCAAGTGACTGGCACTTGCCTTTCAAAGGCTGAACCTTGTTTTCGGACAAGACTAGTGAAAGCTTGCATTCCTTTAAAACTTCGAGAGCCACCTTAAGATCTTTGGGAGTGTACATTCCACCCACACACAGATGCCACTAGGGGCACAACAGCCCTCCTTAGGCACCTGCTAAGCTCCCATTTGACTCTCTGATCCAGAGCATTGTTTCAGTTGTTCTTCTTCCTCCGTCGTCATCCTCCTGTTTCTTTGGGGGCAGGCTGGCCTGTTTTTACAATGCCTGGGTCTCCATTACCTTCAACAGCTGGGTCCTAGATTGGGCTATGCCATCCAGTTCCTTTCCATGCCCACCCGCCTTTCCTTTCCCACCTCAGGAACCTCTCTCACAAGACACTGTTCTTCAAGCAGATCAGCTCTCTGCTAGCAAAGGGAGTGATGGAGGAGGTTCTACAAGAATACTGGGGTCATAGATTCTACTCCTGGTATACATTTATACCAAAATTCCAAGGGTGGGCTGAAGCCCATCCTCAACTTCCACAGACTCAACAAATCGATCACATATGTGAGGTTCCACATGGTCACTCTATCAGCTGTCCTCCCTGCTTTGTCTCAGAATGACTGGATCTCTGCTCTGGACCTTCAATACATTTATTTTCTTGTGGACATTCTATCAAGTCACAGGAAGTTTCTTCGCTTCAGCGTAGGAGACCATCACTTTCAGTACACGATTCTCCCATTTGGCCTCTCATTTGCCCCGTCTCCCCTGAGTCTTCACCAAATTCATGATGATGGTCATAGCATACCTAAGGAGGAAGATAATCTATATCTTCCCCTACCTCAACAGCTGGTTGCTGAAGGGCGACTCCAGAGAAGAGATTCTTCCCCATGTCAACATCCTGCTACGTGTACTCGACCTTTTGAGACTCATTCTAAACACCATGAAATCTATCTTGGCTCCCACTCAGCAAACAGAATTCATTGGGGCCCTATTACATTCCACAAATTGGAGGGCATTCCTGTCGACCAACTGCTTCCAGGCAATTAGATAGCTGTCTCGGTCTGCAATCACAGCCATCCATGACAGTCCATGTGTTTCTGAGACTGTTGGTTCCTTTCACTCAGCCCTCTCTGACCAAGATGGCCCTTCTGGGTTGGGGAGGAGGCAGGTGTGCATCTGGACTCATTGAGAGTGCAGGGTCTGTGATCAGAATAGGAGACTTTGCTTCACATCAACATTCTGGAGCTTTGGGCCATCCACAATGCATGTTGTGCCTTCTGGGACTGTATCAGGCATTCATTGGGTCACATACTCACTGACAATACCATCACGATGTACTATGTGAAAAAACAGAGGAGCCCACTCTGGTTCACGGGAGGCAGTTCAACCTGTGGCAGTTGTGCATCAAAGAAGACATCACTCCAATAGCTGTCCACTTACCAAGGGTCCTTAACCACCTTACGGATCACCTCAGCAGATTTTTTTTTCTCCCTGAGCCATGAATGGACCCAGAAGACCCAGGTGTTTTTTGCTACATGGGGTATCCCTATGGTTGATCTCTTTGCAACTAGGGAAAATAGGAAGTGTCACCTATTCTGCTCTCGGGAGGGGCTCAGTCCTGGCTCAGTTTCCGACGCTTTCCACTGCAGCTGGTAATCAGCTCTGCCGTATGCCTTCCTTCCTGTCCTAGTCATTACTCAGGTCATTGCCAAGCTCAAGGTGGACTGAGCCAGGCTCATCCTGATTGTCCAGTGTGGCTGAGACAGTGATGGTTCTCGGACCTCCTCGCCCTGTCAGTTCAGCCTCCCATAGTGCTTCCTTGCCTTCCCAACCTGCTCAGACAGGACCATGGCTGCACCCTGCAATCAGCTACCTGAACCTTATAGTGTGGCTGCTGTGTGGCTGAACGAGGAGGAAGAGTTTTTCTTGGAGGCTGTCCAACAGGTCCTACTTAATAGTAGGAAGCTTTCCATTAGAACGGCCTACTTGGCAAAGTGAAAGAGGTTTTCCGTGTGGTCCTTAGCTTGTGGGGCCCTTCCAGCAGAGACTTCCATCCAGGACATCTTAGAGTACCTGCTACACTTTCAGGAATCGGACTTAGCACTCAGCTCTCTGAGAGTACACTTGACAGTACCATCAGTGTTTCATCCACCTATCCAAGGGAAGTCAGTTTTCTCCAATGCCACAGTGATGAGATTTCTGAAAGAATTTTTCCACCCGCATCTTCTGGTGCAAGAGTCAATCCACTTGTGGGACCTGAACACAATCTTAGCAGCTCCAATGGGGCTTCTGTTCGAGCTCCTTGCTTCCTGTCTGCTGTCCCTCCTGTCTCCAGAGAACTGCATTGTTAATAGCCATGGTGGGGGGGTGAGCTGCAGGCCCTTAATGGTTGGGCTTCCTTACATGCAGCTCTCCAGGGATAAGATTACACTCCGACCACAACCAAAGTCTGTATTCAAGGTGGTCTCTGTTTCATTTGAACCAGGTGGTGCATTTGCCTGTATTTTTTCCCAAGCCACATTCCTCCCCAGAGGATTAATGCCTCCAGACTTAGAGGCAGTCTAGTCTTTTATCAGAATAGGACTGAACAGTTCCTTGCTTCACCTTGCTTGTTTGTATCATATGCAGACCACATGAAAGGACAAGCAGTCTCTACGCAGACCATCTCTAGATGGGTAACATCTTGTATCAAGACTGCATCTGAGATGTACCTTCTCAGAAGATACGGGCACATTTGACAAGAGCGCAGGCAATGGCAGTGGCATTCCTCAATGACATTTCCATATTGGACAGTTGTAGGGCAATCATATAGTCGTCCATGCATACGTTAATGGACCAGTATGCGATCACTGATTCTTTCAGAGTAGACACTAAAGTTGGGAGAGTTTGATCCTGATTCAAATAGACTCCAAACCCTGCCTCTGGATAGGGTACTGCTTGCTAGTCACCTACTTGGAAAACATGTCTGCATCTACTTGAAGAAGAAACGGTTACTTACTGTAACTGTGATTCTTCGAGGTGTGATGCAGATGTGTATTCCATGACCTACCCACCATCCTCATATATTCAGGGAAAGGGCCACAGACACCAGGTGCGAGTGCCGCCCCTCTACATGTACTGCTAGGCAAAAATCTGGCTCTGGTGTGGGCACACACCTACTTGGAATACATGACTGCATCATATCTCAAAGAACCATAGTTACAGTAAATAACTCTTTCTTCCAAATGGTCATTCTATTGATTATCCTCCTTGAGTTGTCTGATTTGCTAGTTTAGATTTTCAGAACTCCTACTTTTGTCTGGCGATTTTTTTCTGAGCCACAGAAAATTCCTTCGATTTGTCATAACAGAGCATCTGTTTGGCCTCTCTTCTGTTCCTTGTATTTTTATCAAATGCTTGGTCGTGGTGACAGTGTACCCCAGGAAGAAAGGAATTTACATCTTCCTGTGCCTGGATGACTGGTTACTGAAGGGCAGGTCCAGAGAGGAAGTCCTTTCCCATGTCAATACTACACTTCACTTGTTCAACTGTCTGGGCCTCATCCTAAACACCAGAAAGTAAACTTTGGTTCCCACTCAGAATATCGAGTTCATTGGGGCCCTAATAGACTCTACAAGTTGGAGAGCATTTTTGTCAACTGACCGTTTTCAAGTGATTTGCCACCTTTGTCTCTGTCTACAATCTCAGCCTTCCAAGACAGTTTGGATGTGCCTGAGGCCTCTTGAGCCACATGTCCACTTGCACGCAGGTGGTACAGTTTGCAAGGTTTTGTCTTCGCCCCATTCAAATATGGCTCAGGATAGTTTACTCTGTGACTCTTCACTCCGTGGACCAATTTTTCTGTTTCCTTCCACTGGTCCTGGACTCTTTGCAGTGGTGGATGCTTCCAGAGAATGTTTATCAGGGTGTTTCCTTCACGTGGCCCTTTTTACCAACCATGTGTGTTGTCACTGACACCTCCTTGAATGGGCAGGGAGCACATCTGAAGTCACTGAAGTTCAAGATCTGCACTCGGAGCAGGTGTCCTCACTGCATATCAATGTGCTGGAGCTTTGGGCCATCTGCAATCCATGTCAGACTTTTCTGGATCATATTGGGGCTCAGTGGATCACATACTTATAAACAGTACCACCACAATACGTTATGTGAACAGACAAGGGGGAGCATGCTTCAGGATTCTCTGCCAAGAGGAAAACAGATTGTGGCAGTTCTGCATTGAAGAGAGTATCACTCCAATAGCTGACCATTTCCCCAGGGTCCAGAATCATCTCATGGACCATGTCAGCAGAATTTTTCCCTGAGTTGCAAGTGGTCTCCGAAGACCAGTGTCCTCTGGGTCATCTTCACAGCTTGGGGCGTTCCAATGTTTTACCTGTTTGCTACGAGGAACAACAGGGAATGTCACAGTTCTGCTCTCAAAGGGGCCTTTGGCCAGATTCACTGTCTGACGTTTTCCATCTCAGCTGGCAGCTGTCTCTCCAGTATACGTTTCCGCCAATTCCAATCATCCTCAAGCTGAAGAAGGATCGGGCCAAGCGCATTCTCATTGCCCTGACATGACAAGTGCTGATTCTCCAACCTTCTTGTTCTGTCAGTTCAGCCTCCAGTACCCCTTCCTCTCTATCCCAACCTACTCGCACAGAATCACAAATGCACTTTACATCCCATGCTCAGCTCCCTGCATCTCACAGCGTGGCTGCTTCATGGCTAAATGAGGAGGAAATATGGTGTTTGGCGGCTCTTCAGCAGGTCCTACTCAACAATTGAAAGCCTTCTGCCAGAATGGCCTAGTCCTTAAAATGAGCCTTTAGCTCATTGAAAGTACATCTGGCAGCAATATCAGCATTTCATCCCCCTATTCAGGTAAGATCAGTCCTTTCCAGTGCTATGGTAGCAAGAGTCTTAAGAGGACTTCTACATCTCCATTCTTTGGTCTGAGATTTGGTTCCTCTGTGGGACCATAACTAGTGGTTTTAATGGGACCTCCATTTGAGCCCCAAGCATTTTGTTCCTTTCCACTTTTGTTCAGAAGACTGCTTTCCTCATAGTCAACGTGACTTTGTGACAACATCAATTTTTTTTGTCTAAAGTGGTTTTTCAGTTTTGTTTGAATCTGGTGATAGATTTACCTATGTTCTTTCCTAAGCGGTCATCTCCAAAGGATCAACATCTCCATACATTAGATGTCAGGTGGTGTCTAGCCTTCTACCTGGACAGGACTATGCTTCATGAATTAAGAGTTCACTATGGTGGATTGCAATTCTCAGTCACAGTTTCTTTATCACACTTTTCTGTCCTTATATAGCCATTACTCTGAAACCGGTAATCAGTACCATTGTTGTCTCCCTTGTAAAATTGTAATTAGCAGCTGTGATGGGCAACAAACCTGGAATTAGAATTTTGTTTAATGTTTTCGTCTCAAAGAACAACACTTTAAAGCTTAGCTGTCTTTAACCAGGTTTAACATGACTGATACATAACAATACTTGCATCCCAGACATAAAACATTAAAAGGTTCACTAAATTCTGAAGGTATCTACACTGTAAAGTATTTTCAAATTAGTGATTGTATAATCCCTTTTTATGCTTCAAATTCCAATCCTAGACCAAGTTAGTGTCCACCCGCATTGATATTCTTGCCATCCAACAAAGCTGACAATGTTAGTTTGATACCTGGCTTCAAAGTCTGAGTGTATCCTAAACCAATCAGACTGGAGTTGTTCACTTTAGCAGAGAAAGATGCATTGGAGTCAATCTGATATTTGGCTGCTATTCCAAAGTGAGTGTTGCTATTTCCAGCTGTCCAAGCAAGATTGACTGAAGTTTCCAATTTATCATTCACCTTCGGATAAATGGAGCCTCCAAATTCTGTGCCATCATTCACATGAGTGTGAAGCTGCAATTCATCAGTCTTATAACCAACAGCGAAGTTGCTCTGGGTTATTCTGGATTTAGTCATCTCAAAAGTCATTTGGTAACCTGCCAACTAACCCTCATAAACGAACACAAAGGCTCCACTTATTGAAGATCCAGACAAACTCCATGTCACAGCCGAGGTTGATGTGTTCCCGTTTATATCCAGTCTTAATTTTAGCATTTTTTTTCCTGATCTTCAAGAATAATCTCTATGCCTACTGTGTTGTCGGTGTTCCACTTATCCATGAACGTCAAGCCATATTTCCTCCATTTGTATTTTGTTTCCAAACTGCCAGTAAGTTTGCTTGTCTCTGACTTTGCTGAACCTGAGCTTGTAAATTCCAATCCATTTTCAGATTTTGTTTTCAAAACAAGTTTTATTCATACAAATCCATAGCCCTTGGTGAAAACATCTCTGGCAGATTTTCCTAGATCAGCATAAGCAGGTGGAACAGCCATTTTCTTGCTCACCGGGCTCTGGACTATAAAGTGGATAGAAAGCTGGCTAGATCATCAGGCTCAACGGGTAGTGATCAATGGCTCCATGTGTAGTTGGCAGTCGGTATCAGGTGGAGTGCCCCATGGGTTGGTCCTGGGGTCGTTCTTTTTCAATATCTTCATTAATGATCTGGAGGATGGCATGGACTGCACCCTCGGCAAGTTTGGAGATGACACTAGACTGGGAGGAGTGGTAGATATGCTGGAGGGTAGGGATAGGATACAGAGGAACCTAGACAAATTAGAGGATTGGGCCAAAAGAAATTTGATGAGGTTCAACAAGGACAAGTGCAGAGTCCTGCACTTAGGATGGAAGAATCCCATGCACCGCTACAGACTAGGGACCAAATGGCTAGGCAGCAGTTCTGTAGAAAAGAACCTAGGAGTTACAATGGATGAGAAGTTGGATATGAGTCAACAGTGTGCCCTTGTTGCCAAGAAGGCTAACGGCATTTTGGGCTGTATAAGTAGGGGCATTGGCAGCAGATCGAGGGACGTGATCATTCCCCTCTATTCGACATTGGTGAGGCCTTGACATTGGTGAGCCCCATGCTACAAGAAGGATGTGGAAAAATTGGAAAGTGTCCAGTGGAGGGCAACAAAAATGATTAGGGGACTGGAACACATGACTTATGAGGAGAGGCTGAGGGAACTGGGATTGTTTAGTCTGCGGAAGAGGAGAATGGTGGGGGGATTTGATAGCTGCTTTCAACTACCTGAAAGGGGGTTCCAAAGAGGATGGATCTAGACTGTTCTCAGTGGTAGCAGATGACAGAACAAGGAGTAATGGTCTCAAGTTGCAGTGGGGGAGGTTTAGGTTGGATATTAGGAAAAACTTTTTCATTAGGAGGGTGGCGAAGCACTGGAATGGGTTACCTAGGGAGGTGTTGGAATCTTCTTTCTTTGAGTTTTTTAAGGTCAGGCTTGACAAAGCCCTGGCTGGGATGATTTAATTGGTGTTGGTCCTGCTTTGAGCAGGGTTTGAACTAGATGACCTCCTGAGGTCACTTCTAACCCTGATATTCTATGATTCTATGACTAAACAGTTTCATGCTTAGCCTCACCTGTTTGTGTCATATGCAAATTAGGATTGTCGATTAATGGCAGTTAACTCATGTGGTTAACTCAAAAAATTAATTCTGATTAACAGCTACAACAGTGCCATGTGAATGCCTGTTCTCACTTTCAGGTGACATTGTAAACAAGAAGCAGTCAGCACTGTCACTTGCAAATAAAAACTTGTTTCTCTGAGTGATTGGCTAAACAAGAAGTAGGACAGAGTAGATTTGTAGACTCTAAAGTTTTATATTGTTTTATTTTTGAATGCAGTAATTTTTGTACATAATTCTACATTTGTAAGTTGAACCTTCATGATAAAGAGTACTTGTAATAGATGAATTGAAAAGTACTATTTATTTTGTTTTTTACAGTGCAAATATGTCATAAAATAAATACAAAGTGAGCAATGTTCATCTTGTATTCTCTGTTGTAATTGAAATCAATATATTTTGACAAAGCTTCTACCTTGTCTCAGTGGGTCCAGTGCTTCCTGGTGGATTACACTAGCCTCAGAGGCTCACTGCGACCCTCCACGTAGCCCTTCTCTCTCTAGAGGCAAGGTTCTTCTTCCAGTGTTTGCTCATGTGTATTCCACAATAGGTGTGTGTTCTTGCCACGTGCACCAGTGCCGGAAGGTTTTCCCCTAGCAGTACCCACAGGGAGGAGTGCCCCCCTCTGCAGCGCCTGCCTGGTAAGGGGGGCTGCACTCCCCGCACCCTTGGTTCTTTCTTGCCGCCAGTGAAGGTGCGTTGGAGCTGCTCAGCTACGGCTTTGCTGCGGCTCGTTCCCAGAACCCTTAGTTTGTTCAGTAATACCTGTAGTTTGTTAGCTAATTCAGTTAGTTTAGTTAGTCACTGAGCCCGGGCCAGGGCATGCCCCACACCCCAGGCTTTAAGTTGTGCAGCTCTTGTAGGCACTATATGCCAAGGAGCGACCCGCACGCGGATTGTCTGCGCTGCTTGGGAGAAACCCATATCAGTGAAAGGTACAAGATTTGCAAGTCTTTCAAGCCCCAGACTAAAAAAGAAAGGGACATTAGGCTCCGGGTCATCGTGATAGAGTCAGCACTGGCCCCATCCCCGGCACGCCACTCCGAACTGGTCCCCAGCACCGCAGCGTCGGTACGCGGAGACCCTCAGGTACCATCGTGCAGTCGGCACAGCTCCCCATCCATGGGGCACGCCAAGAGGACCGGAAAGACTCCCTCTTCGCAACGGCACCGAGGGAAGTCTGGGACAGAGGCTAGGCCCATGTCGGCTAGTCCTCCATCCCCATCTGGCCCTAGGCCTCCGACTCATGTTGAGCGGAGTAGTCCGGCCCCTTCGGAGCATGCCTCTCCAGCTGTCCGGATGCTATCTATGCCCAAAGCCCTCCAGGCAGCCAGGGACGTCATGTCCATGGTGGTGCCCGGAGTTCTGCCAATGTCAGCCCCACGCTCCAGAGGCAAGCTGCTGCTGAGATCACCGCAGTCGCCACTGGCCCGGTACCGGTCTTGGTCGAGTGAATGCTCCCGACACCGCTCACTGCCCAGAGACCGCTGAGGGCTCAGTCAATGTGGATCGCCCTCGATGCTGGCCAGACTATCCGGATGGGTGCCGTCCGACCGGGACTCCCGGCACCACTTGTCTTCGCGAAGCGAATATCAACGGGACCGTGGCGGATGTCGCCAATGGTCATTGTCTTTCAGGAGATACCGGAGTCAGTCGCGCACAATCGTTGATGCCGTTCCTGCTTGGCCTCCCTTTCCACCTGTCGAGGCTGTTTGCGGAGCAGCTACTACTGTTGGTGCCGCTCCTCTGTGTCGAAATCCCGATCCCGTGGCCGACATAGGGCCCGGCACTGCCAATAATCCTGGTCCAGAGGCAGCTGTGGATCATTTGCCAGCCTGGCCTCCCCTCACAGCCACTCATCTACAGGCCAAGCTAGCCAGTCCGAACAGCCGGCCCTCCGGTGCCACAGCAAGTGCAGTGGCACCAAGCGTCATGGCCGGCTCAGTGGTATCCGGTGGGGGCTCGCTCAGTGGCTGGGGCCTCAGAAGCACTGTCGGCTTCCATCTTTAGACCGCCAGAAAAAAGGTCGGTGGGAGCTGTGTTCTCGGTATAGTGCCCAGAGTCCGACCAGGTGGTGGATCCTCTGGTGCCGGATGACACCTAAAGCACTGCACCGGCTTTACCCCGTCCAGAGGAGCTGATTGCGGCCCTGCCCCCTCCGTCCTGCAGGAGGCCTACCGGGCTCACCAAGACCTCCTAAAAAGGGTGGCAGCGAGCCTGCACCTCCAGGCTGAGGAGATGGAAGGGCCCTCAGGCTCCCTGTTCAATGTGCTGTCCCTTTCAGCAACGGGCAGGGTGGCCTTGCCGCTCCATGAAGGAGTGGCAAGAATTTCAAATGCCCTGTGGCAAACACCAGCCTTGTTGGCTCCCATTTCTAAAAAGGCGGAGCACAAGTACTTTGTACCCACGAAGGGACACAAGAATCTGTATACCCACCCGGTGCCCAACTCCTTGGTGGTTGAGTCGGTCAACCACAGGAAGTGACAGGGGAAACCAGCCCCGACCCTCGAGAACAAAGACTCTCGGAGGCTGGATACTTTCGGGAGAAAAGTTTATTAGTCATCAAGCTTTCAGCTACGAGTAGCAAACCATCAGGCTCTCCTGGGTCGCTATGAGTTTAACCTCTGGGAATCCCTCCCCAAGTTTGAGGACTCACTCCAGGAGCGCGATAAGAAGGAGTTTAAGGCGCTTGTAGAGGAAGGACGGCTGCTGCAAGGGCATCCCTGCAGGCCGCTTCGGATGCAGCGGACATGACCACACGGTCCATGGCCTTGGTGGCGTCCATGAGACGGCCATCATTGCTTCTACTCTCTGGGCTCTCCAGCGAAGCGCAGTCGTCAATGCAGGATCTCCCTTTGGACAGGAAGGCTCTGTTAGCTGAGGAAACAGGCACAAGGCTGCATGGCATGAAAGACTCCCACACGACCCTCCAGACCTTGGGCCTCTATGTCCCTCCTCTGGCAAAACCCAAGTCCATGCCACAGCAGGCTCCCGCCCAGGCCACCCTCCCGAAGTATAAGGCCGCCCACAAAAAGCAGTGGGACTATAGAAAGCGCCCACAGCGGCAATCCCGGCCTGCCCCCGAGCCTGGATCTTCTAAGGGCAAGCAGGTGGGCAAAAGGTGCTTTTGACGGGATGCTCGGGGATGCTCTGCCAGTTCTCAGCAGGGACCTCCCCCCAGTAAAGCTCCTTTTCTCCAATCGGTTGTGTACTTTCCTCCCAGAATTGTTACGGCTCACCTCAGACCAATGGGTCCTCAACACCATCTCCTGAGGTTAAACCCTTCAGTTTACTTCCTCCCCACCCAACCACCTCCACCCCAGTCCCTTCTGGGGGATCCCTCTCACGAGGCCCTGCTCGAGCAGGAGGTAGGGCAGCTCCTGGACCTAGGAGCTATAGAGGCAGTGCCCAAGGAGTTCCTGGGCGGGGGTATTACTCCCAGTATTTTCTTATCCCGAAGGCAAAAGAGGGGCTCAGGCCCATCATGGACCTGTGAGGCTTGAACCACTACATGGTGAAACTCAAGTTCCGCATGGTTTCCCTGGCATCCCTCATCCTCTCCCTGGATTCCGGGAACTGGTATGCTGCCCTCGATCTACAGGACCTGTACTTCCACATCCATATATTTGAGGGGCACAGACACTTCCTCCGTTTTGTGGTCTTTCAGAGTCATTACCAATTCATGGTCCTACCATTTTGTTCTGTCCACTGCCCCCAGGGTCTTTACAAAATATATGGTGGTGGTATCGGCCTACCTCAGACGCCACGGGGTCCACATATTCCCATATCTGGACGACTGGCTAGTCAAAGGCACCGCCCGGTCGCACATGAGGGATCATGTGGCGCTCCTCCTGTCCACATGTGCTGCCCTGGGCCTGTTGATAAACAATACCAAGTCCATGTTAGTCCCGGTCCAATGCATAGAATTTATCGGGGCGCTACTGGACGCAATGTCGGCCAGGGCCTCTCTCCCACCAGACAGGTTCAAGACCCTGAAAGGGCTCATCGACTTGATCACAAGGTTCCCGGTGATGACAGCCAGGGTTTGCCTGCAACTGCTGGGTTACATGTCTTTGTGCACATGTGTGGTCCATCACGCCAGACTCAGAATGAGGCCCTTCCAGCTCTGACTGGCCTCACAGTTGTCCCAGGCCATGGATAGAATGGACAAAGTCCTCACCATGCTGAACTTGGTGATCACCTCCCTGCGGTGGTCCGTCCCAAACAACATGCTCCAACATTCTCAGGAATAGAGCCTCATTGTTGGAGCTGGTATCCAACACGTCGGACCTGGGTTGGGGGTCCCATATGGGGAACTTTCAGACCCAAAGCCTGTGGTCTCTACAAGACCTACCCCTTCATATAAACATTAACGAACTGAGGGTGATGCAACTGGCGTGTATGGCCTTCCGCTTGCACCTGGAGGGCAAGATAGTCAGGGTCCTCACGGACAACACGGCCTTGATGTTCTATATCAACAGGCAAGGCGGGGCCCGATCCTCTGCCCTCTGCCATGAAGCCCTCAGTCTGTGGGACTTCTGTATAGCCCACGACATCTACCTAAAAGCCTTCCACCTGCAACCCAGCAGAACCAACGATGCCCCCGATTCTGCTCCGGGGTGGCCTAGGGAGGGGCGCTATCTCCTATGCCTTTATCCTGTCCTGGTCATGTCAGCTCCTCTACACCTTTCCTCCATTCCCTCTGATCAGCAGGGCCCTGGAGAACATAAAGATGGACAAAGCCAGGGTCCTCCTCGTTGCTCCAGAGTAGCCTCAGCAGCATTGGTATGGGACCCTCTCGGGGCTGGTGGTAGCTCTGCCATGGCAGTTGCCACTCCGCCCAGACCTGCTCTCAGGACCAGGGCTGCCTTCTCTATCCCAGCCTAGCAATGCTTCACCTCACGGCGTGGCTGCTCAGTAGCTAGGTGGTGAAGAAAGGACATGCTCGGAACAGGTTCAGCACATCTTCCTTGAAAGTAGATGGCCCTCCACTCACTGCTCCTATGTAGCAAAGTGGTCTCTGTTTTCAAGGTGGGTGGCAGGCCAAGGTGTTTCCCTGATGGCCGCCCTGATCCAGCTTATCCTTGATTACCTCCTCCACCTGAGGGTCCAGGGACTGACGCCCTCGTCAGTCAGGGTGCACTTGGCGGCCATATTGGTCTTTCATCCCCCAGTGCAAGGGCACACGATGTTTTCCTATGCTATGACCGGCCGGTTCCTTAAGGTTTTGGACCGTCTCTATCCATATTCCAAGCCCCTGGTTCCACAGTGGGACCTAAACCTGGCTTGTCTCACGGGGGCCCTGTTTGAACCACTGGCCACGTGTTCCTCATCTCACCTCTTGTGGACACTGGCTTTCCTAGTACCTATCACATCGGCCAGGTGGGTCTCAGAGCTCAGGACCCTGAGCTCAGGGCCCTAACCTCCGAACCGCCATATATAGTTTTTTGTAAGGACAAGGTCCAGCTCCGCCCACACCCTGCATTCCTCCCGAAGGTGGTCTCTGCCTACTACATGAGTCAGGACATTTTTCTGCCAGTCCTCTGCCCCAAGCCTCACGCGACTAGTCTCCACACGCTTGACGTAAGGCGAGCTCTGGCTTTCTATCTCGAGCGGACCAAGGTGTTCAGAAAATCTTCACAACTGTTCATCGTCTCGCTGAGCGTGTGGTCAGCCAATTTCCACTCAGTAGCTTTCTAAGTGGATCAGTTTGTGCATCCGTTCCTGTTATGAGCTGGCGAGGGTTCCCCCACCATCCATTGTGAAGGCACAATCGACTCGGGCGCAGGTCTCTTTGGCTGACTTCGTGGCCCATGTCCCAATCCAGGACATTTGTAGGGCCACCATGTGGTCTTCGGTTCACACGTTCACCTTGCACTATGCGATCGTCTCCCAGGCCAGGGATGATGCCGGGTTCTGCAGGGCGGTACTCCGTCCCGAGAACTTGTGAACTCCTACCCACCTCCAATAGATATAGCTTGGAATCACCTATTGTGGAATACACATGAGCAATCACTCGAAGAAAAGATGGTTAACTTTTCCGTAACTGGTGTTCTTCGAGATGTGTTGCTTATGTCTATTCCACATTCCACCCTCCTTCCCCTCTGTTGGAGTTGTCTGGCAAGAAGGAACTGAGGGTGGGGGGAGCGCAGCCCCCCTTATACTGCACCAGGCAGGCACCGTCGGGGGGGGCGCTCCCCCTTATGGGTACTGCTAGGGGAAAAACTTCCTGCTCCGGTGCATGTGGCGAGCACACACACCTATTGTGAAATAGACATGAGCAATGCATCTCGAAGAACACCAGTTATGGAAAAGGTAATTGTCTTTTCACAGTTTACTGACCCATTTTCATCATAAGCCAGCAAGGGAGTGAGGAGAAGCTACCCTCCCTCGCACAGTTTCTGTTGTCTCCCAGTCTCAGTGATTAATTGGGAAGGGGAGGGGGAAGCCCGGGCCTACCCTCTACTCCGGGCTTCAGCCCAGGGACCCTAATAGTAGCAGCTATTGGTAACTGACTTTTTGGAAACAGGATGAGTACAGTTTCCTGGGCCACTTCCTCACATCAGCCCTCACTTCCTCAATATCTATTTCACCCTTACCTCAGGGCCTCCTTCCTTGTGCCTGATAGGGTTTGTACTGCTCAGTTTCTCCAGCCACGCAGCACAGCTTCCTTCTACAGCTCCTGATACGCGCCTAACTGACTAACTGGGAGGCTTTTAACTAGTTCCAGCCAGCCCTTGATTGGCTTCAGGTGTCCCAGTCAACCTAGCTGTCTCCACTGCTTTCTAGAAGGATCTTAATTGGCTCCAGGTGTCTTGATTAACCTGGAGCAACTGCCATTTTGTTTACCACCGTAACAGGGATTTGATTAGCCTGGGGCTAACATACCTGTTTCTCACTACTTTCCTAAAGCCTTCTGGCCTTACCCCATTACAATATGTAGAAAACATCCAAAAATATTTAAATAAATGGCATTCTATTATTGTTTAACAGCACGAATAATTGCAATTAATTTTTTTAATCACTTGACAGCCCTAATGCAAAGCGAATGAAGGGGCATGCGGTCTCTTCACAGACAGTCTCTAAATGGATACCATCCTGTATCAAGACTGCATGTGAAATAGCTTTGGCTATGCCTCCTGAGTGGGTGCAAGCTCATTCTACAAGAGCACAAGCAACGTCGAGAGTGTTCCTCGGTGATGTCTCAATATTGGATGTTTGTGAGGCTGCTACGTGGTCGCCCATACTTATATTTACGAACTATTATGTCATTACCGCATTTTCCAGCGTTGGTGCATGTAGGGTCCTGCAATCTTTGTTTAGTAGGCTCCTGGGATGGGTACTACTTGTAAGTCACCTAAGTGGAATACACAGCTGCATCTATTCAAAGAAGAAGAAATGGTTACTTACTGTAGCTGTGGTTCTTCAAGATGTAATGCAGTCATGTATTCCATGGCCCACTCTCTGTTCCTTCTGCATCAGAGTCTAATCTCTGGGCGTTTGGTGCGAAAGAACTGAAATGGGTCAGGGCATTGCTGCCTCATATAGTGAGCGGGAGGGGCTATGGCCACAGGGCATGAGTGCTGCCCCTCTTCAAGTACTGCTAGGCAAAATTCTCCAGGCTCTAGTGCGCTGAGCACGCACACACTAAGTGTACAAGTCTACATCACATCTTGAAGAACCACAGTTACAGTAAGCAACCATTTCTTGTTATGCGAAGGAGTAAATAAAACCTCCATATTCACTTTCTCTGTACCGTTCATGATTGGTTAGATTTCTATCATATCCTACCTTAGTTGTTTCTTTTCTAAGCTGAACAGTGCCAGTCTTTTAACCTCTGCTCGTATGGAAGCTGTTCCATGCCCATAATCATTTTTGTTGCCCTTTGTTGTACCTTTTCCAATTCTAATGTATCTTTTTGACATGGGGTGATCAGAATTGCATGCTTGATTTTCCAAATATATTTGTTAAAGGCGCAATGTACCATCTTTGACCATAATCATTTTTGGAGCTTGTAGAATAACTGGAAAACTGTCACCCTCTTTATTAGGTGAACCTTTAAAAACAGTGATGTTGGCAAGATATCTAATGTGTTTGACCATCCTTTAGCCCATCAACAGATTTCCTGGAAAAAAATGTCCCGAGTAGCTGGAAATTGACAGTCTTTGGCTTTGGCCCTTTGAATGGAATGATTGAAGGTGGCTAGTTGGTAACTTCTAAAACAGTAGATTTATTTTAATTCATACATAACCTAGAAAATGGTTCAAGCAGATGAATTTCCTGAATGATACCTATGAATAGAACAGGCTGTGAAATAGCTAAAGCAGAATCATCAGGGTGATTTTAAAATGTATTGGAGCTTATGATGCATCATTTTCTTCATCATGCAGTATTGTAATGGGAGGATGTTCTTATTATTATAATCGTATTCAACTTAAATGAAGCAAATACATAAAAATTCTTTAGATTTAAAGATTATACCCAAGGAGGACGGTTTTGACATTACTAGGGACGGATAAAGACATGCTTTAATTAATTGACGTTTTTATATTAAAAACTATCACTTAACATGATTGATGTGCTTGTCCATCTAGTAGCTGGAAGGAGAAACTATTTTTCCATATAGATTCTTGGGCTTGTGATGACTTTTGTCACTCTATTAAAGGGATGCTTGTGATATGAAAGCTTACTTGTCTTGGTTTCTCTTAAGAATTGGGTCCAAATTGAATACTTTAATCTTCTGACTAGCACAGGTAAGTCTCCTATTTTCTCTTATCTAGCACAAGGAAAATATCCTGTTTTAGATGATTTTTTTTCTTTATTTTAAAAAAAAAGAAGTAAAAGCTGCCTGCCAAAATTCAAAGAAAAGACAGTGAAAGTGCCAATTTCCACTCTGACACAAAGCCAGAGCAAAAATAATTTTGCTCAGAGTGGTTCAGTATGTGTTAGGGGATGAATATGGATAGCAATGGAACTACTCCACAGCTATTATTGCAACCCATATGCTTCAATAACTTCTGTGATTGTTGAGTAACCCACTGGTTAGTGTGTGTTGTGTCCTCTTTGCCATCCCACAACAGATATGTAACAGTCCATGGCTTGTGAACTTGGGTTTTTAGCTCATACTGTAGAAATTAATGCATTTAGCTCTGGAAGTCCTCCATTTAACCCCCAGTGAATTGGCCAAAATAACTCTCATCACATCTCCATTTCTCCTTCCCCCACTTCATGCGTGGGGTGGGAGTGGGTGAAGGGTTATTGTATATCGTGAATTAGTTGACACTTAATTGCAGTTGCTTTTTGTCTGCTTTTGTGGCAGAACTTTTTTAAACATCTGAGGTCTTGCGAGAAATCTTTGATCCAGTGTTAAATTCCTAAATAGGTTTGGATCCAAAAGTTAACAAATTCGGTTTCTCTCTCTCCCGTGAACTCTTCATGTACCAGACAGGGAAGATCCCAGAATTGCAGAGTTGATTCAGAAATCTAGGCTGAAAACTTTTTGAAAATTCCCAACTGAACATGTACAAGCTTTTTGTTTGTACATCTTTTCTGTCAGTTAATTTACCTTTGGGGACATCTTCTCTATTTCATAATTCATTCTGTAGGACTTCTTCAATCTTCTCATCCAACAGAAGCAGACAAGATTGCTTAATTTGATTATATCCCATGTGAAATATTTTGTTCTAAATAAGAAGAATATAAAGACCAAGTACTGTCACAAGACATAAGCAAATATTCCCTTAAAAGGTTGCTACTTACAAAAATATTGTAAATATTTTACATTTGAAACCAGTAGTATTATCTCTTGAATATACATTTTAAAGATCTAAATAAATGGATAAAATAAAACAAGTGATGACATTTTTAATTGTGTGTGGAGATCTGTGGCTGTGTAAAAGTGAAAATAGATGTGTTTTCAGTTCCTTTTATATTATGTAAAATGGTGTGGTTGCCACCAGAATTAATAATAATTTTATATCATTTGGTTTATTTTCTTTTTGGAAAGTGTTACGTGACTAGTTAGCTTGAAATTGGCTATTTTTAAATAGTGTATTGCTGAGGAAAATGGCACATAATAAAAGAAAAGTCTCAAGTATAAAGTAATACTATACTATTTTTGTCAGAAGTATTGTAGATCAAGAGTTCCTTTCAATGAAGCACAGCAAAGAATGGAATAGACCTATTTGCTTTTCAATTTAGGCCAGGTCTACACTGAAAACTTACATCGGAATAAATATGTCACTCAAAGGTGTGCTGAGCAATGCAGTTATTCCAACCTAACTCGTGGTGTAGAGCAGTGGTTCTCAACCTTTCCAGACTACTGTACCCCTTTTAGGAGTTGAATTTTTCTTGCCTACTCCCAAGTTTTACTTCACTTAAAAACTACTTGCTTACAAAATCAGACATAAAAATACAAAAGTGTCACAGCACACTGTTACTGAAAAATAGCTTACTTTCTCATTTTGTCTGAAATTTTAGTTTGTATTGACTTTGTTAGTGCTTTTTTGTAGCATGTTATAAAACTAGGCAAATATCTAAATAAGTTGATATACCCCATGAAAGACCTCTGTGTTACCCCTAAGGGTACATGTACCCCTGGTTGAGAACCACTAGTGTAAAGAGAGAAAATCATCCAAAGCACAGGACTTGGCAGTGATGGGGGACTTCAACTACTCAGATATCTGTTGGGAAAATAACACAGCAGGGCACAGATTATCCAACAAGTTATTGGAATGTATTGGAGACAACTTTTTATTTCAGAAGGTGGAGAAAGCTACTTGGGGAGAGGCTGTTCTAGATTTGATTTTGACAAATAGGGAGGAACTGGTTGAGAATTTGAAGGTGGAAGGCAGCTTGAGTGAAAGTGATCATGAAATGATAGAGTTCATGATTCTAAGGAATGGTAGGCAAGAGAAGAGAAAAATAAAAAAAATGAATTTCAAGAAGGCAGACTTTAGCAAACTCAGGGAGTTTGTAGGTAAGATCTCATGGGAAGCAAGTCTAAGGGGAAAAACAATTGAAGACAGTTTTTCAAAGAGAGATTATTAAGGGTACAAGCACAAACTATTCAATTGCATAGGAAAGATAGGAAGTATGGCAAGAGGCCACCCTGGCTTAACCAGGAGATCTTCAATGACCTAACAATCAAAAAAGAGTCCTACAAAAAGTGGAAACTATGGCAAATTACAAAGGATGCATATAAACAAATAATACAAGTATGCAGGGACAAAACTAGAAAGGCCAAGGCACAAAACGAAATTAAACTAGCTAGAGACATAAAGGGTAACAAGAAAACAGTCTACAAATACATTAGAATCAAGAGGAAGATCAGGTACAGGGTAGGGCCATTACTCAATGAGGGGGGGGGGGGAATAACAAAGAAAATGTAGAAATGGCAGTGGTGCTTAATGACATCTTTGTTTTGGTTTTCACCAAGAAGGGTGGTGGTGATTGGACATCTAACAAAGTGAATACCAGTGAAAATGAGGTTGGATCAGAAGAGGCTAAAATAGGGAAAGAACAAGTTAAAATTACTTAGACAAATTAGATGTCTTCAAATCATCAGGGTCTGATGAAATGCATCCTAGAATACTCAAGGAGCTGACTGAGAAGATGTCTAACTGAGGAGATATCTGAGCCACTAGCTATTATCTTTGAAAAGTAAGGAAGATGGGAGAGATTCCAGAAGACTGGAAAAGGGGAAATATATAAAAAGGGAAATAGGGACAACCCAGGGAGTAACAGACCAGTCAGCTTAACTTCTGTACCCGTACCTGGAAAGATAATGGAGCAAATAATTAAGCAATCAATTTGCAAACATCTAGAAGATAATAATCTGATAAGTAACAGTCACCATGGATCTGTCAAGAACAAATCATGTCAAACCAACCAGATAGTTTTCTTTGACAGGGTAATAAGCCCTCTGGATATGGGGGAAAATGGTAGACGTGGTATATCTTGACTTTAGTAAGGCTTTTGATACTGTCTTACATTATCAGCGGTTCACAGTCATGCTGGAAAGACGTAATGCATGGGGTTCTGCAGGGATCAGTTCTGCATCCGGTTTTGTTCAGTATCTTCATCAATGAATTAGATAATGGCATAGAGAGTACACTTATAACACTTGTGGACAATACCAAGCTGGGAGCGGTTGCAAGTGCTTTGGAGGATAGGATTAAAATTCAAAATGATCTGGACAAACTGGAGAAATGGTCTGAAGTAAACAGAATGACATTCAATAAGGACAAATACAAAGTACTCCATTTAGGAAGGAACAATCAGTTGCACATACACAAAATGGGAAATTACTGCCTAGGAAGGAGTATTGTGGAAAGGGATATGGGGGGTCATAGTGGACCACAAGCTAAATATGAATCAACAGTGTAACACTGTTGCAAAAAAAAAAAACAAGCAACATTCTGGGATGTATTCTCAGGAGTGTTGGAAGCAAGACACAAGAAATGATTCTTCACCTTTACTCCGTGCTGATTAGGCCTCAATTGGAGTATTGTGTTCAGGAGGGATGTGGACAAATAGGAGAGAGTCCAGAGAAGAGTGACAAAAATGATTAAAGTTTAGAAAACATGACCTATGAGGGAAATTTGAAAAAAAATGGGTTTGTTTAATGTGGAAAAGAAGACCAAGGGGGGACATAACAGTTTTCAACTTTGTAAAAGGTTGTTACAAGGAGGAGGGGGAAAATTGTTTTTCTTAACCTCTGAGGATAGAACAAGAAGCAATGGGCTTAAATTGCAGCAAGGGAGGTTTAGGTTGGACATTAGGAACAACTTCTTAACTGTCAGGGTGGTTAAGCACTGGAATAAATTGCCTAGGGAGGTTGTGGAATCTCCATAATTGGAGATTTTTAAGAGCAGGTTAGACAAACACCTGTCAGGAATGGTCTAGATAATACTTTGTCCTGCCATGAGTGCAGGGGACTGGACTAGATGACCTCTCAAGGTCCCTTCCAGTTCTATGATTCTGATTATATGTCAATAGGAGGGCTTCCTTTGTTGACATAGCTATCATCTCTCGCAGAGGTGGATTAACTACACCAATGGGAGAAACATTGCATGTTGATACTTTTTGTATTATTTCTTTTACTTAAAGGGAATTTAAACCTAAAAGGAGAGTGCCATTTTCCAGTAGCACTTATCTTGTTCTACCTTCCTTTCTGACTTCCTTGATTTTTATATTATAATTTGACACTGAGACTGTTGTTGTCACTGAGGTGTAAATTAAGTTTGTTGCCTGCATGGTTACACGTAAAACAAATCAAATATGTCCAGTCTCACACAGGGAAGATCATGTTAAAGCTATTTATACCTTTTAGTGTGTTTTTGGTGGTAATTCCTTTTTTATTAAAGTGGAAATGGAATAGAAAATTCAATCAAAGTAAGTCTATTTAATATGTTTTCATCTACCTTTTTTAGAATGTAGGCTTTGCAGGACAGGGACTGTGCCTGTTTTTTGGGAGCTACCGTAAACAAATTATGGCAATAGACTATTTTACTGTTAGAGCTAAACAGAATGTAGCAATAGATATTAGCATCCATATACTGGACATTTTGCTATTTTAGTGATACAGAAAAGCATAAAACATAAAAAAAAATCCAGTGATCTGAATTTTCATACATTTAACATTTTACATGGTTTGTATTATTTTTTCCATGTCATTAGCATAGCAAGATTCCTATTAGATGGGTGTAAATATTTTTTTTATTGGTAGTTCCTCTTACCTTATACAGAGTAGAAAAATGAAACAAATGTGTGTTTTGGTGATAACCCACTGTTTTGCTTCAAAAGTTAATTTGCCGCTCTGTTGGTAGTGAATATGCTCCTCCCTGCTGAACTGTTTTGTCATTCACAATCTTTAAGTAGCTCTATTTGTGGCTATTAGTGTGTAAGTAATTAAGTTATTTATTGAGCAACTGTCAAAATAATTTAGTGACCACTGGGGCAGAACTACCCAAAGACCCCTTAAAGCAGAATGTATCCCAAGGTCTGCCTTTTCAAACAGGATGCCATCTAATTAAGATATCTGTTACTTATGGTTTGGTAGAATAATTTGGGACTATAATTAGATCAAGCAATAAACAGAAATATTCTACTCATCATCTTCCTTGCCGTGTCTACCCTGTAGTATAGCAATTTTAGGAATGTATTTTAGTAGTCTGAAAGATTCAGACTTGTGGTTTGTTTCTGTAAACAAAGGAGATTGTTATTTTCTGACAGTCAGTTTTATCTATGTTCCTATTATGGGTAGGTTTCTGAAATATATTGAATGGCAAAAATTTAACACAAAACAGATATCAAAACACCTTTTTTCCATTAATGTAAAAATATACATCTTAAATAACAGTTTGTACTGAATTACACAGTTTAATTGCTGAAGCCATTAATATATTACAATGAAGTGCAGATTGTGCAACAATGAATAAAAGACCAAAATAAACAGGAGCAGTTGTACTTTGTGTACTAAATATATGTTTCCTGGTATTAAAGTCTTCAACACCAACAGCTTTGTAATATTTTACTCAGATTATTCTCAAAATAGCCATGTTTGCTCAGTGTCTTCTAGTTTATTTTTTGAGTGTAACATATTAAATGGAATGAGTTCTTCTATTACATATTTTCTTTAGTCCAATTGTGTATATTTTGATCACTCTCAGTATTGTTGATTTTTTGGTGCAGTCATGTGACCATAATTCACCTAGCTAACATGCTGAAATAGTGTGAAAAGAACAGAATTTATACTTTTCAAACAAAAGTGGTGTTTTTTTTCAAAATGCTTAAAATAGTAGTAGTTTAGCCAGACCTAACTAGCACGTCAAAAAATGCTCACCTCTCTAGCCAAGGTACATACTTTGATGGGTGCTGGAAGCAATAGAGATGGGTGCTGGGTGGGGAGATGAGATCTGAACTAGGAGCTGCTGGAGTACTGCTCTCTCCCACTTCCCCTCTCATTTGTGGGAAGGGGAGCTGCTTCCTTCTCTTTCTCCTTCCATCCCTCCCTTTTTCTTGTGCTGCAGGGATGAGGGAGAAGGGATATTGTATGCAGCATCTGGTCACTAGAGCCTGTCTTGCCCACTGCTGCTGACACTGGAGGTGGTAATGGGGCTGGATGATTGGCTCCTGCCTGGAGGGGGAGGGAGGTTGCTATAGTTAACTGCATATAGGCCTGTTTCAGCCCTACGCTTCATACCCTTAAACTTTCTTTTTGCGAATACAGACTAATATGGCTGCTACTCTGAAACCCTTAAACTGCTATGCTTGAACTTCTTTGATATTGGGGGCTCAGTTGATCATCAATTTTGGGGTCTGGAAAGGATTGTTACCATATGGCAAAACTGGCAAACTGCTGTATGAATTTTCCCTTATATCCAGCATCCTGAAGGTCTAGTTTTGAGGGTTTGAATGACAACTATAGCAACTTTGGCATGACTCAGTGCATTTGGTGGGTTAGAAAGTGTTTAATTGAAGTCCCTGTAACCTAGTGGGGACTGCCTGGGCGTTGATCCAGGGCACAACAATATATGATAAGAGGGTATGCCTCTATGTCTTGCCCAACTTTGGTTCTCCTCATCTTATCTCTCTTACCTCCAGCTGTAAGAGGTCAATGGATGAGGACTCTGGCTTCAGGTCAGAGTCCTTTGGCAATCTTGAGAAAGTAGAGGGGGCCTTCACATTCACCTTAAGGTATATAGTCCACTGAAGTCATTGTTCCAGACAGATTTCAACTGGCATCAAATCTTGAGGGAGATACCAATGTGGTTGGAGGGTTTAAAAGGGTCCAATTTGATGCTTCTGCTTGGATACTGATCCTGAGCATGCTAGTGCATGGTGAGAGATATGCCTGTATATCATTCAGTATATGGCTTCCATCATCTCCTCTTTCCATGTTGGCAGGTTTCTGGCTTCTCTCTGTACCCTTTCAGTTGACACCTTCACCTCCCTGGTTGGAATCTCCTGATTCTCCCACTCTTAGACCAGGTCTCCAGGCTACAAAACCCTTTTGTATCAACCATGATTGCTCAGCAGATTTGACTGGGTTTGTCTACCTACAAAAGTTCCTTTCACGAGTTGTGACCAGTGGTGAATAAAGTGACCCAAAACAGCCTTTTCAAAACAAAGTATTGTTTAATTTCAACACTACAAACAAAGCATAACAAGGGGAAAGGATTTTCAGCACCATGAAAAGTCTGCGTGAATATCTGTCTTACCTGTAGGCTTAGGTAGGCCCAGTTTATCCCAGACCCAGTTTATCTTCAGTCTGCTCCTCAGCAGTCTCTGTCTCCTCTCTGCCTTGTCCTTCAGAGACAGTCTTTTTATCCACCCAAATATTTTAGTTCCAGTTTTTTCCTGTTGAGCCAAACTATTAACATAAGAACATTAAGAATGGCCATACTGGCTCAGACCAAAGGTCCATCTAGCCCAGTATCCTGTCTTCCGACAGTGGCCAATGTCAGGTGCCCCAGAGGGAGTGAACAGAACAGGTAATCATCAAGTGATCCATTCCCTGTCCCTCATTCCCAGCTTTTGGCAAACAGAGGCTAGGGGACACCCTGAGCATTTCACAGTCACTATCACAGGTTGGTAATATATCCCTACTGCTATATTCTTATTATTAGAGCATGGAATTTCTATCCATAGGGATCCTATGGTACAGTTTGGTTCATTTAAGATTTTTACTACTTTTGATTCTACGCTTTCTTTCACATATAGTGCAACTCTCCCACCAGCACGACCTGTTCTGTCCTTCTGGTATATTTTGTACCCCGGTATTACTGTGTACCATTGATTATCCTCATTCTACCAAGTTTCTGTGATGCCTATTATATCAATAACCCTATTTTAATACAAGGCAGTCTAGTTCACCCATCTTATTATTTAGATGTCTAGCATTGGTATATATGCACTTTAAAACCTTGTCACTTTTTAGCTGTCTGTCATTACATGATGTAATTGACTGTTTCTCACAGGGTGGTGTGACAAAGTTCCTCCTCTGCCTTGGTGGGTCCTGCGCTTATTGGCAGATTTTCTCGCCTCAGAGGTTCACGGCAGCCCTCAGTTTGGCCACTTTCGTGGCTCAAATCTGCTGTTCGCTCAGTTAGCCTCATTACTGGCTAGCATGGGGAAAGGAAGAAGAACAATCCCCGCAGCCTCTGCTGTTCCACCTAGTGGATCGGGGAACAGGCCAGAGACTTTCCCCGCTGGGGGGAACCCAGTATCAAGTAGGGAGTTGAAGGGATGGGGGGAACCCGGAGGGAGTTGGAGACCTTCCCCTCTGGGGGGAACCCTCCAGTATCAAGTAGGGAGTTGGAGGGATGGGGGGAACCCAGGCTACTCTGGGTTCTACTCTGGGTTCCAGCCCAAGGCCCTGTGGATTGCAGCTGTCTACAGTGGCTCCTGTAACAGCTACGTGACAGCTACAACTCCCTGGGCTACTTCCCCATAGTCTCCTCCCAACACCTTCTTTGTTCTCACCACAAGACCTTCGTCCTGATGTCTGGTAATGCTTGTACTTCTCAGTCTTCCAGTAGTTTGCCTTCTCACTCTCAGCTTCTTGTGCCTCTTGCTCCCAGCTCGTTGCATGCACCACAAACTGAAGTGAGCTCCTTTTTAAACCCTGGTGCCCTACTTAGCCTGCCTTAATTGATTCTAGCAGCTTCATGATTGGCTGAAGGTGTTCTAATAAGCCTGTCTGCCTTAATTGTTTTCCAGAACCTGATTGTTCTGGAACCTTCCCTGTTACCTTACCCAGGGGAAAGGGACCTACTTGACCTGGGGCTAATATATCTGCCTTCTATCACTCTCCTGGGCTTTGCCCACCCACTTCCCGGATCCAATAGGATCACTCTCCTGTAGCCATCTGGCCCAACCCTGTCACAATGGATTCGATTTAAATCATGATTTAAATCACTAGTCAGGAAGACTCGATTTAATCATGGTTTTCTACATAAAAGTGCACTCTTGTTGGTTGTTATAATCTTAATACATATTCTTCACAACTCAGAGAGAGATGTAGGTTTCATTTTTAGAAGGTACACACTGTACATTTTAAGTGATTTATTTTGAAAATTTTTCAAATTAGTTTTACAGCTATATCAGAAAATGAATGATTGTTCAGTTATTTCATTTACCAAAGATAACTGAAGCAGATATTTATGAAGTCATTGGGAGGTGAACTATCTCTCCAATTCAACCGGTTAATCATTAATATTTGGAGGATTTTCTTGCCATGCTGTAGTAGGAGGAGAACATCACCAGACAGACATTTTAATTGTTTTATTTAACTAAAACAAAGTTATGTATTCTGGATTTTTTTCTTCAACAGCAAACACATAATATTTTAACAAAACAAGCATATGAATTTTTGAATTCAGTTAAACTTTCAAGTTTTTTAAAATCAGGCTTGTTTTTGTTAAAATTGTTTTTAACTAAAATAGTTAAATGAAATATTTTAAAAAAAACAACAAAAATTAAATAGACTGTCAGCCAGGTCAACATGAAAAACTTAAAATATTGGCTTCTGCAGCTAACTCAGTCGTCTTCATCATCATTCTCCTCTTTGTTAATAATCTGGAAAAGAAAAACAAGCTTTCCTGCTTTTTCAGGTCCCAAGTAATTTCTCAGTTTGGAATGAATTAGTCCAAAGGAAGAAAATATTCTTTCTACACCGGAAGAAGAAGCTACTGCTGTTAAAAGTGAGATTATCACTTCAACAGTCTCTGAATCCAAGTGCTTAAGTGACTTCCACCAGTTCACTGGTGTGACTTTCTTTAAAACGTCATCAGCAAACATATATTTCTTGACTGGTTCACCCTTAGCTCTGAAGTTTATTATAGTTGGCATTATGGACAGATGATTGCTGGATGTCCATGTCATAGCCAACTCTTCTTCTTCAGCTGTTAAGGTTTGACCCTGGTACCAAGTATTGAGAATATTTGCAAGAAAATGAGATGGAGATAGTGCTTGTTCCATTCGTTTTTTTTTTTTAATGCTTGTAATTTAACTCTGTCCTTGCATATTTCTCTTTTTAAGATCTTACTCGGTTCCTTCCAAATTTCAACATCATCAGCAATAAAACAGCTCTTTCCCTGCGTTTTGTTCAAGGCTACAGAAATAGGCTTCAGGGTACTTAGCATGTGTTCAATATGTCTCTTAAGCCCAATGTTGAGAGCTTTGGCTGTGACAGTGCCATCTATTTTTTTCACAAATTTGTTCACAAACATCAGATTAGGCCAGTTCTTGATATAGTGCTCAAAACAGTCCACTCCGAGTTCCATCGCGTGTCTGGTGGGAAAGTTAGCTTAGTTCCTCCCACTTTTTTCAGAGCAGTTGCTGCAAAGTGGTTTTATGGAAGAATTTTGCAATTTCAACAACATTAGCCTTTATTTCTGGAACACTGAAGTCTTTGGCTAGAAGGTGCATCAAATGAGCACTGCAACCATATGATGTTAGCTTGGGACTGCCTTCTAAATAATGTCTTCTCCTCTTGGATACATTTGCAGCATTGTCTATGACCAAGCTGCGTACTAGACATTTGATTCCCCCCCCATTTGTTATAGCTGCTGCTTCTTGTAAGTATTCAAGTAAATGTGTGTGCATTTCCTGATGTATCAATTGTTTCCATAAGGAAGACATTCCCTTCTTCTGTTGTCACACAAGCACATACCACAGGATCATTGTGGACATTGCTCCACCCATCAAGACTCAGATTAACTATTTCACCCTCTAGACCTTTTGCACATTGCTTAATTTCTCTTTCATACACTTTATCCAGCAATTTGCCTGTGACATCTGCTCTGTTGGGTGGACTGTATCCTGATCTTACTGACTGAACTATGGTAATGAAGTGTGGGTTCTCAGTCATATGGAAAGGAGAGTTTGTTGCATAAACAAACCAGGCAATTTTTTAATCAATTACCTCTTTTTGTAATCTGCTGGTTCTTCTCACAAACTTATCTATGGTTGTTTCTGGATGATGGAGATTTTTTTTTCTTTTTGCTACAGATGATATACTGTGGCTATGTGACATACCATGATGTGACTGAAATACTGTTCTTGGCAGATAACTGAAACTATAGAAAATGATGGTGATCTTGAAGGTGGATAGTCTTCAGAATCCTGTATGTTGAGGATGAATTCTCCTAAACAAAATTAGTCAATGCAGTTATTTAATTATTATTACCATAGTGCTCATTTAGTATTACTCATTGCACTCATTGACACTCAGTACTACTTTAAAGGTGAAATTGTAAAAGAAAGATCTGTCTATTTCAGCGATTTATTTTGTATCACATCTGCATCTAAAATGATAGTACCATAGAGTAACAACTGTATTTTTTGCTCGAACATGAGAATTCAAGAATAGTCCAGAAGGAAGACAGGCAGTCCTTAAGAAAGAAGTATGAAATAAAAAAGTTTACCAACCTGAAGTTCCTTCATGTTCAGACATGTACCTTTCATCATCTTCAATGCAATTTCCTCCTGAGAAGGAATACGTCTCATGATGTTGTTTCATTCAGACAACCAGGCCTTGCATTTCTTTGTTGCACTGTTTGCATTTTGCATGTATGCCTGTCTTACCCACAGGTAGAGGAACTTAATTAAAATATTCCCAAACTGGGTCTCCTTTACGGCCTGCTGCCATTATAGGTTTTCCCTTCTAGTGAGAGGATGGTATGATAGATCTCAAATCAATGAAGGTTAGGTGCAGAAAGACCTCAAGATTTCTGGAATATGCTGGTCAAACAGTTTCACTTTTGTTTCTACTGCCTGTCCCTCCCTTCTCACATTTATCTCCAGACTTCTTCTCCTTGTCCAGAACTATTCCACCCCCAACAATCTTCTATTCATTGAACTTTTTGAAACTTTGCACTTTTAGAGAGAGGTAAGAGATTGACTCTGTGTACACAATTTTTCAGAGGGATTATAGGGTTGAGGTCTGTTATTTCTCACCTCTATATATTATTGATTTATTTTAAAACATTTTTGCTTTAACAAGCATTTCATCTTTGGAGACACAAATCTACAGTTCGAGAACTGGAAAACTAAGCATCTCTGGTGTCTTCTAGACTGAGCACTGAGTCTCATTGGGTAGATAGATTATTTAGGTTAGTCTTTCTATACAGAAGCCCCTGGGGTTTCTATACAGAAACCCCATAAGATTGGGTCCCTAATCCATGAACTATTGGAACTCATTTACAAAACTTTTCTTAAACATTACATGAATATATTGTCTCATGCTATAGAATTAGAATTTATAATCCCTATTCCATGATGAGATGTCTTTGAGCTATAATGTATCTTAATTAAAACTATCTTTAGATAGGTTTTTTCCTCAAATGGCATTTTATAAAAAACACAGTTTTTTTAAAAAATAGTTGATTTTTATTTACCCTGGTTTCATCAGATCCTACCTGTATTTTTCTCTTCCATCCTCTCCTCCTTACTAGGACGTAGAGAATCTCCATTAATAGATCATCTGCTAAGGGATATCTGTCTGAACCACGTACTCCTCTGCACCTGTCAGCTTTCCCCCAGCCCTAAGTTTAAAAACTGCTCGATGACCTTTTTAATTTTAAGTACCAGCAATCTGGTTCCATTTTGGTTTAGGTGGAGCTCATCCTTCCTGTATAGGCTCTCTCTTTCCCAAAAGTTTCCCTAGTTTCTAATAAATCTAAACCTCTCCTCCCTATACCATCATCTCATCCACACATTGAGACCCTGCAGTTCTGCCTATCTAACTGACCCTGCATGTGGAACTGGAAGCATTTCAGAGAATGCTACCATGGAGGTCCTGGACATCAATCTTTTACCTAGCAGCCTAAATTTGGCCTTCAGGACCTCTCTCCTGTCCTTTCCTAAGTCGTTGGTACCTACATGTACCATGACCACAGGCTGCTCCCCAGTACTACACATAAGTCTATCTAAATGTCTCGAGATCTGCAACCTTCACACCAGGCAGGCAAGTCACCACTCTTGGTCATTGCAAATCCAGCTATCTATGTTTCTAATGATTGAATCGCCCATTACTAATACCCATCTTTTCCTAATAACTGGAGTTCCCTCCCCCGGAGAGGTATTTTCAGTGTGAGACACCACAACATCATCTGGAAGGAGGGTCCCAACTATGGGATCGTTTCCCTCTGCTCCAGTTGGATGTTTTCCTTCCCTAAGACTTTCATCCTCCTCAAAGGCTGTCAGACTGGAGGTGGGACCATTCTTCTGTGTCTCGGAAAGTCTCATCTATGTACCTTTCTGTCTCCCTTAGATCCTCCAGTTCAGCCACTCTCATCTCCAAAGCCCGTACCCAGTATCTGAAGGGCAGGAGCTCCTTGCACTGAATGTACACATATGTTACCTGCCCATTGGGTACAATAAACTGGATAATTCCCACTCTGTTGCTGGACTTCTGCCTGCTTTCTCTTTTTACTCCTGAAGCTCGTTCCTATGTTATTGTTTTGTTTTTATCAGCGGGTGTGTTTGGCTTTAAGTTTAAAGAATGTAAAGTTTATCTAGCCCTGTAAACTCCCTCTCAAAACTCCCACACTCCCCCTGTAAACTCCCTCTCAAAACTCCCTTTAGTTTCTCCTGTTCCCTAGCTGTTGAACTCAGTATGGTGTGAGGTAAAACTTCAAAGCAATTGACATGTGCATTGTCCATTAAATATCAGTCGTTGGAGCTATATGAAGCTATTGTCCACTTTCCTGTAACATGCAATCCGCTCCTACTTGAATTAACCCCTTGTAATCATATTGCAAACAACACAATAATAATCAAACAGTATAATGTTCATAAATTAGACAACATATCAGATCAAAAGAATTTTATATTTATAAATTGTTGCAGGCAGCTTTGATATCCTTCTCTCTTGCTTGCCTGTTGTTGTCCTTTATTATCGTTATTACTTATCATCCATTAGTATGTAACTCCGCAAAACAGTGAGGCATGTTCCCAGACCTCAAGAGTGTACAATCTATTATCGATTACTTTTTTATTGTCATGACTGGTGTTCTCTGCCTTTGTCCTTCATTTTGTTTCTTACCAGCTCTCTGGTTTTGGTGATATATTTTTGAATATAGATTGGAAGTGATAGAGGCCAGTTTGGTACTTTAAAGTCCTCGTTTCTCTAGCTGGGGTCTTCCACATTGCTGGATTCAGGGTAGAGGGCTGGGATAAGGCCTATTAACCATTTAATTCTTCAAAATAGGGGCTTAGTGGGTTATAGCTGGCTCATAGACCTCGTGCCAATTTTCTGCATGGGGATGAATTTCAGTAGAAAGGATTGAAAAAAGTGAGACACGTTTAAAATTTGGGGTTGTTATGAAGAACAGAAAATAATGCTGAACTGAAACAAAACACACTTTTCATTTAATGGGCATGGTAATTCATAACAGTTTTTAGTACAGTATTTACACTTACAGAGATTTGATCCACTTCCTCTGTGTACTTTTTAAACACTAATATATAATGGATTACATTACGGGAACTAAGGGACTAGCTTGTCTCTTCCTTGTAGGTGAAACATACAGGAAACTGGCCAGTGATAACTGAGAAACATTGCTGAATTGAACTGAAGCTGTTCTATGAACTAGTGTTTTATAAGGTTGTTGTTTTAGGCAGCATGGGGAAGTTAATAAGTTACCTCTGTTATTCTATATCCTCTTTGAGTGTATTTGTTAAAATATTTCGGGTTATGAGAAAAGTTTGAACTTTGTTCCATTGGAAAATGTTTGAAATTTTTAAAGAAGTCTTAGTGAGTACCTCCCATTATGATAAGAGAATGAAAAAGGATTCTTTCTATTGCTGTGATTCACATATCCTTTTATAAACTACATTTTAATGAAAAATAGACTAATGAGCTGTCATTGGAATAATCTCCACTCTAAAATATCATAAACAATATCTTTAAACCTTTTTACTTTATTGTGACTAAACTAAGAGCCAGATTCTCTCATGTAGTATAGCCTTTTTGTACCACACTCCCAGCACAATTGGTCCTTGTACTGACATAACTGGCTCAAGGAGGATCACCTCCCGTGATGCTTAGCTGGTGAAGGGGCTCTTATGTCAGTCTCCTTCCTTTCTGCTGCTATGATTGAAGGATAGGGGGCATGTCTAGGGTGCTCCTAGGCCATGCTGGTCCTTGGCTGTAGTTTCAGTCTCTCTTGGCTATTTGCAGTTGGCATAAATTAGAATACTTCTCTGGCTGCTTTAACTTGGTGTAGGGGACCAGTCCTTGACAGAGGCTGTACAAGGATCAAGTAGGTGCAAAGGTAAATTTTAAGCCAACGTTGCGCATACACACGCTAAACTACTCTGTGCAGATCAGCAACACCCCAGGGTCTGGTCCAAAAATAAGTTTTTTATCTGAAAAGTAATTCCCACAACAAGCTTAGAGCCAGCAATTATTAGTTACTGCCAAGATGAGTCATCTTTGAAAGCCCCAGTGGTCCCAGTCTATATTGTCCCTCAAGGAAACATAAATATACATAACTCCCTTTAAGGAGTCTGTTTAGTTTTCATGGGAGTCTCAGTTCAGTTTGTGAAGAGTGCATTCAATTCAAAATTTCAGAATGTGTGTTTACAATAAAGACTTCTAAACTAGGCTGGGCTCAACATGGTAGAGGAGAATTCTAGTAGCTTGATTCTGCCCTTTCTTTGTTGTTGTAGTTGTTGCTGCTGTTATTTTTAAGTGTCTAATTAGAAAGCAGTTGTACATATGCATGCTAAAAGACCAGCAGAATTTATACTGTGTATTTTCTCCGTCCTTTTTTAAAAGCAGATGTGTCCATGATAGGGTTTTCCTTCTATATCCTAGCAAAATATGGTCAAAATTTAACTACTGCTTCTACCCATGAGTTAGTACTTTTTAATTTGAGTGTCCACCTTGCTGTGGCCTGTCCACTCCAGTCTCTCATTCCTAGTCTCTTTTCTGCCAGAGATGACACACTATAGACAATATAGAAAATGTCTTATGCTGCTTATCAATTTGACACACAATCTTTACCTGACATTCTAAATTAACCAGTAAATATGCTGGCATGATTAATAAGACATTTAAACCAGATTCTTTCCCAACCCTTTTCGTACTGCTCTGGCAGCTCAGAGAAAACAAAGCCATTTCCTATCCTGCATTGTGGGCAGTTCCCAGCTGTAGAGCCAGCATGTGGGGGTCATTGCAAGAGCACTACTGCTCTGTGGCAATTCCTGTCCTGGCTGATGGATGACCCTTTGAGTCTAGAGCTTGATGGACATTTTCTGACAAATGTTTCATGAAAAAGTGCCAGTTTGTTAAACCTGAAATGTCTCAGAAAGCAAGTTGGGATTCGGCAAACTTTTGTTGAATCACAGGCAAGATTCCATTGGAACCCTGCCTGGTTCCCTGCCAGATTGCCTGGTGGACTGCTGGAGACCTCAGGGCTTCCAGCTACAAGTATGTCAGTTTGAGTCTGCAGCTGTCAGTTCCAGCGAGCATATTTTGTTTCCAACACACCATGTGTCAGAGGATTTCAAGTTCATAATAATTTTGAAAAAATTGGTTTTGGTCAGATTTGGAATGAAATTAAATTTTGAAACCTTGAAATTTCTCACAAACCGAAAATCCTGAATTTTGGTCAGCTCTTCTTGGGGGCTGTAGGCAGTGGATGTACTTAATTGAAGCCCCCAGCCTGCTTAAAAATGTTCTGGAACTGTACTAGCATAAACTGGTTTTAGGATCATGGATCTGCAACCTGTTTGTGCCCCCTCCAGCTGCACCCACTGATTTTTGGGTACAGCAGAGTATCAAGCCCTATATGAGAATTCTGCCATCTCTATTATCACTCCTTCATTTACCAAGAAGATGAGCAGGGTGTAAATGCTCTTTGTACACTTTAGCCTCATTTCACTTGCCCTTCATGTTCTCCCTCCCCCACCCCTTTTGCATTCTCTATTGCCCTTACTCACTCCCTTCTGTGTTCTCTCTCCCTTTCTTTGTCTTTTAGTTTAGTTAATCCCTTCCCACAGAACCCCACCTGAGAAATGAAAAAAACAAAACAAAACCATAACAAAAACTGTGGTACTAAAATGACATTTGCAAACCATTACTCTATTCACTTTGGTTGTATGTTATAGCCTTACTGCTTGTCTATAGTGTAATTTCTCTTCAGGGGAGAAACTGCTTAGTATTCTGTGTTTGTACAGTGTCTAGGTCTTGGTCGGGGTCCCTCGGTACTACTGGAATACAAAAAATTGCCTGTTTATTATTTTTATCTTATTTATTTCTGTTAAAGATACAGAAATAGCACGTCAATATGATATTTAGCCAGTAGGTATTCCATAGTTGTACTTCGAGTTGCAGCATTTGGTGGCATATCATATAACTGATTGAAAGATAGGAAACAAAGGGTAGGTATAAATGGTCAGTTTTCAGAATGGAGAGAGGTAAATAGTGGTGTCTCCCAGGGGTCTGTTCTGGGACCAGTCCTATTCAACGTATTCATAAATGATGTGGGAAAAGGGCTAAACAGTGAGGTGGCAAAATTTGCACATGAAACAAAATTACTAAAGATAGTTAAGACCCAGGCAGACTGCGAAGAGCTACAAAAGGATCTCTCAAAACTGGGTGACTGGGCAACAAAATGTTTGCATTTATCAACATTAAATTTCAAGTAATGCACATTGGAAAGCATAATCCCAACTATACATATAAAATGATGGGGTCTACATTAGTTGTTACCACTCAAGAAAGAGATCTTGGAGTCATTGTGGATAGTTCTCTGAAAACATCCACTCAATGTGCAGCGGCAGTCAAAAAAAAATGAATAGAATGCTGGTAATAATTAAGAAATGGATAGATAATGGGACAGAAAATATCATGTTGCCTCTATATAAATCCATGGTATGCCCACATCTTGAATACTGTGTGCAGATGTGGTCGTCCCATCTCAAAAAAGTTATATTGGAATTGGAAAAGGTTCAGAAAAGGGCAACAAAAATGATTAGGGATATAGAATGGCTTCCGTATGAGGAGAGATTGATAAAACTGGGGCTTTTCAGCTTGGAAAAGAGACAGCTAAGGGGAGATATGATTAAGGTCTATAAAATCATGACTGGTGTAGAGAAAGTAGATAAGGAAGTGTTTACTACTTCTCATAACACAAGAACTAGGGATCACCAAATGAAATTAATAGGCAGCAGGTTTAAAACAAATAAAAGGAAGTATTTCTTCATTCAACGCCCAGTCAACCTGTGGAACTCCATGCCAGAGGATGTTGTGAAGGCCAAGACCATAACAGGGTTAAAAAAAAGAACTAGATAAATTCATGGAGGGTTAGGGTTAGGGTTTTCCACTCTGCTCTGGGCATGAATCAGGGTTGTGTACTTGAAGGAGGTTGTCTGCTGTAGTACTCCATCTCATTTCTTGCAGATGTTGGAAGGTGTGCAGTGAAAGAGGCAGAGGAAGGCAGTAAGGGAGAGGATGATCTGATGATTTTTGGTATTTGAATGCCGCCTTGGAGAACTGGATCTTTTCCTGCCTTCTGCTATAGAGTTCTTATCTCATGCTAGGCAAGTCGTTTAAAACACATTTTTTAGAGGTGGTCACTAATTGTATGGTCCTCATTTTGTGGGTGCCCAGCTTGAGATTTTAGGGTCTGATTTGTAGAAGTACAAATCTTATAACTACAACTGAAGTTAATGGGAGCTGTGCTTGGGTATATAAAGTGGTATAAAATGCTAAGTACTCTGAAATATCAGCTGCTAGGTCTCTCAAATTGGGCACCCAAAGTTAGCAGTAACTTTTGACCTTAATCCCTCTGTGTATGTTTGCCATCTGTAAAATGAGGATAATAATACCCACTCATCTCACAGGAGTGTTGTGAAAATAAATTCTTTACAGTATATTATAGTGACGATACAGCATATTATAGATATTATAGTGATGAGTGCCATAGAAAAGCCCAGGAGGAAATTAAAATTCTGTTTTCTGAGCAGGGTTTGAGCAGTGTGCATCAGATAAGGAATGGGAGAAAACAATGAGGAAAAAATAAAATATCAAATAGTCGCTTATTAAATGAGCATTGTCCAATCTGTGGACTAAATGGGGGGGGGTCCTGTGGAAAAAATTAAGGTTTCACAGGTTGCCTTAATTCTGGTGTGTCATAACTTTTCAGTGCTTGACTATGAAACCTTAATAATGTTCTTTTAACATAGTTTTTTGTATGCACTCACTCACTTACTGAGGGTCAAATCCTGAACCCCTGTTACCTTTTGTTAAGGCGGTACAATAGAATAACATATGTGCTGACTCTTCACTATGCTGCTTGATTCTCAAGACAATCATACCCAGTGAGCAAAGAGTTATGTAGATTTGAATTTGCTTCACAGGTGAGTAATGCAGAACTAATCAGGGAGAAGAGCTTATTGTACAAATGAGCTTCCAACCCCCAATCAATGTTCCATTGTTTTTGACCCACCCTACGGGGCTCATTGAGCTATTGCGAGGAAGGAGAAAGTGGAATGGGAATGTGTGCACTGTTGGTCCACAGGGCAGTAAGGTCAGCAAAGAACTGGCTAACCATTTGGTGCTGCTCTTCCTCTTTGTTTCTAGCAGTGACATTTAATTAAGAAGGTTAAAATACATAGTTTCCTAATATTATTTTTCCGTTTAAACAATTGCTGTAGTAGTTACAGGCAGGTTATGCAGTTGTGAGCAGTTTACTTAATTTAAACTGACTAGGTGCACATCTGAATGGGAGTGAAGCACATATGGAGCTGCCCAACCACCAACCCTGTGTCCTTCCGAAGTAACTAAAATGACCAAAGCAGCCCTAATGAGGCCAAGGATCTTGTCATGGTATTTTGTTTAAATGTAACTGTATTCTGATAAGAAAAGGAGTACTTGTGGCACCTTAGAGACTAACAAATTTATTAGAGCATAAGCTTTCGTGAGCTACAGCTCACTTCATCGGATGCATTTGGTGGAAAAAACAGAGGAGAGATTTATATACACACACACAGAGAACATGAAACAATGGGTTTATCATACACACTGTAAGGAGAGTGATCACTTAAGATAAGCCATCACCAGCAGCGGGGTGGGGGGGGGGGAGGAGGAAAACCTTTCATGGTGACAAGCAAGTTAATTCCAGCAGTTAACAAGAATATCAGAGTAAAAGTGGGGGGTGGGGTGGGAGGGAGAAATAGCATGGGGAAATAGTTTTACTTTGTGTAATGACTCATCCATTCCCAGTCTCTATTCAAGCCTAAGTTAATTGTATCCAGTTTGCAAATTAATTCCAATTCAGCAGTCTCTCGTTGGAGTCTGTTTTTGAAGCTTTTTTGTTGAAGGATAGCCACTCTTAGGTCTGTGATCGAGTGACCAGAGAGATTGAAGTGTTCTCCAACTGGTTTTTGAATGTTATAATTCTTGACGTCTGATTTGTGTCCATTCATTCTTTTACGTAGAGACTGTCCAGTTTTGCCAGTGTACATGGCAGAGGGGCATTGCTGGCACATGATGGCATATATCACATTGGTAGATGCACAGGTGAACGAGCCTCTGATAGTGTGGCTGATGTGATTAGGCCCTATGATGGTATCCCCTGAATAGATATGTGGACAGAGTTGGCAACGGGCTTTGTTGCAAGGATAGGTTCCTGGGTTAGTGGTTCTCTTGTGTGGTGTGTGGTTGCTGATGAGTATTTGCTTCAGATTGGGGGGCTGTCTGTAAGCAAGGGCTGGTCTGTCTCCCAATCTCTGTGAGAGTGATGGGTCGTCCTTCAGGATAGGTTGTAGATCCTTGATGATGCGTTGGAGAGGTTTTAGTTGGGGGCTGAAGGTGATGGCTAGTGGCGTTCTGTTGTTTTCTTTGTTGGGCCTGTCCTGTAGTAGGTGACTTCTGGGTACTCTTCTGGCTCTGTCAATCTGTTTCTTCACTTCAGCAGGTGGGTATTGTAGTTGTAGGAATGCATGATAGAGATCTTGTAGGTGTTTGTCTCTGTCTGAGGGGTTGGAGCAAATGCGGTTATATCGTAGCGCTTGGCTGTAGACAATGGATCGAGTGGTATGATCTGGATGAAAGCTGGAGGCATGTAGGTAGGAATAGCGGTCAGTAGGTTTCCGATATAGGGTGGTGTTTATGTGACCATCGCTTATTAGCACCGTAGTGTCCAGGAAGTGGATCTCTTGTGTGGACTGGTCCAGGCTGAGGTTGATGGTGGGATGGAAATTGTTAAAATCCTGGTGGAATTCCTCAAGAGCTTCTTTTCCATGGGTCCAGATGATGAAGATGTCATCTATGTAGCGCAAGTAGAGTAGGAGCATTAGGGGACGGGAGCTGAGGAAGCGTTGTTCTAAGTCAGCCATAAAAATGTTGGCATACTGTGGGGCCATGCGGGTACCCATCACAGTGCCGCTGATTTGAAGGTATACATTGTCACCAAATGTGAAATAGTTATGGGTCAGAACAAAGTCACAAAGTTCAGCCACCAGGTTAGCCGTGACAGTATCGGGGATACTGTTCCTGACGGCTTGTAGTCCATCTTTGTGTGGAATGTTGGTGTAGAGAGCTTCTACATCCATCGTGGCTAGGATGGTGTTTACCAATGGTGATCTTCCTAAAAACACCATCCTAGCCACTATGGATGTAGAAGCCCTCTACACCAACCCATCCCACCATCAACCTCAGCCTGGACCAGTCCACACAAGAGATCCACTTCCTGGACACTACGGTGCTAATAAGCGATGGTCACATAAACACCACCCTATATCGGAAACCTACTGACCGCTATTCCTACCTACATGCCTCTAGCTTTCATCCAGATCATACCACTCGATCCATTGTCTACAGCCAAGCGCTACGATATAACCGCATTTGCTCCAACCCCTCAGACAGAGACAAACACCTATAAGATCTCTATCATGCATTCCTACAACTACAATACCCACCTGCTGAAGTGAAGAAACAGATTGACAGAGCCAGAAGAGTACCCAGAAGTCACCTACTACAGGACAGACCCAACAAAGAAAACAACAGAACGCCACTAGCCGTCACCTTCAGCCCCCAACTAAAACCTCTCCAACGCATCATCAAGGATCTACAACCTATCCTGAAGGACGACCCATCACTCTCACAGAGCTTGGGAGACAGACTAGTCCTTGCTTACAGACAGCCCCCCAATCTGAAGCAAATACTCACCAGCAACCACACAACAGAACCACTAACCCAGGAATCTATCCTTGCAACAAAGCCCGTTGCCAACTCTGTCCACATATCAATTCAGGGGATACCATCATAGGGCCTAATCACATCAGCCACACTATCAGAGGCTCGTTCACCTGCGCATCTACCAATGTGATATATGCCATCATGTGCCAGCAATGCCCCTCTGCCATGTACATTGGCCAAACTGGACAGTCTCTACGTAAAAGAATGAATGGGCACAAATCAGACGTCAAGAATTATAACATTCAAAAATCAGTTGGAGAACACTTCAATCTCTCTGGTCACTCGATCACAGACCTAAGAGTGGCTATACTTCAACAAAAAAGCTTCAAAAACAGACTCCAACGAGAGACTGCTGAATTGGAATTAATTTGCAAACTGGATACAATTAACTTAGGCTTGAATAGAGACTGGGAATGGATGAGTCATTACACAAAGTAAAACTATTTCCCCATGGTATTTCTCCCTCCCACCCCACCCCCCACTGTTACTCTGATATTCTTGTTAACTGCTGGAATTAACCTACCTTGCTTGTCACCATGAAAGGTTTTCCTCCTTTCCCCCCCCCCCCCCCGCTGCTGGTGATGGCTTATCTTAAGTGATCACTCTCCTTACAGTGTGTATGATAAACCCATTGTTTCATGTTCTCTGTGTGTATGTATATAAATCTCTCCTCTGTTTTTTCCACCAAATGCATCCGATGAAGTGAGCTGTAGCTCATGAAAGCTTATGCTCAAATAAATTTGTTAGTCTCTAACGTGTCACAAGTACTCCTTTTCTTTTTACAGTATGTTCAACATACTATGATAATGTGTAATATAAGAATATATAAACTTCTGTTAATAGAAAGATCCTTTTAGCTAACAGTGGAGATCTTTGGTAGAAGTAGTGTTTGCAGAAATTTTGAAGAAAAAGATAAATTAATTGTAACTAGAGTAGCATGTATGGTATATGTCGTATTTTGACAAATCTTCTAAAACTTTTTAAAAATTAAAGTAAAGCAGGAATATGAGAGATCCTCATTGTGTATTTTTACTTGTAGGATTTTTCTGTCGACTCATCCTATTAGTAAGTATTAAGTTGCATGGAACCATTGATAGATATTACTGAGGCAGTGGGGCTTGTTCACTTGACTCTGAATAAGGGAGTGTCTCTTTGAGCAGAAATGGTCTAAGCTGGACAGTCATCTAGAAGGAACTCTATGAGCTGCAAAGGCCGGGGATGGAATTTGTTATACTGTTATGAGTTTCTTTGTAAACAAATCCAAACACTAGGAAGGGACTGATTTTTGGTCTTATAATGCATTGACTATATTTTGAAACAGTGGAAAAGTCACTTATTAGTCACCCAAAGCACAGTGAAACCTGCATGTATTGACCACCTGAAATACTTATTCCCCATTTCTTAGTCAATATAATGCATCCTAGATGCTTACCATATGTAGGATCAGCTCTAGGCACCAGCAAAGCAAGCGCATGCTTGGGGCGGCACATTTCCAGGGGTGGCATTCCGGCCATCCTTTTTTTTTCCCCCCGGCTCCGCTCAATCAACCAATGAGCCCCTGCGTTGGGTGGGGTGGCGGGCTCAGTGTGGGGGTCCCTGCCTGGGGGCGGTCCCTGCCCTAGCCCCCCGCCACGTGTCACAAGCGGTGGAGGAGCCAGAGCTGAGCAGAGCGGAGCCTGGGTTCGGGGCAGGACCTGCGATCAGTAAGGGACCCGCTGCCCTGTGCGGCTTGGCACTGGGTGGGCGCCCTGGTCCGCCCCCTTCCCCACGGTTAACTCACTCTCCAGCCGTTCTGTTGATTACTGTCCCCTCTGCAGAGGTCGGTCTGAGATCGGGCTGGGGACCCACGGGCAGGATGTACAGCCCCAAGCACTTCACTCCAAAACACTACTATAGCATTACACGTTCTTTTAACAGTACCAGTATCAATGGCTTCTGCTGAGCACAGTTTCTCAAAACTGAAATTACTAAAAAGTTATTTGAGGTCCACCATGTCTCAAAATCATTTGTTAGGACTTGCAGTAATTTCAATTGAAAGTACCATTGCAAAAAACTTAGATTTCACTAAATTATTAAAAGACTATGCAAGTATAAAAATTCAGTTCACATAAATTCTTTTAATTTATAAGAAACTGGGCGCACCGGAAGACACTAACGTTTTTCATTGCAGTGTACAGTTGACCCAAGTTGTTTGTAATTGTGATTTTGTTAAAATTAAATGAATACACTAATAGGAAATTGTTTTATTTCGCTAACTACAGATTCTCTGTTTTAATTTTTTTAAAATTTTAAACAGTCAAAACAAAACAAAATAAAACATTGCAAAGTGCAAACGTGTAAAAGCCAAAAAAAGGGTAGGGGGCCGCCAAAAATTTTTTTGTTTGGGGCAGCAAAAAACGTAGAGCCGGCCTTGACCATATGGGTGGATCAGTGGAACACGTTTCATAGTATATTTTGGACTATTATTGTGTGGGAGGAACTTGATCTAAAAGGTTTAAATGTTTACCTGATAGTATTTAATAGGTAATTGTCCCAAATATTTTAAAGGGACAAGGTCGGTCATATCTTTTATTGGACCAGTTTCTGTTGGTGAGAGAGACAAGCCTTTGAATTTACACAGAGCTCTTCCTCAGACCACATCCAGGATGGTGGATCCCTTTGCACCCATGAGAACTCCAGTGAAATCTGTGAGGTTCCATTGACGCCTTATGGCCATGGGTCTACTTGCCTGGAGGTGGCAATGGGACTGTGAGACCATGTGCAGTAAATGTTTATATAGTTTTTCTTAAAAAGAAAAGGAGTACTTGTGGCACCTTAGAGACTAACAAATTTATTAGAGCATAAGCTTTCGTGAGCTACAGCTCACTTCTGTAGCTCACGAAAGCTTATGCTCTAACAAATTTGTTAGTCTCTAAGGTGCCACAAGTACTCCTTTTCTTTTTGCGAATACAGACTAACACGGCTGCTACTCTGAAACCTGTCATAGTTTTTCTTGTCTCTGTAATAAAGACAAATTTTATAATAAAATTAATTAATCTTACTTTATTCCTGTGTAATTTGTATTGAAATCTGTGTAATCCTGTATAATTTGTATTGAAATCTTCGTTTTTGTCATTTTCTCCGTGGTTTTTAAAAGTGAAGTCAATGAGACTTCTGCTGTTGCCTTCATTAAAGCTAGGATTTCACCCACTCTGTCACATGGGTTATGAGATAATACTGCATTTCTTATGTGCATATAACTTCCATTGCAGCTGAGGTAATTTTGAAAAAGGGCTGTAGGATGATAAAAAAAAATCAGTGAATAGTGAATTAAAATAACACTTTTAGCTCATTGGTATAAATTCCATTGTATTAGCAGTGCTAAATAACAATTTTCAAGCATTCTGCTAAAGTAAAATTATGAGTACATTCAAAACTACAGTATATTTCCTCTTTTGGGGGGCCCAAGGGAAGTTCTGTATATGCAAAGCTTGTAGTATCAGACCCTTCTTGCACACAAGTCAAAGGGGATGGCTAACCCTATAGGCTGGTGGACTGTTTTTTTAAATAATGTATGCAATTGCTCCTGCATTCTTATGATTTGTACTTAACCTAGAGCATTTCATGGACACTTTATACTTTAGTTCATAGGAATCGGCCTATTCTTTTTCAGTCTGCCAAATATATTTTGTAGATCTGCATGAAAAGTATCTATATCATATGCTACATGAATTAATCTTATTTTGTAGTTTCAGACAAATATCCTATGAAATGCATAAACAATTTAAAATATGTTTTAAATTCAGTCTTATTCTTAATATTGGTTTATCTGTTTTAACCAGAGGGCCAAATACTGTATTTTTAAGTAAATCAATCAGAGTTTACACTTGAGTGGCCAAATCTGGCAATCTTTTACCTTTTTGAGTGCTGAATCAGTTTTAAAAGTAATATTGTATTCCATAATAAATTAAACACTTTTTTTGATTTAGCTCATAGAAGTGTTTCTCACAGGCTTACATCTCTAAACAGGTGGTTATTGAGAGTTCCATTTTGTCCTGTGATAGTTTTTTTGATTTACAGATATTTTAACACATAGCTGCTTGATACAGAGTAAATTAAATAGACATTTAAGTAAATGCTAAAAATTTTAAATGTTTATATAATGTAGAAATGCAAAATATTTATTTATTTGCTTGCAGAGGTCTTTTTATCACCATCCATGACCAGGGGCACATTGCTACAATGCTTAAATCATGGCCTGAAGATGCCATAAGGGTAAGTTCAATTTTATTTGTGTGGCAAAGTTGCTTTTGATCTGTATCTTTGTAACTGTGGATAAAATGTTTTGACTAGCTACTGCTTTTAATTCAAATTAAATTAGGTTATGGTGGTATTAATTAGTTGCTAGTGGTTTCTTAAATCATTGTTTTATCAAAGGCACTTTCCAGTTGCAGCTTCAGAATCATGAGGCTTTTAAACTGTGTTATGTGTTAGAGCTTCCTTTGCTGTTTAGAATTTGAACTTCTTGATAACTTGCCAATTATATTCAGTCTCATGTAATTTAAAGGTTTCATTTGTTTTTGAATATGATATGGATCGATTTAATTATTTACATCTGAATGATCTCTACATGTGGATCAGTTAACTCCCAAATATGACATCTTCTCTATATTTCTCTATAAAGAAAGTTCTGCTAAGCATTTTACAGTCAAAGCAATTTCAGTAATAATTGATTCTAAAGAGTTCTCCCACAAGCTGTTTCTATTCTCCACTCACAGCTGTTTGTCATAGAATAAGGTGTGAAAATTATTCATTCCTTTAAAATATCAAAGAAATCATTTCTATTCTGATCCTAAAATCTGAATGTACTTTAGTATAAATGAGTGACAAATGCATCAATAAGCAATGGTAGATGGCTTTTGGAAAATACAGTTTGATCCAAATTATCATTATAAAGTGGGATTCTCTCCTTTTCTGTTGTTCTTTTTCTCTCCCTCTTATCCCATCTGTGAATTAGGGATAATGGTGCTTGCCCTTCTCTGTAAAGCACTTTGAGATCTGCAGATCAAAGTACCTCTATAAGCAATAGATGGTGGGAGGTGATGGTATTCATTTTATTATATTGTTTTGTATCCTGAGGTTGCTTTCAGGCTTAGTCTCATTTTTAAAATAATAATTATTGTTGATTAAGCAGGAATGCCCAGGTTTTTATGCAGAGAATTTCTTTTTTACTTAATATTTTAATTTGGAGTATATCTCCTTTTTATCCCATTTTTTTGTTTTTTTTTGATCCCTTAAAAATGTGCAGCTGAGGTCAGTGAGTGTTCATATCCTGTGAACAAATACTTATAGGTGCTTTTATACCATGTAAAGCCTCCTTAGAACAACTTTAACAGCTGTTTTTTTTTCAAAAACACGCTGAAATAGCTTAATGAGGAAACATTTGAATGGTCCAAATATCCATATAAACAGTGTGTTTGTGTGATACACAGTGATCATTAACTTATGTCCTTTATTTAAATTTACAAGACCAGATTTGGTTACAATGTAATAAACAAAAATTGAACTTAACAGATGTTCAAGTTATCCTTTTGAGTGTAATACGTTCATTTCTACTGGCTTAGTCTACCTTTCCTTGTGAATGAGAGTTTTACAGGATACAATCTAAATGTACTGACTTGGAATACACTAGAACTATTTTGCAACATATTTTTCCATATATAATCTTTAAGGTTTGTTTTAAATAGTTTTATAACAGCAACATTCAGTGGAGATTTTACCACAACATGCAGTTTTAATCTTGCACTGATCTGTGAAATATAGACAAATGTTTTGGTTTCTTTTTCCATTTCCAGCATCCGTGTGTTGACACCATTTTTAACTATTTGCTTGTTCTATATATCTGTCATCTGCATGTGTATTATATGTAGAAACACACATACAGTATGTGAATGTGGAGAGGTTAAATGGATTTAGCAAGGACAGGTACATTATAATATTGCTTGCAATTAAAATGTTACAATAGAAACCATTAAAAGTCAACATTTGCTGAGCATTTCCTGAGTTACCACAGACCTCTTTTTAAATTAGTGCACAAGAACACTGTTGTTTATAAAGTAAGGTTATGAAGTAAGGTTGATGTATACATAACCTACTTATCACAAAAACACAAAAGTGAGAAAATGGAAAAAAAAGGCATTTAATAGTACATATAATATGTTTTTGGACCCAGAGAGACAGAATTAATCACTAAATCAGACAACACAGCACAACTTTAACTGCCTCAGCAGGGATACCAGCCTCTCAACACCCCCTGCTCCCCTAATTGCCCTAACACCACTGCAAACAGATCAGACTCCCTCATACACCCTTAGTCTTTTCTGAACTCTAACCCTCTCTGGAGTTGGTTGTTCCTGATATATTACTCTAAGCCTCTAGGGGATTCACAGAAATGGCTACAGAGGCTCAGGACTCAGTTTCCCAGATTGTCAAGAGTCCAGGGGAGAAATTGAACAGTCTGGAAGGTACTACGAGAACCAACCATAAGCCAGAACTTGGAGACAAAGGGTTTGAGTTTTACTTTTGGGTTTGGCTGCTGTTGGAGTAGAGTGGAAAGAGAACCATGACTGCCTGGGAGGTCCCCATTAAACTTCCCATTCCTACCCAAGGGAAAACTTTGAACTCTGGTGCTGTGTGGGTCACTGAAAAGTGTCAGCCCAACAGAGATCAGCAACCCAAGAGGTTGAGGAGTGATTTCAGTTTATACTTAATCTCTGACCCTTTTCTCTGTCACCTCATCCTGGACCCCAGCTCTGACACTAGGCTCTGATTCCTGGCTACCGACTTCTGCTCTAATCACTGGGCCTGACTCCTGCTGTAACTGCTAGACATAACAGCCCACGTCCCAGTCACTGACAGTTTGAACTGTTCCCCCCAAAAGACAACACCAGTTAGAAAATTAGAGCTGATGTGGTGAGCATGGATCCTACAAAGACCAATATCTCTCTGACGGAGATAGTGGTAGTCTTACAGATCTTGCAGGTCCAGGTTGCCATCCTACAGGCACAGAATATAGTCCTGCAAGTTCAAGCCACACCACTTTCAGGTGGTGACCCCTGCTATCCTTGAGCCCAAGCTCCCCCTACCTGACAAGTTCAATGTGAGTCGTGACAAATTTTGTGGGTTCCTAAATCTGTGTCATCATCTCCTCTTTCTGCTATGCCTGCAGTCGTACTCCTCCGGCCAAGCGTGAGTAGGAATGGTTATCAGCCTGCTTACTGGGGAGACTATAGTTTAGGTGTCTCCTGTCCTGGAGAAATCAAGCCCACTTCTGGGACTATTTGAGGACTTAGTTTAGGCAGTGGCAGTAAACTTCAATGACCCAAGTCATAAGCATATAGCCGAAGCCATGCTTTAGGTGTTGAGGCAGGGACGCTGTCCAATTGCTAAATATGCAGCAGAGTTCTGATGCTTGATAGTGGATACCGAGAGGAACAAGGCTGCCCAGTTTTATAATTTCTGACTTGGAATAAACAATGACATTAAAGATGAACTGGCATGGGTGAGATCCCTCTCTGGCCTGGATGCCTTAGTCAATCAATGCATCAAGATCGACCACCTCCTGGCTAAATGATTCAAGTAAACAGAAGTTCCTACTGGTTTCCGTCAGCTCTGCTGACTCTGGCCCCTGCATCACCAGTTCCTCATCCATCATCTGAACCCCTGCAAGTCGACCAGGTCCAGCCCCACCTTTCTGACGTGGAGAAGAATCGATGCTGAGCATCGGACCTATACTTATATTGCGGGGAACTAGTGCACATTATATCAAGCTGCCCTGTCAAGGTTTGATCTGCATGCCATGCCTCAGTTCTGATAGGGGAATCTGGGCTGGGTTGGTGTCCTTCACTTTTCCCCAGCAGTCCACACCAGCAATTGTCCATCAGTACGTGGTGATAGCCAATCAGAATCCAACACATCCCTCCCTCTCTGGTTCCACCTCCGGCATCCGGCGATGCCTGACACCAACCTAGAAGTGCTTGTGGACTCAGGTGCCTCAGACAATTTCATGGATCTGCAGTTTGTCCAAGCACACAATATCTGTCCCAGTCTTCGGAGTACCCTGAGCTAGTGGAGTTCATACCTGGATCACTCCTTTCACTGGGACTGATCACCCCCCAGACAGCTCTCTTAGAGGTAACTACTCTTCAAAGTCATTGAGAAATCCTTCAGTTGGGGCTACTTCATGCATTGTATTCATTTGTCCTTGGCATTCCCTGGCTTGTCGCTATGACCATGCAGCTGCTGGTAATCAGGCATAGTTCACTTTGACTCCCTGTCTTGCCAACAGTTCTGTTTCGCAACAGCCCACCCAGTCCCAGCAACCCTTTGTGGATTACTTGGTTCCCCAAAGATTCCCCTTGAGACACGAAGAGGAGGTCCAAAAGTGACTCTGGCAACCCCCACAGCTTCCCTAATAGTCCAACGTATTCCTATTAAATATCAATATTATGCCAATATATTTGACAAAAAAAAAGCCAACACTCTACTGTCCCATTACAGCAACAACTGCTCCATCAGCCTCCAGCTAGGGACAAAGGTTCCCTTCAGGTGCATTTACTCCTTCTCTGCATCTGAATTACAGGCACTCCGGAACTATCTCAAGAAATACCTGTAGAATGGGTTCATTCTCCCTTCCATGTCCACAGCGAGGCCCCTGATCTCCTTTCTGGCTAGAGTGACCTAGACAAATTGGAGCATTGGGCCAAAAGAAATCTGATGAGGTTCAACAAGGATAAGTGCAGAGTCCTACACTTAAGAAGGAAGAATATTCTATGATTCTATGATTATCTCAAAATGTTGGCCCGCACAACTAACTCCTTTTATTCTCAGAAGCTAATCCTTTTATTCTTCCCAGGCAGAAGAATATTATCTGGAGCAAGTAGCTACTGGCTGTCAAGCTTGCTATCAAGGAGTGGCTCCACAGTGTAGAACAGAGGTGGGCAAACTACGGCCCGTGGGCCACATCCGGCCCATGGGACCGTCCTGCGCAGCCCTTGAGCTCCCAGCTGGGGAGGCTAGCCCCAGGCCACTCCTCTGCTATCCCCCTCCCACACAGCCTCAGCTCACTGTGCCACCAGCACTCTGGCCCACTGCTCCTGCCGGAGAGTGCAGCGGTGTGGCTGGCTCTGGCCAGGCAGCGGGGCTCCGAGCTCCTGCTGCTATGAGCGGCATGGTAAGGAGGCCAAGAGTGGGGGGGGTTGGATAAGGGGCAGGAGATTCTTGGGGGCTGTCTGGGGACAGGGGGCAGTCAGATGGGGTGGGATGGTCAGGGAACGGAGAGGAGGGGTTGGATAGGGCGTGGGGTGTGGTTAGGGGCGGTCAGGGGACAATGAGCAGGGGGGTTGGATGGGTCAGGGATTATGAGGGGGGCAGTCGGGGCGGGAAGTGGGAGGGAGCGGATAGGGGGCAGGTCCCTCCTTTTCACTTACTTTTGAGTTTTTGGTAACCTATCATCCAAGGACAAAAAATGTGAAGGCAGATGCCCTGTCCCGTAAAGATGAATATCTCAAGCCTGGTGAAGAGTCCTCTGCTACTGTGCTTAAACTGTCCAACTTTGTCAAAAGGAAGATCAACAGCAGTCTGTCATTCTCTATCTGCTCTTTGCTCCCCTGTGATCCATTCACAACTCAGATCCTCCAGCCTCTGAATGATGCGGGTACTTGACCCAACTTTGAGTTCTGACTATAATACTGTATGGCCTCCTCTATTACATTGGTTGCATTTATGTGATGGAGGGACAATCTAAGCTTCAGGTAATCAAATAATGCCACAATTTGCGACTTGCAAGCCATTTTGGCCAATTCAAGACCTAGTACCTGCTGTTGAGGAACTTCTGGTAGCCAGGCCTACAAGCTTATATCAAGGATTATATAAGATTCTGCAATCCCTGCACCTGTACCAATCACCTGTGATCAAAACCACTACATTTCCTCCAGCGTCTGTCAATGCCTTCACATCTTTGGTCTACTATATCTGTGGACTTCGTTGTAGAACTGCCACGGTTCCAGGGACACTTAGTAATCTTGATTGCCATTGATAACCTAGCAAAGATAGCACATTTTATCCCATATATATACTGTTCCTAGCACACAGGAGACAGCTTGGCTCTTCCTGGAAAATATCTTCCATTACTATGGATTACCAAGGGGCGTTGTCTTGGATGGGAGCCCCAGTTCATCTCCCGATTCTGGCGGGAATCCTCAGACTCCTTGGCATCAAGTCCCTCACCTTGTCTGCCTGTCACCTGCGGACTAAACAGAGAGAGTCAGTCAAATTTGGGAGCAGTATCTTTGCTGTAAGCAGTATCTTTTGAGTAAGCACCAGGACAGTGAACTTCCTCTGCTGTGCTATGCAAATTTGCATATAACAATGCAATCCAAACCTTTACCTACCATAGTCCTTTCTTCATAAACTATGGCTTTCACCCATGCTTGCACCCAGGCTTGCCCATGAGTTCTCCAGTACTGGCTGCCACGGATTTAGCCTCCAACCTGCACTGGGTATACCAGGAGCTCAAGGAACATTTATAGTCTACCAGAGAAGCTTATAAACATCATGCAGACTAGGACTGGCAGGCTGCCCCCAATTTCAACATAGGGGACAATGTGTGGTACTCTGCCAAGAACCTCTATTACATTGGTTGCATTTATGTGATGGAGGGACAATCTAAGCTTCAGGTAATCAAATAATGCCACAATTTGCGACTTGCAAGCCATTTTGGCCAATTCAAGACCTAGTACCTGCTGTTGAGGAACTTCTGGTAGCCAGGCCTACAAGCTTATATCAAGGATTATATAAGATTCTGCAATCCCTGCACCTGTACCAATCACCTGTGATCAAAACCACTACATTTCCTCCAGCGTCTGTCAATGCCTTCACATCTTTGGTCTACTATATCTGTGGACTTCGTTGTAGAACTGCCACGGTTCCAGGGACACTTAGTAATCTTGATTGCCATTGATAACCTAGCAAAGATAGCACATTTTATCCCATATATATACTGTTCCTAGCACACAGGAGACAGCTTGGCTCTTCCTGGAAAATATCTTCCATTACTATGGATTACCAAGGGGCGTTGTCTTGGATGGGAGCCCCAGTTCATCTCCCGATTCTGGCGGGAATCCTCAGACTCCTTGGCATCAAGTCCCTCACCTTGTCTGCCTGTCACCTGCGGACTAAACAGAGAGAGTCAGTCAAATTTGGGAGCAGTATCTTTGCTGTAAGCAGTATCTTTTGAGTAAGCACCAGGACAGTGAACTTCCTCTGCTGTGCTATGCAAATTTGCATATAACAATGCAATCCAAACCTTTACCTACCATAGTCCTTTCTTCATAAACTATGGCTTTCACCCATGCTTGCACCCAGGCTTGCCCATGAGTTCTCCAGTACTGGCTGCCACGGATTTAGCCTCCAACCTGCACTGGGTATACCAGGAGCTCAAGGAACATTTATAGTCTACCAGAGAAGCTTATAAACATCATGCAGACTAGGACTGGCAGGCTGCCCCCAATTTCAACATAGGGGACAAGGTGTGGTACTCTGCCAAGAACCTTAAATCAAGCCACCCATCCTCTATCTAGGCTATCAATACTTGGACCCCTTCTGGATTATAGAATGAGTAATCCAAGTGGCCTTCAGGTTGCAGCTGCCTGAGTCCTTGAAGATCAACCCCATCATTCATATTTCACTTTTAAAGCCCTACACTTTTCACTTTTAAAGCCCGAGAACCCATACACAAACCGCTCCAATCTGCCCCTGCTACCCATAACATTCCACTGACAGAAAGAGTACGTGATCCACAAAATCCTCAACTCTCAGCATGGGAAGGCTCCAATACTGGTGGACTGGAAATGCTATGGCCTGTATGAGCAGTCTGGGGCACATCCCTGACCTATCGCAAGAATTCCACTGGAAGAATCCTGAGAAACCAGGTCCTGAAAGGCTTTCAGGAGGGCAACCAACAGGAATCAGAGCCTGCAGAACCGATTTCTGGGCAACCTAATGAGTGCAGCTAGCCTGTAGTAGGCTGCCTGATTGGCTACACATCCTGTTTGGTTGGAAGAGTCAGCAGACTGGCTCTTTAGCCCAGCAGCAGCAGTTCGGTGACTGCTCAAAACAGTTGATCACAGGCTTCTGTGTCTGTTTGTTTCCAACCTTACTCCTGCCTTATTCCAGTCCTGCTTCTGCCTTGTTCCAGTCCCACTCCTGCCTGGGACCCTCTGCCTTACCTCCCTCCAGATAACTCAGGCCTGATCCTTGGCTCAGATTTCTGGCTACCAACTACTGCTTTAATCACGGGCCTGACTCTTGCTCCAGCTGCTAGGCTTGACTGCTTATGTCTTGGTCACTGACACTAAGGACTAGAAAGCTACCACCATTACAAAGGTATTGTGGAAAAAGATCTTTGTGTGCTATGGATTGCTTTGTAGAATCTACTTAGATCAAGGGAGAGAATTCGAGAGCCATCTTATCAATGAGCCACTGCAGATGGTGGGCCTGAGGAAATCCAGAAACTCTCCCTTTCATCCCTCAGCCAGAGAGATTTAACAGAACATTGTTAAGTATGTTTGAACCTCTGAACCTTGATCAGAAACCCAAGCCAAGTCAACAGTTGCAAGAGGCCAAGAAAACAGAAGTCACAAGGAAAAGCTGAGATAGTCCAACAAAGCCAGATGTGATACCCATCTGAGTGATCAAGCCATACAACCCGCAGACTGGATCCTGATATGAAATCTTGGATGCCAGGGAAAGCATAAGATTGCTGACTGTTGGAAGGCTGAACCCTATATTATAGAAGACATGTTGCTAGACCTTCCTGTCTACCAAGTTTGGCCTGAGGAGGGGAGAAGACATAGGAAGACCCTCCAAAGAAACCATCTTCTGCCCATTGAATAGCTAATTCCCAGTACTGTACTAACACTGCACTACTGACATCTGTCCAAAAACCATCTGTCACTTAGAGCAGGAAGACAGGCAAGAGAACGTCACAGTTTCCATTGCCATCTCTCAGTATAGCTTATTTAGCTGAAGCGGAGGTGGAACCTGTTGCATCTGATGATGACAACAAATGTAGTTTTCCATATGAAAGTTTAGTCTATAAGTGCACCACTCTGTTGGCATTCAGTTGGGAAAAGCCCCATGGAGCATATGAAATTCCAGTCTGGAAGAACCCCTAGTAACTGACCCAGTCCATCCCTGATGTCCCTAGGCATGAACTGAACCCTCAGCCAAACTCTTCATATCACCCAGGAATCCAGAGGAAACAAGGAAAAGATGCAGATCCAGGCATGGAGCAAGAGGTAGGGAGTGCATGCCCTATTGCTGCTGAAGAGCTACCCGTATCTGGGTGCTGTGGGTTAACCTATGACTCTCCTGGTATTTCTTGTAAGGTGCCTTTCTGTGTAGTTCATAAATAGGTGTCAGGAGCTTACTGTCCAGTAGTGGAAACCTCTTTATATTGTCTTCAGGTTTTAGTAGGACAGTGTGTTTGTGTACATTGTGTACATTTAGTAGGACAGTGTGTTTGTGTACATTATTGTAACTTGTATCATGTATTATTTTAAATGTTTATTGAGGTTCTTGATGGGGACATCAAGTTTGCCCAGGCAGGGGAGGGTGTAACCCCATCTGGAGTTGATGGTTCCTCACATATTACTCTAAGCTTCTAAAAGCCTCACCCTTATACTACAGCAGCAATCAACAGAGAAGCTTAGGACTCTATTTTCCAGATTGCCTAAAGTCCAGGGCAGTAACAGAACAAGCTGGAATATACTACCACAACCAACCATAAGCCAGAATTCAGAGACAAAGCGTTAGATTTTACTTTTGGATTTGTCTGCTGTTGGAGTAGAGTGGCAAGAGACGCATCACAGCTTAGGAGATCCCTGGTAAACTTCCTGTTCCTACCCAAAGGGAAACTTTGAACTCTATCAGTTGTTAGTGCAGAGGTGGGCAAACTACAGCCTGTGAGCCACATGCAGCCTGCAGGACCGTCCTGCCTAGCCCCTGAGCTCCAGGCCAGGGAGGCTAGTCCGGCCCCTCCCCTGCTGTCACCCCTCCCCTGCAGCCTCGCCGCGCCGCCAGCGCTCTAGCTCGCTGCTCCTGCCAGGCAGCATGGCAACATGACTGTGAGCTCCTGCTGATCTGAGCAGCATGGTAAGGGAACGGGGGGGGGGGGGTTGCATAAGGGGCACGGGGTCACGGGGGCAGTCAGGGAACAGGGGGGTTGGAAAGGTGTGGGAGTCCTGGGGGCCCTGTTGGGGCAAGGGTGTGGATGGGGTTGGGGCAGTCAGGGGACAAGGAGCAGGGGAGGTTGGATTGGGGGGGATCCTGGGGGGTGGTTGGGACGGGGGTGTGGATAGGGGTCGGGGCAGTCAGGGGACAGGGAGCAGGAGGGTTGGATAGGCGTGGGAGTCCTGGGGGACCTGTTGGTGTGGGGGGTCCTAGGAGGAGGCAGTCAGGGGACAAGGAGCGGGGGGGGGTTGGATGGGTCGGGGGTTCTAAGGGGGGCAGTCAGGGAATGGGAAGTGGGAGGGGGCAGATAGGGGGCAGGGGCCAGGCTGTTCGTGGAGGCACAGCCTTCCCTACCCGGCCCTCCATACGGTTTCACAACCCCGATGTGGCCCTCAGGCCAGAAAGTTTGCCCACCCCTAGGTTAGTGGATTACTGAAAAGTATCAGCCCCACAGAGACCAGCAACCTGGAAAACTGAGGAGCAATTCGGGTCAGGGTACTGAGAGCCATTGGACTGCAGACTAGGGAGCCTTGGAGTGATATTGTTCTTTTAGGAGTGTAGACCTTGTAATAAATCCCATGTCTATTTATTTTGCCTGTGAGTTTTAAGCCAGTTGACGATTACAGTGCCACATTCTGCGGTAAAAAACTGATTCTCAATACACTATCTGCCTAGGCAAGTGGTGGGAAGGAGCTGGATGGTTTGGTTCTGTTGTAAGTGTTGTGAGGTGAAGAGTTTGAGGTAGTGTTGCTATTTTATTGTTTTAGTTACTCCTGTTCTTTCCTTATCCCTTATCCTTTGTTTCCTATGCCTAATAAAGTTCACCCTGTTGTTGTATTGTTACTTTAGGGTTTGTGATAATTTTATTCCTTGTGTATTGGACTGTACTCCTAATATAATAGTTTATAATTATAATTATAATATAATTTGATAGTAATCAGTTTCCCAAAGGACAGTACCTCTTATGTTCAGAGGCAGTAGGAGGGGCCCCCTGGTGTGGAGGCACCAGATGCAAAGATGCATATTTCAGGACCCACTCCCCTGATGTGAGATGGGAAAAGTCACCCAAAGCATCCAGCAACAGGAAGCAGGCTTAAGCCACGCCTCAGGGCTGGGATTACAGTATCATTCTGGAAATCACACTCACTCCATCTTTTGGAAGCTCCTGAACTGGCTGATTATTTTCCGAGAAGCTGGTCTCTCATTAAGTATCTCTTATTTTGTCAATAAACATCTCTGACAAAACACAAGCACCCTTAAAAAACAAAATCTATTCCCCATGTACCATGTTATTTTCCAATTTTGGATGCAAGAAACATTACTGTAGGCATAGACCAGAACACAATTTTATGTTCCCCTCCTAAACTGTATAGAAAGGCTTCTGTATACTCCATCAGCAAACACTAGTAGCTGATGTAGAACATCTCCATCAGTAAATCACAGTGCATTGATTAATTTCTGATGAATAACATTAATACTTTATTTTCCTTTTTGTTAATTAAAAATCCCAGAGAGCCAAACTTTCTCTAATTTTTGCAATTTTTTCATTTTCTACAGTTTGTAGTTTTTAAGTTTGTGTGGCCCAAAAAATTATGAGGGTTAGACTGGAGTGTAATTTTATTTTTGGCCAATTGTAGATTATTAGATAGTTGCCACATTGTTCCTGTCAAGCTGTTGCTATCAATAACAAGACCTAAATCCTTTTCTTTCTTTTTTAAAATGCTGATATAAGCTGGGAGAATTTGTTTTCCTACATGAAATTATCTCAACTGGAATTTAGTCTAGACATTTGGATTGGCAAATACTGTTCTTGATCATATTGATCTTTAATAAACACAAGTGATCAAAGAAAAGGAGTACTTGTGGCACCTTAGAGACTAACAAATTTATTTGAGCATAAGCTTTCGTGAGCTACAGCTCACTTCATCGGATGCATACCGATGAAGTGAGCTGTAGCTCACAAAAGCTTATGCTCAAATAAACTTGTTAGTCTCTAAGGTGCCACAAGTACTCCCTTTTCTTTTTGAGGATACAGACTAACACAACTGCTACTCTGAAACAAGTGATCAGAAACTCACTCCTCTGAAAGATTCTGGCATTATTTTTCTTTAACACAGAGTTGCTAACTCTCATAATGTTATCACAGGTCTCATGATATTTACTATTTTTCTTAAAGCTGAAGCACCTAGAGCTGAGATCTTTCTTTCTTTCTTTCTTTCTTTCTTTCTTTCTTTCTTTCTAGCCCTTTTGATAATGGAGAAGAGCTTGAAAATGTGAACTGAGTGCTTCTTAAAGGCTGAAACACAGAAGGAAAATAAAAAGAACCCCAATTTTATAATATTTAAAAATCTTATGTCAATCTCATGATGGTGGAGGTGAAAAGGGACTGACTGACATGATTTTTGAATCCCTGGATTGGCAGTACTACTAAATACAATGCTGAAAATTGCTTTAGTACTGAGTCAGGTATTTCACCTTCTGAATGTCCAATTCAGTTCCATGCATAATTTGGGTTTTCTTAGACGCCCAACTAAATATTGAACAGGCCAGAATCTACTAAACTTCTGAGACCTGACAAGATCATAGCATGAGATGTTAAGGCTATAGGTAATTATGAACAAAATTAGACATCGTTCATTGTTAAGTCAGAAGTTAAACAAGCTTTTCTCTTTGATATTTGTGGCACCTTAGAGACTAACAAATTTATTAGAGCATAAGCTTTCGTGAGCCACAGCTCACTTCATCGGATGCATTTGGTGGAAAAAACAGAGGGGAGATTTATATGTGTGTATATAAATCTCCCCTCTGTTTTTTCCACCAAATGCATCCGATGAAGTGAGCTGTAGCTCACGAAAGCTTATGCTCTAATAAATTTGTTAGTCTCTCAGGTGCCACAAGTACTCCCTTTCTTTTTGCGAATACAGACTAACACGGCTGCTACTCTGAAACCTCTTTGATATTGTCATCTTGGAATTTTCCCAAGATTCCATCTGTGAGCTTTCTTTCAGACCACCACTCTGATTGATGATCTAAGAAGAGGGATACATACCTTACCATAAAATATACTTAAGATATTTATTTTTATATATTTAAATTCTAGTTCTCTTTTGAGTGATACACATGTGAATTCCACTCTTGGTGTGCATGCGCCCCGTGTGCAGTTGCTGGGAATTTTTCCATCAGTGCTTGGGCTGCTCCTCAGGGCTGCTCGAGTTCCTTCAGCTGCTGTGTTCTGCTGGTGCTGGTATAAAGAGCCCAGCCTACCCCCAGTTCCCTCAGTTCCTTCTTATAGTTCATGATGGTCACTGGAATGGCTCATCTTGCTTTTGCAAGTACTTTCAGTTGATTGTGTTCTCTTGTATTTTGTTATAAATAGTTTAGTGTTATTAAGGTTATTTTAGTGTTCAGTATTCTTAGTTAGGTTTTTACCCCACCTGAGGGTTTCAGTCGATTATCGGTGCCAAAGGATGTCTCGGCTACACGCTTCAAGCTCTGCATTTCCTGCAATATGGCTATGCCCTTGAGCAACTCACACTCAGATTGCTTGAAATACCTCAGGGAAGCTCATACTGGGGAGTGTTGCCAAATTTTCAGCAACTTTCAGCTTTGCACAAAGAAAGATTGAGAGACCAAGCTAAAGTTTCTACTTGTGGAGGTGGTCTTGAGATCTCCATGCGAGCCAGGACGGTTAGACTCAGCACTACGTGCCTTGGTTCAGTAAGGAGTGGGTCTCCTACCATGCCTGAGTTCTGATCCTGCTCACCATCCACAGTGCCTACAAAGAGGAATAACGAACAGACTGCTGAAAGGGGAAGATTCCTGGCACTGAAATCTGCTACACCTGGGGTTAAGAGTAGAATGCAGTCTAAGTATAAGCACTCTGCTTTGGTACTGCAGAAGACAGCACTGTTGACTCCGGTGCCTAGGCAGTTTCAGTTAAGTCCAGAGCCAGAAGGACCACCTTCCACATCTGCAACACTGCACCACACTGTACCAACCTATCTTGTTACCGACCACATCAGAGGTGTTTGCAGCTACCAGGAACCTCCTGACCCTGATGGTGCCAGTATTATCGGCAATACAAGAGTCAATGCTATTGGTGCTAGTGGGCATAGGAGAACCAGCAGGGTTCCTACAGCACTCTATACCATGCCAGCCTCATGTACCCTTCGATACCATCAAAGGGAAAACCCATGATACTTGCCTCTCTGCAGGCCTCTCCACCTTGGCACTGGTTGCATCGGGAACTATGCTCAGTGGAAGGAGAGTCGTCTGCTTCTGAATCAAAGGGTCCTACATTTCCTAACTACAGATTTGCTCTTGCTACCCCTCCTCCATTTATTTCCATCTTTCCATGGATCCTGTCACAGGAGTACTATCGAGTCGTTAGCTAGGAGGTCACTAGGGGCCTACACTTGTCCAATGGCTTTTTTGGAATCCTTGGTGCTTCCCCTCCCCCCATATAAAGATCATATTCCAGGCATTCCTATTTGGTGGCCTTGGAAAGGTGTTTGGCACCTACCTACTGGGAAGCACCCATTCCTGATTCCAGTCCCAAACTTGATAACAGATATCAAAAGCCAGCTCAACTGGACCCTGTGTCTCAAAAAATCTACAGCCACGGCTGGCCTCTTCTTCTTCCTCTTCTGACAAGGCAGTTTCAGGAGGGGGCATCTTGCCTTCCCCAGATGGCTATAAGGCACACCAAGAATTGTTAGAGGGATGTCTTAAGTTTTGGCATACAGGTGGAGAAAGTAAAAGAATCCTAACATTGCTTGCTTGATATTTTAGCCATTTAGGTCCTTCCAGAGTGGCTCTGCCTCTCAATGAAGCCATTATGGACCCAGTTAAGGTGTTATGGGAGACCCCTGCATCTCTTCCCCTCAGTTCAAAAAGGTCCAAGTGCAAGTATTATGTTCCCGCCCAAATATGAGTTCCTTTACTCCCATTCCCCCCTTCCCTGGGGTCCCTGGTAGCATTTGTTGCCAATGAGAGGGAAAGGCAGGGACATCAGGGCATAATCCCCAAATCAAAAGACTCAAAAAAGTTAGACTAGGCTAGGAAGGTTTGTTTTACTTGGGGCTTGCAGCTTAAGGTTGCAAACCAGCATGCACTTTTGGGCAGGTGACTTCAATGTGTGGGACTCCATGCTAAAATTTAAAGACCTGCTTCTAGAAAATGCTAGGCAGAGTTCTCCTTATCGTGGATGGGGTGAAATCAGCCACGAGGGCCTCACTGCAAGCTGCTCTGGATGTGGCTGATCTAGCTGTCAGGTCAATGGCTTCAGCAGTGGCCATGCATAGGAGCTCCTCATTGCAATCCTCTGGGCTCTCACAGGAGGTCCAATAGACTATAATAGCCTTCTCTTGGAGGGATCCTCACTCTCTTTTAAGAGAAGACTGACACTGAGCTCCCTGGGTTAAAGGACTCAAGGTAATCTTCCAGGAAGCACTTCAGGCCTCAGCATCTCCTCCGACATTGTGCTCCAGCTGTCTGACAGGACCTGCAGAGAAAAAAAGAGTAAAGGTTATAGGTGTAGACCACCTCCTTCTCCTACCTCTGAATCAATGCCTGCCCCACCTAGCCATCCAGAGGGTTCTGAACAGGCAGTTTTATGGGAGACTTGAGGACATCATGCCAGTTTCCAGATGCCAGACCCTGTTTTTCCTTTGTTTGCAAACGACCTTTCCCATTTCCTCAGTCCTTGGTCTTGTATCACCATGGACCACTGGGTGATGAGCACTGTAGAAGTGGCATATATGGTCCAGTTTATTTCTACCTCTCCTTCCCACCCTCCCTCCCTGTTGGTCTTCAGGGACCCCTTGCACAAAGAACTTCCTATTCAGTAGGTTCAATCTCTTTCAGGTGGGAGCCATAGAGGAGGTTCCACAGAATTTAAGAGGAAAGGGTTTCTATTCCCGTTCTTTCATAATCCCAAAAGCAAAGGGAAATCTCAGACCTATATTAGATCTGTGCCAGCTCAACAAATATCTCAAAAAGATAAAGTTTTGCATGGTCACCCAGGCATCCATTATTCACTCTCTGGAGACTGGTATACTGCACTCAATATAAGAGATGCCTACTTTCATGTGTCGATATACTGAGGGCACAGAAAGTTCCTCAGGTTTGTAGTGAAGCACCCACATTACTAGTTCACGGTGCTTCATTTTGGCCTCTCTGCTGCTCCTCAGGTGTTCACAAAATGTTTGGTCATGGTTGCAGAGTTCCTGAGGAGATGTGGAGTGCAGGTCTACCCTTACCTGGATGACTGGCTAGTCAATGGCCAGTCCAAAGCTCAGCTTATATCCAGCATATGACTCATTCAGTCAGCCTTCAAGGCCGTAGGCCTACTGATCAGTGTAGACAAGTCTACCCTTTACCCGGTACAGAGGATAGAGTTTATAGGAGTTGTGTTGCACTCTACCCAGGCCAGAGCGTTCCTCCCAGAGGCAAGATTCCAGTCTATTTAGTCTCTCATGACAGACCTCAAGTTTCAATCACAACAGCCTGAAACTATATGAGGTTCGTACGGCACATGGCCTTGTGCACATATGTAGTATGACCCGTGAAGCTGCACCTCAAGCCCCTCCTGACATGGCTCGAATCCGTGTACTTGCCAAGCTGTCTTCATCTGGACACTGTGCTCATGGTACCTTCATAGATTCTAATTTTGCTGAATCGGTAATTGGATCTTTTCAATGTTTGTGTGGGTGTTCCCTTTCTCTGCCGTGAACAGTCAATGACACTGGTCTCAGATGTGTCAGCTCTAGGGTGGGATGCTCACTTGGAGCCCCTCCAAATTCAGGGTCTTTGTCCTCAAGGGAGCTCACTCTTCATACCAATGTCAGAGAGCTCAGGACAATTTGTCTTGCCTGTCAGTCTTTCCTACCTCATATCAGGGGGAGAATCCTATTTGTTCTTACAGACAACACCGCTGCAGTATTTTACCTCAACAGGCAGGGAGGAGCTTGCTCATCCCTCCTTTTTCAGGAAGCAGTTCACCTGTGGGAATTTTGCATAGCCCATTCAATCAACCTTGAGGTCTCTTACTTTTCAGGGGTGTAGAACAAGCTAGAAAACCGCCTGAGCAGGTTACTTTTGAGTCACCATGAGTGGTCTCTTTGCTCAGATGTAACCAGATGCATTTTCCAGCACTGGGGGCCTCCCCAAATAGACTATTTGCAGTCAAGTCCAACAGAAAATGTCAACAGTTCTCCCTGCAAGGTCACATCCAAGCTTCATAATAGGTACCTTCCTGCTACCCTGGACATAAAAGCTTTACTACAATTTCTCCTCAATTCCACTCCTATACAGAGTGCTACTAAAGATCAAATGGGATCATGCCCAGATTATGTTAATAACCCCAGTGTAGCCCAGCCAACACTAGTTCTCCATGCTACTGGACTTCTCAGTGGGAACTCAAATCTCACTCGGATTTGATTTCTCAAGACCACAATCAGATGCTCCACCTGAACCTGCAATCCCTTAATTTAACATTCTGGAAGCTCCAAGGCTAAATCTCAGCGAGCAGGCTTGCTCAGAGCAAGTTTTCCAGATCTTACTAAGTAGCAGAAAGCACTCACAAGGGCCAGTGAACTGTCAAAATGAAAGCGGTTTCGTATCTGGACTTGTCAGACCGGGGTCTCATTGATGCACTCATCCATCCAACATGTAGTCAACTGTCTGCTGAACCTGAAACAGCAAGACCTTAGCTATTTTCTCTATCAAGATTTACCTGACAGCAATATCAGCTTTCTACCCTTGCTAAACTGAACTAAAACAACAGTCAACATTCCATTCAAGCCACTGGCAATGTGGGTATGATCCAGACCTAACATTCGTGTCTAAAGACCAAAGTGGTAACACTCACATCATAGCATTTCCAAACAGCCTACGCAGGTCTATAATGATCTATGTAGGCATAGAAATTTCTGTGTTCTTTCCGAAGCAAGTATCACGATGGAATTTTGCTAAAGCTGATTGGGATGCCTAAAAACAGACTGTAGATAAAACTGTTGCAAGAATTCCAGCAAGACCAGAATGCTATCAATGGTTTGCAGGGCTCCTGAAAGTAGCAGGAAAGAAGAATATTCCCCGAGGATTCCGGAAAAAGCAAACTACCTGCTGGACGAGAGAGATGCAGGAGTTGCTCTGGAAATACAATCAGACCAGGAGCTCTCGTACTTCAAAAGCCCTGCTACACTTTATGGCTTTATTGCGTGCAAAACCTTGATTTTACATGTTCAAGTCATCAAGGCTGGACACTACTACAACGTCTTGAGGCCACTAATTCCACAGAGTACTGGCCACCAAATATCTGGCCAAATTCAATTGCCTCCAAATTGGTGGAGAACACAAAAGGACCACATGATAAGCACACAAGAAGAGAAGTGTATCAACAACTTTACCGAAAACTTGCCTCAATCCCCTGAGAAGAACCTTCCACTATCAGCATCGGGGAAGGAAAATAAAGACTTGCAATGAAAAAAGGGAAGACTGCAAGCCCTGATGGTATTCCATCAGAATTCCTCCACCATCTCAGCCCCAAAGGACTCCAGTGGCTCGCAACATTGTACTCCACTACCTTAAGGACAGTACAGATCCCTGAAATATGGCGTGAGGCAATGGTAATTGCCATTCCGAAGCCTGGAAAGCTCCTTGATGAAGCAGGAAGCTATAGGCCAAATTCTCTATTATGTACAACCTATAAACTACTTGAACGTATCATCCTCAAAAGAATACTCCCTTGTACTGTTGGCAGGCTTCCGGTCAAAACGTAGTTGTTGTGACCAAGTTCTGGCACTCACAACTCACATTGAGGCAGGTTATCAAAAAAACCTAAAGACTGGCGCAGTATTTGTTGACCTGTCATCTGCGTATGATACTGTATGGATTAAGGGCCTGATGCTGAAACTTGCTAAAATTATACCCTGCTACGAAATACTTTGCCTGCTTTTAGAGAAGCAGCCATGTTAGTCTGTATTCGCAAAAAGAAAGGGAGTACTTGTGGCACCTGAGAGACTAACAAATTTATTTGAGCATAAGCTTTCGTGAGCTACAGCATCCGATGAAGTGAGCAGTAGATCACGAAAGCTTATGCTCATATAAATTTGTTAGTCTCTAAGGTGCCACAAGTACTCCTTTTCACTTTGCCTGCCGTGGACCAGGCTGAGTAACACCCCATATCATAAACAGTGGGCTAGCACAAGACTCTGTATTTGCGCCAACCTCTTTTAATATTTACATAAGTGACATGCCTCCAACTAAATCACGAACATTTGGATATGCACATGATCTTGCCATGACAATCCAAGCATTAAACCTCCATGACATTGAGAAAGCATTAACTGAGGACCTCCAAAATATGGAACAATATTTCTGGAAATGGAGGCTCAAACCAAACCCTGGAAAAACAATAGTAAGCACATTCCATCTTGATAATAAGAGTGCCAAAAACACACTGAAAGTAGATTTCTGTGGTAAAAATGTGCAACACGATTACACTCCAACATATCTCGGAGTGAAACTCGACCGCACCCTCTCCTTCTATGATCATCTTGAGAAGGTAGCTGCAAAAATAAAAATGAGATCCAACATAATCCAGAAACTAGCAGGTCCAACCTGGTGTGCATCAGCATCAGTGTTGCAAACATCTGCAATAGCATTTATATATTTAATAGCTGAATATTGTGCACCGGTATGGAGCAGATGCAGCCACACATGACTTGACACAGCTAAATACAGTGATGCGGTGCATCACGGGAACCCTTAAGTCAATTCCAAAATCATGGCTACCTGTCTAACATCACTCCCCTGCCGATACGCAGAACTGCTGCAACATTCTGCGAAGCTTAGGGTTCCAGGAAAAGTGAATCCAGGAAAACAGATGTCCATGATGTCTATTCACCAAGAACTTGACAATGTCCCCCCTCCCCACAACATCTTAAATCCCTTAAGCCTTTCTGGGAATATTTGTTTAGTTTCATGCAGTCAGGCTATGATCAGAAGGAGGCTTGGAAAGCAGATTGGGCTAAACAAGCACCTTGTGCCAGATCCCATGCAGAAGATTGGGCTAAGCAAAAAATAAGCACCTTGTGCCAGATCCCATGCAGAAGGTTTCTGGGTTTGACCTTCCATGGTCAGCTGGTCAACTCTGAACTGAATTCAAACCAGCCATAGTAGATATCTAATGCTCAAATGGAAAATCAAGGACTCCCCGGTATGTGAGTGTGGTTCCCCATAATATATTGTCAAACATATCACTACCTACTGCCCAACTTATAAGTATAAAGGAGGCATTACTGCAATAAATTCTGCTACTTGTGATGTAGCCATTTGGCTCGATCAACTGCTGGTGAAATTATAGGTTTCAGTTGCTGCTCTACACCAGCCATATGAAAGAAGAAGATGACGACCCTCGCTGGGATAACTTCTGTTTTTTCTAACAACATGACAATGACATTGCACCCTCAATTAAAAGAACCTGTTCCCCCATGGGACTTGAACTTGGTCCTGTCTAAACTTGTGGGCCATTTGAGACTTTGGAAATGTGCTCCGTACTACACCTTTCATGGAATGTGGTTTTCCTAATTGCTATCACTTCTGCCAGAAGAGTCTCTGAACTGCATGCCCTTTCATCTGAACCACTATATACAGTCTTCTTTAAAGAGAAGGTATACTTATACTCTCATCCAAGTGTTGTCCCTAAAGTAGTTTCAATTTTTCATATCAGTCAACCAATTTACTTATCTGTATTTTACCCAAAACCACACACAAATAGGGACGAGCAAAGGCTACACATATTGGCTGTTAGATGAGCATTGGTGTTCTATATAGACAGGACCAGATTGTTTCAGTGGTCCACTCTTCGTGGTTATAGCAGACAGAATTAAATATCTTCCAATCTCCTCACAGATAATTTGATATTGGATAACTTCTTGTATCAGCTGTTGTTATGACCTGGCAGGTATTTCTCCACTAGACAAGTTGACAGCTCACTCCACAAGAGTGCAGGCATCCTCAGTAGCATTCCTAGTGCAGATCCCTATCCAGAACATTTGTAAAGTAGCAACCTGTTCATTGGTGCACACTTTCTGCTCTCATTATGCCATCACCCAGTACTCTAGAGATGATGCTATATTTGGTCGTGCTGTACAACAATCTGTATGTACATGAACTGTGATCCCTCCACCTATATTACTGCTTGGGAGTCACCAAGAGTGGAATACACATGTGCAATCACTGAAAGAAAAAAACCTGTTACTAACTTTTCATAACTGTTGTTCTTCGAGATGTGTTGCACATGTCCATTCCATGGCCCTTCCCCCACCCTCTCTACATTGGAGTTTCCAGAAAGAAGGAACTGAGAGAGCTTGGGGTAAGCTGGGCTCTTTATACTGGCACCAGTGGCACACGGCAGCAGAGGGTGCTCAAGCTGCCCTGCTGGTTACCACTGAGGGAAAAATTTCCAGTGACTGTGCATGGGGCACGAACACATCAAGGGTAGAATGGACATGTGTAACACATCTTGAAGAACAACAGTTACAACAGGTTAGTAACCATTTTTCAGTCAAAGTTGCATTGCCTTTTACCCACCTCTTAATTCTAAATTATTATCTTTTACTCTGTCATATGTGACTCTTCACTCATATGATTCTGTCCAGTGTTACAGAAACCTTTGTTTTGAGTCCAGACAGGTGTTCTTGGTTTTAAATGTGTCTGAATTTTGTTTTATTATGGTGCTATTTCTAAATACTTTGAGATCTACTGATTAAAAGCACTAAATAAGAGCTGGGTGGTGGTGTTATAGTTGATGAAACAACATATTTGCATGTATACAGTAGAACCCTCTTATAGTAAAATATTGTCTTTTATATTCTCAAAAAAGCTGCACTGCAATTGCAGGAAGCTCTAGATGCTGTGTTTATGTGGGTCAGGAGGAGTATGATTGCTGAAGGGCACGAGCCTCTGGGGATATGTTTATATAGCATCTGGGAGTGAGCTGCCTAGCCTTGGTCCACAGATGCATGTTAGCAGGGCTCATGCTAGCACACTATTGTTAGCTGTGTAGATAGTGCTTTGTTATTGCGACTTGGACTAGAGCTTGGGCTCTGAAGCCTAGGATAGGGTGTCGGCTAAAAATAGCATGCTAGTGCAAGCTCAGCTACCACAAGTCTGTGGTCTCGGGCCGGGAGGCTTGCTCCCAGATGCTGTGTAAACATATCCTGGAAGACTATATTCCAGAGTAGCAGCCGTGTTAGTCTGTATTCGAAAAAGAAAAAGGAGTACTTGTGGCACCTTAGAGATTAATAAATTTATTTGAGCATAAGCTTTCGTGAGCTACAGCTCACTTCATCGGATGCATCCGATGTAGCTGTAGCTCACGAAAGCTTATGCTCAAATACATTTGTTAGTCTCTAAGGTGCCACAAGTACTCCTTTTCTTTTTGGAAGACTATAGTTTCACTCCTGTCAGGGAGCTGCAGTAGCAATATCACCTTCTTTTCACTCCCACTGGGAACAGTTGCAGCAACAGCTAGAAGCAAAGGATCCTTTCTTACCCTTTCTACACAGCATAGGGACAAATCATCTTCCTTGTTGATTCAGAGCAAGAGGGGACATGATTGTTCCTTTGGAATGCAGCACTGAGCACCTGTCTGGTAAGTGATAATTGCTGCATTCTTAGAGGATTAGCACAGGAAAAGCCTTTTACAGTGAAGTGAAGTTGCAATATAATTGAAGTGAATATGCAATAAAATGTAATGATGGAATTCAGGACTTTCACTCTACTATAATTTAATGTGTCTCTGTAACAATTGTGTTGAGGAGAAAGTGTGTTGAGGAGTATAGATATGTTGTTTGTAAGTACTCAGCATTTCAGAAAATAAATTATTTCATAGTACTTTTTTTCCTCCATCAAGGCTATTGTGGTGACTGATGGAGAACGTATTCTTGGCCTTGGAGACCTTGGCTGTTATGGAATGGGAATACCAGTTGGTAAATTGGCCCTTTACACAGCATGTGGAGGAATGAAACCACAGGAATGTCTGCCTGTAATCCTGGATGTGGGAACTGATAATGAGGTAAATACTTTTCCTAGGTTGCATGAACATTTCACATATTTTAGGAGCAACAGGCTGAACTGTATAATTGTATTTATCTGTTCTATTAAAAGGTAAAGTAAGAATTTTGGGTGAGTATATTATTCCCTTTTTGTCTTATTTTTCCCTCATGTGAGTACTTATTCTCCTTCTTACTTGTTGTATATAATTATTCTTTAATACAGTTTTATTAAATTTACCAATATATTTAATAGAGTCTGTATACTGATATCTTTTTACTGACAATTTAGTACATTGAAAAGGCCCAGATGGCACAGGACCATTGATTGTGGAGATTTCACAATGCACCTGAAACCTACCCTTCACCAGAGGTCCTACAGGTGACCAGCACATCCCCAAAAGTGGATTGCACTGACTTAGGTGGGCAATTGGTGCATGCCCAGTGCAGCCTTCCCTGCATGGCAATTATATAGCCCACAGTGAGATTAGGCCCTGGAAAGGGACACTTCTTGGGAAGTGAATTCCCTTGGGGTGCAGCATCCCTCACACAGAAACTTTCTGTGCCAACTGGGGTTGAACTCTGTCCACTATGACTATCTTGTAAGGATGCCCAAAATTTACTGCTATCTCTTTATGAGCAAAGGTCCTATTTAATAACATACTTCCAAATAATTCATTAATGCCTCTAGTCCCAGTTTCTTTTCTTCCACACACATGAAGAGAAACTTGATGGTTTGTGAGATGTTCACTGTTGTTTTCATAGGGTGAAATCCTGGTTTCACTCAAGTCAGTGGAAAAACACCCATTAACTTCTATGGTGTATGGATTTGACCTTTAGTTTCTTTATCCTGTATTTTTTTCATTTTAGTATAAGAGTTGGTGTGAAAACTGGACTTTCAACCAAAGTGAAAATTTTTGTGAAACATTTTAGTTTTGGTCAAAAAATTGTGGTTCATTGAGTGATTTCACACATGTTCCACTAGGTATGTGCCTGCCCAACACACTGGGGTCAGAGAGTTTTCTGCAGTGACTTCAAAACATTGTCTATACAGCTATTTTTAGAGCACTGGTGCAAACTCTGCTACCCAAGTCTGAGAACCCAGGCTGTGAGGCTCGTTCCCATTCATTCCAAAATGCTGTGTAGCCATACCTACCTGTGTCATCTTGGCAATGTATCTTTTTAGCTGCACCTCTGAACATTAAAATTAGTCTACTTTTGAAATATATTTATGTCTAGTCCATAGGATAGCAGTGAAAATTGTGTTTTTTCTTGCAAGAATAGAAAATAATAAAGAATTGATTGTGTACATTGTCCTGATCTCTTTGATATCTGGTAAGTATGTAAGTATAGTAGAGGATAGACAGTTCAATATTTTTTTGTATACACAGGCATACAGTTCTAAAAAATATATTCTTTATGAGATCAGTGATTTTAGGACACTCCAAGTGCACTCAGTGGGTCTCTTTTCCAACGTGGTTAAAATTGTTAAAAGACTGACAGGAGAAGAAGTAAGATGTCCTACAGCAACTTTTTCAGATACAGATGTTGCAGATTATAGATGAGGGAGGAAGAGTATATTACTGGAACCCCCAAAATGTAGTAAAGAGCATGAGGTGACACTATTTGGAACTCGTTCATTCAACAATAACTAACATTTGAAAACCCATTATGCCAATAAAGATTTTTGCTCCATAAGTGATATGGAAACCATAAAAAAATATATATAGTTCAGTGACATAAGGAATGTACTGGTTGCTTTAATGCAGAGTAATTGCTGTATCAGTATGTTCCATAAGATCTCCACATAAAAGGCCGTGATGGCACCTTACTTCTGCACAGTTAATTTACACACCAGACTTTTTCTAGATTTCTTTTGTAGAATCATATTAACATAGGGCTGGAAGGGACCTTGAGAAGTCATCCAGTCCCACCAGAGGCAGAATCAAGTAAACCTAGACCATCCCCGATATCTGTTTGTCTAACCTGTTCTTAAAAACTCCAACTACCCTTATACTTAGAAAGCTTTTCCTAATGTCTAACCTAAACCTCCCTTGCTGCAGATTAACCTCATTACTTCTTGTCCTACCTTCGGTGGACAGGGAGAACAATTGATCACAGTCCTCTTTATTACAGCTCTTAACATATTTAAGACTATTTTCAGGCCCCCCTCAGTCTTCTTTTCTCAAGACTAAACACACCCAGGTTTTTTTAACCTTTCCTCATGGGTCAGGTTTTCTAATCCTTTTAACATTTTTGTTGATCTCTTCTGGACTTTCTCCAGTTTGTCCACATCTTTCCTGAAGTATGACTCCCGGAATGTTTGTGAATATGAACATAAGAGTTTGCAAAATTTCAAGGGGAACTAGTGAGAGACTGTTACCTAAAACAGACAGTGTTTCCCTTCACTTGGGTTGATATAACAATTTGGCAGCATTTCATTTTCAGTAAATTGATGGAAACCTTTAAATTCTTTCTTGAGGTTTGTTAATCTCTTGCTTAATGCAAAGTTTCAGTATGTCTGGTAATGCTCTCAGAAACAGCCTCAACTATAATGTACTAAAAGGTTATTTCTACTTCATTTCTAACTCATGGGTATCAGAAGCTTACTGGTAAATCTAAATAAAACAACATGAGCATATATCCGTTCAATCTCAGGCCTACCATAACAGCTCATCTTTTATTAACACAAACATAGCACTGAAAACAATCTTTGACCAAGTTATGGTTTGCTTTTGGGGGGGGAGGGGGTTAAAAAAATTACTTTACATCAAAGTCTATTCTATGAATTCATAGCTTTCAACTTCTCATCTATAGTAACTTAGTCAGGACTACACATGGAAAGTAATGAAGCAGAAGAGGAAGAGTAAATGAAATTGCAGACCTTTTGAGGTGCAAGACATGCAGTAATATCAAAAGACCTTACTGCATAGTTTAATTTCAGCCAAATCTAAATCAAAGATTTATGGTTGTGATTTCAGTGCATGGAACCAAATCAACAGCTTGAATGGGCTTTTGTACTTTATTAAAGGCAAGATATCAATAATATTATTAGGTAGACATAATAAATAGTTTCAGGATTTTTTTTACACATCCTGTCTGAGGCAAAGTTATTTTAGAATATCAGTGTAAAAATTGTGATAACCCTAGGGCCTTGGTTAAAATAGGTATTTTACTGTTTTTCATGGAGCTTCTATGTGGCTCCTACTGTTTTGGTTGTTTAACCGACAGAATATTTCTTAAATGGCCCTACAGATGATTTTTATAAAACCTATGTTGTATAGGAATATTTACAAATAAGAACACCAGTAAACACACACACACACAAAATATACAGGTAGCCCTACATATTTTAGGTGTGGTGTTATATTCAGTGATGGACACAGGTACTCGTGCAGTATTGCAGTATACTGAGAGATCCACAAATAATTGGTTTTTGGATACAGGTGGGTATTTTGTGAAGAATTGCAATATGGAGGTAAATACATAGGTGTTATATATTAAGTATTCAAAGGAGAGAATGGCATTTTTTAGATAAAATACAGTGTAGTTTGAGCTTGAAGATGTTACTGTTTTGTCTTTGTTTCTTGCACATTACACATTGTACATTGGTTAAACGCCAATACCCTTCAAACCTGGTGTTTAATCATCTAATTAGAGTACTGTTGCACATTTCATTTTTCTTGTATTTTGTTCACCTGCATTATGATTGTAGAGTTTTCTCTTGTGAGCAATGGAATGGGAGTGCATTTCCTGGTTCATATTAATAATCTGAGATCCTAAATAATTTTTTTGTTGTTTTATAAATGTTAGGGGAGTGCTGCATAGGGCATAATAGGCTTGTTGTTCTTGTTGTTTAAAACTGAAGATTTTGTCCAAAACCTGAAAATTTTGATTGAGAAATGCTGTCCAGTATCTAATGGGAGTTGTAGACTGCTCTGATGCACCACATCTCACTTCTTGCTGAGTTGCTGAGGTGCACCATGGGAGATGTAGTTTGGCCAGGGATTCCAGTCCAGAGAGGAGAATGGGGCATGAGGCAGCCTGGTATACTTTCCAAATCTAAAATTTTTCAGTTTGGGGATTTTTTGTTGTTTATAGCAATGTGTTTTGGGTTTTTTGTTTTGTTTTGACAAAAAGTCAATTTTTTCCGTGAAAAGCTGGCAAAAAAATTGTCTAACTGAAAACTCAATTTTCAATCTAAAAATAGTTTCAATGGAAAATGTTCATCCAACTTTAATAATCTACTGTACCTGCCCACATCCTCTTCAGCAAAGGTTGAAACTGCTTGAATATATTTAATTTTTGATTATGGAAGTGTAGAAGAATTAGTTTCTGTTGGAATTCTCCCAGTGTTTGAGAGTAGTAAGTTATAGAAAATATCTGTTCAGAAGTCTTCTTGTGTGGCACCCTGAAATTCTGTTTTCTGTTTTTTATGTATGGGTTGTCGGTTATCTATCTTAACGTTATTTAGAACTGCATGAGAATGGCAATTTTTTCTATAGATCTGCTCTTCAGAATCATTAGTTTGTTTTCAAACTGGATTACTGTTTTGGTGTGGAGGCAACTATTATTGATTTTTCTCATTCCAATAATACTTGTATTACAATAATGCCAGAGTCCTCAGTCTGGATGATGGCCCTTATTGTGTTTGGGGCCCCATTATATGCTTAACACAATGTCATGGTCCTATTCCTTGAATAACTTACATTTTAAAGAGATAGATGGCATACCAAGAGTTGGGGAAAGGAATATAATCATATGTGATTTTTATATATCTGTGCATTTTTCTTATTTTTCTAAATAGTTAAAATAAATGCCAGTTATTCCCATCTGGCCATCAGTGTACCTATCATTATGTTTTAATACTTTGCATTCATATATGTGGAATCTTATGTCCACGAAAATAGATATGGATTTAATGTATCCTGGATGTTAAAACAGGCCACAGGGAAGATTTGTTGTCAGCAACAAAAATGTTAATAGAAACCACTACTGGATACAAAGCTGTTTACTGTAGCACAGGTTTTGGAGTACTACGTTGTATTTGGAAACCACACTTCCTGTTTAATCTTGTGTGATGGTTTGCTTGTCAGCCTGTACCTGCCTTTTGGCTGTTTTATTTCTCCACAAAGTTCTTTATCTTGTATTCAAATTTCTATCTGTGGGCTAAATCTGTTTTCTAAGTTGTCTTTTTTTCTTTGAGTTTGTACAGTATATATGTACGTTCATACTATATATGAGTTCATATAGAGTAACAGATATTAAATGCAAAAAAAGTTAACATTAAAACTAGTAAGCTCGCTTGTTTAGGAATAGCTCTTTTTGGAATATGGTTCAATCTTCAAAAATGGCTTCTTTCTCCTCAAGCAGAGGTTGGGAAACGTGCTGAAGTAGAACCCACAGCTCTGAGAAGAAGTGAGTAATGTGGAGATAGCGTGGTATCAGACAACATTGATCTGTTTTGGTTTTAATGAGAAATCTTAGTAAGGTCCAAAGGGACTTTGTGCCATTAAATTTTTCTTACAAGACTCACAAAACTGAATTTGTTTGCCAAAATAATATATAATTATTCTTAATGTCTTTGAAAGTGAATATCTAGTAAATTTTAGAAATCACTTCTTTAATTAAGAATGTAAGATCAAAAAGGTGTCAATATTTTAATTGAACAAAATATAAATTTCTTAAATACATTTCATATAATTTTGAGTATGTAACTTTAATATGGCATTATCTTATGTTTACTATGGGCTACATTGTCATTTTTCATCTAGCCTTGAGCCAGGGTGGTGAGCCAGGGTGGTAAACCTGGGTCATAAACCTGGGTGTCATCTTCAGCTTGGACTTCTCTCTAGATCCTCACTTCCAGGCTATGTCTTAAGTCTTGCAGATTCTTTCTACATAACATTAAGATATTACCTTCCCTAGCCATTCATGCAGCTAAAACTCCCTTCCAAGCTCTCATCATCTCACGTCCTGATTACTGCAACATCCTTTTCTCTGGCCTTGAAAAATGCAGTCTTGTCCTGTTCATTTCCATTCAACTCCTATAAAGATCGTTTTCCTAGCTGGTTGCTTTGACCATGTCACCTTTCTGTTTGCATCCCTCAGTGGCTTCCCGTTCTTCATCAGATCAAACATAAATATCACAGGATGGCCAGCCCCTTTAAGGGACATGGTTCCACTCCCACCTGTGACACGCTTAACTCACTGCCCCAGGTAGAGAGAATGAATGTCACATGACAGATGAGTCATGTGGCTAAATGAATTCTGTAGGGGTAGATAAGAGATGCTGTGAAGGTGAAGGAAGAGGAGACCTTGAGTCCTGTCCAAAGAGAAGGGAGAAGGAAGGTAGGAAGGCCTGAGAGTTGCTGTTCTCAAACGAGTGCAGAGAACTAGTAACAGCTAGCAAGCTGAAATGTAAGGAAAGACTTGGCCGAAGAGCGAGCCTCAGTAGGAAGTTTTGTTTCCCTTTTGAACTCTGTTAATAAATCAGACCAAAAGAAGAGGGGGTTGTTATTGTATGCATAAAAGACTTTAAGAGTTACTGAGAAGCCCAAGAAGGGAAACTGGGGCAATGGCTAGCCTGAAGCTAGACCAGGTAGGTGGTGAGGCTACATTAAGCTACTTATCTTCAGCATCAAAACCTTTCACAACATATTCCCAACCAACCTATCATATTTCATTCAGTATTGAGAGGTTGACTTCCACCTCCAATCACTTATGATGCTAGCCTCCATCACCCACTTTTTAAATTTTAAAATGCGCACCTTCATGCTTTCTCCCATGCTGCCCATCATGCTTGGGAGGATCTTGCCGTAAACATATGCAAAGCCACTTCATTGTTCTTCAAATCCCTCCTTAAATTTCTTCTTTCCTGTGATTCCTACAAGCAAATTGACAGCAGTTATGCTACTGGCATGCTAAGGCCACTGCTTATCATGCTGAACAATATTGTGTTATTGTTTCGTTGTACAGAAGATACCACCTAATAGCAACCTAGTTAATAACAACTTTCCTTTAATGGAAATATTTTTCCTGGAACCAATACTGTCAAATTGACTACAGTGTTAATTGGTCCAGATATTGGCATCAGGCTTACCATTTACTGGCAAAAAAATTTTTGGTTATGCATCCACACAGGCCGCCAGTACTCCCACTCCAAGTTGAAAGCCCAGCTACAGGCAGGTTTGCAGGACTGTAGCCAGGTATGGAAGTGCTGCGCACCAGTGTAGGCTGCAGGCAGGGCAGTAGTGGGGAGAGGGTTGCTATTACTTCTAAGACCATGCGTCAGACTTTTCTGGCCTCTCTCTGCTACATGCTGTTTGTGCTCCCCAGTCTCCCAAATGGCCACATGCTCAGAATGCATCTGATTGCCATATTTGGGGTCAGAAAGGAATTTCCCCTAAGGTCAGGTTCGTCAGAGACCCTGGGAGGCTTTTGCTCTTAAAATGGTGGGTGGTCAAGCTGAGGAATTGGAAGATGCAAAATGTTGGCTGTAGGTAGCACAGACAGAGAGATGTGTGATGTCTTCACAAATGTAACATATATGACCATTTGTGCAGTCACATAATTGTGTTTATAAATAAGAGTCCTGGATATAGCAGATGGATTTTGGGGAAGGGACACTTTAGCAAATATGACCTATATGGTGCCTTAAGCTTAAAATATTTTATCCACACTATTTGTGGATAGTTCAGGATTTTTCAGAGGACTTCAGAGGACTTGTTTGATTCCTACAAATTTTTGAAGGCTCCTGTAGAAAGATGGAAATTCATAGGTACTTTGCATGAGCTTTGTCATATACTGCAGATGGCAACTGTCACATAATTATGCCAGGTTTCAGAGTAGCAGCCGTGTTAGTCTGTATTCGCAAAAAGAAAAGGAGTACTTGTGGCACCTTAGAGACTAACAAATTTATTAGAGCATAAGCTTTCATGAGCTACAGCTCACTTCATCGGATGCATTTGGTGGAAAAAACAGAGGGGAGATTTATATACACACACAGAGAACATGAAACAATGGGTTTATCATACACACTGTAAGGAGAGTGATCACTTAAGATAAGCCATCACCAGCAGCAGGTGGGGGGGGAAAGGAGGAAAACCTTTCATGGTGACAAGCAAGGTAGGCTATTTCCAGCAGTTAACAAGAATATCTCAGAAACAGTGGGGGGTGGGGTGGGGGGGGAGAAATAACATGGGGAAATAGTTTTACTTTGTGTAATGACTCATCCATTCCCAGTCTCTATTCAAGCCTAAGTTAATTGTATCCAGTTTGCAAATTAATTCCAATTCAGCAGTCTCTCGTTGGAGTCTGTTTTTGAAGCTTTTTTGTTGAAGGAAAGACACTCTTAGGTCTGTAATCGAGTGACCAGAGAGATTGAAGTGTTCTCCAACTGGTTTTTGAATGTTATAATTCTTGACGTCTGATTTGTGTCCATTCATTCTTTTACGTAGAGACTGTCCAGTTTGGCCAATGTACATGGCAGAGGGGCATTGCTGGCACATATCACATTGGTAGATGCGCAGGTGAACGAGCCTCTGATAGTGTGGCTGATGTGATTAGGCCCTATGATGGTATCCCCTGAATAGATATGTGGACAGAGTTGGCAACGGGCTTTGTTGCAAGGATAGGTTCCTGGGTTAGTGGTTCTGTTGTGTGGTGTGTGGTTGCTGGTGAGTATTTGCTTCAGATTGGGGGGCTGTCTGTAAGCAAGGACTGGTCTGTCTCCCAAGATCTGTGAGAGTGATGGGTCGTCCTTGAGGATAGGTTGTAGATCCTTGATGATGCGTTGGAGAGGTTTTAGTTGGGGGCTGAAGGTGATGGCTAGTGGCGTTCTGTTGTTTTCTTTCTTGGGCCTGTCCTGTAGTAGGTGACTTCTGGGTACTCTTCTGGCTCTGTCAATCTGTTTCTTCACTTCAGCAGGTGGGTATTGTAGTTGTAGGAATGCATGATAGAGATCTTGTAGGTGTTTGTCTCTGTCTGAGGGGTTGGAGCAAATGCGGTTATATCGTAGCGCTTGGCTGTAGACAATGGATCGAGTTGTATGATCTGGATGAAAGCTAGAGGCAAGTAGGTAGGAATAGCGGTCAGTAGTTTTCCGATATAGGGTGGTGTTTATGTGACCATCGCTTATTAGCACCGTAGTGTCCAGGAAGTGGATCTCTTGTGTGGACTGGTCCAGGCTGAGGTTGATGGTGGGATGGAAATTGTTGAAATCCTGGTGGAATTCCTCAAGAGCTTCTTTTCCATGGGTCCAGATGATGAAGATGTCATCAATGTAGCGCAAGTAGAGTAGGGGCATTAGGGGACGGGAGCTGAGGAAGCGTTGTTCTAAGTCAGCCATAAAAATGTTTGGCATACTGTGGGGCCATGCGGGTACCCATCGCAGTGCCGCTGATTTGAAGGTATACATTGTCACCAAATGTGAAATAGTTATGGGTCAGGACATAGTCACAAAGTTCAGCCACCAGGTTAGCCGTGACAGTATCGGGGATACTGTTCCTGACGGCTTATAGCCCATCTTTGTGTGGAATGTTGGTTTACAGGGCTTCTACATCCATAGTGGCTAGGATGGTGTTTTTAGGAAGATCACCAATGGACTGTCGTTTCATCAGGAAGTCAGTGGTGTCTCGAAGATAGCTGGGAGTGCTGGTAACGAAGGGCCTGAGGAGGGAGTCTACATAGCCAGACAATCCTGCTGTCAGGGTGCCAATGCCTGAGATGATGGGGCGTCCAGGATTTCCAGGTTTATGGATCTTGGGTAGCAGATAGAATACCCCAGGTCGGGGCTCCCGGGGTGTGTCTGTGCGGATTTGTTCTTGTGCTTTTTCAGGGAGTTTCTTGAGCAAATGCTGTAGTTTCTTTAGGTAACTCTCAGTGGGATCAGAGGGTAATGGCTTGTAGAAAGTGGTGTTGGAGAGCTGCCTAGTAGCCTCTTGTTCATACTCCGACCTATTCATGATGACGACAGCACCTCCTTTGTCAGCCTTTTTGATTATGATGTCAGAGTTGTTTCTGAGGCTGTGGATGGCACTGTGTTCTGCATGGCTGAGGTTATGGGGTAAGCGATGCTGCTTTTCCACAATTTCAGGGGATACCATCATAGGGCCTAATCACATCAGCCACACTATCAGAGGCTCCTTCACCTGCGCATCTACCAATGTGATATATGCCATCATGTGCCAGCAATGCCCCTCTGCCATGTACATTGGCCAAACTGGACAGTCTCTACGTAAAAGAATGAATGGGCACAAATCAGACGTCAAGAATTATAACATTCAAAAACCAGTTGGAGAACACTTCAATCTCTCTGGTCACTCGATTACAGACCTAAGAGTGGCTATACTTCAACAAAAAAGCTTCAAAAACAGACTCCAACGAGAGACTGCTGAATTGGAATTAATTTGCAAACTGGATACAATTAACTTAGGCTTGAATAGAGACTGGGAATGGATGAGTCATTACACAAAGTAAAACTATTTCCCCATGGTATTTCTCCCTCCCACCCCACCCCCCACTGTTCCTCTGATATTCTTGTTAACTGCTGGAATTAGCCTACCTTGCTTGTCACCATGAAAGGTTTTCCTCCTTTCCCCCCCCCCCCGCTGCTGGTGATGGCTTATCTTAAGTGATCACTCTCCTTACAGTGTGTATGATAAACCCATTGTTTCATGTTCTCTGTGTGTGTGTGTGTGTGTGTGTGTGTGTGTATAAATCTCTCCTCTGCTTTTTCCACCAAATGCATCCGATGAAGTGAGCTGTAGCTCATGAAAGCTTATGCTCTAATAAATTTGTTAGTCTCTAAGGTGCCACGGGTACTCCTTTTCTTTTTGTCAATACTGTATGAGAAAATAGACCTTTCTTTCTCTTTTCCAAGCTGCCAAGTAACTGTAATATTAAAGAACTGTGATTTGAATGGTAACTTTTTCATGTGGATATTAAGCATTGAATAAAAAAAGCGCTCTGTTCAGAAGAAGCATGTTAATATATGTAGCATGCCAGTATGGAACTGGGAAAAGAACAATTTTATTTTAGTTAGTAAAATCTCCTCCTGATCTTAGCAAAACATTTACTCTAATGCAACATATTGCAGTCAATATTTCATAGATTCATAGATATTAAGGTCAGAGGAGACCATTTTGATCATCTAGTCTGACCTCTTGCACAACGCAGGCCACAGAATCTCACCCACCCACTCCTGCGAAAAACCTCTCACCTATGTCTGAGTTGTTATTGAAGTTCTCAAATCGTGGTTTAAAGACTTCAAGGAGCAGAGAATCCTCCAACAAGTGACCCGTGCCCCATGCTACAGAGGAAGGCGAAAAACCTCCAGGGCCTCTTCCAATCTGCCCTGGAGGAAAATTCCTTCCAGACCCCAAGTATGGCGATCAGCTAAACCTGAGCATATGGCCAAGATTCACCAGCCAGATACCCAGGAAAGAATTCTCTGTAGTAACTCAGATCGCACCCCATCTAACATCCCATCACAGGCCATTGGCCCTATTTACCATGAATATTTAATGATCAGTTAATTGCCAAAATCATGTTATCCCATCATTTGTCTTTTAATATTTAGATTCTTTGCACAAGGCACTTAAAAGTCCTGTACTTAATCTTTTCTGCACACAGATCCCAGCGTTTGCACAATCTTCTGTGCGTTTCCTTGGGACTGCTCTTAGTTCAGTATTCCACTCCGCCAACATTGAAAACCCATGGATTTCTAAGAGTGCTTTTTGGAACTACAGTGCATTTAAAATATAGCGTCTTCATACAGTAATGAGGAAAGCACTTACTTTTTCCATATGAGCAATGCACAACTTGCACTATGGATTCAGACAAAACCGAACACTCTTGCCCCATGGCTTTCCCCGCGGCTCTGCCCCTGTCCTGTCCCTTCCCCGCAGCCCCGGCCCCCTCTCATTCTATCCCCCCTCCCTCTGTCGCTTACACTCCCCCACCTTCATTCACTTGCTCATTTTCACCAGGCTGCGGTAGGGGGTTGGGGTGCGGGAAGGGGTGCGGGCTCCGGTTGGGGGTGCAGGCTCCGGGATGGGGCCAGAAATGAGTGGTTCAGGGTGGGGAGGGGGCTCTGGGTTTTGGCAGGGGGTTGGGGCATGGGAAGAGATGAGGGGTGTGGGATCTGGGCAGCGCTTACGTTGAGCGGCTCCCCGGAAGTGGTGACATGTCTCTCGGTTCCTAGGCGTAGGGGCAGCAAGGCACACTGCCCCTGTCCGCAGGTGCCACCCTCACAGCTCTCATTGTCCGTGGTTCACGGCCAATGGGAGCTGTGGAGCCAGTGCTTGGGGTGGGGGTGGTGCGCGGAGCCCACCTGGTTGCACCTCTACCTAGGAGCCAAGGGACATGTCGCCGCTTCCAGGGAGCCGTGCAGAGCCAGGTAGGGAGCCTGTCTTAGCCCCGCTGCACTGCCAACTGGACTTTTAACGGCCCGTTGACAGTTATGTTTCAGTAAAGGGCTCTCGTGTCTGGTCCCTTTCCCCATTAGTCTGATAAATCTCAGAATCTGTTGAATTTTAGAACATGGTTCAAAGCTCAGCTGCTTTCCTAGCTCTTTCCTTGAGGTTAGCACTGGGAACAAGTGGTACAGGTCAATGTATTTATTTGACTCTAAGGTGAAGTTTATTGGGGGGGGGGAGTTAAAACTGATATTTGAAGTTTGTTAGAAATTTTATGTGTATTTTGAGATGTTTGTAATGACTTATTGTTATATGTTTGTAGCTATATCTTCGGTTAGAGTAAATCATTGTAGTTCCATTGACTCATTAGAGCTATTTCAATTTAGATCAGTTGAAAATTTGGCTTCTTGTTTAGCACAGTAAGAACTACCAGAATGGGCAGGGTTCAGAAGATTGCACATGTGAATTAATCTGTATGGATGGGGAAAGGATACAGAAGGATTAAGTGCAGTACTGTTAACCAAAGAGAGGGATATAAAATGAAAGTAAAAAGTGTAGGGAAAAAAGTGAGTGAGTGGAAAGGAGGAGAACAGGGAGAGTTTGTCTAGTCAGAGCTATAACTTTTAGTTCGTCTTTAGATTAAGAAATTAGTGAGCTTCATGAGCGAAGGCAAACAAGAGGCTTAAAGGTCAAACCGATTAACAGATAAGCTGCATTATAAAAGGAAAGAACAAGCACAGTTGGACAAGTCAAGTCTGGCTTTGAAAAGAGTCCCTCTGAGATCTGGTTGAGCTGTACAAAATCCTAGCTGGGGATGACTATACATACGTAGACAGGAAAAAATAAGATGCTTATGTTATGTAAGATAGTCTGATATTAGCCATAGAAAAAAAATTATTTTTGATTTACATAATTATTTCCCTCCATCAGTCACACCTCATGTTTTAAAATGTCAAACTATTTACTGTAGATTTGTTTTGAAACACTATTTTAACCATGCAAAAATAAAAATATATTACATTATTCAGTGTTTTGTCTCTTTCTGTGGAAATCATTTTCACTTTCAAAACATAATTTTATTTTAATAAATGTTATATATTCATAGATTTTATAGCTAGAAGCGATTGTTATGATAATTTAGTCTGGGCTCCTGCATAACACAGGCCTAGAATTTTGCCCATGTTGACATAGGTTACGTGGTGCTTTCAAAGTCACAGATGGAAAAATGGTTAGTATACTACAACTCCTGTTCCCCTGCCCCTCCCTCATATGCTAGTAATATATCTCAGCAGCTACTTTGGGTTGGTAATTTTACTATTAGTATGTTGGCTAACCATTCACCCCTTTTGAGTCTCATCTTAAAACATATTCTCTCCTTTTCATACTTCTAGAACGATTTTATTGTCAAAGAAGGCACAGATTACATGACTTTCCATTTTTGAGAGTACAGTGTTACTCTTCCACTTGGAGGTCTCCTGCAGAAAGCTGGAAAGTCCTTCCACATTTGTTCCCTCTCTGACAGGAGAAGTGAAGAGATACCAACTTTCCCACAGCAGGACCTGCCTGTTTAGAATGGGTTTGTCAAGGTTCATTCCCCACTCTGAACTCTAGGGTACAGATGTGGGGACCTGCATGAAAGACCCCCTAAGCTTATTTTTACCAGCTTAGGTTAAAACTTCCCCAAGGTACAAACTGTTTTACCTTTTGTCCCAGGACCTTATGCTGCCACCACCAAAGTGTCTAACAAAAATAACAGGGGAAGTGCCCACTTGGAAATGTCTCCCCCCAAAAAAAATATCCACCCAAGCACTACACCCCCTTTCCTGGGGAAGGGTTGATAAAAATCATCACCAGTTTGCATAGGTGAACATAGACCCAAACCCTTGGATCTTAAGAACAATGAAAAAGCAACTGGGTTCTTAAAAGAAGAATTTTAATTAAAGAAAACATAAAAGAATCACCTGTGTAAAATCAGGATGGTAAATACCTTACAGGGTAATCAGATTCAAAACATAGAGAATCCCTCTAGGCAAAACCTTAAGTTACAAAAAGACACACAAACAGGAATATACATTCCATTCAGCACAACTTATTTTATCAGCCATTTATACAAAACAGAATCTAACGCATATCTAACTAGATTGCTTACTAACTTTTTACAGGAGTTCTGACCTGCATTCCTGCTCTGGTCCTGGCAAAAGCATCACCCAGACAGAGAGGACCCTTTGTTTTCACCCCCTCCAGCTTTGAAAGTATCTTGTCTTCTCATTGGTCATTTTGGTCAGGTGCCAGCGAGGTTATCTTAGCTTCTTAACCCTTTACAGGTGAACAGGTTTTTCCTCTGGCCAGGAGGGATTTAAAGATGTTTACCCTTCCCTTTATATTTATGACAGGGTTGGATGAAGAGTAATGGTCCTCCAAAACCCGTGTTTCCTGCAGGTGCTGGGATCCATATGCAGTGTGGAGTTGTGGTGGTAAAGGCTTACCCCTTCACTCCAGTCCATGGTCCCCTCCTAAGCTAGGAAATGTATGACACAGCTAGCTGACATGCTTCAAAGAAAAAACTTCAGAAAAGACAAATTTAATAAAATTAGCATAATTTTTGGTGATTTAACTTTAAGATTTTCCCCAAAAAATGTTTTATGATAAAACAGCTTCTTAAATTCTCTTGCCCTCTGGTTATGTAGGGACTGATTTTCAGAAGTTCTGAGCACCCCAATTGAAACAGAAAGCAATTATATTTGGCAGGTTCTCAGCACTTCTGAAAATCAGGCAACTTATTTAGGTCCTAAATATGGATTAGGAAACCTACTTGTAGGTACCCTTAAAAGAAAAATACACTGGCTTTACTGATATACATCACAAATTTTCTGAAATGTATAGCATCTGCCACTTTAAGAAGATTAGGTCCCAAAATAAGTGTGTTAAAAAGAGGGGAGTTTTCAAACCCTAATATGAATTGAGTTTATTTTATACATTTTGACTCATCTAAATGAAAACATTTTACAAATGTTTACAGTTCATAAAGGGCAGAAAATAGATATACAACAGATTAATGGCTGTGAAACAGAAAGTAAAATGAATGTAGGTAGAAAATGAACTTTACTGGTAGAACTTCACTACCCAGTAAAGTGTATAATGAATCAAACAGCATAACTGGAAAAATATAAATTACAGTTGCAAACATTATTTCATTTTATAAGACTCTTACATTACTAGTAACAAGGGATGGTTATGAGCCAAGAAGCAGATCTGGATTCAAATTTATATTTACCTGTTCTGTTCATTCCCTCTGGAGCACCTGGCACTGGCCACTATCGGAAGACAGGATACTGGGCTAGATGGACCTTTGGTCTGACCCAGTAGGGCCATTCTTATGTTGTTATGAAATGTTCTAATATCAAAACATTTAAATAATTTTGCATCAACATTTTTCAGAATTTTCATTCTACAGTGTATTTTGGAATTTTAGCATTTTGTTGCAATTCAGAAGAAAAACAAACCAGAATATTGAATTTCCTGTTTTCTAAACAGCTCTAATTTCTACCCTATCTCTACTAATGGTGAGAATTTTTATTTTGATAGAGTCTCTTTAAATCTGTAAAATACTGTGGTAGTTTTGTTTGGGATGACTGTACAAAATAAATTTGTATTGTATTATCACAAAAAATTTAAAGATTTGAAATACTGGAAAGCATGATTCCTCTTCTTTCAGGATGATCAGGTGCCCTGTGAATTCCCAACACCGGTTATTCTTGAAAACAATTTATTTCAGAAATAAAGAATCAAGGAACTGAGATTATAGAAAGAGGATTTTTTTCCAGTTAAAGTGCTATATTCCTTTGAGCTGCACATACCCATAATTTTTCAAACTCCTTCTCTAAGATCTGGTCTACACTTAAAAGTTAGATTGCTCTAGCTACATTGTTCAGATCTATAGCACATTTCGTGCCTTGAGTGCCATAGTTAGGTTGACCTAACGTCTGGTGTAGATGTGGCTAGGTTGATGGAAGAATTCTTCTTTTGACCTAGCTAATGCTTCTCAGAGAGATGAATTAATTACATTGACAGAAAATTGCTTCCATCAATGTAGGTAGCATCTACACTGCGGCACTACAGTGTCATAGCTGCAGTGTCTTAGCTATGCCACTATAGCGGTTGTACAGTAGATATGGCCTAAGGGTGCAATTCTGCAATACTGAATAAGTCCTGAGGGGTTCTGACTAGAGCTGATCAAAAAAAAAATGGGGGGGGGATAATAAATTCACCCAAGAATGCAGTTTCAGGGAGACCAAGACTATTCACAAATTCAGGTCCAGTTTGGTGAATAGTTTTGGTGAATAGTTTTAAAAAATTAGGGGGAAAATTAGAAAAGTTAAAATGGTTTGATTTGATATCAAAATGAGCCGATTTGACATTTCATTTCAGAATGAACCATTTTTTTTGAAAATGTTGATTCAACCTGAACAATTTTTTTTGTTTTTATTTTGGTGAGAAAAACTGAAAAATGTCAGTTTTGGTTTTGGGTTTGGCCACTAAATGAAAAAAATCAGTTATTCACTCAGCACTAATTCTAAGCACTCTACTCTGAGTTCAGTATAAGTGGAGATGCTCAGTATGTTGTAGAAATGGGTCTTATGCCTCTGATTTTTCTGGGGAGGCTGTTTGCTGAAAATGAAAGTATCTCTTCCAAAGATATATTTCAGTACCAATTCTGGCCCTGGTTGAGCTTCCTCAGCTGGACACTCACCAGGCTACTGTGTTTGCATCCCCATATCTTGCACCTGTATTCTCTTCACTGCCTGTGACTGAGCAGAGTCCAGGCACTGCCTCTGGCTTTAGGTCTCTAGGCACATTCTTGAGGTGCAGATCTTTCGTCTCACATTCCCTTTTGAGTGTTGAGACCCATGGTCCAACTCCTTAGGCCCCGTGACTAGTGCCAGCTCTCCCAGACTCCTGAACACCCTTTCCCAGAATGCCAATCTTATAGTTACTCTGGTGTACTGTTTACTTTTTCAGGGACATCTGATAGTTGAAGGACTTAACACAAAGTCTTTACAAAGCTTTCAAAACCAGTCACTCTTTACTTTAGGTATTGCAAGAAATATACAAATCCAGACAAAAACAATAAGAGGTCCATATGGCATTCCCTGCCTCACTTTCCTCACCATTCTGGAGTGTTCTTCAGAACTGGGACTGAATCTTTCTGGGCTCCAGCTCCCCATTCTGGGACTCCACTTCCTCAGGTCAGACTTTTCTTCCCAGTCATGGAGTCAGTCCTCTTTCTTCTCTAGCCAGCTTCCTTGGGCTTTGGCTGTTCTCGCCATCAGAAATATATCTTCTCCTTCCAAAAGCTTGTGTCTTTGTTCCCCCTGCGAGTCCTTCCTCTGATTTCCCCCTCACCCCCCTCCTGAGTCTCAGGCTCTGGTTTTTAAGACGCAGTGCTAACACCTGATCTCTTTGTTGCTTTTGGAAAAATTCTACTCCTTCAAACCCCAGCCCTTTGCGCCAAAGCTGGAGAAAACTGCTTCTCCTAACTTCAGCCAGCCTTTTGTTCTAAGATCCTCCCATCTGAATGGATGACCATCAAGATTTAATAACTATCTATTGTTCCTGGTCTGGGAGATGCATGGCACAGAAATGGTGGATTATACATACACTGAGGCATTCAATGACACAGCAATTTAATAAAATCAATCAAAATTCATAAATTGTTCATAGATAGAGATGGTATTTCAGCATGTTAATTCCCTGATGATGAAATGCACCAATTGTGTAATCTATTGTGTCATTAGCTTGCCTCAGCTCCTGAAGCTCAATTAGAGCCAGGTGTACAGCTCAGGCCTTTCTTGAACTTTGATGACTTGCTGATCTCTTAGCTCTAAGTGTGTGCAAGTACTGTAAATGGGTTGCCCTCCCCCGCTTTTTTTGTTTTTTGGTTTTAAACAACCTTAGAGATCATTACAGTTTTAATATGTTCAGGTGGTGCTTCAAAGAATTCTTTTTTTTATTTTACACAGCTAATTCTAAGTAGATCTATGTGATCTTTCAAGTGAATGAACCTCAATTAAGCCCTTTTGGGGGAAAAAAGTTTACAAGGATAAAGTTTGAACTTGCTGCTTTTCTAAGTATGAATGTGTTTTATATCTTTTGTGTAGGTTTTTTCATTAAAGCACTAGTGTGTAAAATAGACATGTTCAAGTTTTCAATAAATTTAATTTAATATACATAACAAATCTGTTAACCAGAGAAAGATGTTATATTTTGAAGGAGATTAAATCTACAAAAGAACATTAAAAAGGTTTACATTCTACAAGAAGTTTGTTATTCAAGTTTCATTTGTTCACTTGAGGAAAAGGATCCAGTAATCATGGCTTGACATATTTGATTGTAGTATAGAATTTTCTTTTCAGTAACTGGCTTTGAAAACCATGAAATAGTCAATAGTAAATATGTTAATCTTTCAAAATGTGTGAACAGTTTAAAAAACAACACAAAACAAACCCTCTGATCTAGTTTGCACTATAGTGACCTGAATAACAGGATAATATGCTTAAGCAGCTTATTTATTCTTCAGTGCCTTTTTTGAAAAAGAGAAATTGCACAATAGTTTGCCATTCACGGCTTAGAAATTGCCACTGTTCTTTTCAGTTGTTGAATGCTTAATTATTTTCTCTCCTATCTGTATTTCACCATACATTACTCCAAACAGGAGTTTAAAGGAACTTTTTGGTTGTTCCTTGTTGAATTATAACACTTTTTTGAAGAAGTATGCATTGAGCTGTTAACGAATTTCAAGCTCTCAGAAAAGTTGTACAGGTTTTCAACCAAGATGTCTTGCTGAATTAACTGCCTGTGCTTACAAGATTCTACCCAAACTGAAAACCCAAAAGAGCCCTGTGGACATTAAGTTAATTAGATTTTTAAGGGTGCCTCATTAACATTATGCAAAGGAGAGAGTGTGTGTGTGTTGTGATCATACAAGCATGATTAGGCAGACACTGTTTGTTGATTCCCTTATATTAGTTATTGGACTGTGGATACCAGCAAGTGTACCAGATACAGTGGTGGTGAGGGAGCAAAGGGAGCTCGAAAACAGTGTCTGAAGACTACACTAAAGCTTAACTACACAGTTAAGGATTTGTCAGCATTTATGTTGTATATCTTGATTTTCATGGATTTATAGTTCAGCAAAAGTTGGCTTCAGTCTGAAAACCTGGCAAATTGTCTCAATCTGGCTATGAAATATTTTGAAACACTTCATTTAACTTGGCTTGACAATTTAAAAATTAGAGACATGAAAAAATAAACTTTTTTGCAGAGCTCTGAATAGAACAAACATGACTGTATTTTCCAGTATTTTCCTTCAGTTGGTATCTTAAAAATTTCCAATCATAATACATGCTCGTGGTGGGAGAGGAGGAGGCATATGAGATACTGAAATTTGAAAAGGGATAAACTACACATGATGAATAACTATACAGGGTAACATTGTGGCCTGGCAGACATGGTGGTGCAGGGCTATAAGGAGGCATATGGCTATTAACCTGGGAGAGGAAACACGATCTGGAGAGTCACTATGACCCCCCCCATCATGCAGGTTGATTGGAGGGTTGAGAATGGGTGGAACTAAAGCTTCGCCACCTACCGCATGTCAGTGTAGTTGCATCTGCATGCCAGGGACCTAGTGCTGTGCTGGTATAGGCCTGGCACAGTTTTTCCCTCCTTGGAGCAGCAGAGGGACTGATAGGAAGACACTCTTCCAGATTGCTACAGATGCAGTGCAAAAACACACTGCCCCTTGTGTTAAGCTCGTTGCAAAGCCATGGTTGAATCCATAGTGTGAATTCTATACATTGTGTCTTGTGCATATCATGATTATGCAAATATCAGTCTTCAGTGAGTATTTCTGCTCTTTATTAAAAAAAAAAGACACAAATTGTCAACAGCACATGGCAAAATATATAAAGAAAATACCCTTAAAACCAAACTAAGAAATTCTCAAGCAGCATTTTTTTTTTTACTTTACCTATCTGTAAATTTCAGTTGTTATTGATGGAAATTTATCAGTGTGTGTGTATGTGTGTGTGTGAGATGAAATCAATGTTTGCTAGCATTTACCAATAAAAAAAATTAATCCTTCCAAACGTAATCATGCAATTCCTTGCTTTTGGATCTGTGATGTTGTGTTTCCTAGAGATTTCTCTTAAACGAGAAGTCGCATCAATTCTATTAAATTAAGCCATCACTTAATATGTTGGCAATGCGATCTGCTTTTTCTGGTAATCTGTCATCTATCCATCTATCAAAATTGTTTTGAGATTGTAGATCTCAATTCATACTTAAAAGCTTTTATTCACAATATGTTGCTGCTGTTATTATTCAGTCAAGTTTAGGGCTTTGTTGGGCTGTACAAACATTAATATGACAAAATTGTTTTCCTGGGAAGAAGGGGATCGTTCACAGTCTTGAGAGACAAAACAGATAAAAGTCAGGGAATGGGGATATAATACGAGCAAATGAGTGTGGTGAAGAATTAATGCAACCTTCTTAATTACATGACATTGTTTGGGTTTTATTCCTTTGTGTTTTGTTTTTTAATTAGGCTAGAGGTAAGGTGAAGTATGGGAACATTAGTAAGATTGAGGGAGAAGGGAAAGAGGAACAGTCACAGCTCATCACCTGCCTAGCTGTGATCAGCACGGTGTGTTCTTTAGGTAACATGACAGAGTGAATCTTCAGGACTTATTTGAAGGAGGATAAAGTAGTAGCTGTATTGGTTATGTCTGATAGTTTTTCCTATCCATAAGAAGTGGAGTTGGAGAAAGCTTTTCAGGAGAAGATGACTCACAGGTAATGGTAAGAGTTCCATGTAAAGAGCAGCACACTAGAAGCCATTTAAAACAACAGCAACAAGTTTTATCAGTCCTAAAGAACCAAGGAACTATGATGAATATTCTTGAGCACCATCTGTGGGCATTTTATAGAGAGCACAATCTTGTAACAGGTGGTAAGGGCTGGGAAAGTTGGCAGAATTAAGGTTGGTATCATAAGTTACTAAATTTGCTAGCTAGGTTGGGGCTAAATAAACTGTGACAGGCCTTAAAAGATAAAAACAAAGTTGTGTTTGATGCAAAGGCAAAGAGGGAGCTAGTGAATGGACTGAAATAAGGGGATTGATGTGGTTAGAGTGATGAACTAGGAAGATGATCTTGGCCACAACATTTTAAATGGACTTGAAGGGAGGAAGGTTGCGGTAGTTAAGGCCAGAAAGAAGAAGGTCTTGCCACAGTCAAGCCACAAAATGTTGAAGATTGGATGAGAGTTGTAGCTGTGTAAACAGAGGAAAGTCCTTATCTTAGAATTGTTGTATAAAAAGAAGCAACAAGATTTAGACATTGTGAAAGTATGGGTCTAGAGAAGGCTGAGTCAAAAATGGCACGCAAATTATAGGCTTGGATCACTGGGAAGGGCGGTAGTATAGTCCAGAGTGATAGAGAAAAGTGGGAGAAGGGAGGGCTTTGACAGAAAAGATCAAGAACTCAGTTTTGGCCATATTGAATTTGAGATGTTGACTTGACATCCACAAACACAGGTATCAGAAAGAGACTGAAATGCTGGATTGGATTGAGGAAGACAGCTTGTCAGTGCAGAGAGGGATTTGAGCGATCAGCATAAAGATAGGAGTTACAGCTATTTCTGAAATTAAGAGTACCTAGAGAGAATGTGTAGAAAAAGAAGAGGGGGACCAAAGATGGAGCCTAGGGCAATACCCACTGAAAAGTGGAGAGGGGGCCAGCAACAACCCTCCAAACAACATAGTGAAGGAGCAATAAGACAGATAGGAGGAGAGTCCTAAGACAGAGGTATGAATACCAGCGGAGAACAGAGATTCAAGATGTAGGGTGTGGTTGACTGTCAAAAGCTGCTGGGAAGTCAAGGAGAATGAGGATGGAATGCAGGTGGTAAGATTAGGCCATTGACTAATCTGCTCCCTTCTGCACTGAGCAAAGTAGCTTAAATTCTGTGTAATTTGTATAGTTTCCTTATCCTCTTGATCCTTGAGGCTGCCATTCAACTACTGAACTTTCATCAAACAATAAAAGAACTTCCTTTGAATGTAATGATTTTTTTTAACTGGTACCCAACTGACCTTTACACAACTTCAATGCAATATAGCATCAGCTAGTCCCAAATAATTCAGTTTCCATCACTTCAGAAAGGCATTTGAAATAAGTCTCTCAAAGACCTACAAAAACAGATGCTGTCATCAGGTAATCCTACAGTGCCCAGGATGAAAGCATTCTCAACAGAAGGCCCCAAGTTGTAATACTCACTACCACAACAGATCAGGAAAAGCCCAAGCCCAATTGTGTTCAGATTGTTGTGTTAAAATATCCTATAGTACCAGAGTGGAAGAACATCCTGGCACTTCTCATAGATAGATTGGAGGCAAAAGAAGGTGTGATAAAGTCAGTCATGATAGATATAAGAGTAGTGGAAGGGAAATATATCAGCCTTAGAATGTTCCCTATGAGCTGAAAAAAGTTTACCATAGGTTAACTAGAGACACCTGAGGCCAGTTAAGGGCTACCAGTGACCTTTAAAAACCCCTCTTCTGATAAGAAGGAGGAGGAGGACAGATGAGAGACAAGCTGCAGCAGGGGTAGTAGGAGTGGCGGCGGCGGCAGAAGAAGAAGAAGAAGAAGAAGAAGAAGGGCAAGGCAAGGCAAGGCAAGGCAAGGCTAGGCTAGGCTAGGCTGTTTCCCCTCCCTATAGGGAAAGAAACTAAGGTAACAGCTGCTTGGGGGAAGGACTGGCAACTAGGAACCAATATAGTAGGGTAATATCCATAAGGGGGGGCAGGGCAAAGTATTTCTGTTTGCATTATGAGGTTGAGGGTGTGTGTTTTTGCTTAAGAAAACTTCTAGGGTCCATCCTGAGGCCCACCATGAAAATAAAGGGGGGGGGGAAACAGAGTGAAGAAAAAAATATTCTGGAGTCAGATTGGTTTATGCCAGCCCCCCCCCCCCCACAACATAAGGAAGAGACACTGAGGCTGATGAAGTGAAGGAGGTAACCTGTCACAAAGGAAAGAACAGAGTAAGGTGATCAGGAGAGAACAAACATAGGGGTAGTGATGGGGAATGAGAAAGGGAGTCAGATACACAATGGTAGGGTACAAGTGTCTGAGATGATACCGACATGAGAATTTAGCGGAATTTAGAGGAAAAGAATTTGCCAAGTTAGCTACGTTGCAGGTATTGTGTTCCTCAAATACCTCATCCTCATTAGTTAGCTGTGAATAGATATGACCAAATATTTTGCTGCAGCAAAATGTATTATTTTTGGTTAAAAATTGGCTTTATAATTTATCCAAAGCCAAATCTTGATACACATCTAAAAAGTATGTACATTTCCTATAACCAAGTGTATTAAAGAAATAAATGCTTCTTGTCACTGAATAGTTTTCATGCATATTAAACAGTTTTTCATATAGCAAGAGAAATGATTTAACAGTTGTTTTTATAAAGCTGAAGAACTCATGTTTTTTCTTTCTAAAAAGTTTTGATCGTGACATTTTGCTACCTTTTCCCTAAAATAAGAATTCCTGAGCAGTGAACTTGTGAACATAAAAAGTTACTGTGTTAGCTCATCTAAAAACCAAAGCAGAAGAGGCATCAAAAAGAAGCAATTATTGGCAGATGGCACAGCTGCAGACTGGCTAACAGTTTGAACTCAGTTTATACCAAGAATCCAAATGGTGGGACTGAGCATCTTGAAACCATATTTATATGGACTGGTGCCATAGCAAGACAAATCATACCTCTTACAGAAACTAAAGAGCCAAGAGTCTGTGACAGATCTGTAATAATACGGAAATATAAGTCTGTATTAGTGGTAGTTTGGTCTTTTTTTTTTTTAATGACAACATAGCTACCAGAATATAAAATGTGATATGCTGCCTCTGAAATACACTGTTCATTGAACAAGAATAATCCAAAACCACAGAGTTTTAGCTTAGTTTAGAGCTGGGCAAGGCTGCACTTGGTTATTCTCTGTGGAATGGATACCATGCATGCTGGTACTCCAACATTATAATCTAAAACACTGTATGAAACCTTGATACATGAAAAGCAAATTTTATGAGGAAAACCAGTATTTGCCTTTTTATGTACCTCCTTTCTATTCTTTAAACTAAGAGAAGTATTAAAAAAGGAATGTGGTTTATAATAGGGTTCTGACTTATTTCCATCAGTACTAGAAGTTGTGAAACCCGACTTAAACCTTTACTTCTTCACTTGGGAATGACACATTCATTCCATTGCCCACATGATACAACTGAGTATTTCTTTAATCTCTTTGTTGCATTCCTTCAGTCTTTATATGCTAATGGATATATACCCCATTTATTCCAGTTAATACTCTAACACTATGTTGTTCTCTCTGTCCTTGTTTTTATTTGACTGTAAAAAAAAATAACTTATTAATAGTTCATACTTTCTTTAACAGGAGTTGCTAAAAGATCCCTTATATATTGGACTGAGGCACAAAAGAGTTAGGGGTCAAGCCTATGACGACCTTCTTGATGAATTCATGCAAGCTGTGACCGTCAGGTATGCAGTACATTTGGGTTATTTACACATCTGAATTCCACTGAACTTCAGTCTAAGGGAAAAAGTATGTCTTTTTTCTTAAAAAAAAAAAAGGGGTGGAAAGGAAATTATTGGAGTTTTGTTTTTACTTCCTATGTATATTTTTAAGATTGATCCATTATGTCAACTTTGTCTTAAATACGGACTTATTGTGAATTCATTATATTTTTATAGTAATGTTACTAACCTTATTTCAAGTAAGCTTTAGAGATGCGCTAACCAGTTCTGGTCAAATAACCCAGGGTGGCCAATCTGAGCCTGAGAAGGAGCCAAAGTTACCAATGTACATTGCCAGAGAGCCACAGTAATACATCAGCAGCCCCACATCAGCTTCCCCCACACCAGTGCCTCTTGCCCTTCAGCAGCCCTGCTGATCAGCACCTTCCCCTCCCTTCCCACACCTCCCGATCAGCTGTTTCATGGCGTTCAGGAGGCTTGGAGGGGGAGGAACAAGGGCATGGCAGGCTCAGGGGAGGGGGTAGGAAGGGATGAAGTGGGGGGCAGGGCCTGTGGCAGAGCCAGGGCTTGAGCAGTGAGCACCCCCTGGCACGTTGGAAAGTTGGTGCCTGTAGCGCCAGGCCCGGAGTCTGTGCCTATACAAGGAGCTGCATATTAAACTTCTGAAGAGCCGCATGTGGCTCCAGAAATAACCTTTCCAGGTTTGGATTGAGGCATTAGGTTGCAGCCTAACAATTCCCCCACCTCTTCATTTCAATCCTTGAAACTATAAAGAGATCTGAACCGATCTAGCAGCCTGTAAGATGGGCTCCACTGCTGCTGTACTCTGACTCTTGTCTATTTCTTGTGCCTAGAATGCACCATGTGCATTTGAAATCCCAGAACTATTCAGATTTTGCAAGGTGTAGAAGAATCTGTCAAGTACTCAAGTGCAAAGAAAGGGGTGTCTCCAGGAGCTTCTGCAGTGAGGCCCAGCAGAAAGATTGTCAGACCTGCTGCCATGTGGTGTCATAGTTTCAAAGAGATAAATTAAGGTGTGAGAAATACTGGGGTACAAATTTACTGATTCAGTCCTGTCTTGGAAAATGATTTTGTTTCAAACTTGTTCATCATGAACCCAGGAGAAATGTTTTGGGGTTTCCTTACATTATTTTCTCTCTCCAGCTAGAAGAGAGAGGATATATTAATTTCTGTTATTGAGGAGTACCTGCCATTGACACTCAAAGTGTATTAAATTAATTAAAAAAAAAAAGCCACTAGAGATCAGACAATATAGTGACAAAATGGAACTTTAGCTAATCACCTATAGACTTTTTGTAGGCTCCAGTAAGGTAATGTGTTAGCTGTGATTTCACTGCATGGTACAAACAGGGGCGTTGCACCAAAGCAGGTGTTGGCTAGTGTCTCTTCAGGGGCCCTACAAAGAGGGGAAAAAAAGGTAAGTTTTTAGTTATGTTTGTGCTAAATGCCTCTTGGTTGGTTAGTGGAGTCATTCAGCACAAGGTTTTTGTAGTTTACGATTAGCATGTGAAATGTTATGTAAAACTGGTTACGATTACCAAGTAAATACTCATATTACATTTAGTAATTTAAGCATGGTGGAGCCTATCAAGCAAATGTTGGTGTTTTTGACTGTTATGTAATGTAAATAGTAAAGGCCATGTGGCAAAACATCCCTTACTCTATACAACTTTCACAGGAATGTTTAAAAAAAAAAATATAAATTTTGACCTTGAAGTACTATATGTGGGCAGCAATGGATGTAAGTCTATAATGGACCCAGGTCCATCAAAACGTTGCCCCCACTTCCCTTTAAACTAACCAGTGTCGGAGAAAAACTCAGTTCTCACTCTCAGGTTGGGTGCAGCAAGTCAGATACACTTATTATCTCAAGCAATTGCACAGAGGGAGAGAGTGCACTAGGACACAGGGTTTTCCCCCACCTAGGCAGGTTTCTCCAAGATAAACAATTAGAGCAAGTATTTATACCTTTATTACAGACAATAATAAGCAACAACTGCTGTTTGTTTATACATATTCCTTCATGATCTCTTATTTTTCTTACCATTTCTCTTATAGTCGGCATTCTAGTCTTATCTAATAGAAGGTCACAACAGCCTCTTTCACAATTGTTTTCCACTTGCTTTGCACTATCCCCGCTTCTACAAACCTCACGTTATTAAAGCTAGAGTTAGCCTAACTCCTGCTCATTTCAGAGGCCTGCATCCAAATTCCCTTTATCTACTTCCACACCAGAAAGCCAGCAAAATGAGCAGTGTATACCAACTTGGGGCTTGTGTAGCTGCTGCCTTTCTCTCAGGTCCTGTAATTGTGACCTAATGGCTTCAGAAGAGGTATCTTGGGCCTATGGTGCATTTTGTTCCTAGGTAGTACATCTGTTATGGACTGACTCAATGCTTTATTTGAGGCCCTTCCAAGCAGGGTGAACTTCCAAGGATCCTGTCTTAATCAATCACCGCATACAGGCCTATCCTAACTTAGCTCTCCTTTTCTCTTTTATTTTTTCCTACAGAAAGTCATTGCTTTTTAAAACTAAGATTTGGAATATAATTTTGTAATTCTCAATTTTCAAATAATATCAGAAATTTATCCAGAATAATTTCTGTTCATTAAACATTTGGAGGTCTAGTGTTCCTTTGGGTTTATGTACCTAAAACCTGTTAACAGTACTGTTAATGATCAAAATATCGGTCTTCACTGAGTCAGTCTTGAGCCATCAAGTCCAGTGCCTTTGTCTTTACTGGACCCTGGATGTAAAGATGATCCCGACCATCTCAGTACCATCAGCTCCAACAGCAGTGCAAGTACTGATAATAGGTGGCTTGGCAGAATCTGATTAATTTTTATATATAATTTTGACAGATATAGATTTTTAAGGATTTTTTATTTTTATCTATTTAAATTTTCAGTTGTGAGCAATTATGTGGGGGGGAAGGTCAGACAGTAATTATTGAAAGACAGTAGGCACTGAGATTCAAAAAGTTAAAGCTATAAAAATGGTACCCCTACTCCAGCTCCACTAATGCTGGGATTGCAACATGTTTTATAAATGATAAGGTGGGACTCTAATAAGTTCCCAAGCAGCATTTTTATTACTTTGCTTATCTGTAAATTTTTATTTGTATTGGTGGAAATATTTCTCATTGGTTTGTGTATCTACAGTTGCAACATTTATAAATAAAAATCTTATCCTTTCAAGCCTAATATAGGACTTATCTGTCTCAGTGCCTTGATTAATCAAACCTTCATGGCTGCAAGGGCTGTTATATGTCTCCCTTTACCAGACTCTCCACTACTACTAATGGTCTATTATTTACCACTATGGGGTCTTTGGTACTGTTGCTCCCGTTAGTACAGTAAGTGAACTTGGCACGGTCAACGCAGGCATTTCTGGCATGGTTGGCACCAACAGTGTTTTCAACATACCTGATGCAGTCAGCACCACAAGCAAACTCCTCTAGTAGTTTGTCTAAAAATTTTCCACCAAATGCATCCGATGAAGTGAGCTGTAGCTCACGAAAGCTTATGCTCTAATAAATTTGTTAGTCTCTAAGGTGCCACAAGTTCTCCTTTTCTTTTTGCAAATACAGACTAACACGGCTGCTACTCTGAAACAGGTACATAGCTGCTCTCTCTGAAGGCCTAAAGTCTAACACAATAACAGCAGTGCATTCCTGTCTACAACTACTGGGCCACATGGCTTCTTGCATGTATGTAACTCCAGATTTCACCTTGGTTGTCTGTGCGCCTGTCTCCATTCAGTGTGTTGTCCGACCAAGCGTCCTCTGAACATGCTGGTTTGTGTATCTGAACTGGTTCAGTCCCTGAACTGGTGCTTGGACCTTCACAACATGTACAAGGGGGTCCCTTTTCTGTCTTCAGAGCTAACTGGGACTCTGGTTACCAATGCATCTGCCAAAGGCCAGGGGGCCGGCTTCAGTCAACTTTGAGCACAAACTCTGTGGTCAACCCAGGAGATCTGTGTATTTAAATGGGCTGGAGATTTGTGCAGTCGTTGGGCCTGTGAGACATTTATGTCTAACATCAAGCACAAGGTGGTACAAAGTACTTAGACAACAACGTTGCCATGTTTTATCTCAATAGGCAGGAGACTGCTAACCTGTGCATCAGAAACAAAGTTTTCCTGAAAGCATTACATCTTCCAGGAGTGAGGACCACCACGGTAGATTTCCTCAGCAGAAATTTTGTAGACACCATGAGTGGTCAATCAGAAAGGATGTTCTCTTCCAGATCTTCCACCTGTAGGGATACCCAGAAATAAACTTGTTCTTCTTAGAGTAGGATCTCTATGGGTGATCCACATTAGGTATGTTTTTATTCTTGTGCCTACAAATCGGAGATTTTCAGTAGTAGTGCCCATTGCACCGCACATGCACCCTCCCACTCCCCTCTCCCCGCAGCCTCATGCGTGTGTCACCCAACGGCCCTCAGTTCCTTCTCAACCTCCCTTGGCCTGAGAAGGAGTCCCTAGCAAAGCCCTTCCTAGAGAAGTTTCTTTAGTGCTTTTCATGGTGATAGTGTTTCCATTAAAATTAGATAGCTAGTCGTTGCTTCTGTTCTCCTTCTCTCTCCCCCACCCATGGTTCCCCCCCCCCTTTTATTAAAAAAAAAAAAATTCCTTAGTTCTTCCTCGTTACACCTTAGGTTAGAGTAGTGATTCCCTGCCTTCTTCCCTTCAGGGAACTTATCCCTGCATGAGATTATGCTCAAATCCCCTGGGTTCAAATGGCGTTTCTCCTGTTGGGAGGCAATCCCTGTGAGCAACGGGCATCCCGGTGCATTCTTTGCTTGAGAGAGGCGCACACAGAAGAGCACACATTGCCTCAAACTGAAGGCAAGAATCTGAAAAGCCCATGAATTGAAGCTAAACTACTAAAGATAAGCTCACTGTGGCCAGCCTCAGACCCTGGTCCTGGCATTCCTCCTGGACAGCGATCACCACTGGCACTGACATCTGCTGCCTTGTACTCTCCACTGCCTATGAGGAGAAAGTCAACAGACTCCTCACGCAAAGACACCAAGAAACAGGCCCCAAGTTCACCCACCAAGGAGCCATCTAAGAGAAAGATGTCTATAACAAGGTTGGTAACTTCTGCACTGACTGGTACAAGATTCAGTACTTATGACTCTCAGGGGACCTCTGGGACTGGCGCTGATGGTAAGTCCAAGGACCCCAAGAGGGCTGGATTAGATAAGATGACACCATCAAGCAATAGTGGCAAAGAGAAGCCCAGAACCCCAAAGGTGGTACCAATCGCATCAATTAAACACACAAGCACCAATGAGACCACCTAACAGACAATCTGGAGAACTCAGGGTAATTCCAGCACCATCAGCAGTGATGCACATGCCTCCCATGGTACTAATGCAAATGCCTCCAACAGTACCAATGATGCTGATGGTGGTACCACAGATTCCGAAAAGATTTGCATTCCCCTCTGGGGACTCAAACGCACTCTCTGAGATCCCTTTTGATCGCTGTAGTTTTTGTGAACAATCGACCAGTCACAGAGATTTGTAAAGCAGCAACCTGGGCATCAGCCCATACATTTACAAAGCAGCATGGGAGTTGCGCAAGTCCTATTTTCCCTAACAAATCCAGCTCTGAAATCCAGCCTTCCAACACAGGGCATTGCTGTACAGTCACCTAATGTGGCGCACCCACAGGGATAGTATTCAAAGAAGAAATGAAGATTACTCTGTACAGAAGTTGAGATGCGTGTCCCTATGGGTGCTTCGCTACCCGCCCACCTCCCCTCTGCTTTGGAGTTCAGACATAGACTCTGCAGTAGAGAAGGAACTGAGGGCAGTTGGACAGTACAGCACTATATAGCCACTATGCACAGCATGAGACTGGAGGAGTAGTAAATACGGCCCAGCTGGCCACTACTACTGAAAATCTCCAATCCTAAGTGTAGGGACACAAGCACATGTAATATGGAGCACCAGTAGGGAGACGCATCTCAAAGAACCTCAGTTACTGCACAGGGTGAGTAACCTTCTCTTCGCTACCAACCTGCACGACAAATGCAAGAGGTTTAGCTCCATGGTGGCTGCAGTCCTGGTTCATTAAGAGATGCATTTCTCCTCCTGTGGACCAATCCTCTGCTATGAGTTTCCTCCAGTTCCTCTCATCCCAAGGGTACCTAGGAAGATGAAAACAGACAAAACCAATTTAATCTTAGTAGAACCAGCCTGGCTAATGCAATACTAGTTCACGGACCTATACCAGCTTTCAATCAGACCACCTATAACTTTACCCCTAGTTGGGGATCTCCTGTCTCAGAATTAGGACAGGTTTCTGCATTCTGATCTTGCTACCTCAGTGTGGATGAATTCTGGTTAAATGCTTGCAAAAAATTGTTCTGAACATCATGAAGGATTCCACTAGAGCCACATATGCAGCTAAGTGGGAGAGATTTTTCCATCTGGGCATGATAGTGGTATTTATCACCCTGTAGATCAGACATTAGCCATATACTGGATTACTTACTGCATTTTAATTCATCTGGCCTTTCAGTTAGCTCTGGGAGAGTTCACCTGGCTTCTATACCTGCAGTTCGTCCACCAACAGAGGGTGTTTCTGTTTTCTCTCCTCTTGTGGCATCCAGATTTCTGAAAGGCCTAATTAACGTCTACCATCCAGTATCTGACTAAGTGCCATGTGACTTTAAGCTAGCTCTATCATGATTAATACTCCTCCCCTTTGACTGTAGCAACAATGTCACATGTTCCTTCTCACAACCACATTTCTTGATGATTAACAATATACATGTATACATAATTTTTTTCCAGAAAAATCCAAATGATTTACAATCTTGGTAGGGGTGTGTGTGTGTGTGTACACCCCTCTAACTAGCAGTTTCCTCAGCCTTCACTGAAATACAGCCATTTCCATGACAGAAGAGCAGCTTGTTGAACAATGTACAGCAACACCCCAGAACAGTTGTGTGCTATGGGTGAGGTAAAACAATAATGGAGTGGAATGCTCAAGAAATCCAATTACAGTTTTTTTTATAATGTAGCTGGTCTATGTAATTTGTTTTCTTTCTGAGTTATCCTAAGTTTAAAGTCACTGCTAATATGAGAATAAAAGTATAAGAGGAAATGCTATTTTCTGTTTGTTACATTGCTACTGTTAATAAGTTATGCCACAGAAGAGGGGAATGGACAAGGCAAATCAAATAATTGATTTTTCTTTGGGAAGCACTGTTCTTCTAGATTTGTATTGATTTAAAGATTATTCTTTAATTTAAACACATAGTAGGTGATTGGCAGGGGAATTGGGGCAGAGGGAGAAAAGAAATTTGGGTGCCTAGACATCATCTTGATTTCATTTTGCTGATAGCCAACAGATGTGATGGGGGTAATATTCTAAATATGGGGACTTCTTTAGTCATTTGACTACTTAACTAAAATTTGTAACTGGACCTGGTCCGGAAATGTGATGAGAACTCTAGGGCCTTTAAGTTGCCATAACAAAGCAATAAACATAAGACACCATTTTGTATTGCATGTCAGCGGTTCTCAAACTTTAGCAACATGAGGACCCCCATTTTGGATTTAAAATTTTTCGTAGACCCCCCACAAGCCCTCCGTGCTCAGCCTCAGGCCCAGCCCCTACTCCACCCCTTCCTCAAGGCCCCACTCCTTCCTGCCCCTGCTCCACCCCTGCCCCTCTTCTTCCCTCCCCGCGCCTCCTGCACAGCGGGATAGTTCATCAGCGGGCCCAGTGGCCCCGGACATGATTCCGCCCAATCCCCGCTCCTCCCCCTCCCTCTCAGCGCCTCTCATGCCACTGAACAGCTGTTCGCAGTCGTTCAGGAAGTGCTGGGAGGGATGGGGAGGAGTTGAGGGGGGGGAGAAGTTGATCCGAGTGGCCCACGGACCCCCTGGAGTACCTTTGCGGACCCCAGTTTGAGAAACGCTGTTGTATGTTATACTTCATATTGCAAGCTTTACTAAAATTTTTAAAAATATATTTGAAAACTCTATAAATGACTATAACTAAATATTATGGCTGTAGCATACTGTTTTTCAAAAATTAACAATTTACTCCACTTTTTATTGTAGTTTACCATTAGTACATAACGCTTGCAAAACTTTAGTTCTTTAGTGCACTCACCAAAATAAATTGAAGTTCACATTGCTGATGGTGCTGTGGATCCTCAGATCTATCCAAGCCACACCTCCTTTCCAGTGGTCCAGCCAGGGACCATTGTGACTCCCCCAGCATAACTTAGTGTGCAGCTGTAATTTGTTCCAGCCATGCCCTCTCCTGCCCTCTATTCTGGGGCTGGAGGCCAGAGAGGGTGGCATAGAGCCAATAAAATTGGCTTTACCCCTCCTAGCAATTTCCATTTCCAAGTGGAATCCCCATCTGATTGTTTAAGCCAGCTTTTTGTCCCCTTTACACTACCAAAGCAGTGCAGAAAGGGTGGAGCTGGTCTGAGGATTGGGCACAGCAAGACTAGCTACACATGCAACAAGGCAACAGAGTGCTTTGATTTACAATTTGGTATGGAATGCTTCTGCAAACTGTGTGTTCAGTGACAGATCTGATTTTGAGGGAATATATTGCTATGGCAGGGGTCACCAGGTGGTGGTATTACATGTTTTTTCTTAGTGTGCAAGCAAGTTTTTAGTCTTGGAGGCAATGCTTGTGCTGCTGTTACCTTTTTGTTTCACAAGGGCTTGATAGAGGGAGCAAGAAGCGGCGGAGTTTGCCCTCTGCCTTGGTCTCTGATTAGTTGGTTCTTGAGCTGCTCCCTGGAAACCAGACATTGGTGTTGGGCTGAGATTCCTGAAAGAAAGGTTTGCCTACACTTGTTTCAGGACTGGTATGTGTGTAAATAAAGCAAGTTACACTTACAATATACCCATTTTACTGAGTTCTCCTCCACTAGGAAACTAATCTGCAAGGCTCCAGCATCTGCTACAGCTTGGCAAAGGGGCATGTGGGTGTTAGAAGAAGGGTGAAATAAATCTGTAGAAAGATTTAAAATCTACTGAATTTTAAGGACCTAAACACTTTATTTCTGCATGTGAAATCTTTGGTTATCAAAGGGAATTTATACAAAATGTTTGATCATTGATAAATCATGACTATCTGCTTTTCTCTTCTCTCACATTGACATCTGAAAGACTGATCTGATTCTCCTGGATCTAATGGCAAATATAAAAGAAACAGAACTATTAGAGAGTAGAAAAGTATGGAAGTGCCATAAATTGAAGGCTTTTCCCAGGGCTTTGATGGTAACAATACGTCATGAAAATCACATGACCTGATGAACTTATGAGACTGGGCAGGCAATTATATTTATTTATTTGACTGAAACTACTGAAGTTCCTATTGGTACCAGCGAACTCTATTTAGCACCAGGCAGTTTATCGTTTACTACTTGTACATATGAAAAGTGGTATATTTGAAATATTCCTTTAGCATACTTATGTTATAGGGTATACTGCTTTTTCCTAAATAAAGGAAGGCTTTGTTCCTTTCTTGCATGAAAAGTTTGCTGGAAATGTTGGCATGCCTACTGAAAGGAAAAGCAGCAAATTATAATGAGTCGGTAAAACGGAGCTGAGAAAGAAACAGAACATGTTCTTCCAGCCATGCCTGTTGTGCATCATCATCAAAGTTCTCTGTTTAGCATGAATCCAAGTCCACTTTCTAGAGTGAGTCTGTTTTTCTTTCTGTACTTCTGTTGCAGCATATCCGCTTATGCTGTGTATAGTTTGGATATATACACACATTTGTACTCCTCATGCTATTTATATGACTCCTTTACAACTGTGGCTAGTGCTACAGACCAATTGCAGACAACCACATGATCAATAGAGTAATGTCAAATAAGGTTCCTTCAAATCTGTCTACTGAAAGGGCATATCTCTACATGCTCCCACCTTCTTTTGTTTGTATTTTTTAAATTTAAAAAGAAAAAAGTATAAAACTTGTAAAGGAAGGAAATTAAAGATCTTTTTAACTACATTTTTCAAAGAAACATCTTTTCCAGATTGATACAGCATCACATTCAATTATGTCACTGCCTGTCTATTCAAAAAGACAGTCTTCTGGAAACCAAGTCAGATTAAGATATAGTCTCCTAAAGTATAATACTTCAAACCAAAAAAAAACCACCACCTAAATAAATAAATAAATGTTATTTATTTAAAAGTTTGTATTTTAAAAATCTTGCATGTCTACTCCCTACAAAAAGATTCTGGTAGGATATCTAGTACAGTGTCTTTATGAGCTGAAACTAATGCAACACAGATTTTCCAGATGTGTGTAGGCAGAAGCATATATCTGGATTTTTGTTGGCACATATGCAGTGAACAGCTTTAATTTCCTTTTCTCATTGCCAGCAGCTGCCCTCTCTGTGGGCATGTGCTATAATTTCCCTGGACATCACCATCTGTTTCTTCCTCTGGTGCCGGTGTGGTGAAAGTGAATCATTTCGGAAAAAATATTTTGAATGGAAGGAATGTCTTATAACATGAGAAAAATGGACAGATTTCTTCACCATTGAAGAACATGACTCAAACTGGAAAAAACTGACTCAGAGCTGTTTTTCATATTCGGCCTCAAGGGGTTATTGATCATAAAACATTAAATAGAAAGAGGAAAATTTTCCCAAGTGGCAATTGTTTCTCTTAATTAGTGATGTTTTTAGAGGAAATTTAAAGAGGAAGGATAGTTAGGTGGTTGGGGACTGGCTTCATTTCTTGATCCACCATAGACATCCTGCAAATCCTTGGAGAAGTCACTTTTAATCCCTTTGTGTATCAGTTCCCTATCAGTAAAATGTACCTCCCTACCTCACAGAAGATTGTGAGGCTTTCAAATATTCTGGTAATGGGGCCATATGAATACGTAAGGTAAATATATACATGGAATTGGGGTGGAGACTGATAAAGATTAGGATAGAAGAAAGGCCTCTTCTTTACAATCAGTAGGACTCAACTCTGATTATATGATACAAGGTGAATTTAAAATGGCTGGAGCTTTGCATTGGAGAATTCCCCCTATGAATAGGGAATCTCCACCATTGTAAAGCTTGCAAAGGTAACTCTACCACCTCTAGGCTGGAATACCCTACTGGTGTAAGGGAGGGAGGGGGCATGGCAGGTGCGCCACTTTACTCCCCTCTGCAGGCTGTGTACATTGCAGGCTCCTGCACAATGAGAAGAGAAACTTCTGCACACCAGTTGGGTAGGGAATGGGCAGGGAATGACCTTTGCTCTGCACCTCCCACCCATCAATGTGCTGGAAAGCCTGCCCAAAGTGGGAAATAGTCTACTACTGGTCTAGTAGCATATTACTTCTCTCTCTACCAGCAAAAGAATTATGGCTGTTATAATCTAGACCTAACTATTATCCCTTAGAACAATAGATGCACAAAATTAACATACTGTAGAAATAATTGTTTTCTCATTGTGTGTGACAGTAATAACTTTCAACTTCATTCCTTCAAGGCTGCAGATATTGGTTATAGATTCCAAGGCCAGAAATTGTGATCATCTAGATCACAACACAGGCCATAGAACTTGCCCAAAATAATTTGTAGAGTAGAAAAACCATCCAATTTTGATTTAAAATTTGTCAGTGATGGAAAATCTACCATGATCCTTGGTTAATTGTTTCAATGGTTAATTACTCTCACTGTTAAAAAGGGTGTGCCTTATTTCCATTCTGAATTTGTCTAGCTTTAGAGTCACTGTTGTGAGACCTTGAAAATATCAGTTGTGTAACAGTTGTAATCAGTTTGATTAACCTAGTTCTCCATTTCTTTAAAAAAAAAAAAAAAAAAAGAACTTTGGTTTTACATTTTAAGAACGGTAAACCAAGCTGCTAACAAATGTAATACAACATGCTTTGCATTAGATTAACCACAATGTAGTAATTCCCATTAGCTTGATTTTGAATTCAGATGTTAAATGAGTTTGGTTTCACATTGTGCATTACACAAATTTCCTTTTATGTTAGGTTATCTAACTGTAGAAACAGCTGTCTAGTTTATATCCAAAAAATAAAATAGTTTTAAAAAGGAATATTCATTTATTAGACTAGAATATAGTGTGACTTGTAAGTAATTTAATAATTAAATTGGAAAAACCCTTGATTTTGACAAGGAAATGTACTTGTAACAGATCCAAAGAAAAGGTGACTGTGGCTGCACATCATTAAGGAGTGATTGGACCACTCAGTAATTCTGATAATATACAGAACTAATTGTGCATACAGATGTATTTTGGTACATTTTCCCTTATTTGCATTGTGTCAGCATAAGCTCGAAATGTGAACAGGGCAACTAATGGACCTGATAACATTAGAGCACTATATAGAGTTAGAGATGGTACAGCCATGACTGTTTCTGAAAAAGCTGTTAACTGTGGCAGAGAATTTGCAGTTGACAAACTGGAGGTGGAGCCATTGGAAAGATTACCATGGCTATAAAAAGAAAAGGAGTACTTGTGGTACCTTAGAGACTAACAAATTTGTTAGAGCATAAGCTTTCGTGAGCTACAGCTCACTTCATACATTTAAGTGAGCTGTAGCTCACGAAAGCTTATGCTCTAATAAATTTGTTAGTCTCTAAGGTGCCACAAGTAATCCTTTTCTTTTTGCGAATATAGACTAACACAGCTGCTACTCTGAAACATGGCTATAAAGCATCCTAAATCTGAGGGAGTGCGAGTTAAAAGACAGAAGCTATTGTGGAGAAAAACAGAGGTGAGGGAATGCCAGATGGGGGGCCATAAATGGCAAACACCCAGAATATAGAGGGAGCCATCAGCACATCCTATTGTGTGTTGTGGAAAAAAAAAAGAAATTTTGACCCTATTGTTCGTCTGGGGAAATATGTGGCCTGGCTGAGGTCGTGGAATACATAGGATGCTATAGGTAGCAAGCAGATTGAGTCTCCTGTCAGGGTGGAGAATGGATCTTCTGGCAACTTGATACTTAAGTCTTGATTGGTTTGCACAGAGGAAAAAACAAAAGTGAGCAAACCCTGAGTTGAGTGAAAGGGTGTGGTGAGTGCAGTTTGTTAACTCTACCAGAGATATAAGGAAGGTAGGAATGAATCTTTGTAGAGAGGGAATTAAGGGGTTAGCACGGAAGAGGTCCTGTCCCTAGGGACAGACAAATTCAAGGAGAGTTTGTTGCATTATTTTCTTGGAGTTGCTTCCTTTTGAGGTTATTATGGTTAAGTTTGGGCTTTAACACAGTCTATTTGCTGTGTTATGGATGGGGTTGGGACTCCTAAGCATCTGAGCCATGTTGCAGAGGTGGGGAAGTACTGAAGCAGCAGTGCTTAGAGGCATCACATAAGACATACTGCTTCCTAAACACTGTGCTGAGCATGGTGAGTAGTGAGAACTGTAACTAGTTCTTTCCCCAGTGCAAAAAGATGGGGCCATGGCCTCACCTACACACACTCCTCTAGCTAGCACTGGTATCAGACCCCACACTTTCCTGCATTTTCCAGAAAAGACTATTTGAAGTGTAGTCCTAGTGTAGCTGCAGGTGGGGTAGAAAAAGGCTCCCTGGTGCTTTTGTTTTAGTAAATTCACACAAACAGTTATAATTTGCCTTTGACCTTTGTTTTTGCTGTTAAACATTTATATACAAAGAAACCTCAAAATCAGGGACCCATTGTGCTGGGTGCTGTACAAACCCATAGTATAAAAAGCCCAGTGGGCTTACAATCTGTAAGTCTGATACTGTGCTTTACAGTGCACAGAAGGTGTGTTGATAGATACTATCAAATGCTTTTGTCTTGCTAAGATTTGTTTTGGGTAAATTTAATATAAAGCAATTTGATTAGTGATATATATGTATTATTCTATCCCTTCCCTTCTCCTTCTATGTCCTATCTCTGGATTGTCTTTTCTGCAAACACATCTTTAAATATAATCATGTGGATGACTCACAAATTTACATTTTACTTAAACTGTCTCACGCTATCAAAACCAAAATCTCAGATGGTCTTTCTGATGTCTCCTTGTGGATGTCTGTTATCAACTGAACTCTTGATCTTCCTATACAAACCCACCCCACCTCCTCCCTTTCCTTATCTTGGTGGACAACACCACTCTCCTCTCTGTCACTCAGACCCATACTCTCAATTTTCACCTGTAACTCAGTCCTCTCTTTTAATGAACAAATTCAAACTGTCTAAAACTTGCTGCTTCTTCGTGCACAACATCTCCAAGATCAGCTCACATTGCCCACTTCTGCCCACACTGCCAAAACTGCTGTCTAAACCCTGATTGCATCCTTTTCTTCCCTCAAATTTATTCAAAATACTGCTATTAAGATCATTTTCCTTGTTTGTTGCTCTGTCTCTCTCCACACACATACACCCTTGAAGCCCCTACACTGGGCTCCCCCTCTTCTACTGCATCAAACACAAATAAGGGTAGTGGCTTATAGCTCCTCTCTCCTCTGGTTCCCCCTTCTTTCCCTCTTTCCCCCGATACAATTATATCGGTGGCTAAAATCATCCCAGCTGCTGTACATAACCACTTCCATTTGAGACTCAGTAGGTGGTATTTATCATGTGGCATCAATATTCATAATTTCCTGATGTAGTTTTTGATTTAAACAGTTTGGGTCAAAGTTTGCATGCCCTACTTATGAAACTGGTACCATGAACTCAGTGACTTCACTCATGAGCAGGGTTTAGTCCAGGGTGGGCAAACTACAGCTTGTGGGCCAGATCCAGCCCACCAGCCATTTTAATCCATCCCTCAAGCTCCCACTGGGAAGCAGGGTCTGGAGCTTGCACTGTTCTGGCGCTCCAGCTGGGGAGCAGGCTGGGTGGGCCACCCCACATGGCTCCTAAAAGCAGCAGCATGACCCTACTCTGGCTCCTATGTGTAGGGGCAGCCAGGGGGCTCTGCTCTGCACACTGCCTCCCCCCCTCCAAGTGCAGCCCCTGCAGCTCCCATTGGCCGGGAACTGCAGCCAATGGGATCTGCAGAGGTGGTGCCTGCAGGCAGGGCAGTGCGCAGAGCCGCCTGGCTGTGCTTCCGCATAGGAGCTGAAGCAGGGGACATGCTGCTGCTTCTGGGAGCCGCTTGAGGTAAGTGCCACCTGGAGTCTGCACCCCTGAGCCTCTCCCCATGCCCCAACCCCTTGCCCCAGTTCCAATTCCCCTCCCGCCCTCCAAACCCCTTGATCCCAGCCTGAAGCACTCTCCTAAACCCCAAACCCCTCATCCCCATCCCAGAGCCCACACCCCCAGCCAGAGCCTGCACCCCAACCCCCTGCCCCAGCGCTGATCTCCCTCCTGCCCTCCAAACCCGTTGGTCCCAGCCCAGAGCATCTCAAACTCCTCATCTCCAGCCCCACCCCAGAGCCCACCTCCTGCACTTCACTCCCCAGCCCAGAGTCCCCTCCTGCACTCTGAACTCCTCATTTCTTGCCCCATTCTGGAGCCTGCACCCCCAACCAGAGCCCTCACCCCATCCTGCACCCCAAATCCAATTTTGTGCACTTTCATGGCCTGCCATACAATTTCTATTCCCAGATGTGGCCCTCTGGCCAAAAAGTTTGCTCACCCCAGTCTAGTCCAATTTGAGTCAGTTGCCTGATTAAAAAAGTGTTAGTGTCTGATTCTCATCTAGCTCATACTTCTGTGCATCGTGAGTAACTCAGAGAAAATGAGAAGCTGAGAATCAGGCCAAATGACTCAGATAAGTCAGTTTCTATGAGGAAACAAGCTATGCCAACTGGCATCAGTTAGTATTTAGGTGGATGATTTCTTAATGGAAAGAGCACTCATCTAATAAAAACCCATCAAAAGTCAGAAAAATAACACACTTAAGAAATAATGTTGTGTATAGTAATATGGAGGGCATAGTGGAGTCACTGTTGGTGCTACTGTCCCCAGGGTTGTATGGGGCCACAGCCTATTTGTCAGGCGGAGCAGGCCCAACTCATGGATGCATGAAGTAACCAGGTGATATGGTAATCTTGTTCCCCCTTTACTCCTGTTTGCATAGACAGTATCCCAGGAGTTCTCACTGGTGTGGTAAGATTTCACGATGCCTCAGTGTCCATAGTTTTTGTAGGGAGTGATGTAATCACTTAAAGTTTCTTAAAAATAATTTGTTCATTTTATATCTAGACAAACAATAAATAATAACTGAATATAATCTGTAGCTAATCATGTCAATGATGTTTCATGCCTATCTACTTATGTCATTTGGAAATTATTAACTCCTGTCAACAGTTGCCAACTTTGAGTATAAAAAGATGCTGTTTTATTGAAATTTTAACAAATCACTCCATCTTTGTTGAACTGATTTGTCTGGACCAAGCTGAACATATGTTAATTTTTAGACCTGACAGCTCTTATCAGGTTACATGGAATAATATGGTAGAGGGAGAAAAAAAAGGAGAAGGTATATCCAGGAATTAGAGTAGTGACTGGCAAATAAAATACTTCAGGTGAACACTTTTCAATTTTATATTTCAGTCCCATTTGGATGTAGGCAAGGAAAAGGAGATATCACTTGATTTACAAGATTATTGAAATTAAAAGATCATTTTGTAAATATTTATATGTTCAGTTTTATCAAGAATATAGTAGATGCAATAAAGTTGTTTGCCTTTGTTGCTTTATTTTGTTTGTTGAATACTCCTTGTAGAATAGAAATGTGCATATTTTTATTCTTTATCATTTTAAAAAGTGTGAAATTAAACTGAATATATTTCAGTAATTACATAATTATGTACATTGATTTGTTTAAAGTGTGTGTATGAGAGAGAACTGATGTGATTGGAACAACACACGTGGTGGGATAACTCACGTGACTGGAATACTGTCATGGATGGACAAACTGTTCAGGAAGGATAGGCAGGGCAGAAAAGGTGAGGGAGTTGGATGGTAAGTAATAGCAGTATGACTGCTCAGAGTTCAGATATGAAACTGCAGAAAAACCTGAGTGTGTGTCTGGAATAAATTTAGAAGTGTGAGCAACAAGGGTGATGTCATGGTGGGAGTCCACTTTTGACCACCGGACCAGGAGGATGAGGCTTTCTTATGGCAACTAATGGAAGTTACTAGATTGCAGGCCCTGGTTCTCATCGGAGAATTCAATCACCCTGATATCTGCTGGGAGAGCAATACAGCGGTGCACAGACAATCCAAGAAGTTTTTTGGAAAGTGTAGGGGACAATTTCCTGGTGCAAGTGCTGGAGGAACCAACTCAGGGCAGAGCTCTTCTTGACCTGCTGCTCACAGACTGGGAAGAATTAGTAGGGGAAGTAAAAGTGGATGGGTACCTGGGAGGCAGTGACCATGAGATGGTAGAGTTCAGGATTCTGACACAAGGAAGAAAGGAGAGCAGTAGAATATGGACCTTGGACTTCAGAAAAGCAGAGACTGACTCCCTCAGGGAACTGATGGGCAGGATCCCCTGGGAGAATACATGAGGGGGAAAGGAGTCCAGGAGAGCTGGCTGTATTTTAAAGAATCCTTATTAAGGTTACAGGAACAAACCATCCCGATGTGTAGAAAGAATAGTAAATATGGCAGGTGACCAGCTTGGCTTAAAACAGTGAAATCCTTGCTGATCTTAAACACAAAAAAGCAGCTTACAAGAAGTGGAAGATTGTACAAGTGACCAGAGAGGAGTATAAAAATATTGCTCAGGCATGCAGGAGTGAAATCAGGAAGGCCAAATCACACTTGGACTTGCAGCTAGCAAGAGATGTTAAGAGTAACAAGGGTTTCTTCAGGTATGTTAGCAACAAGAAGAAAGTCAAGGAAAGTGTGGGCCCCTTACTCAATGAGGGAGGCAACCTAGTGACAGAGGATGTTGAAAAAGCTAATGTACTTTTTTTGCCTCTGTCTTCACAAACAAGGTCAGCTCCCAAACTACTGCACTGGACAGCACAGCATGGGGAGGAGGTGACCAGCTCTCTGTGGAGAAAGAAGTGGTTTGGGACTATTTAGGAAAGCTGGACGAGCATAAATCCATGGGGCTGAATGTGCTGCATTCGAGGGTGCTAAAGGAGCTGGCGGATGTGATTGCAGAGCCATTGGCATTATCTTTGAAAACTCATGGCGATCGGGGGGGGGGGGGGGGTGTCCTGGACGACTGGAAAAGGGATAATGTAGTGCCCATTTTTTTTTAAAAAAAAAAAAAAAAGGGAGGATTGGGGAACTACAGGCCAGTCAGCCTCACCTCTGTCCCTGGAAAAATCATGGAAGAGGTCCTCAAGGAATCAATTCTGAAGTACTTGGAGGAGAGGGAAGTTATCAGGAACAGTCAGCATGGATTCACCAAGGGCAAGTCATGCCTGACTAATCCAATTACCTTCTATAATGAGATAACTGGCTCTGTGGATGAGCGGAAAGCAGTGGATGTGTTATTCCTTGACTTTAGCAAAGCTTTTGATATGGTCTCCCACAGTATTCTTGCCAGCAAGTTAAAGTAGTATGGGCTGGATGAATGGACTATAAGGTGGATAGAAAGCTGGCTTGATCGTCTGGCTTAGTGGGTAGTGCTCAATGGCTCCATGTCTAGTTGGCAGCCGGTATCAAGTGGAGTGCCCCAAGAGTCTGTCCTGGGGCAGGTTTTGTTCGGTATCTTCAATGATCTGGAGGATGGTGTGGACTGCACCCTCAGCAAGTCTGCAGATGACACTAAACTGGGAGGAGAGATAGATATGCTGGAGGGTAGGGATAGGATATAGAGGAACCTAGACAAATTAGAGGATTGGGCCAAAAGAAATCTGAGGTTCAACAAGGACAAGTGCAGAGTCCTGCACTTAGGACGGAAGAATCCCATGCACCGCTACAGACTAGGGATCGAATAGCTAGGCAGCAGTCCTGCAGTAAAGGACCTAGGGATTACAGTGGACGAGAAGCTGGATATGAGTCAGTGTGCCCTTGTTGCCAAGAAGGCTAATGGCATTTTGGGCTGTATAAGTAGGGGCATTGCTAGCAGATTGAGAAACGTGATCATTCTTCTCTATTAGAAATTGGTGAGGCCTCATCTGGAGTACTGCATCCAGTTTTGGGCCCCACACTACAAGAAAGATGTGGAAAAATTGGAAAATGTCCAGTAGAGGGCAACAAAAATGCTTAGGGGACTGGAACACATGACTTATGAGGAGAGGCTGAGGGAACTGGGATTGTTTAGTCTGCGGAAGAGAAGAATGAGGGGATTTGATAGCTGCTTTCAACTACCTGAAAGGGGGTTCCAAAGAGGATGGATCTAGACTGTTCTCTGTGATAGCAGATGACAGAACAAGGAGTAATGGTTTCAAGTTGCAGTGGGGGTGGTTTAGGTTGGGTATTAGGAAAAACTTTTTCACAAGGAGGGTGGTGAAGCACTGAAATGGGTTACCTAGGGAGGTGATGGAATCTCCTTCAAGGTTTTTAAGGTCAGGATTGACAAAGTCCTGGCTGGGATGATTTAGTTGGGGATTGGTCCTGCTTTGAGCAGGCAGTTGGACTAAATGACCTCCTGAGGTCCCTTCCAACCCTGATATTCTATGAATTTTCTTAATTTTTCCTGTGAGATGAAAAACATCCTTTGGTCCCACACTTATTTGGGTTCTAAAGCTCTGCTCTTGCAAATGCTTATGCACATGCATAAGTTACAAGCATTCAGTGTTTGTAGGATCAATCCTAAATGTGCCCAAATTCTGCATTTCTATGAAGATGAAATTCACACCAGTGCAGGGTCTGCATTACACCCTCCACACAATGCAAATTGAGGACTTAAATGTGATTTAAGTGCTCAGGAAAGCCATGGGAGGTCCTCTGCACTAGGGTGAATTTGACTGTGTACTGCAGTACATATATTGATCTAATTTTTATAGGCATACTGTAAAAAAATATTAACCAGGAATGCAATCTGAAATTATCTTTAATCTGAAGTTATAGTCCTAAACAAGTTAAAACTGACTGCTGTTAAAGCCTGTCTCAGTACATACTGAATCTACTTAATACATGAACAGCCAGTATAGTTAGTGAGGGTGGGAAAGATATGTTGTCATATGTATATTGTGCTTGAAGCATTTTTCCCCATTAGATCTCAGATGTTCCATTCAATTTATACAGTTTAGACAATCTAAAGAAATTCTGTTTTATGTGTTTTTGAAAAAGGAGATAAAAAAGTGAGTTGTTGATCTTTCATTTAACCTTGGCCTGTTTCATGACAGATTCGGTTAAGTAAAAAATCATGCTGTTAATGAGTCAGTAATATTTATGCTCAACAGCAACTGTAACATCACGTAATTATTTCAGACTCAGAGCTAGACGTTATTCATCTCTACATCTGTCACAAAAAGACCTAAAGCATTTTTATCGCCTTTATGCATTCCTTGACAATCAAAATCCAGAGAATTTATTTTATTAAAAATGACATGCAGCATACGTGGCAATTTGCAAAATGACTAGCAGAGCTTGAGAGAGAGTTCACAGAACCCTTTACTTTACCCAACATTTATAATATCCCCAAGAAGTGCACCTTGGGATGAGTAAACCCAAATAAATACACGTGCCTTGCTTCATAATGCACATTATACCCAGTCATGAACAACAATATAGAAATATTAAGTCACCTTTAAGCATTTATTTAAAGTCCTCTGTTAAGTGACACCTTACTTCACTTTTCAATCTATGAAACCTGTTTTTTTTAAACATGAAATACAGATATGGGAATGACAACTGCTAGGGAATGCAAATTAGACCTGCCTGTTTTAATAAAAAAAAAAAGACTATGAACATGTTAAGGAAGAGAGAGTATAGAGCTGGCCATTGCTAGGTTTAAAACAGTCAGTGCCAACAGCTTGTGTGTGTTAGAGCACTCTAATAATATTGAGTAACTATGCTGAATGACACAGAGGGGAAAAAAATGATCCTGATCACAGAGTTCTTACCCTGTAAAACCCTGATCCTGCAAAGATTTCTACTGAGTCCCTCTGACCTAACCTGGAGAACAGGGAGTGCCTTCCCCTGGCTTGTCAGGTAATCTCCTCCCTTCTCAGGAGTGACAGCACACTTCCCCTCATCCCCCATAGCCATTTTTCTAACACCGGTATGTTCTCCACTTAATTTTGGTGGGGAGTTAGTTGTAGGTTAGGAAATCACAGGTGAGAAAATTTAAATTTTTGTGAAACTAGTGAGAAGGTTTACAAAATTAAACTTAAGTAACAGCAAAATTGTGTGAGTATGGGTGGGTGTCGGGAGAGGAATAAATGAAACCTTCACTTTAAAATCAGGAAATTCTAATTACTTTTGCTTCCCACTTAAATTTTAGTATTAATTTAGCAGCAAATATTCATAAACTGAGATAATACTTTATATAATTTGAAGATGGATGTTTACTTCCAGGAAATATTTAGTTCTAGCTCTAAATTGTAGTTGGCCATTAAAGTCACATTTGAACTGAAGATGAAGCAAAAAGGCAAAAGCATAATCAGAATAATATACTTCAGTGTCAGATCTCTCACACCACCAGGACTAGAGACTGTTTGTTATGCAGTACTGGAAAGATGAGAGACTGCTTCAAAGTATTGTATAGAAAGTTTTATCCTTGGTGCTTATGGGTGACTTGCTGCAGGGAAAAGTTATAGACCAACACAAGTTGTTTGCTAGAAAGACAAGGTTGCTTAGCCCATTCCAAGCCAGTTAACCACTTGTAAATGTTGAGTACTGATAATTGAATTAATCTAGATTCATACTGGTATAATATGTCAGAATCTTGCCCTACGTCTGCCAAAATCTGCTGCATAGAACTAGTAATAAAATCTGTTGCCTTAGATGGAGCCAGTATCGGCCATATATGTTTAAATGACCTGACAGCTCACTAGTACTACACCTGGGGGAATTCTGTGCCAAAAAATTAAATTCTGAATACAATAATTCTGCAAATTTATTTTTCAATAAATGTAGAGGTTCTAGCATGGCAGTGGAGAGTCCAGGCCACTGGCTGCACAGAGGTGGGAGATCACCCTGCAGAACCCTCCCCACCAGGACTCGGCGGTGAGGCTGCACCTGACCCTGACACAGTGAAAGGGGTGGGACTGCCCAAACAAACAACTTGGGGCCCTGCCCCTCCATGCCAGGCACACCAGGCAGGCTCAGCTTGGCAGGATCCATGTGTGGAGGGGCTTGGTATGGAGTGAGGATTCTGTGTGGGGAAATTTGGGTGAGTGGCTCAGCATGGTGTCCAGGTGCTGGGGGAGTGGGAGTCTGGGTGCAGCTGGTTGGAGCTCAGTGGGCTGGGGGTCTTGGTGCAGGGGGCCTTGTCAGGGTGGTCCAGTTACGGGCGCCCATTCAAGTGCAAGGGACTCAACAGGGGGTGGTTTTGGTGCAGGGGTGGGTGTCTGGCCACAGGGGGTGTGGCTCGGTGGGGGCTGGGTCCAGGTCCAGTGGGGCTCCAGGTGTGAGGGGCTCAGAGGGGAGGTTCTGGGTGCAGGGAAGAGTGAGGCACAGATAGGGGGCCTGGGGGAGTAACTCCCCATATAGGGGACCCTCTCCCCCTCATGGCTGTGGAGTGAGGGGGGCAGGAAGCAGGGAGGAGGGTGCAGAGCTTCTGGCAGCCAGGGGAGGTTTCTGAGGATGGGTCTGACACAATCTCGGCCACTCTTTGCGGAGGAAGAGGAGTCTTGCCCTCCCACAGCTCAGCCAGGATTAGCAGCTGAGCCCAGCTGGTAGGAGCCACCTGCTGGGGAGTCCCCAGCCCTCCTTGCCTCCCCCAGCAGTTATTTACCTCTCTGCTGGAAGCTCAAGGCACCCAAAAAGATGCATTCATGCTGCTGGGGAAGGGTGCGTGACCACTCCAGCAGTTTCCCTTTGCTTCCCAGTCAGTCATTTTTCTGCAGGGAAGCAAATAAATCTGGGGGGACAGGATTTCTGCATGCATGCGGTAGTGCAGAATTCCCCCAAGAGTATAGTGCTTTTTAGTATCAAACAGTAATTTGCAGCTTTCAGTATAGCGTATCATTTTACTTTTTACTAAAATTTCAGATAACTGTCCTGTCATATTTACACACATCCCTCTTCAATTTTTATTCTAGAACTGGGGGAAAATGGATTGAGATAGCACCTTTCATGCTACTTTAAATCTTGAAATAAATACTATTTATTAGTACTAAATAAGTGCCTTTAGACAAATAAAGAAGCCATTATTTTCACAACAGTAACATTCACAGCCGTAATTAAGCCTTGTTATATGGAGAGAGAGAGAGAGAGAGAGAATATGTAGGGTAGAACTAGAACCAAATGTCCCAATTTTATAGGGACAGTGCCAATATTTAGGGCTCTCTTATATAGGCTCCTATTACCACCCCACCCCCCCCATCCAGATTTTTCAAACTTGCTATCTGGTCAGCCTAAAACCAAGGGCTTTCCTACTTTTCTTTCCTCCCAGAACACTGCCTTGGAAATTTCACTTTCTTCTTCACTCTCAACCTAGAGTAATTAATACTTAAAACTTAAATAGATTATATGCCTCTATTGAAGTGTGAGTACTCTTCACAAAATGAAAAATCAGACCATTGTTATTTAGATGCCTAACTAGATGCCCAAATTTAAAATACAATGTTATAGCTTTATCTTAGCATCTAGTGAATACAAGTTCATATTGCATAGTTTGCACAGTTGGCTGGGAGTCTGCTCAGTAGGGGGTCAGGATTGGATCAGCAGTATGTTCCAGGTCGTAATCGTAGTCTATTGGTAGAGCAATGCACAGCACCTACAAAAATCCAGTACTCTTAGCAGTTCACATTGATAAGTGCCACATTTGAACAATATTTTAGTTATCCACACACAGTGCTCTGTATTTCAGTAACAACTAATTTCATTAGTATAACTTGTTTTGCTCTGTGCTATAGTAAATATTGGATTAAAATACTGTATTGTGGGTTGGGTGAAAGGTCATTTAAGCTGGTGGGTGGAACCAGTGCTGTAAGAAACAGTTAAGATCCTGTATAGCAGCCCCCATCTAAAACAGACATGTGTGAGTCCACCCAAGAATTTGAGCTATGTGGGCGGAGATCTTTGCTGGCTATTGTCTTGTGCAAAAGGAGTATGTGCATGAGAGAGACACAAACAAGAGCACACACAAACAGATTTAGGCCCAGTTCCTCAAAGGTATTTAGACACTGAGGATCTGGACCTAGAAAGGACAAAGACACCCACAGCCTGGATAAGATGGAAAAGACCTCTGAGGCTGTAAACAAGGAAACTGTGTCCTGGTTTTTAATTCTTCCTGTCTTCAGGAAAATAGGATTTTGTGCATTCCTTGTCAATAAACAACATTTTGTTGAAGATACCTGACTCCATCATCAGTTTCTCCTCCTAACTAGAACATGCAAGATGCAGAATTTTTGGCGAGCTGTTCAGGCCAAAAGGGGTAACTATTATTGGTTTTATCCATCAAGCTATCTTAATGGATACTTGTGTGCCACTCAAAGTCATTACCATAGTATCCAAGCATCTTACAATCTTCAATGTATTTAATCACGCAGTACTCTGGTGTGGTTCTCCCCATTCTACAGATGAGAATTTAGCCAAAGGTATTTGATTTCAATTGGTGTTAGGCCCCTACATACCTCTGAGGATCTGGGCCCAAATGACAATAGGCCAGAATTTTAAGGATGTTTAAGCACTTGAAGATTCAGATAGGCATGCAGTAGGATTTTCAGAAGAGTCTAGGTGCCTAATTCTTAATGGGAGTTGGGTGCGTAGGCATTTTTGAAAATTCCATTAGGTGCCTCTCTGCATCTTTAGGTTCCTAAATACCTTTAACAAGTTTGGGTTAAGTTTAGAGCTGAGAGCAACAAGGGTGATGTCATGATGGGCTTCTGCTATAGACCACCAGACCAGGAGGATGAGGCTTTCTTCAGACAATTAACAGAAGTTTGCAGATCACAGATTATGGTTCTCATGGGGGAACTTCAATCACCCCTGCATTTGCCGGGAGAGTAATACAGCAGTGCACAGACAATCCAGGAAGTTTTTGGAGAGTGTTGGGGACAACTTCTTGGTGCAAATGCTGGAGGAACCAACTAGGGGCTGTGCTCCTCTTGACCTGCTGCTCACGAACAGGGAAGAATCGATAGGGGAAGTTGAAGTGGGTGGCAGTCTGGGCAGCACTGACCATGAGATGGTTGAGTCCAGGATCCCAACAAAAGGGAGAAAGGAGAGCAGCAGAATATGGACGTTGGACTTCAGAAAAGCAGACTTTGACTTCCTCAGGGAACTGATGGGCAGGATCCCCTGGGAGGCTAATGTGAGGGGGAAAATAGTCCAGGAGAGCTGGCTGTATTTTAAAGAAGCCTTATTGAGGGCACAAGAACAAACCATGCAGATGTACTGAAAGAATAGCAAATATGGCAGACAACCAGCTTGGCTTAATGGTGAAATCTTTGAGCTTAAAACACAAAGGAAGCTTCCAGAAGTGGAAACTTGGACAGATGACTAGGGAGGAGTATAAAAATATTGCTTAAGCATGCCGGGATGTAATCAGGGAGGCAAAGCACAACTGGAGTTGCAGTTAGAAAGGGATGTGAAGGGTAATAAGGGTTTCTATTGGTATGTTAGCAACAAGGTGGTGGTCAGGGAAAGTGGGGACTCTTACTGAATAGGGGAAGCAATTTAGTGAAAAGTGATGTGGAGAATGCCGAAGTACTCAATGCTTTTACCTTCATCTAAAAGAATAGGAGCTGACCTTGACTTCTGCACTGGGCAGCACAATATGGGGAGGAGGCGAGCAGCCCTCAGTGGAGAAAGAACAGGTTAAGGACTATTTAGAAAAGCTGGACATGTGCCAGTCCATGGGGCTGGATGCAAAGCATACAAAGGTGCTGAGGGAGTTGGCTGATGAGATTGCAGAGCCATTGGCCATTATCTTTCAAAACTTGTGGTGATCAGGGGAGGTCCTGATGATTGGAAAAAGGTAAATATAGTGCCCATCTTTAAAAAAAGGGAAGGAGAATGCATGGAACTACATGAGGGGTCAGCCTCACCTTAGTCCCTGGAAAAATCATGGAGCAGGTCCTCAAGGAATCAATTTTGAAGCACTTGGAGGAGAGAAAGGTGATCAGAAATAGTCAACATGGATTCACCAAGGGCAAGTCATGTCTGACCAACCTGATTGTCCTCTATGGAGCTAACTGGCTCTGTGCATGTGGGGAAAGAGATGGATGCGATATACCTTAACTTTAGCAAAGCTTTTGATATGGTCTCCAACCGTATTCTTGCCAGCAAGTTAAAGTAGTATGGATTGGAAGAATGGACTATAAGGTGGATAGAAAGCTGGCTAGATCGTCGGGCTCTCCAGGTAATGATCAATGGCTCCATGGCTAGTTGGCAGCCGGTATCAAGTAGAGTACCCCAGGGGTCAGACCTGGGGCCAGTTTTGTTCAACAACTTCATTAATGATCTGGATGATGGGATGGATTGCACCCTCAGTAAGTTTGCGGATGACACTGAGCTTGTAGTGGGGGGGGGAGGTAGATACCCTGGAGGGTAGGGATCAGGTCCAGAGTGACTTAAACAAATTGGAGAATTGGGCCAAAAGAAATCTGATGAGGTTCAACAAGGAATCCTGCCCTTAGGACAGAAGAATCCCATGCACTGCTACAGGCTGAGGACTGACTGGCTAAGCAGCAGTTCTGCATAAAAGGACCTGGGGATTACAGTGGACGAGAAGCTGGATATGAGTCAACAAGAAGGATAACAGCATATTGGACTGCATTAGCAGGAGCATTGCCAGCAGATTGAGAAATGATTATTCCCCTGTATTTGGCACTGCTGAGGTCACATCTGGAGTATTGTGTCCAGTTTTGGGCCCCCCACTACAGAAGGGATGTGGACAAATTGGAGAGTCCAGCAGAGGGCAACTAAAATGGTTAGGCGGCTGGGGCATGTGATTTATGAGGAAAGGCTGAGGGAACTAGGCTTAGTCAGTCTGCAGAAGAGAAGAGTGAGGGGAATTTGATAGCAGCCTTCAACTACCTAAAAGGAGTTTCCAAAAAGAGGATGGAACTAGATTGTTCTCAGTGATGTCAGATGACTGAGGGAGCAATGGTCTCAAGTTGCAGTGCGGGAGGTCTAGGTTGGATATTAGGAAAAACTATTTCTAGTGGTGAAACCCATTCTAGAATGGGTTACCTAGGGAGGTGGTGGAATCTCCATCCTTTAGAAGTTTAAGGCCTGGCTTGATAAAGCCCTGGCTGGGATGATTTTGTTGGTGTTGGTCCTGCTTTGAGCGGGAGGTTGGACTAGATGACCTCCTGAGGTCTCTTCCAACCCTAGTCTTCTATGAAAAAAATCTGGCCCTAAGTGATCTTCCTAGTGTTACAAAAAGTTACTTTGTAGAGGAGAAATTGAAGCTGGGTTTTCTTCAGGCTAGCACCCTATCCACTCTGAGGTATAATTGTCCAGGTCCTGGATATAGATTGGGTGTGTTTCCTGTTCCCCTGCCTTCCCATTCCACTTAAAATGACATTTTCTTTTGAATATGGAGAAACATCTTTTCATCTGATTTTCCTATCTTATGTATCAAATACAGTGGGGCACACTGAAGAATTTGTTTGAGGAAAGCTAAAGAGTGCTTTTCTGAATTGCAAGACAGTAGAATGCACTTATTTTGTTGCTTTATTGCCTTTTCATAGCAGATGTGAGGGGTGGTATTTCACATCTGTAATATATTTTGACACTTCATGGAAAATCCAGACATGCGTCCCTCTTCTGAATTAGCAATCACTGCTGTTTATGCACAACTGCAAAGAATATTAGCCTGCAAATGGCTGAAAAATGAAGTACAACACAGATCAGGACACACTATAATAAGCAAATACATTTAACTGATGCATCATTTGAGGCCCACAATGCCAGTGCTGCCAGTGCTAATACAGTCTGTGAAAACCTCATATTATGTATTTAATGTGTTTGTTAAATCAAGCCCTTTGAATTTTTAATACCAGTTTATTTGAATGGATGGATTAGTTGAATGCCAAAATCACTGATTGACAATCACTAACAAGGTGACTCAATCAAAGTGGGTAACAGCTAAATGATCATTCACCTTTGGCATAACTGAGTGAAGAAAAGAGAGACAAAATGTAGTATGAATTAAAAAAATAGAACTAGGTTTCAGTGATGCAAATATTTTCTCTCAATCCCTTACCTTTTTAATTTTGTAAGGGTTACAGTAATTAGAGGAATTTCTACTGCTATTCTTATATTGGCTCCTGCAGAGGAAAATTCCTTTATGGCTTTGTCTCCCACATAGTACTGGTTTGCCATTTGTCCACTCAGAAGTGGGATCCAGCTCAGTACAAAACCAGACAGTTATCTGTTTCAGATTTTATGCTTTGGAAATAATAATAAAAGTATTGTCACTTAATCACTTAACTTTATTTCAAAGATGGTGGGTTATAACTTCAAAGTTAGTCACTTATCTCTTTTGCCAGTTTTTCCACCAATCCGAATGGCTACCGAAAAGAGACTGCTGCCTGGCTGTCCTGAAAATGAACTACATAAAGTTCAATAAGAACATAAGTTAATTGTAATTATTCCAGCAGACACATGGCAGTACTTGAAGTCATATACAAAACCAAGTTATTCTTTCTAGAAAATTAATCAAAGCACATTACAAAATTAAACTGCTTCTTTTTCATTATATAGTTATTGTATGAGGAATTATTACTGATAGAAGTAAAGAATTCTTTACTAACTATACAGAGAAAATACAGCTATGGCTATTTGGAATCCTTATCCTTCCATGATTTAAATACTTTCAGAATCGGTTTACAAACTAGAAAGCTGATCTAGAAAACATGTATGTAACTTTATTCACATGTATATATTTTTGTAGTAATATATATAATCAGTCAGTGCTGTAAAATATTGTATAAACAGTTTAGAGTTTTGTATAAAAATTAGACAGCATCTGAAGGTCTAGATAGATTTCTGTAGATATACTAAGTTTAGATGTTTCAGAGTAGCAGCCATGTTAGTCTGTATCCACAAAAAAACAGGAGTACTTGTGGCACCTTAAACTAACAAATTTATTAGAGCATAAGCTTTCGTGGGCTACAGCCCACTTCATCGAATGCATTGAATGGAACATATAGTAAGAAGATTGTATATTAGATATAGATGTACACACATACAGAGAATGTGGAATTTGCCATACAAACTGTAAGAGGCTAATTAAGATGAGCTATTAATCAGCAGGAGGAAAAAAAAATAGTGATAATCAAGATGGCCTATTTAGACAGTTGACAAGGTGTGAGGGCACTTAACATGTGGAAAGAGATTCAATATGTGTAATGACCCAGCCACTCCCAGTCTCTATTCAAATCCAAGTTAATGGTATCTAGTTTGCATATTAATTCAAGCTCAGCAATTTTTCTTTGGCGTTAATTAGCCTATTACAGTTTGTATGGCAAATTCCACCTTCTCTGTATGTGTGTATATCCAATATATTTTCTTACTGTATGTTCCATTCAATGCATCTGATAAAGTGGGCTGTAGCCCAAGAAAGCTTATGCTCTAATAAATTTGTTAGTCTAAGGTGCCACAAGTACTCCTGTTTCTCTCTAAACTTAAAAAAAAACATGTTTTAGCTCTTGTTTTATTAAAAATTCATTAGTGCTATCTATAAATTAAACACAGGCACTAGATCAATTTAAGCCTTATGCAATTTTGTCTCCTCAAAGAAAATTTTAGTAGATCAGTCTAGATTTATGTGACCACCATGTCTGGTTACCTCATCTAGATTTGGATTTACATACTTAGGGATGGAAATCTTTGATATCTTGTAATATTTCAGAGTGTATTTCTAATAGGTTTTTCCACATATCACACTTCTTTACTTGACTTTGTACACATTTTAATTTCTTAAACCCATTTATTTGTTCACTTAGGGCTGGATCCTGCACAAATGAAATCGGGGAGTTTTCAATTGAATTCAGTGGAAGCAGAATCTGGCCCCTTGAGTCCCAGTCCTGCAGTGAGCTCTGCATGGGTACACCCCTGCACCTATGCGAAGCCCTATAGATTTCACTGGATGGGCACCAGGATCCACCCATTGCAGGATAAGGGCTGAGATAGAAACACTGAAGCATCAGCTTCATTAAAGATACCGGATTAGGATTTTTGGCAGAAAATATGATTTAAGGTTTAATCATAGAGAGCTTCTTTTACGACTGTCCTACTCCATCTTTTCTTCAGAGTAACTCCATTGACTTCAGTCAGGTTATACTAGATAAAGCTGGAGTCAGTGATCCTTCATACCCATAATATCAAATTTAGATATTATAACTTAATATGTAAAAATAAAATGTTTTATTAATTTGCTGATGCTAGATTTGTAAAGACTTAATATTTTTATGGTTCTAAGCCAGACTACTTAGTTGGGGGGGGGGCCAGAGGGGCTTTTTTCCCCCCTACTTTGCAGGAAGACCACAGAAGCTGTAAATTACACTGTTTAAAAATATTTTCCATGTATTTTCAGGCTAAGAGTGCTGAGTGCAGCTGGTTTGGCATATTTTCCAAATCAGATTTCAAAATGGAAACCAGCTGCTTATGTGTTGCTTTTAGCTGAAATACCAACATATGTCAAATGTCCTAAACTGGGCACTTCTAACATAATATACATTGGGGATAGTAGACATGAGCCTGATGTCAGGTCCAGCTGTAAAGTTTTACTGATTTACTTTTTGTACCGAATCTCAAATATTGAAGTTCACCATAAAAAGAGATTCATTTGAGTGATTTAGTATATAATCCCAGGGTAAAGCTAATGAAAGAATACCCTAGCATAGAGTCCACCTCACATTTCCACTGGTTTCCTACCTGAGCTAAAAGTTATATCCAGGCCTGGTACTTCATTGTATTAGGAGATTACATCATCCCAGCAATAATTCCTGTTCATAGGTTTGGGATCACAAGGCTCTCTCTCGCTTGACCCATATAGGCAGACACATTTTTGATCTGATAGGCATAGAGATTAATATTGGGGGTACAAGAAATGTTCTTTTGTCATTGGTTCATTAGTCTCCTACAGACTTAACTCTTTCCCAAAGATGACATTGCACTACAGAAGACCAATTTGTCAGGAGCAGGGTTTGCAAGTTGTGTCAAATTGCACTGCCTTCAGACTAGGGCGTGTATAATCTAATAAATTAGTACGGGGTTATTATAGAAAACAAGCATTCAAATGTCCAAAAAAATACATAAGTGTTTTTTTGAATTCAGACCTAGTTTGATAGGACTGAGCATCTGCTTTCTGGGGTTAACAAGTATAAGATCCTCTTGGGGTTGAACAAAAGTATTTAAAATATTTTCCAATACATTAGTCACAAAAGATCAATCAGAATAATGTAAAATCCAATGCAACACAAAAAAGACCCAGCTCTACACTGGTTCTGTTTACTTGTTTATTGGATACTATTTTACTATACCTGTTATTTTCATAAATATGTTCACTGTAATGCACTGATATTAATCTTGCAGACCAACAACAACAAAACCCAAGAGTATGAGAAATTGTTTTCCCTAAAATCATGTTGAGATTTCCAGGTTCAACAGTGAATCTTATTTTGGCTTCAATGTAGATTTTTTGCACAAGCATTTACCCCAGTCTAGTATAAAAGAGAAATATAAATAAGCCCATAATGTGTCCTGAACCAAATTTACTCTCAACAATATTTCTATTAGTGATTTTTGTAAATGACCTCATGGCATAATCCTTCCCTTCAGATAAAGGACTACACTTTATGATCACTTTATTATTACAATATATTATTTGGAGGGTTTCAGTGATGTACAAAACCTTTGGGAAAATCGAATTTTGTATTTGTAGTGTATAATGTGCACTGATGTTGGGCAATGCAACCAAACCTCAGTTGGCTTTTACTGAATTTTTCAGTTAATCCAAAAATGCTTGAATGGGGTTATTTTGCATTTGACAGGTAGGAGTCAGTTTGTACATTCATAGGTTTCAGAGTAGCAGCCGTGTTAGTCTGTATTCGCAAAAAGAAGAGGAGTACCGGTGGCACCTTAGAGACTAACAAATTTATTAGAGCATAAGCGAAAGCTTTCGCTTATGCTCTAATAAATTTGTTAGTCTCTAAGGTGCCACCGGTACTCCTCTTCTTTTTGTACATTCATGTAACTAGGTAGGTACTCATGAGGCACTGGAAGTATGACTGGAACTTTAAAGTTTTATAAATATGTTGTAGAAAATGCAACCAATTTAGAAAGAATTTAGTTTGTTTATAGTTGGAGTAAACTGGTTTCCATAGTACTGATGTTTTATAAATTTATTAGTGTCAAGAATGACATATGTGGATGAGTGAGAAAGTGTCAGGAGTCAGAATTTTTCCATTCCAAGTTCGCTTGATGCTAAGAACTAATTGTTGGTACAGTAAGGAGAACTTAAATAGTGAAAAGATTACTGAAAAGGAGCTGAAATGTTTGTTCATTTGAAGCTTGTTGGCAGAAAATTTAAAGGAACAGAGGCTGCATCAAGTAAGCACCATATTTCATAGAACACGACATGAAATAGATTGACCATGAATATAGTCATTGCACCAAAGAAAACTGTAAAACGAGTTTCAGCTTGACTACGAGTGTTGTGATATTGTACTGTGGAAAAGACTGCCAAAAAGTTTGAATGTTATGTTGAACATTATCTTGAATTTTAAAGTTAAGTTTTGTCATTTAACCTTCTAGTCAGGGAAATCTTTTGTAATAGCAAAAGATAAAAACTAAATTGCTTTTCAGTTGTTAAATAGTATTACAATACTATGCATGGGGAATATATTAAATATGCTGGCTGTAGTGTCCTTCGTGCTGAAAACATTGTGTTTACATTTAGGTGCTCAATCAAATTATATTCTAGCATCTTTATAAAAATGTAACTTGGCTGTTGTAAATTGAGGATGGTGAGTAATATGGTAAAAATTTGGAAAGACATTTTAAAACAAATAGAATAAAACCTATATAGAAGAAAACTTAAATCAACACCAGCTAAAGGCTGATTTTAGTAAATCTTTTAGGTTTAGAACTTTTTATTTCTTCCATCAGGATTCAGAAGTTTAAATATCAATGAATCCTTCCATTTCATTTCTGCTAGTGGTTTACAGGAGTAACTTTAAAACTATTGGATCATTTTAGAGAAATTGCCAAGGAACGAATCTGGTCTTCCAGCAAGACAACAGTGTTTATTAAAGAGGGGATCAAACCCTATTTGCTATGTCTAGTTTAGCCCTAACAGTATTATTCATAGTTTAGGATACAGACCTGAACAATTTTAGTAGTGACTGTATGTGCAAAATCTCAGTAAATATCTTCTTTGGATAAGAAAGGTGCTTGGAACAGAAAATTCAGTAGAAATAGGAATGCTTATATAAAGAAATGACTAAGGAATATTCAGTGATACATAAGTGGACCTGACCTAGCCCAGTAATTTATTTATTAGTTGCTGTTTCCACTCTGGATTATGGCTCACTTTACATTTGACAAAGACCTAATCATCTTGAGCATATTAACTGTTGTGTTGTTTACTTGTGCTATGTAAATAGGCTGGTATATGGATTTAGATTATACTTGCAATGGGCATCTGAATGTTTGAATATTTAGACATCTTAATATAAATATCCCAGATGAATACAAGGCTCTGCCCTCCCATTCTTAGCATATACTAGTCATTTTATTAACTCAGACATTCTCTACTTCAGAATATCCACTTCCATTTAGTTCAGAAATGTAACCTTAGCAGTATGCTATTCTAGGTTTAAATAGCAAATTCAAAATTTAGGAGGAATTGTTTGACTATATTTTAATAAGTCTATGTCTGGCTAGTAAGCCTGTGTGTTCTACATATACTGTTTTTACATGTGCTGTGGGACAGATTCGCTAGTGGGTTCAACTGGCTTACACTGCTGTAAACACTGGCTGAGATCCCTGCTGGCAGAAACCTCTGCTTGGTGAGTGAGTTGTGGCAGCGCCAAGCACATTTCTACACTGCAATTAAAAACTTGCAGCCTGCCTGTGACTGCTGTCTCGGGCTCCCAGTTCTCGGGCTACGGGGGGTGTTTAATTGCAGTGTAGACTTTTGGATGTGGGCTGGAACCTGGGTTCTAGGATCATGCAAGGTGAGAGGATCCCAGAGCTCGGGCTGCACCTTGAACCTGAAAGTTTACACCGCAATTAAGCAGTCCCTTAGCCTGAGCTCTACAAGCTCGAATCAGCTGGCACAGGCCAGCCATGGATTTTTAATTGCAGTGTAGATGTAACCCAAATGGCTTCATCTTCATTTATGGTAGGAGGAGGATTGAGGATCACTGCAGCCCTAAAAATTTTGAATAGCCAGGATCTTCTGATTAAGCAGTTTTGGTTGAGCAGCTGATGGTAGAAATCAGATGATAGAATTTCCAGTAATAAGTCAGTCTTTAACTAATATGGTGTAAGCCTGATCCTTAGCTAAATGCTTTAAATGTCACTGAAAAATTTTATATGTGGTGTCTGTCTGAAGTTTTTCCTTTCTTAGGGGCTGGAAGCTCTTAAGAACAATAACCTCATCTGGTATGTTGTGGTATTGACATTTTCAGCTTACAACCACCATCTCCCACCACCTGACTATTAGATCAGGAACTGAAACATCATGTTTCAACAGTCTGTGTATGTTAGTTTCTTAAGGCAGCATAGAATTTTGCCTTACACCCTGAACAGCGCCTTTAAAACAGATGGGAATGTGTGGGGTATAAATAATGCAGAATTTGGACTAGTATTTTAAGAACTGTCGCCCTTTAACTGTTCTCACCTAGCCGTGCTCTCGAATAGCTTCCCTTTGCCCTCCTCTTATCTTCTGCATGGTCTCTTTTCTCCTCCTTCCATAATCATCTCCACATCCATCCCACCCTCCCTACGACCCAGCTTTACCTTTTCCTGTTGCCTTCTTCTCTCTCCACAACCCCTGTTCAATGCTACAAATCCAAATCCCATCTCCATTTCCTCCTCTGCTGCATCCTCCTCCAGGGACATCTACCCTACTCCTGGTCCTGCCTTGATCCCCACACTTTCCTCTTACCACACCCATCTCCACAATTCATAGACTTTAAGATGAGAAGGGACCATCATAATCATCTAGTCTGACCTCCTGTACAATGCAGGCCACAGAACATCACACACCCACTTCTGTAATATACCCATAACTTCTGGCTTAGTTACTGAAGTTCTCAAATCATGATTTAAAGACTTCAAGTTACAGAGAATCCACCACTTACACTAGTTTAAATCTGCAAGTGCACACTGCAGAAGAAGGCAAAAAACCACCAGAGTCTTTGCCAGTCTGACCCGGGGAGAAAATTCCTTCCCAACTGCAAATATGGCGATCAGTTAGACCTCGAGCATGTGGGCAAGACCTATCAGCCTGACACTTGGGAAAGAATTCTCTGTCATAATGCAGAGCCCTCCCCATTTAGTGTCCCATCACTGACTGTTGGAGATGTTTGTTACTAGCAGTTGCAGATTGCCTACAATGGCACGTAGGCAGTCTCATCATACCATCCCCTCCATAAACTTATCAAGCTCAGTCTTGAAACCAGTTAAGTTTTTTGCCCTCACTGCTCCCCTTGGTGTACTACTACTATTCCTTTGGTTCCTACCCCTCTCATCTCAGACCTTTTCCCAGGGCCACACAGAGGTTTTTGGAGGCCTGGGGTGAAACAGATTTAGGGTCCCCCACCCTTCCAAAAAATTACCCCTATGGGGAGGCCTTTGGGTAAGGTGGGGTTGGAGAGTATGCTCACCCTGCAGTCTTCTCACAGTGGCAGCTATTGTTCTCATAGGGTTGGGCCTGGCTCCCCGCTTGGGGCATTGCAACCCAGCACATGGGGTCATGTCACTTGGTTTGGGGTTCCTCTCAAATGGGAGGGGGGCTGGGACAAACTGCCCTGTTTTCCTTCCCGTCTTCTAAGTGGCCTTGCCTGTTCCCTTGTTCTCTCATCCCCTTCTCCTGCTGCCCTGGAATGCTCATTCTATGTGTTTAAAACATAACAACAAAACACTAATCCATGACCTCTTTATCTCCCACTCTCTCTGCCTTGTCCTCTCTGATGCTGCTTCTCCCATACAGTGATCTCTTCTTCTCCCACTCCTCCGCTTCCTGCTTTCCAAAGATTGTGGTGGTCTGGGCTTCTCCTTTCCTGATCCTCCTACTTCCAGCTCCTCCGCTTCCCGAGTCATACTCTTCCTTTGACCAGCACTCCCTCCAAATCTTTTCCCACCCCTTGTTGCCGTTATCTGTTAACGCCCTGCCCCCTAGACATACACACCTTTCACGTTCATTTCTGACTGTCTTTTGACTCTCCCTGCTCACATCACAATCCTTCACCCTCATCCTTGGTGATTTTAATTTACATACTGATGTCCCATCTAATTCCCTAGCCTTCCACCTCCTTGCCCTCACATCTATATTTGACTTGCAGTTATAAATCAATTCTCCTACTCATCAATATGGTCATCCACTTGATCTTGTCTATGCCATGCCCTTCTACCTTTGCTCTCTATCAGTGGTCCCCTTCTGACCACTTTTTTCCAACATTGCTGATTTGTCCATTTCTGTTTGTCCTGCTACTAGTTCCTTTCATTACTTCAATCCATCAACATCCAAGAATTCTCATTTGCTCTCAGCCTTCTCTTTGTCATCTCTGCCCTCTCCTTCCTTGATACAATCATTGATCATCTCCACTCCACTCTTTACACCAGTATTAACTACTTTTCTCTGCTCTCCTTTTGGGAAGTCCACCCTGCCAACCCTCAGCCTGGCTCACCCTCAGTATCAGATTTCTATTCTTTTTTTCTTGTGCTGAGGAGCATCTCTGAGTCTTTTGAGCCACACTGACTTTCTCCAACATAAATTTACTCTTTCCTCCTTTAATTCTGACACCATCTTAGCCCAACAGCTTTACTATTCCTGCCATGTCAAATCACATGACCCGCCATCTTTTTATCACCCTTGATTCCCTTCATGCTCCTCACTCCTGTACCTTCCTCCCATTCCATGTACAATCTTGCCGATTTCTTCAAAGAAAAAAAACCAGTAAGTTCTAGTGTGACCTCCCCCTGCACTTTACTCCCTTCCTTGGCTCCTAATACACTTTTTCCTCACCTGTCACTGGCACAGAGATGTCCTGCCTGCTCTCCTCTTCTAGTCCCATCCCATCTCCTTTCATCTTTTTAATCTTTTTCATCAGTGCTCTCACTACCCTCTTATATTTCTCAGCCCCTTTCTTGCTCTCTCTTATATCAAATTCCTTATTCCATCCTATAAACATGTTTTGGTCTGCCCTATTTAAAAAACCCAACAAATAAAATCTTATCCTTGATCCCCTCTCCCATCACACTATAGCTTCATCTCTCTTTTCCCCTTCCAAACTCATTGAACATGATATCTGTAACTGCTCTTTGGAGCGCCTCTCTTCTAATTGTATTCTTCACCCTCTAATACTTTACCTCTTTACACACTTTACATTCCACTGAGACTGCTCTCACTAAAATCTCTAGTGACCTCTTCCTGACCACATCTTAGGGCTTCTACTCTTATCTTATTTTACCTCTCAGTGGTTTTTGACATCACTGTCTACTTGAAATGTTGTTCTCCATTTGCTTTCATGGTTCTGCTCACAGTTCTTTCCTTAACCTCTGATTGCCTTTTCTATGTCTCATTAGGTAGACTATTGTCATCCCCCTCCCCATTTTGTCAGTGTCCCATAAGGCTCTGTCCTTGGCACCCTCCATGTTTTCTATCTAAGGCCCTTACGAGGCCCACCCCCCATCACCATAGTATTGGAGTGTCTCACAATCTTTAATGTATTTTATCCTCAGAACACCCATGTGAAGTAGGGATGTGCTGTTATCCCCATAACCTGCATGTCATCTTTGAGTCAGCGCTTTCACATGACCCAAACACTCAGGCTATTTCTAAATCTTGTTGCTTTATCTTACACAGCATCTCCAAAATCTGTTTTTTCCTCTTTGCCTGTCTAGACAAAACTTTCATCCAAGACCTCTGCATTTCATGCCTTCACTACTGCAGTAGGGTTGCCAATTTCTAAATCACACAAAAAACCAAACAACTTAGCCCTTCCCTCAGGCCTTGCCCCCCATTCCCCCTCCCTCGGTGGCTTGCTCTCCCCCACCCTCACTCACTTTCACTGGGCTTGGGCAGAGGGTGAGGGGTTTGGGGTGCAGGAGAGGATTCCAGGCTGCGGGGGTAGGACTGAGGGATTTGGAGTGTGGGAGGGGACTGCGGGTTGAGGCAGGGAGATGGGGTGTGGGAGAGGTGGGGGCTCTGAGCTGGAGGTGCTGGCTAGGATGGGGATGAGGGTTTGGGGTGCAGGAGGGGTCTCCATGCGGGGAGGTGGGGTCAAGAGATTCGGAGAGTGGCAGGGGGCTGCGAGCGCTTTGGGGTAGGACTGGGGATGAGGGATTTGGAGTGGAGGAAGGGGATCCAGGTTTTGTGCGGGGGCTCAGTGCTGGGGCAGCGGGTGGGGTGAAGTATAGGCTCTAGGCTGGGGGTGTCGGCTCTGGGGTGGGGCTGGGGATGAGGGCTTTCAGGTGCAGGAGGGGGCTCCAGGTTTGGGGAGGGCTCAGGGTTAGGGTTGGGACGCAGGCTTACCTTGGGCAGCTCCCAGTCAGTGGCGCAATGGGGCTAAGACAGGCTGCCTGCCTGTCCTGACAGTGGGTTGCACGTGCCCTGGAAGTGGCCAGCAGGGCCTACGCTAGTAGTCAGGGTGAGGGAGGAGGCTCTGTGCACTTCTCTCGCCTGCAGGCACCGCCCCGCCAGGTCCCGGCCAATGGGAGAGCAGAGCTGGTGCTGGGGCCAGGGGCAGCACACAGAGCCCCATGTGCCCCCCCCCGTCTAGGAGCCAGACCTACTGGCTGCTTCTGGGGCGCAGCGCGGTGTCAGGACCGGTAAGGACTAGCCTGCCTCAGTACTGCCAACTGGACCTTTAATGGCTCGGTTGGTGGTGCTGACTGGAGCCACCAGAGTCCCTTTTTGACCAAGTGTTCCGGTTGAAAACCGGACACCTGGTCACCCTATACTGCAACCTCCTCTTTTTCTGGTTTTAATTACTGCAGTGTTACTCAAGTACATTTAAAATGTTGCTGCTAAAATTGTGTTCATGAGTCATCACTCAGACTATGTTAACCCTTTTTTTTAAGGCCATATATTAGCTCCCCTTCACCTCTGTATCAAGTACATGCTTCTTGTATTTACCTGTAAGGCCCTTCATAATTTAGCCTGATTCTACCTAGATGACCTAGTAATCTGCTAGGATACGGATACCTGCCTTCATACTGTCATGATTCCCAGTCTTTACCACCATCGGTCAACTTTTCTTTTAAACACTTCCTCCATGTTTTCTACAACATTGTCCCTTATGCAGAGGAAATGCTTCTAGATAAAATCATTCAGATTCCTCCTTAAGACTCTTTCGCCAGGATGCCTACAAAACTCAGCCTGCTAATCATTGCTAAAAAGAGGTGGCTAGCTGGCGCTATTAGTTTTCCTCCTCTTTCCTTTTTCTACTTCCTTCCTTGCTACAGCAACACCTATTTAAAAATGTACAATACAAATAAATGCAACTAACAAAGCTGTGCTAGTGCTCCACAAGATTCATTAGATTGTATGTTGTAATCCCATCCACTTCCCTTCCTCTGTTCATGTCTTTCAATTCTAAGCCATTAAAGGAAGGGAGATGTTCTCCTCTCCATATTGGTACAGCATCCAACACAACAGTGCCTCAACTCTAAGTGGCATCATTGGCAGCTACCAAATATAAATATTTAACAACAACAACAGGATCAAGTCTTAAGTTTTATTTCTCAGGTTTTTGTCCTAAAAGATGTGCAAAAAAATGAAAAAAGGACCTCAGCAAGATGTTACCTTTGTAATCTTATGTTAGAGTACAGTGATTAATACATTATATGTTAGAAAGAGGAGACAGGGCTTCTTTCTGCAAACATCTGTTTATGATTTAAACACTGCAAAATGTCCAAAAAAGAGTGTGTGGTGAGTACTGAGTCAGAACTGCAGCCACGTATCCTGGTATCCCATGGATTACGCCTACGCTGTTATTAATTTTGTTGGTACAATCCCAAATCTCTCATGCTCAGTTTAAAAGTGATTGTATTCACATAAACTACCAATTAAAAAGTCCAATGATAATCTTGGGAGAGCTTGTATATTTGATTTACAATAACACTTTGCTGTGCCTGTGCTAATGTATCGTTCAGACAACACGATTTTCTCATCAGGGTATCCTGTAAATAGCTGTTAATATATTCAATCAGGATTGTTCCATATGGTGTTTCTTCCTATTTTTCACTGCCCCTTTCCTGTGCCAGGTCTCCACAGCTCTGCATAATTATCTGGTCTTAACTCCTGTCATACAGCCCTTCTTTCCCTGATGGATGGGGCCCTCCCACACAGGTTTACCATGGTCAAGTCATGAAATTTAGACTCTAGACAATTAGAGGGATCTGGACTAAACTCAGTTTTATGAAGGCCTTATTTTTTTGGCCATTGTATGTATCTTTTTCCTTCCCTATCCAGGTTCTGGCACAAAAAAATTACATTATTCCAAGTTTGCCTCCATCAGGCAAAACAAATACTTTCCTGTTCATACAATAAAATATTGGGATGAGCTGACCAAAGTGCTCAAAATGAGTGTTAACTTTTTAGACTTCTTACAGTGCTGTAGTTTGAAAAGTTGAGCAACCTTGTAGGTTCTCAGTAAATCATAAAATTCCAGCAGACAAATGTATTTTGAAATAAAGCTTCAAAGCTATAAAAGAGGCAATAGAGACTTTCCTGGATCCAAGATGGAAGCTGGGAGATATTGTGGTGACATTTTGCAGATTTCATGAGACCACTATATTTTTAAAAGTGAGCACAGTTGGTATCACTGTCCTCCATTCGGGAGTTATGGATTGAGTTGTTGGATTGGAGCTTAATTAATCACATTCCTATTCTATCATCAGGTAAGACTTTTGAACAGTATCATCTAAGCTTTCTACCAAGAAATTCAGGCAAAATTTTAAACTTTAGGCAGCTAAATCCATATTTAAACTAAATCTAGGATTTGGTGATAGGTCTCCTGTGCTACCAATAAGCCTTTTTACCCCTTGGTATGGTATTTTTGTATGTTGTATATGCTATGTCTGAAGTTACCAGGGAGATGCCTGAGTCAAGACAGTGAGACTTGACAGTTATTGTTACATAGGCTATACAAGTTCTATTCATTATGCATTCACTATACAAATATTCATACAGCACTGTCTGAACTCCTAAAGTCCTTTACCAGGATCCTTATAGGCTGTCTTTTTGTTTGTTCTAATGTCCAGTCCCAGCATATAATATTTATGAATTATAAAAATCAGAGCTTAGCTTATAGCATGGACAAATTAAAGTGAGAGGAGCTGAAAAATATGTTTAGGATGCATCTCTACTTTAAATTTTTGGAGGCGATTTTGGGTCTGGACAAGTGGTTTAGCTCAGTTTATTCAGGATTTGAAGCACTAGCTGTCTGCAGTGAATGCCAGAAAAGGTGGGTATTTTTTTTTTAATAAAAATAATTCCAGAAGGATAAGGTTGGCTGTATTCCTAGTTTGACTTAAAAAAATAATAAAACTGAAGAAATTGATTGGAATCTCACTGCAGTAAAACTGTTCTACCAGATCACTGTTAGATGCTTTTCTTATTTAAGAGTACTTTCCAGACTTCATTCATTCAATCCCTACGGACAAGACTTTGCAGGTGGACAGCTGCAGTTATTGTACAGCTTACCTGGCCTCCTTTAGGCAGGGGCATCTTTATGTGTATCTTGATCAAAGCCTTTCTTCGTGTAACATCTTTTGAATATTTGGATGAGAAACAGAAACAAACAAAAATAAATGATAGCTAAAAAGTGGTCCATTTGCTCTTACTCTCTAATGTAGGAAAAATAAATTCTGAAAGCGGACTTTTGTGCTAGTACACTCAAAATGTAAGAAAAGTTCATGGTGCTAATCTGAGTCTACGATCTGGTCTTTAAACTCATCTAAAGTTAAGTAAATTGTTGCATGCTATAGTATTAAGAGTCGGGAAGCAAGTTGGCTGTGTTTAGTAAGTACCTCACTGACTTGTACAGAAGGAAACTTCTGAATTTCCATCAGAATTCTTCAACAGGATATTAAATTACAAGATATTTCATCAATGAAAGTGCTACATATTGAGGAAACAAACACTCATTGGCTGATCATACCCAGAAGGCAGGACACTATTTCCAGTAGCTGCTGAAAAGAGCATTTTTCAAGGGTGTACTATTCATAAGTGTAACACAATATAAACTAATAGACCATCCTCAGCGACTATAACAGTTTTTGAAGCATGGTTAAAATATTGTACACTTTTTTAAACAGGCAAGAAAATTGCACCAAGCCTGAGATTCCCAACAGCGTACCACTTCTGTGAACGTCCATTGTTAATCTATTCAGTAAAATGATGCAACAGACACACTCAAATATGTTTTACTGCAAAGTAGAATGAGTTAATTTTTAATATAGTGCTAGCAGTGTGCTAGTCTTACATTCTGTATGCCATCTCTATTTATATTGTAACTTCTTGAGATAATGTGTTTTGTGCAGTGCTGAGCACATTTTTGATAATCAAAAGTAATATATAATGAGGTTCTGCAATAATTGTGCCTCCACAGATTTTTGGATCAACTGCCACGAGTAATACACTGCAAAGTACTGCTTATGGTGGATAGAAAACAAGCCAGAAAGGAAGAACATTCATGGGTTGAACATCAACACATGTCCCAGTTACCTTCTTTAGTTGCATATTCTGAAGGTGGAAATAGACATAAAGGGGAAAAAAAGGCTGGTGATACTAACAAGTAAAAATGATGTTCCCCCCCCTCCCCCATTTAGAAAGATGTTTGTGGTAGAGACCAATGGCCAAAATTTCACAGGAGCCTCAACCCAGACTTATTTTGCAGTTGGTCTGTAACCAATCACTTAAATTAACCTCTGTACCAGATGACTGGAGGATAGGTAATGCAACACTGATTTTTAAAAAAGGGTCCAGCGGTGATCCTGCAAGTTAGGCCAGTAAGCTTAACTTCAGTACCAGGCAAACTGGTCAAAACTATAGAAAAGAACAGACTTGTCAGATACACAGATGAACACAGTATGTTGGCGAAGAGTCACCATGGCTTTTGTAAAGGGAAATCATGCCTTACCAATCTATTAGAATTCTTTGAGGGGAATCATCAAATGTGGACAAGGGTGATCCAGTGGCTGTAGTATACTCGGACTTTCAGAGAGCCTTCTACAAGATTCCCTCACCAAAGGCTCTTAAGAAAAATAGGCCATCATGGGATAAGAGGGAAGGTCCTCTCATGGAATAGTAACTGATTAAAGGACAGGAAACAAATGCTAGGAATAAATGGTCAGTTTTCAAAGTGAAAAGAAATAAATAGAGGGATTCCTTAAGGATCAGTGCTGTTAAACATATTCATAAATGATCTGGAAAAAGGGATGAACAGTAAGGAGACAAACTTTACAGACAATACAAAATTACTCAAAATATTTAAGTCCAAAGCTGACTGTGAAGAGTTATAAAGTGGGTAAGTGGGCAACAAAATGGCAAATGAAATTCAGAGTTGATAAATGCAAAGCAATGGACATTGGAAAACAATCTCAGCTATACGTATAAAATGATGGACTCTAAATTAGCTGTTACAACTCAAGAAAGAGAGCTAGGAGTCATTGTGGATGGTTCTCTGAAAACATCTACTCAATGTGCAGCAGCAGTCAAAAAAAAAAAAACAATATTTGGAACCACTAGGAAAGGAATAGATAATAAGACAGAACATATCATGTCGTCACTATAGAAATCCCTAGTATGCTCATACCTTGAATATTGCATGCAATTCTGGTCACCCCATCTCAAAAGATAATAGAATTGGGAAAAGTACAGAGAACAGCAACAAAAATTATTAGGGGTATAGAACAGCTTCTATGAGGAGAGATTAATAAGAGTGGGACTGTATAGTTCAGAAAAGATACTACTAAGGGGCAATATGATGGAGAGCTATAAAAATCATGAATGGTGTGGAGAAAGTGAATAATGAAGTGTTATTTACTCCTTCACATAACACACAAACCAGGTGTCATCCAATGAAATTAAGAGGCAGCAGGTTTAAAATAAGCATAAGGAGGTACTTCACACAATGCACAATCAATCTGTGGAACTCATTGCCAGGGGATGTTGTGAAGGTCAAAAATATAAGTGGGGTTAAAAAAAGAATTTAGATAAGTTCCTGGAGGATAGGTCCATCAATGGCTAGTAGCCAAGATGGTCAGAGATGCAACCCCATGCTCTGGGTCTCTCTAAACCTCTGACTGCTAGAAGCTGGGAGTGGATGACATGGGGTGGTTCACTTGATAAAATTTCCCTTTTCTGTTCATTTCCTCTGAAGCATCTGGCACTGGCCACTGTTGGATCATTGATCATACTGGGTCAGACCATTCTTATATTTTATATACTCATTCATTGAGGGGTGTTCTAGTTTCAAATCCTGCTAGGGCAGATTTTTAAATGTGGACTGTTTTTATTTGTGTTTTAGGGAGATGTGCGTGCACGTGGTTCTCTTCGCACAAGCCCTGAGTTTGAGGGGGGGAAGGGATTGTGGAATCAGCCATCTTTCCCCCACATACACACACCTTGCAGCAGTAGAGAATTAGAGTGGTTCACTCCTGTGTCTGAAAAGGGTGTTGGATGTGCACATGTGTATGTGTACAGCAGGGCTAGGAGTATGCAAGATGGCTCTTTTACTGGTATCTGTGAGGCTCTCATGGCTTTGTTGTATGGGCGGGGGTTCTGTGCAAGCAGCACTGAAAGTTTCCAGTATTTAACTACTACACAGCCTTTCAAAATGGTGGTCTGTTTCAGCTGTATTAGAGGGGGGGAAAAAACTTGAGTGCTATCAACTGCAGGATAATATAAAACTACTTGTTATGGGACAAATGTAATTATGATCCACTGGCTATATTTTTTAAGGCGAGGTAGCTAAGGTCGTGAGACCTATTATCTTTGAAGAAGGCATGATACTCAGGGTAATACAAAGGAAATACTGTAGACAAACTGTGGTTAAACCAGATGCCCTGCTTCATGCCACATAGCAATTATTCAAATAAGAAAGTTTACTAGGAAAGTAGGCTGAACTCTTGCTCATTTAGCCAAAAGTTTAAGCAACCTCATGGCAAGTTTTTACTAGGGAAAGAGGAGCTACTGGGCTTGATTCCCCACACTGTCTGAGCTCTGCTAGGATGGAGTAAAGAGGAGAGACTGCAGGCATCTGGTTGCAGTTCCCTCATTTCAGGGTTGCCCAGCCCTAACACGAATAAGAGCTGCCTCAGAGCAGCTATGACTTATGCCTCTGAAATAAATCCCCTCAAATGGTAGGGGTCAAATAAATCCCCTCAGGTGTAGGTCCATTCTACTCTGCTATACCTTCCCTTCTCTCTGGCCTTGACAAGCACACAACTTTCTTTCCCCCTATGCCAGGAGTGAGGGTCATGGCTGGCATAAGAGGTGGCAGAGCTGCCTCTACCAACTTTCTGGTAGCAGAGAGTTTCTCTATGCAGAGGGAATTTTCACTGGCTTTTTTCAGCCAGTTTAAAATTGTGGCTGTATGTGATTCCTGTGCTTGCATACACAAACTTGCACTAGCTTGATGAGGTAAGCCGTGCCTCTATTGCCGGTATCCTTGCTACTGGAGCTACACTGCTCTTTATTTTCACGCTAGCTCAGTAAGAGCTAGCGCGAGTGTGTGTATGCAAGAAGGAGAATCACACCCCTAGCTCATAGTGTAGATATATAGATATAGTTTAGGTTGAGCTGCTGTCATTGTGCAAAGTGGCTTTTAGCTCACCAGAGAATCCAGCCCAGGATATCTTGTTGTTAGGTGACCTTAAGGAACAGGTAGTTACTTTAATGAACATTCTTAAATTGCCTTTAAGATTAACAGTCCTAAATTGTGTTAACATATATATTACCCAACATGATGCAAAAAGGACTCAAAGACATAATATATGCTGATCAATTCTAGTTTTGCACGTGGGCTTTATAATATTGACTGACACCATATAGAATCATAGAAGTGTAAGGCAGGAAGGGACCTCTATATGTCACTTAGTTCAGCCCTCTGTGCTGAGCCAGGATTAATTATACCTAAAACATCCCTGAAAGGCATTGATCTAACCTGTTCTTAAAAATCTCCAGTGATAGGGATTCCACAGCTTCCCATGGTAACCTGGTTCAGCACTTAACTATATCAGTGAGAGGCTTTGGCAATGGGGAAGCAGTGGGGAAAGACTCCGTAGCAGAGAGCTGTCTGTCTGCAGAGGCTAGTCTTTTACTGCAGCACAGAAAGGCTTTTGCATCAGGGAGCTGCCAGCCAGCAGTAAGAATCTGCCTGAGCCTTTCCCTGCTGCAAGGAAAGGCTACAAAAGGGAGCAGACCAAAACTGGCCGCAGTACTCCAGCTGAGGCTTCTCCAGTGCCAAGTAAAGCCGGACAATTGCTTTCCATGTTTTACGTTCAACACTTCTGCTTTACATCCTAGAATGACATTTGCCTTTTTTTGCAACAGCATTGCACTATTGAATCTCAGTCAATTTGTGGTCCACTATCACCTCCAGATCCTTTTCTGCAGTCCTACTGCCTACCTAGTTTTCCACATTTTGTACTTGTTATTTGATATTTCCTTCCTAAATGTAGTACTTTTCACTTGTCTGACTTCTTCATCTTATCAATTTCAGACCAATTCTCTAATTTATCATGAAGTTCAAAAGCCTGAATATTGACTAGTGAAGGAGAGTTTTTAAGGTACTTACCTCTAGAAGACTCATGCATATTGTGACGGACTCGGATCAGAAGGATATAAGAGAGCAGTGGAAGGCAGGTATATCAGCCTCAGAATGAGCAGGTCCCTGTCCCCTAGATAGCTACACAAAGGCTGCTCCAGGCCACTTAAGGCACCTGACACCAATTTAACCAGTTAAGGTTGTTAGGCTAATGCCAGCACCTGACCTCAATTAACTGGCAAAGAGTCAGTTAAGGCCATTAGGCTAATGGAGACAGCTGGAACCAATTAAGGTTCATATTTTTTTAAAAGCTCTCCTTTCTAGCTCTTCTCAAGAGAAGGGAGCTGGAGGAGAGGAAGTACTGCTGAATCCTGAGGTAAGGGGGAAGCTTGGAAAAAGGGGACCATGTGGAAGTGGCCCAGGGAATTGAAGCAGCATCATTGGTGAAGGGAAAAACTGCCAACAGCTGCTACCATTAGGGTCCCTGGGTTGGAACCCAGAGTAGAGGGTGAGCCCTGTTTCTTCCCTTCCCCCATGCTCTACAGAGGTCCCCTTGAGAGGGGAAGTGGATTTTGGTCCAGGCAGGAGGCCAAACTGAGCCTACTCGGCTCTAAGAAGCAACAGAGACTGTGGGTATCCCACCTTCCATGCTGGCCTGTGATGAAAGTAGCTTGATAAGCTGTAACCTTTGCTGCTATACTGGGAAAGGGAGGTCATACTGAGGGTCTTAGTGAGCTTCTGAGGCCACTGAATCTGCCTGGATATGTGGGACCCACCAATATGGGCTTGGAGCTTTGTCACAATGTGTATAAGCCAAGATCAAGTGATGTGGAAAATTTGACTAACAATTAATGAAAACTATTTAAACAGTACCTCCTTATCATGCTTGCTAAAAACAAATGTAATCCACCAAAGACAGGGGAGGATAACAGTTCTGATTTACTAATCCAGGTAGGTGGGGGTTTTTTTTTTTGGTTTTAAAAGCCGCTTTTGAAGTCTGAGTAAAACTAATGCAGATATTTTTGGACCAAATCCAAAATAGGGAATGCAGTAGACGAGTGCACATTTTTTTTTTTGAATATGTAGTCTCTGGGTTTGATTTTCAGACTTCAGTTGAATTTAGTGGAAGCTCCAGGAAGTCAGCACTTCTGAAAATGAGACCCATTAAATTCTATTAAACTAATCCAAAACAGCCTATCCTTCTTCAGAAATTGAAGGAATAAATTTAGAGGATAATAATTTAATAATAATAATAATAATAATAAAAAAACATACAGTGAAGACGTGCATTATTTGCTGTAAGAAGCATAGTAATTAGGTGAGCCAGAGCTTTAATTGAGGGCAGAGTTTGGGAATATGCCACCACTTTCTCCTCCCCTTCTCCCCCCCCCCCACTGAGTTTACCCTTAAGTAGCAAGAACTGTATAGTTCTGTAGGCTGTGAGCATTAGATTACCAGTGTAACACTCAAGGCACTGAGGAAGATGTCAAGAGAAAATAATGGGGAGTCTTCTTAAACTTTAACAACCTGATTAAAAATCTTCAGAATGGAGACAGAAGGCTTATTGTACTACAGTTTTGGTCTGTTCAGGTTTTAATTTTTCTTTCTTATCCTTAATAAAAAAAATTATGTTCTCCGCAGAGCAATTTTTATCAATGCCACAGATTGGAGCAAAAATTTTGAGCCCAGCTCAAACTCATTGTTTGAGAAGAATAAACCGAAGATACCAATGTATAACTGAAACCATTGAAAAGATGTACACGATAGCTCAGCTGAAAGTTGTGCTCCCTGTCAATGTAAAATACATTGTTCATTCTTTTATTCTCTCCCTAGGGATTACAGAAGGCTCCTGTTTCTGTAATGAAAGCTAGAGAAGCTATTATTTCTTTATTGTGACTTCTGGTAAAAACATTACTGTTATAAATGTACCATTTTATTGAACTTGAGTATCATTTTATAGCAGAGTTTATAAGAATTCCTTCAACTTTCTCAAGCATAAATTTAATTAAGGAAAATGTACAGCTTTTACTGTAATTTAAAACTTAATTTTAAAATGTGTAATTTCATTTTCGTTTTAAAATTAACAATAATTGCAGCTTTATACAATATTATGAGGCTGTGCATTTTAAAGGAATGGTTGATTTGCTGTCATAGAAGCTTTTAGTATTCTATAAAATTCACAAACAATCATGCTGTAAAATTAGTGCTAAAATACATTTGTAGGAACTTTAATTTACTTTCTTCTCAGGTGACGTAGCATGAGTTTTCTTAAAATTCTGGCTAAATTTTTCAGAAAGGCCTATCCCATTAAAAGCCAATGGGATTTAGGCTCCTAAGTCACTGAGGTACTTAAAATTTTTATACTCCAAATTAATTTTAAAAATATAACACAAAATCCCCACCTCCCTGTCTTGAAAGGAATTAGGTGGGTTGAAAACAGTTAGTATAGAACATTTTTTTCCAGAAGAAATACGTAAGTTCAGTGCAACTGAACTCCAATTTTCTTGAGTATCCTTATTGGTCTGGAGAATTTATTTTCTGGACTACTAATTTTCTTGGGCTGTAACAACTGGGAGAGAGATTTCCATCATCTGAAGACCTAGAATTCCACCAAATAATTGTGCAATGTTCTTACATTTTATTGTAATACTTGTGATCATCACGATGCATCTGTATGCAATGCACATTAATGCAACAGCAAGAGAAAATATTTTTTTTTTTAGAACAGATATAAACTCTCAAGTTTCAGGCCACCTACTAACAGACTGAGGCTCGGAAACCTGTAGGTTGCTGCTCTAAAATTTTTATTTAGTTATCACAGCTAACTATGTGATGAAAGTAGCTCAATAAGCTGTGACCTTTGCTGCTATACTGGAAAAGGGACCCACCAATACCGGCTCGAAGCTTTGTCACAATGTGTATAAGCCAAGATCAAGTGATGTGGAAAATTTGACAAACAATTAATGAAAACTATTTAAACAGTACCTCTTATCATGCTTGCTAAAAACAAATGTAATCACCAAAGACGGGGGACAATAACCGTTCAGATTTACTAACCCAGATAGGTTTTTTTTTTTTAAAAAAAAAAAGCAGCTTTCAAAGTCTGAGTAAACTCCAAAAAGATTTAGATACATTTTAGCAAATCTTTGGGTGGACAGAGATTTCAAAACTTTTGTTCATAATTACGTAATCTCCTAGAATCATAGAATATCAGGGTTGGAAGGGACCCCAGAAGGTCATCTAGTCCAACCCCCTGCTCAAAGCAGGACCAAGTCCCAGTTAAATCATCCCAGCTAGGGCTTTGTCAAGCCTGACCTTAAAAACCTCTAAGGAAGGAGATTCTACCACCTCCCTAGGTAACGCATTCCAGTGTTTCACCACCCTCTTAGTGAAAAAGTTTTTCCTAATATCCAATCTAAACCTCCCCCATTGCAACTTGAGACCATTACTCCTCGTTCTGTCATCTGCTACCATTGAGAACAGTCTAGAGCCATCCTCTTTGAAACCCCCTTTCAGGTAGTTGAAAGCAGCTATCAAATCCCCCCTCATTCTTCTCTTCTCCAGACTAAACAATCCCAGCTCCCTCAGCCTCTCCTCATAAGTCATGTGCTCTAGACCCCTAATCATTTTCGTTGCCCTTCGTTGTACTCTTTCCAATTTATCCACATCCTTCCTGTAGTGTGGGGCCCAAAACTGGACACGGTACTCCAGATGAGGCCTCACCAGTGTCGAATAGAGGGGAACGATCACGTCCCTCGATCTGCTCGCTATGCCCCTACTTATACAACCCAAAATGCCATTGGCCTTCTTGGCAACAAGGGCACACTGCTGACTCATATCCAGCTTCTCGTCCACTGTCACCCCTAGGTCCTTTTCCGCAGAACTGCTGCCGAGCCATTCGGTCCCTAGTCTGTAGCGGTGCATTGGATTCTTCCATCCTAAGTGCAGGACCCTGCACTTATCCTTATTGAACCTCATTAGATTTCTTTTGGCCCAATCCTCCAATTTGTCTAGGTCCTTCTGTATCCTATCCCTCCCCTCCAGCGTATCTACCACTCCTCCCAGTTTAGTATCATCCGCAAATTTGCTGAGAGTGCAATCCACACCATCCTCCAGATCATTTATGAAGATATTGAACAAAACGGGCCCCAGGACCGACCCCTGGGGCACTCCACTTGACACCGGCTGCCAACTAGACATGGAGCCATTGATCACTACCCGTTGAGCCCGACAATCTAGCCAGCTTTCTACCCACCTTATAGTGCATTCATCCAGCCCATACTTCCTTAACTTGCTGACAAGAATGCTGTGGGAGACCGTGTCAAAAGCTTTGCTAAAGTCAAGAAACAATACATCCACTGCTTTCCCTTCATCCACAGAACCAGTAATCTCATCATAAAAGGCGATTAGATTAGTCAGGCATGACCTTCCCTTGGTGAATCCATGCTGACTGTTCCTGATCACTTTCCTCTCCTCTAAGTGCTTCAGGATTGATTCTTTGAGGACCTGCTCCATGATTTTTCCAGGGACTGAGGTGAGGCTGACCGGCCTGTAGTTCCCAGGATCCTCCTTCTTCCCTTTTTTAAAGATGGGCACTACATTAGCCTTTTTCCAGTCATCCGGGACTTCCCCCGTTCGCCACGAGTTTTCAAAGATAATGGCTAAGGGCTCTGCAATCACAGCCGCCAATTCCTTCAGCACTCTCGGATGCAATTCGTCCGGCCCCATGGACTTGTGCACGTCCAGCTTTTCTAAATAGTCCCTAACCACCTCTATCTCTACAGAGGGCTGGCCATCTCTTCCCCATTTTGTGTTGCCCAGCACAGCAGTCTGGGAGCTGACCTTGTTAGTGAAAACAGAGGCAAAAAAAGCATTGAGTACATTAGCTTTTTCCACATCCTCTGTCACTAGCTTGCCTCCCTCATTCAGTAAGGGGCCCACACTTTCCTTGGCTTTCTTCTTGTTGCCAACATACCTGAAGAAACCCTTCTTGTTACTCTTGACATCTCTTGCTAGCTGCAGCTCCAGGTGCGATTTGGCCCTCCTGATATCTTTCCTACATGCCCGAGCAATATTTTTATACTCTTCCCTGGTCATATGTCCAACCTTCCACTTCTTGTAAGCTTCTTTTTTATGTTTAAGATCCGCTAGGATTTCACCATTAAGCCAAGCTGGTCGCCTGCCATATTTACTATTCTTTCGACTCATCGGGATGGTTTGTCCCTGTAACCTCAACAGGGATTCCTTGAAATACAGCCAGCTCTCCTGGACTCCCTTCCCTTTCATGTTAGTCCCCAGGGGATCCTGGCCATCTGTTCCCTGAGGGAGTCAAAGTCTGCTTTCCTGAAGTCCAGGGTCCGTATCCTGCTGCTTACCTTTCTTCCCTGCGTCAGGATCCTGAACTCAACCAACTCATGGTCACTGCCTCCCAGATTCCCATCCACTTTTGCTTCCCCCACTAATTCTACCCGGTTTGTGAGCAGCAGGTCAAGAAAAGCGCTCCCCCTAGTTGGCTCCCCTAGCACTTGCACCAGGAAATTGTCCCTACGCTTTCCAAAAACTTCCTGGATTGTCTATGCACCGCTGTATTGCTCTCCCAGCAGATATCAGGAAAATTAAAGTCACCCATGAGAATCAGGGCATGCGATCTAGTAGCTTCCGTGAGTTGCCGGAAGAAAGCCTCATCCACCTCATCCCCCTGGTCCGGTGGTCTATAGCAGACTCCCACCATGACATCACTCTTGTTGCACACACTTCTAAACTTAATCCAGAGACACTCAGGTTTTTCCACAGTTTCGTACCGGAGCTCTGAGCAGTCATACTGCTCCCTTACATACAGTGCTACTCCCCCACCTTTTCTGCCCTGCCTGTCCTTCCTGAACAGTTTATAACCATCCATGACTGTACTCCAGTCATGTGAGTTATCCCACCAAGTCTCTGTTATTCCAATCACGTCATAATTCCTTGACATCACCAGGACCTCCAGTTCTCCCTGCTTGTTTCCAAGGCTTTGTGCATTTGTATATAAGCACTTGAGATAACCTGTTGATCGCCCCTCATTCCCAGTATGAGGCAGGAGCCCTCCCTGTCTGAACTAGTGTAATTTCTGATCTTCCTGAAACCCATCTGGTTTCCTTTCAGTCTGTCCAAACAGTGCCACCAAACTCATCTTTGTTTCCTGGACTCTGACTATGGTATCCCTTTATATGAGTCTCTGTTCACTGGCTCTGCATCCCACATCATTTCAAAATTTTCCTTCTTTAGGACTCTGCATAGCTTTGTTCCTGCAGACCCAGAGGCACAAAGGGGGGAAAGCTAGGGCACCGGGCCCACCCAAATATTTCTGCCTGTTCCTGCAGCCCAGGGAGGGAGGACTGGCTGCCTAGGCTGAGCTCCTCCTCCCTCCATACCCCAGCTGCAGCCTGCTGCTTCTCCTTCCCTGCTGTTGGAGTCCCATGTGTTGCTTCTGCCTTCAGCTCCTGACTCACCTCAGCAGTCTGCAAATCCAGCAGCAATGCTGGGACTCCAGCAGCAGGGAAAAAAAGAAAAGGAGTACTTGTGGCACCTTAGACTAACAAATTTATTTGAGCATCAGCTCACTTCAGCGGATGCATTTGGTGGAAAATACAGCAGGGAGATTTACCTACACACACACACACAGAACATGAAACAATGGGTTTTATCATACACACTGTAAGGAGAGTGATAGCTCATCTTAAGTGATCAAATTTAAATTCCTGTGCAAGCCCCAGTGTGGACCTCTAATCAGTGGCCACAAGTTCCTCTTCCTTCCACACCCTGGAAGAGTTTCTATGCCCTGCCTCATACCAACTTGCATCTGGAATATCTTCCCTGATCCTTTGATGCACAACCCCATTCTCTTCCTTCGAATCCCTGCTCAAATCTCCTTCTTTCCATTTAACCCTCAAAAAACAATCTTCTAAACAATAATTATATATATCAAACAAGAAATTCCTAAGAACTTATGTGAGATTAGTTTTGTATCAGCTGTAACCCTTCTGCCTGTCAGAGTTGGCAGCAACAAGGGCTGGGTTCAGTATCTAGGGGTTCCATTCCAATAACACAATGCAAAACCGGCTCTAGCCCCCACCCAGTGATCTGGGACAAATATATACCACCCCCCGCTGGGTGCCTCCAAGAGGCAATACTTCCCCTCTCATAAGCACATAGTCTGAGTGTAGCAGAAAGCCTTTTAATAACAGAGAAACAATGTGGCATTATGTTGGGGAAACGCTATCAACAGGATTCATAACACAACCCATGAGCAAAAAACCCACCCCAAGCAAATTGGGGCATGTCATTTCCCTTTGGTTCTTGAGTCCAGCAACCCAAAATCATCCAAAGTCCCAAAAGTCCAACGACCCAAAAGTCTCTGTCCCTAGTCAGGGCAGCCCCAGAGTTCGAATGTTTATCTGCAGAGTTTTACCTCCCAACCTGGGTGGAGGGGGGGGAAGGGGTTAAGGGGCACCTTACATGGTCCAAAGGTGATTGCCCCACCTCTCCATGGGGCTCCACTCTGCCAGCCGCCCCCATGAGCTGCTCCAGGCATCCGACAAACTGCTCTGCTCCACCAGCTGCTCTGCTCTACTCACCATCCTGCAACCTGCAGTTCTCTGCTCTGCAAGCCACTCTGCTCTGCTCGCCATCCCACAAACTGCTCCGCCATATATCTTCAGGCTCCCCCACTACATAACATGCAGTGATTTCAGCTCTTAGTAAGTTTAGCTCTTTTGTGATTTCAGCTTGTTGTAAGGGAGCCTCAGTACTTTGGGCTAATGGTGCACCAGCAAATTCAGCTCAGCAGCCTGTAACTAGACTGCTAATGGAATGAAAATTAGTTCTGATATTCCACAGTGGAGAGAGAAAAGTGCAATTAGCATGTAAGGCCCTCAGCATGGGGCCCTTACCACCAAGTATTAATACCTGTCCCCAACCTCTTCCTCCTCACTGGGTTTTGGAACCCATGACCCTTGCCTAGCAAGTGCTGCTTAGTTGATGGTGAGTCCCTCCAGCATAACAAAAGTCAGAGTATAGTTCCACTGTCCTTGATTCACATAATCAGAATAATAACAGTTTATTCCTGCCCCAATAACAGAGAAACTGGGGCTCCTACAGCAGACACAGTGACCATCTAGACAGGGTGGGTGTGCCTATGCAAATGAGATCAACCCCTGAAGTTCTTTTCCACAACCCACCATGACTCACCACCAGATGTCAGGGTAGAGCTCATCCTGACTCTGCTTACACAGCTAACCATCTCTGTAACCTTATTCTATGTATTCCTCTCTCTCTCGCCTTTGTTGACCTTTGATCAGTTCTCCTACTGCTCTGTCTTGTCATGATCATTTTAGAGTGTAAGCAATACAGAGCAAGGACTGTCTTTATTTGCTGTGTACTATATGCGACTGTTAAATAATAGTCATTCTGCTCCCTGAGCAGGCTTGACACCAACCTCCCAAATTAACCCAGCCTCTTTCTCTCTTCTTTGAGTCAAAGTGGAAAGAGTTGCCAGACCCATGTTTCCTTTTTCTCCTTCTCTTTATCATCTTTTGCTTGGCAACAGAAAACCTCTAAGGTTCAGAGCTCACAAAGACATCTGGCTTCTTCCTTGAGTGCTTGCTTGTTTCCATTCCATTGTAGGCATATGTGCTCGCCACATGCACTGGTGCTGTAAGTTTTTCCCTTAGCAGTATCTGTAGGGAACTGACTCTGGAGCCCTCTGGAATGGTGCCCATATGGTGCAGTATAAGGGGTGCTGCTGGCTCCCCCGCACCCTCAGTTCTTTCTTACCTTACAGTGACAGTGCTGGAACATCATCTTTCTTCAGCAAGCTTCCTCTTTCTCAATCCATTGATATGAACTTTTCCCTGTTAAAAGTTGTGAATGGTTTCCCTTAGTATAGTCAGTTAGGTTAATCCTGGACAGGACTCAGCCTAGGAACAGGGCATGTCCCGATCCCCAGGTTTCAAACCCTGTAGTTGCTGTGTGGTTTTTTTTTTGTTTCATTTTTTTTAAAAAAATGATCCTCGTAGCAGAGGTGAAAGTAAGCAGGTGCAGTATGGTACAGTGTACTGGTAAGAAAAGCTAACTGTACCAGCAGGGCCACTGATGGGGTGTGGGGGAAGGTGCAGCTGCCCCGGGGCCTGGCAATTTAAAAGGGCCCAGGGCTCCCGGCCGCAGCCAGAGGCCCTGGACCTATAAATTGCCACCAGAGCCCCAGGGCAGCAGCACCACCACCTCTACCCTAGGGCTCCGGGGCAATTTAAAGGTAGCTGCTGCTACCATACCGGTGGCCAGAGCCCCAGGCCCTTTTAAATCGCTGCCGGAGCCCCGGGCAGCACAGACTGGGCAGCACTGAAGGGTTGGCTGGGGGAGTCTGGCCCTGGCCCTTTCTTCCCAAGGTCCTGTCCCGTGCCTTCTGGGGGTGCAGAGCGCCCCCCACACACCTTGCCCAGGAACCCGGCCGGCACTGGTAAGTCCTTTAAGTTACTTTCACCCCTGCCTCGTAGTAGCTGTCTGAGGTGCTTGGACGAGACCGATATCAGTGACAAGTGTTTGTATCACTAAAGGGTTCAAACATCAGTTTAAAAAAGAGCGAGACACATGTTTCTGGGCGCTCCTAAGGGAATCTGCACAGGCACCAGCACCGGAGCCATCCAGGACGGACTCTGCTCCCAGTACTGCTGCATCAGTATAGTGCGCTTTGCTGGTGCTGTCTTTGGATCGATGCTGATTTCTTCTATGGCACCGGCTGGAAGGCAAAGAAACACTGGGAGGGGACAATCTCTGACATCCCGTAAAGGGAAGGAGAAGGCCAAAGGAGAACAAGGACGCAAGAAGGGCAGCTCCTCACCTCCAAGTGGGAGTCGGGCCCCAGCTCAAGTAAAGTGAGTTAGCCCATCTCAGGACTCACCTGGCACCCCGGACATCGACACAGGCCTCCAGCACCTGGACATGCCAGTGATACCAGAGGCCCTGCAGGCAGCGCAGGACATATTAGTGTTATAGGTGCTGCCCACACCAGCCATGGTGGTGTCCCATTCTAAGAGAAAACCTGCTCTGGGACCTTTCCAGCAGCCTCCATCTGTGCGGCACTGCTCCCCTCCTCAACCGAGCTGCCAGGTCTTGGTAATGGGGAGGCAGGCCTATCGGCGCCCCCACTGGATTCAGGACACTGCTCACCAGGCTCAAGACACGGATCGCTGGTGATTTGGCGCAGACCCATGGAGGTGTGCCCCATCCCTGCAGCCCCAGTATTGGGACCAACCTAGCCACTCTCCTAGTGTATGGCGCCACTCTGGGGCACAAGCCAATGGTCCCAGAAGCCTTGCTACTGGTCGCAGGAGCACCAGTACAAGTCGCCATTGGGTCAACGTTCCCCCACCCCTACTGTTGACTCTCTCCTGCTCCATGGACTGGCACCGCTCAAGAAGTGCAAGGTGTAGATCGCCAGGCCACTGTCACTGATCCACTGAACACCATCGGTCTCCAGGAGCTTGGCATAGGGCATCTATCTAATACCCGGACAGATGCCCATTGCAGCACCAGGATCAGCACCATTGCGGACAGGACGAGCAGTCGGCACCATCCCAGTCTTCCAGACATGGTCCCTCCTTTTCAGACTCTGGTACCAAACAGGAATCCATATCAGCAGGCCAGGGTCCTGCAATGGGGGTACCTACTCTACCAATGGCATCGCCCATTGCATTGTGGCTCCAGGGCCAGTGGCCTTCCCCCCCAGTACCTCTGGAACCCTTGGGGGTTCCTGCAGCTCTCGCAAGGGTTCAGGTCGACCTCAGGGGCCTCATAACTCCTCAGCCACAGTTTCCCGCCTGCCCCCAGATGCTAAGGGCTCTGGGGAGAAGACCCCTCAGGTCCACCTGGCTCCCATGGAGGGACAAGCCAAGCAGCCTTTGGAGGCAGAAGTTCCTCTGGTGCCTGCCTCATCCTCATCCTCAACAGATGAGATGATTACAGCGCTCCCTCATCCAGTCCCACAGGATGCTGCTAAGGCCCATCAGGAGCTGCTAAAGAAAGTCACCTCAAAATTGGGGCTTCCAGCTGAGGAGCTGGAAGAACCAGCAGACTCCCTATTCGATGTCCTCAGCTTAGCAGCCCCAGCCAGGGTGGCAATGGCCTAACACGAGGGAGTGGCAAAGATCACCAAGTCCTTGTGGCAGACGCCCTCATCACTGCCCCCATCTCCAAAAGAGTGGAGCAAAAGTACTATGTACCTGCTAAGGGATATCAATACCTTTTTATACGCACCCTGCCCCAAGCTCCTTGGCGGTCTTGGCCATTAAGGAACAGGAAAGGCAGAACCAACCAGAAGCAACCCCCAAGAATAAAGACTGAGGCGGCTCGATTTATTTAGAAGGAAAATGTATTATTCGAGCCTCCATCTGGCAGTGGCCAATCACCAGGCCCTGCTTGGCTGCTACGATTTCAACATGTGGCCAAGGCCATGGCCAATTTCGAGGATTCGCTGCCTGAAGACCCCAAGAAGTTCCATGCGATTCTCAAAGAGGGCAAAGCTGTAGCCAGAACAGCCCTCCAGGCATCAAACGTGGCAGACATTGCAGCCAGAACAATTGCCTTGGCCATCTCAATGAGGAGGGCATCCTGGCTGCACTCAGCAGGTCTGTCAACGGAGGTCCAACAGTTCATACAAGGCCTCTATACCCTGGGCCCAGCCAGAAAGTGGTTTAAACAGTAGCAGCTCCAGGACTCTGGGAGTCAACCCGGGTCAGAGCCTGCCTATTAAAAGAGCAGAGGCTACAGACACTGGCAAGGTCACCAGCCAGTACCCTCTGCCCAGTCAAACTCCCCCTGCAACTATCAGGGTGGTAAGTAGGCATTTTGAGGGTGCACCAGAGGATGATCTACCAGCCTGTTTACTGTATCCTGCTTTCCCCGCCTGTCTCCTTTCCTCCATGCATACACCTCTAACTTTAGACCACTGGGTCCTCAACACCGTGGTGCAGGGTTATACCCTCCAGTTTCTTTCTGTCCCCGCCTCCCACCCCGTTCCCTGTCCATTTTCAGGGACCCGTCTCGTGAGCAGCTGCTTGCCCAGGAGGTTCAGAGCCTTCTGCAAGTGGGGGCTGTGGAGGAAGTCCCTCAGGAGTATGGGGGAGGTACAGAACTCCTAGTACTTTCTGATCCCCAAAGCCAAGGAGGGGGTCTGAGACCCATTCTGGACCTGCAAGACCAACAAATATCTCAAGAAGTTGAAGTTCTGCATGGTCTGCCTGGCCTCCATCATTCCTGCCCTGGATCCGGGGGACTGGTACGCTGCCCTCGATTTGAAAGATGCATACTTCCACGTATCGATATTCCAAGAACATAGATTCCTGCATTTTACTGTGGGTCCCGCGCACTACCAGTTCGCAGTGATCCCATTCGGCCTGGCTACAGCCCCAAAGGTGTTTACCAAACGCATGGCTACAAGGTATCCAGGTTTACCCGTACCTTGATGACTGGCTTTTTAGGGGCCACTCCAGGACTCAAGTCCAGCAGGACATCTTGGTGCTGCAGATCACGTGCCATGCCCTGGGCCTGTTGATAAACAAGGAAAAATCAATGTTAGTCCTGGTGCAAAGGATAGAATTCATTGGAGTGCTCCCCGACTCCACCCATGCCGGAGCTTTTCTGCCACAGGATAGGTTCGAAACAATGGCTAGTCTCATTGTCAGCGTCTCTGCATATCCCGTAACCACGGCCCAGGTCTGCCTCAGTCTGTTGGGCCACATGACAGCATGCACTTATGTCATCTGCCATGTGAGGCTCAAGCTGTGACCCCTCCAGCAGTGGCTGTCAACAGTCTCTTCTCCATCCAGAGATCATCTGGACAAGGTCGTCATGATTCCACCAAAGGTACTTACCTCCCTGCTGTGGTGGACCGAACCAAGGATGGTCCTGGAAGGAGTTCCGTTCAAAAGTCCCTGACCCTCGTTATCTATCGGATGCCTCCAACCTTGGCTGGGGAGCACATCTCGGCATGTTGCGGATGCAAGGGACGTGGTCCCCGAAGGAGCTGACATTGCACATAAACATCAGGGAACTCAGGGCAGTCCATCTAGCCTGCAGAGTCTTCCTGCTGCACCTTTCTGGCTTAAATGTACAGATTCTCATGGACAACATGGCTTTGATCGTTTTACATCAACAGGCGGGGAGGGGGGGTTCGGGGAGGATCATCGGCTCTGTCAGGAAGTGCTCCATTTGTGGGACTTTTGAATCCAGTTCGACAGCCACCTCGAGGCATCGCACCTCTGGAATGCATTGGCGGATAGCCTCAGCAGGTCCTTCTCTCCCCATGAGTGGTCCCTCCACCTGGAGGTTGTCCAAGTACTCCCCCAAAGGTGGGAAGCTCCCCAAGTGGACCTGTTCACCAGACCAGGAAGTCCCAGTAATTCTGCCCTCTCCAGGGCTTAGGCAGGAACCCCATCTGATGCCTTCTGTCTGTTGTGGGAAGGGGATCTGATGTATGCATTCCGCTGGTCAGCAGGGTCCTAACAAAAGAGACGAGGAGAGAGTCGTCATATTTGACCCGGCGTGGCTCGCCAGCACTGGTTCAGCATGCTCATGGACCTGTCTGTGACTTCCTGATGGCCACTGCCCAGCCGTCCGGATCTCCTCATGCAAGACCATGGTTGGCTCCTGCACCTGAACCTTCCCTCCTTACACCTCACTGCTTGGTTGCTGAGTGGCTGAACCCGGAGGCAAGGGCCTGCTCCAGCCAGGTACAGCAGGTCCTCTTGGAAAGCAGGAAGCCCTCCACCAGGGTGACTTACTTGGCAAGGTGGAGATGGTTCTCCTGCTGGGAAGAGCTAAGTCTCCCTGACACGGTCGTCTGTGCAGTCCATCCTTTGATTGGACTTTGAATGGATCTCCACCTTAAGCACCAAGGCTTCGCACATTCTTCCATCAAGGTGCATTTGGCAGCCATATTGGCTTTCCACCCGCAGGTCCAGGGCAAATCAGTGTTCTCATGACATGTCTGTCTGGTTCTTGAAAGGACTAGAGTGGCTCTTCCCACTGGTCCAGGATCCGGGACCTCAACCTTGTCCTCTCGAGGCTCACAGGACCTCCCTTTGAGCCACTATCTTCTTACTCCTTGTCACATCTGTCATGCAAGATAGTTTTTCTTGTAGCCATTACCTCAGCGAGGCAAGGCTTTGAGATTAAAGCCCTCACTTTGGAGCCCCTGTACACGGTTTTCTACAAGGACAAGGTCCAGCTGCAACCCCACCCGGCATTCCGGCCTAAGGTGGTGTCTCAATTCCATGTCAACCAGTATCTTTTTTCCGGGCCTTTGTCCAAAGCTGCACTCCTCTGTGGAGGAGAGGCAGCTGCACACCTTGGATGTTCGATGCTCCCTGGCCTTCTACCTGAAGCACAACAAGGCCTTCCGCAAGTCAACCCAACTCTTTATCGCAACAGCTGACAGGATGAAAGGCCTATCTGTGTCCTTGCAGAGAATCTCTAAATGGATTACATTGTGCATCCGGGCCTGTTATGAGTTGGTGCAGACCAAGCTACCACCTATACTAAAGGCCCACTCGATCAGGGCACAAGTGTCCTCGGCAGCCTTCCTAGCACACGTCCCATCCAGGACATCTGCAGGGCTGCTACATGGTCATCAGTACACACGTTCACAGAAGTGAAAGTAAGCCGGTCCAGTATGGCGTACTGGTAAGAGCCAGTGCGCCGTACCAGCCCGGCTTCCCCAGGAGGCGATTTAAAGGGCTTGGGGCTTCTGGCAGCGGCTGGAGCTCCGGGCCCTTTAAATTGCCACAACAGTCACACTGCCAGAGCTCCCAGGTAGTGGAGGCAGCCGGGAGCCCTGGGGCCCCATCAGCAATTTGAAGGGACCAGGACTCTGCTGCAATAGAGGCAGCTGGGAGCCCCCGGTCCCTTAAATCACTGCTGGAGCACCGCTGCCACTACTCCAGGTCTCCGGCAGCAGGGCTCCGGTGGTGATGTAAAGGACTAGGGGCTCCCAGCTGCTGCTACCACAGCAGAGCCCCGAGCCCTTTAAATTTCTGCCAGAGCCCGGAGCTCCAGGGTAGCGACAGGAGCTCCCGAGGCTCCGTCGGCAATTTAAAGGGCTTGGGGCTCCCCTGTGGTAGTGAGCCCTGGACTCTTTAAATCACTACTGGAGACCCCGGCTGCCACCGCTACCCCAGGGGCTCTGACAGTGGGGCTAGGGTTGCAATTTAAAGGGCTCGGGGCTCCGGCCACCGCTACTGCCCCAGGCCCTTTAAATTGCTGTCCGAACCCTGCTGCTGGATTCCTGGGGTAGCAGCGGTGGCCGGGAGCCCCAAGGACTCCTTTGGCGATTTTAAAGGGCCCGATGCTCTGCTGTGGGTAGCAGTGGCCAGGATCCCCTGGCCCTTTAAATCACCAGCGGAGCCCTCTGCCGCTGCTGCTATCCCAGGCCTCCGGCAGCAGGGCTCAGCTGGCAAATTAAAGGGCCTGGGGCTCCGCTGTGGTAGCGGTGGCCAGAGCCCTGGGCCCTTTTTAAATGACCCCCGAGCCCTGGGGCTTCCAAGTGCCAGCGTAGCTGGTAGCTCCAGCGGTGATTTAAAGGGCCCGGGGCTCCCAGCCTCCTCTACTGCAGCCAGAGCCCCAGGCCCTTTAAATCTCAACTTCTTTTAAAAGGGCCTGGGGCTCTAAAAGCCCCGCCTCTTCCGGTTGAGGCCCCCCCATCCTCTGCTCAAGATTCTGGCATGCCGGTAAGTCCTCTAAGTTACTTTCATCCCTGCACATTCATGACGCATTACACCATTACCCAGCAGGCCAGAGATGGATTCGTCAGAGCTGTGTTGAAACAGACACATCCATGAACTCCTACCCGCCTCCAGTGGCACTGCTTGGGAGCCACCTACAATGGAATTGACATGAGCAACACATCTCAAAGAATGAAACCGGGAACTGTCTCTTTTCTTGAGCTTCCTAAAAGGGCCGTGTATTCAATTGTTTCTCAGTTCCAATCTTTGACTTTACATTGAGGAATCATGAGGCAAACAATGCAAGACTCTCAGACTTGGTTCTTCAACATTCAACCAAGAGAAATGCTTGAACCTAAATCTTGGCAGCCTCTGGGAGTGTAGACTGTTCAAACCATGCACCTATTTGGTAGATATTCCTCAGCCAGGCCTTCAGGCACCACACACATTGACCATAGGCTGTCATTCTAGCCTCACAAAAAAGTGCAACACTAGAAGACTGTCTGTCATGCCAACAAATCACTTTGACATTAGGAACCAGTTGGCAATAATATATGTTAATGTTTAAATCAGCCTTGATGGACAATAGGCCTAATTTCCTAAACCACAAAATAGTATGGAAACTAACTTTAAAACTCCTATTACTGGTTATCCTGACATCTGACTATAAAAGTTACAAATGCAAAGCATAGGGTAAAAATAGCTGACAAGATCATGAGAAGGACAACCCAAGTTCCTATGTTACTGCTTCAGTGATCTTAAGATTTGAAGGGATGTGAGGGCTCTTTTTCTTCACATATCCCCCGATGTATATTCAAATGTACAATGGAGCACATTTTTGTATACTGAGATGCTCACATCCCAGAAATGGGAATGTCTATAGGCAATACTTGAGGAACATAATTGCTGGCATTTCTTTCAGGAAGACGAACAGCACGGTACATCATCAGTCACGGGGTGAAAAGCTTCTATTTATGGATAGGCAAAGGTTATGGATATACTTGTGTGTGTATATATATTGCCAGAGTACTCTTAAGTTACAAAAATATGTGCTTGAAGTATTTTTTTTTCCTGTGTTGTTGCTGAAGAGCAATTAAACTTTGCTCTTGAGATGTTCTCATTTTTAAGTGCTGAATAAAGTAAAAACTGCGTATTTACAATTTAAAATTAAAACTCTTCTGTCGTTGGACTCTGCAAATCTGTCAAAATATTGACCCCTTTCCTTAACATGTGTATGTATCTTATAGCAGTCAATGTTTTTTGTGATTCCAGTCATCCCAGTTTGTTTGCAGTGAAGCAATGTAATATCGAATGCTTTTTTTTTTTTTTTTCTTCCTACCTAAGATCCCTGATAAAGGTATAAATGGCAGAGCCAGCCATACCCTCCTCAGATCCTTTTCACCACCTATGGTTGCTAGTCGGAATGTGTGCTTATCACACTCCTTTCCCTTTCTTTTAAAAGAGAATTCTTTTCTAAAAATTGTGTACTTGTTTTTGACTGTTTGTTTTGTTCTTTTGTTTGGAGCCTTTTAAGCTCAGAACCAGGACGTATCTAAGTCCTTGAGGTTTAGCTGCTGTTCTGACTGCAAGAAGTCTATGCCAGTCGGTGACCCTCACTGACCAAAATGGCTGCTGCTACAGATAAAACAGAGCTGCTGTTGTCAGGATAGTAAGTACAGAAAGAAAAGCTTAAGATTCAGAAATCCCCCTTTCCCTTGCTCCCCTACAGTGTTAAACAAAACCAAGCTTATTGGCCCTTCTGCTTCAGAATGCTTGTGCATGGCACCACTCAGAGGACCAGCCATGGTGAGTATGACCCTCCCAGAGTGAGGGAAACAAGGAGGGAATTGCTAGGTTACATAAAACTACAAGTATAGGGCACTAGCACTGAATAGTGGCACCATTTTCCACCTGTTGATGATTTTAGCTGATACCTCACTCTTGAGGATATAACACAGGCAGAGAGAGCACAACTGCTGCTGACACCCCAAAGTCGCTCAGGCCCATATACCGCCAGCCTGTTTAAGGTAATAGAACCTGCTGAAGTTATCGCCAGATGGCATGGGAAAGTGTCCCACAGCAGCAGAAGAAATAAGGCTGCCATCCTTAAAAACCTTGTATCTCCATGGGATTTTCATTGTGATCTCTCAAGTGGATTCAAGAGACATCCTTGTGTATATTTAAAAAAAAAAAAAAAACTACTCCACACACCCCTTCCCCCTGCCTAACTCTATAGGGGAACGATGAGTTGTTCCTCTACTACTTCTACTATGAGTAAATTCATGAAAATTTGCCGTGTCCTGATGAGTTGGGGGAGGCATAACAGTAATGGGAAATTTATTTACATACTTCCCGTCTCCTGCTTCGGGTTCGCCCATGCTTGACTGCAGGGACTTGCTGCACTGCAGTGGAGCCAAAAACAGGTTGGGGCTTGCAGCACAGCAGGACCCGTTTGACAGTCTCCCATGCTCTTCTTCCTTGTCCACCTCCTCCTCCTTGCTGTTCAAGGCAGGGGCCTATGACTGGGGCTTCTGAGACATACCCACGGTGGCATGCATGGTTGTGGTCAGCTCTCCACCAAGGAGAGCATGCAGTTCTTTGTAAAAGCAGCAGGTCTGCGGTTATGATTGATTGTTGACCTTCTGGTGTGTCTGCCACAAAGTTCCTTGACTTTCAAACAGCACTGCTGCTGGTCCCGGTCATACCTGTTCTACTGCATTCCCTGAACAATTTGCTCATAGGTGTCAATATTTCTATAACTGATCCAGAGCTGTGCCTGCATAGCCTCTCCCCCCCACCCCCCCAGAGGCCCAGAAGATTATATCTCCTGTCTACTCCATGCAGGAGCATGTCTGGAGTACTTATCCAGCGTGGTCAGCTGGGCAGTTGCACACAACAATGGAGAGGGGCTGTGTGTGCTCACTCAGCTGTACAATCAGGAAAAGGCATTTCAAAAATTTGTGAGGTTTTAAAAGGGGGGGGGCTTCTAGTCTGTGACTCCTGGGCAGCAGAGTTAATAATTGTGACCAAAGCAGTCAGTGTCTATCATTGAGGGATAAAAGCTTAGAGTACTGTTGGGTCTCCAAAACGCGACTGTAGACATTGCTTTACCTATGTTGACCCTATGTGCCTCAACCATGGTTCAGCTCCACTTGGGGAGGTGGTTTTACTATGTCATCAAAATGGGGCATTTACGTCAATGAGAGAAAACTTTAAGTGTAGGCCCATGTACAACTAAGTTGATGCAAGGCAGCTTGCGTAGACTTAACTTTGTAATGTAGACCAGACTTAATAGTGCCTTTGTGTGCATTTGCTTAATGTACTTTGGAAGTTTGCTAAGCTAAATTGTTTGAGAGCACTCTTAGTGTGCAGTTAGTGTGCCCACACAAGGAGTTAGTGGGGGGAGAAGCTAGTGAGCTTTAAATTCACACCTTAGCTTACTGTGTGGACAAGCCCTCTTGCTCCTGGAGAAAGTGGTTTAGATGTTTCAGTAGATGGCACTCTCATGAGTCAAGATTGAACAACAATGTAATGGTAGGAGTTACAATGGTGTTGGAGATGGTGGGTCTGATTCTCCACTGCTTTACCCATTGCAAAGGTATAAATGACTATCCAAAGTGTAAAGCGGGTGCAAAATGCTACCACTGATGCTAATGAGTGGTGAAAGCTGATATGATAGTGTTTTACACAGCTGTAAATAATTATGCAAGGTGTAAGGCAGGAGAATCAGTCACGTTTGTCTTTTTTAATGAGACATAAAATTTAAATCCATATAACCACATGCTAATGACATCACGACACTTGTCACAAGAATAAGGGTTCATAGAGTTAGCCCAGATGTCCTAACGAAATTTCAGTTTGCTTAATTGCATTCTGTCTACCTAAAATTCTTCCTGCAAATGCATTTGGATAAGGTATTCATTATTCCCTGTCCTAAACTTGTCGTCTTAAACAGCTGCTGTGTTTCATCGCAGGAGGTGGGTAGATTGATTCCTTTATGCACAGTATATAATTTATAAAGCACTTTGGAATCATCCTGAAGGAAGTGCTAAATAATATGTTGGATACTATTATTTTAATAACAAACAATCTGTTCTGCGGGTATGGGGGAATTTTACAAAAAGCTAGAAGCTATCATGTGACCATTGGAATTTTCTTCCTTATGAAAAGGATAGTCTTAAATACAGCATTCTCCTCCCACCCTTCTTCCTGCAACCTCAAGATTTTGTCTGATTAACAATTCTCCTATGAAGTAAATTCTTCTTGAAGATAATGTGTTAAGTATTTCTACAGCAATGCAGTAGCTTTAAGTTCTTCAGGCTGAAGTTTCATACTCAATTGAAGTGACCGTTAACATCTAGCAAAGGTCACTGGGAAACTGCTGTGGAAATACTTACCAGTGCAACAGTCTACTCTTAGGGCCTAATCCTGCAAAGTGTTGGGCACCTTCAATTTAATTTGACTTTGGCTCGGTGGGTATGGTTTAGTGGGTATGTCTACAGTGCAGCTGGGAGCATGCTTCCTAGCTAGGATACACAGACATGTGCTAGCCCTTCTCAATAGGGTTGCCAGATATTTGGTTTTCAACTGGAACACCTAGTCGAAAGGGAACACTGGCAGCAGTGCTGACCGGGCCGTTAAAAGTCCAGTTGGCTGTACAGCGGAGCTAAGATGGGCTCCCTGCCCAGGTCCGCATGGCTCCTGGGAAGCATCCAGCATATCCCTCTGGCTTGGGGGTGGCCACAGGGGCTCCACGTGCTGCCCAATATATATATTTTGTCCAATATAGCTTTCATCATAACTATGGTATGGATGGTGTAAATTAGTTCAAAAAGATACTAAGTTAATGCAAATACTTCTGGCACTGAAATTCTGAAAAACAAACCTGCCTTACTTAAAACTTCATTTTTTAACAAATCCCATTATTGAGACAGACCATTTGGTTCTTCTTCAAATGTCTAATTATAGTTAAATTAGAACTGTGAATGGAATGTTGTATCAAATAAGTACTATATTTCACATTTGTATCGGGATTTCATCACATACTACAAAAGTGATTACATTTTATCATTCCTATTTTATACATGGGGAAAATTGAATACAGAGAGGTTGCTGTGAATTTTTTGTCAGACAGCATTGAAGAAACGGAGGCTAAGACAGCGGTGGAAATAGAACTAAGGTTTACTTCTTCCATTTATCTGGTCTAACCATTAGACAACACATATTTTGAAATAAAAAAAGAAATTTGTATTGCAAATAGGATGTTTTGACATTTTGATGCAGTAAAAAAAATCCACCACAAAGTTCTGTTTAAGTTGAAGTGTTTCCTAAGAGCATCAAATATTAAATATACCTCCTGAATTTCCTTCACAAAACTTCTGTTTGACGCTTCCAACAAATCGGTATGTGCTGGATTTTAACAGTCCGGGTGAAAGCTATCAGCCGTGGGAGTTCAGATGTTTGTCTGTTCATTATACCATAAGTAGCTGCTCAAAAGAGCAGATGTGCTGCCCCAGGCTTCAGACTAATTGCACTATCCAATTGCATCATTGATATTTAAAGAGAAGAGTTCAAAACCAACACAAGTATAACCAAATTAATTAGGTTTCAGAGTAGCAGCCGTGTTAGTCTGTATTCGCAAAAAGAAAAGGAGTACTTGTGGCACCTTAGAGACTAACAAATTTAAATTTGTTAGTCTCTAAGGTGCCACAAGTACTCCTTTTCTTTTTGCAAATTAATTAGGATTTCTTGTTCTGAACTGCTAAACCCATCTGACATTTTTAGGATCTGGGAAAATGTATTGTAAAAATCCTTTTCAGAAAGGAATATCAGTTGCTATAAATCACTTGGGCCTGAATTCAACAAGGAACGTAGGCACAGTGCTATTGCTTTCAGTGGGAATTCTCACATACTTAAGTACCTCATTCAATTGAGGCCTTTATTGTAGAAGAATTTAAGAAACATTCTGTTAGATCCAAAAATGTAAACAAAATTGAAACATTAATACAAAGTATTTCATCTAAAATTATCACTAAAAAGCCCCTTATCCCTCCCCTGCCCCCAGCTAATGGACTGTAGTGTTTCCATTACCCATCCTTGTTTGGGGGTAGAGGAGTTATATCTTGGCAGTGAACATTTGCACTGTTCTTGTCATATAGTAAACTTTTTTAAACAAAAACTCTAACTAATATGGACCAAATTTCAAAATGCTGCCTTGATATTTGTATAGTAAGTGCAGAGAGTGATTTGTGAAAGTAAATGGATATCTCGAAGTACCTGCTTCCCACATGCAGTTTCCATTTGTAGGCATAAATCTGAACATTGGACCATAAAAATATTTCATGCACAAATTTAGAAATTCAGTTCAAGCTTTTTTGGGAGATGTGATCCTATTAATAGTAATTATTAAGAATCATGTTTAAAATATAGCACCTTTCATTCTGACGCTTCATTTTAACCCACACAACTACTGAAGTGCAGCCAAATATTTGTTTTTAAACAACTCTTATAGAACTCTCTCAAATTAGACTTTTTTTGAATCAGTGTTATATCATGTATTCAGGGAGTGAAAACCTCAAAGCTGAGCTTTTCTAGCATTTTTCAAGCATTTAAAGTAAAATTATTGACTAGTAAAAAAAGGAAGAACTGCTATTATTCTATTGATTTTTAATTGTTCAAAGAGTGTGCTTTTCAAGAAACACAACATACATATAACAAGCACAGATCCTAATTGCTTAAGCTAGATAGAAAGATTTACTATATAATGCATTTTATAAATATCTTTTCATAACAGGACTCCTGTCCATGTTTAAGATAGAAATCATTTAATTAAGTACCCATGGTGTTCTACTTCAACAGTTAATAAGAATATAAGCTTATAAGAATATGGGATCGCTTACTTGGAATCTCTCAGTATATTAAGAGGCCAATGTACAATACAAACCTTTAGAAGCTGAAAAAGTATCATGAAGAATAAAGCTATTTACCATTTCCAGAGGGAAGACAGGATTTCTGTTGATTCACTGTTTTTATTTCTGATATAGGCTGGTCAAGTGTCTGCATAATCAGTCTGTTCAGTATTCAAAAAAGTGTCACAGTGCCAAGTCTCTAAACAAGACCTGAAGATTGTGAAAAGAAAAAAATCTCAATTGGTATCATCTGTCTCAAATCTAGGTTCATCTTTTTTAAATAAGTATAAAATGAAAAGTAACTTGAGATTGCTCTTTGATAGACCATAGAACAGTCACAATGGGAGCGCTGAATTGTAACATTGAAAAAATAGTTGAATAACTAAAACAGCTAAAATTACATTTACAGTCTCCCAGAAGGGGCAGGATCAAGTAGCTAGTGAGCCAATACAGCACCATAAAAAGAGAACCTCTGAGCAATTCATTAGTTTATTTATTTTTTTTATTCCAGACTCTCATGGAATTTCAAACACTGAAGAAATAGCTAAAGGCTTGCCAAAGGACTTGCCAAAATTTACAATGTATTTGATTTTTTTCAAATTTTTAATTCAAACCTAAACCCTGACTCTGAGCATCTTTACCTTTTGGGGAAGTTTGCATGTATATCTAAGTTTCATGGCTATCACACAATTTTATAAGGACCTGAGCCAAAAGCCTGGCACACTGACATTTGGGGAAGTTTTGGATCTGGATCTGAGTCATGCAGCTTTGGCCCATCTCTAATTTTTAATAAAATACGTAGTTATCATTTGATTGTAGGATATTCAATGGCCTAAATCACCATATTGTTCAAGCACCTCAAACATTAATGGATTTAATCTCTGTTTTACAAGTGAGGATGCAGTAGCTTGTAAAGGTTACACAAGATGTTGGTGGCAGAGCAAAGTTTAGGACCTAGCCATTCCCAGTGCCTTAACTACAGAACCATTGTTACATAGCTATTTTAAAACAAGCATATGAGTAGAGAAAAATGTTGACATAAGTGTTTGTTTATTAGCATATAACAAAATATTTTGATGTCAGTGGTAATGGTAAATTATTCTAACTAAAGTCTTAGTCTGATCTTCCTGGTATAAAGTATATTACATCTAAAGTCTCCATTGATTATATCACTTGTTAAAATAAATGGAGTCTGTACCAGTCAGATTCCTGGGTGATCTTAATTCATTGACAACACTAAAAAAAAAAAATTGAAAAAATTAACATGCAATCAATCAAACCATTCTACAGTGAAAACTTTATTTTTGAGGTACTATAGATATACTCAAAGAAAAGGAGTACTTGTGTCACCTTAGAGACTAACAGATTTATTTGAGCATAAGCTTTTGGAGCTACAGTTCACTTGTTTGTTCTCAAATAAAATAAGGAAGCTTATTCTCAAATAAATTTGTTAGTCTGTAAGGTGACAAAGTACTCCTTTTCTTTTTGCGAATACAGACTAACACGGCTGCTACTCTGAAACCTATAGATATACTGAATGCTTTGCCAAGGTTCTTCCATTGAGGAGGACTGTTTTCTCTCTCTCTCTCTCTCTCTCTCTCTGTTCACCAGCCTTACCTCTGTCTTTCTGGTTCAGCATCAACCAGCTGTTCTTCATCCAACAGCTGATCTCATCCAACCACTAGGCCCTCTTGGTGATAGTGAAGTGGTTGTTTGGATTCAGTCATGATTTACTGTACTGAATTACTGACCAACAGATTTCCCTTTTAACCATTGGCCTCTAATGTTTCAAATAGCGTCAGCATTTCCCATAAAATCTGAAGATATATGTTCAACAGGGATTATTGTCAATGGAGTCCTTTCTGCTCTGGCTAATTGTAATATGGCTGTAAATGTGTATTTTCCATAGAGAAAAATATGGTCACAACAGTTCTTTGCTTTTGTTTTTATCTTATGGTTTTGCTCAATGTAGTTTGCCTAGTACACCTGAGTTTTAAAGGAAAATTGCACTAACATACACCTTAGACTTGAGTTAAATATTGTAATGAATAGGCTACTGTGTATGTGTACACTTCCCTCTTCTGGATGGAATCAGAACTGCTCAACTGTATATCTTAGGTCCATACTGCTCACAGCTAAAAAAAATTCTTATTTAGCTCAGGCAGTTGGTGTATGTGCTTTTGAACAGGGGATCTGAGATTTTGCCTTGCTGTTGTTCATTGTAGATAGTGGCATAGTACTGATACCATTCAATAATCATATGTTTATGATTAAGGCTTTATAGTGTGTATGATCGTAAATTAAACTGATTTTAAAGACAGATTTTTTTTAACATACCTTTCCCCTCTTGTTACAGGTAGAGTTAAGGTTGTTTAAGTGTCTTAGCTGTGCATTTCCATACCTTTAAAATGGGGAGGAGAGGGGGAGTTAGTGTTAGCCTTAAGTCTGAAATTCCTGTGTTTGTAGCTCTTGGTGTTTCCCTATCCCTATGGTGTTTTTGTTTACACTTAAATTATTAATTGTACTCTCAGCCTTAATTCATCTTAGTGTGGTGTGTGTGTGTGTGTGTGTGTGTGTGTGTGTGTGTGTGTGTGGGGTGGTTGTGTTATTTTGTTCTTGTTTTGTTTTGATTGTTTTGTCTCAGAATTGCCTTGGTTTTAAAAAATTATTAAAAATATCACACATGATCGCTAAACAAGAAATGCAAAGAGAATGCTACCATGCAGTATTTCTAATGATTTGAAGATACATTTGTATCAATGTTAAAATCGCTTAAAAAATTAAGGACAAACTATCAGTATAAATTATCAGCACAAAACAGCTAACATACACTGGTGAATCTGGCCCTTAATATGCAATTGATTTATTGCATTAGAGGGAAATTTATAGAGATTGACGCTATGCAAAAAGACTGATTAGCATTTTGAAAAGGCTCCCACTGTGCTCCCTGGCAGTGCTGCTTGATGCCTTGACTCCATTGTGCATCAAATCTATTAAGAGTCTTGCAAACACTACTGCTTAAGGTGGCATGCAAGCACGGAACCTTTAGAGAACAGTGAGAGTTGAGCCAAGTAATCTGCCATCTTGGTACCTGTCCAGTCTCCCTTATATTGATTCACTACAGCTATAGAATTGGCATTGTAATTGGCTGGCTGAGTTACCTCTGATGTTACAATGGCCCTATTTTAGACTTACCTGAGCTGTTGAACTGCCCTATATAACCATATCAAGTGGATACAGCAATCATTAATAATTTAGTTTAATTACATCCTAATTTCTCCAAATGTAACCTATGCAGAAGATTTTAATTAATTTTAACTAATGGTACGCTTGAAGAGTCTGTGTCATTCCGTTCTTAAGATCAATTGTGAGAAAGAAAAGACTGAAACAGATCTTAACTTCCTGAAAAGATGCATTTTTAATTTTAACATGAACTAATTAACTATTTACTTGTTAATTTACTGTAAATTCTTTGTACACTCAAACAGTAGAAATGCTGCTTTTTCATACATACCAAAGAGGTTAAATCCCTGCTTTAAGTACAAAATTAAACTCAACTTTAACTATTGAGTCATGGCCAATGCCTCTGTAGCTATTTTTTTTGTTTCTAATCGTTTTGTCCCCCGTGGCTGAATTCCCTCAATATCTGCTCATTTCTCTTTGAGACAGGATGACCAAAACTGAGCACAGTATTCTGGGGGCATCCTGTTGATTTGCATAATGGTATTAAAATGTATTCAGTGTTTTCCATCCCATTCCCTCTGAGTCCTATTTTTTCCTTTACTTGACTACTGATACACATTTCATAAAGGTTCCTCTTGAGATGTCTGCAGCCTAGGCCTTTTTTCCTGAACAGTTAGTTAATTTAGAACACGGTAAGGTGTGTGAATAGTCCAAAATCTTCCTTCCAAGTGACGTGTCTGAGTACAATAACACAAATATAGGACAGAAGCTCATGACTTTATGTATAGTTTTTATTATACTCTTATCCAAAATCTGACTCCAAGGGCTTACAATTTTATATGTACAACATTGCATTGTTTCCTACTTTAAATTTACATTTCTTTTGTATTTCTAGGTATGGCATGAATTGCCTTATTCAGTTTGAGGATTTTGCTAATGCCAATGCATTCCGCCTCCTGAATAAGTATCGTAACAAGTACTGCACTTTCAATGACGACATTCAAGGTAACAAAATATTCTCATCCTACTCTGTTTGGGTACTTAGATAGGAAGTGCTTGAAGTGCAATGGGCTGCAAACCCAGAAAATTAAATTTCTAAAAAGTTCATTGGGTTGCTGTGGAGTGCAGTTTTACCATTGCCTGGGGCAAAATCCCCTCTGATTGGCTTCTTTTCCCATGAGCCTGCCTCCTGGAGAACCGCAGTTGATCATGGCTGCTGCAGGAAGCAGTTAGAACTCTGTGCTCTCCCCTCAGCAGCTGACACCATTCTGACTGGAAGGTAGGGAGGCGGAGGGAACAGAAAGAACCTAGCAGCTCAAGGTGGCTCTACTCCATCATTCCTGCTCTCCTTCTACGAGCAGTGGGACAACTCTCCCCTGCTCCCTGCAACACACAGCCTGGGAAGGGGGAGGTGGACCCCAAACTGCAGCTACTCCCCTAGGCCTGGGAGAGATGGTGAACCCCAAGAGTTGCTGGGGCAGAGCTGATGTGGGGAACAGCTTGGGGGCAGAATTGAGGGGGGACTGGTGGGGACAAGATCAGTTTGGGGATTGAGGGAGAGAATTAATTGCTGAGCAGATGTACGGGCACGTGTAGTGGTGATGATGATGATAGACCCCCACAGGTACCTTTTTCAGACCACTTCAAGCACTGTGGGGGATATGTACACCAGACTTTCAGTGACATATTTTTATTCCTCTCCCTTTTCCCTATTAACTTACATCCTACACTCCATCTAATTCTAGACATTCATTTAATTCACTTCTTTTAAAATTTAAGGCTGTGTGATATAACTTCCCTTGCCATTTAACTTCAATTCTTCTTCATGCTAGTGTCTAGAAATCCCTTACTGTGGGTACTTCAGCCTGCTTGCAGCTTAGGGGCAAATACAGACCTCAGTCACATGCAGCATGGGAATGCCCCACCTCCTGAAGGTTCCCTCCATTTTTTTTTCTGCCTCAGCAACAGCTGACAACTCAGCCAAGCCTTCCTGCTGCACCACTATCTGCTCATCTCCCAACCAGCCCTGTTTGGAGTAAGACCTGCTGGTTGGTACCAGGATCTTACGATTTGGGATCAAAAGGGCTAACTATAGTTTTGATAAAAGGAGGTCGCTGGAGAGTGTCCAGAAGAGGTACCCTATGGAGCTGTGAAAGAATTTCAGGAACAGCTTTGTCACATTCCCGGTGTCTGTAACTCATGGAAAGTCCACAACCAGAATGGGATCATCCATCATCTACTTCAGAATGGACCACTGCAACCCGCTCCCCATCCTATTTCTAGCCTTACAGAATTGGGGGATAAACAGAGCTGTCTGAAACATCTAATAAATTCCTAATGGAGGCTTGTCTGCAAAGCATTCCCATTTTACCATCCTCAGAGAATTCTTATGTTTTGCAGATGGATGGCATCTTTTTTCTTTTCCCAGCTCTGTTTATCTCCCAATAATAATCCCTTAATATTAGCTTCAAGAAAGAAGGAAATTCATTTATCTCTTCCAGGCCAATTTTTCTGATCAGAGATTTGTACAGCGTATTCATCCTTCTGTCAGGCACAAGAGCTCATCTCAGAAAAATGTTAACAGAGGATCAAGATGGTCATAATGAAAAACTGGTGTCACATAAACACAAATCCAATTCTTATTGGAGCCTACTAGGAATTCTGAACTTATACACAGACATGCTGCTATGATCTAGTACCTATGATACCTATCCAGGAATTCTAAGTATCTCTTCTTACCCAATCTCATCTATTGGCTGGGATCTAGCTCCAATAGTATATTCTCCACTCCCAAAACTGGTGAATGCAGAGAATCAGGTTTTTTTTTAAGGTATCTACCCCATTCATTTTAGGAAATGGGTACCAGAGAGAACACAGTATCTACCACAAAAAGAAAAGGAGTACTTGTGGCACCTTAGAGACTAACAAATTTATTCGAGCATAAGCTTTCGTGAGCTACAGCTCACTTCATCGGATGCATTTGGTGGAAAAAACAGAGGGGAGATTTTTTATATATATATATATATATATATATATATATATATATACACACACACACACACACACACACACACACACACACACACACACACACAGAGAGAACATGAAACAATGGGTTTATCATACACACTATAAGGAGAGTGATCACTTAAGATAAGCCATCACCAGCAGCGGGGGGGGGGGGGGAAGGAGGAAAACGTTTCATGGTGACAAGCAAGGTAGGCTAATTCCAGCAGTTAACAAGAATATCTGAGGAACACTGGAGGGTGGGGTGGGGGGGAGAAATAACATGGGGAAATAGTTATACTTTGTGTAATGACTCATCCATTCCCAGTCTCTCTTCAAGCCTAAGTTAATTGTATCCAGTTTGCAAATTAATTCCAATTCAGCAGTCTCTTGTTGGAGTCTGTTTTTGAAGCTTTTTTTTGTTGAAGGATAGCCACTCTTAGGTCTGTAATCAAGTGACCAGAGAGATTGAAGTGTTCTCCAACTGGTTTTTGAATGTTATAATTCTAGACGTCTGATTTGTGTCCATTCATTCTTTTACATAGGGACTGTCCAGTTTGGCCAATGTACATGGCAGAGGGGCATTGCTGGCGCATGATGGCATATATCACATTGGTAGATGCGCAGGTGAACGAGCCTCTGATAGTGTGGCTGATGTGATTAGGCCCTATGATGGTGTCCCCTGAATAGATATGTGGACAGAGTTGGCAACGGGCTTTGTTGCAAGGATAGGTTCCTGGGTTAGTGGTTCTGTTGTGTGGTGTGTGTGGTTGCTGGTGAGTATTTGCTTCAGATTGGGGGGCTGTCTGTAAGCAAGGACTGGCCTGTCTCCCAAGATCTGTGAGAGTGATGGGTCGTCCTTGAGGATAGGTTGTAGATCCTTGATGCGTTGGAGAGGTTTTAGTTGGGGGCTGAAGGTGATGGCTAGTGGCATTCTGTTGTTTTCTTTGTTGGGCCTATCCTGTAGTAGGTGACTTCTGGGTACTCTTCTGGCTCTGTCAATCTGTTTCTTCACTTCAGCAGGTGGGTATTGTAGTTGTAGGAATGCATGATAGAGCTCTTGTAGGTGTTTGTCTCTGTCTGAGGGGTTGGAGCAAATGTGGTTATATAGTAGAGCTTGGCTGTAGACAATGGATCGAGTGGTATGATCTGAATGAAAGCTAGAGGCATGTAGGTAGGAATAGCGGTCAGTAGGTTTCCGATATAGGGTGGTGTTTATGTGACCATCGCTTATTAGCACCATAGTGTCCAGGAAGTGGATCTCTCGTGTGGACTGGTCCAGGCTGAGGTTGATGGTGGGATGGAAATTGTTGAAATCCTGGTGGAATTCCTCAAGGGCTTCTTTTCCATGTGTCCAGATGATGAAGATGTCATCAATGTAGCGCAAGTAGAGTAGGGGCATTAGGGGACAAGAGCTGAGGAAGTGTTGTTCTAAGTCAGCCATAAAAATGTTGGCATACTGTGGGGCCATGCGGGTACCCATCGCAGTGCTGCTGATTTGAAGGTATACATTGTCCCCAAATGTGAAATAGTTATGGGTGAGGACAAAGTTCTTTAAAATTCTTTTCCTTTGGATTGGAGTCAGGGGCTACCTTCCCCACTCCAAGAACTGGTCCACTCCCCCAGCTTCATTCTGAAGATGTTGGTGGGGAAGGAGGAGATAAAAGCCACCAAGTTGCCTCTAGAATATTCATAAATGTGTTTAGCGAGAGTCTAGTGGGGGGTCTTATTGAGAGGGCCTCTGAAGGAGCCAGGGGTGGATTTCTCATGTGAGGCTCCCTTCTAAGCCATCCTTAGGCACTGGACTTCTCTCACTTCCCTCCTTCATCCCTCCCACTAAGGGACTGAATTCTTTTTCCCCATCCCCAAGATCATGCTCTTCCTTTTTTCCTCACTGGGGGCTGAGAGAGGAGAGGGGGATCTTTTCTGTCTCTTATGCCTTCTCTACCCTGTAGTAGGAAAGAATGGGGAGTGTTGGATGTGCCTAACACTCATTGTAATAAACTGTGCTTGCTGTACTTTTACTTCATCCAAAATTCCCAAATCCAGATTAGCCCAGATTTATTGACTTTGAGGGTATACTGCAGAGCTCATTTGTTTCACCTGGCCTTTGAGAAGAAGTAGAGAGAATGAGGTACAGACTACATACAGGGATGCTAGTATTTATGTGTTTCTGCTTGGCAGTAGTGTGAGCTGCTTGTAATGCATTATGTTTTTGTAATTGTAAATAGTTGGGAGATAACTCATAGCCATGGGCACCTTTTAATTTCTTGTAAGTCAAAATGAAATAAAATCCATAAATATAAACCTATCATCCTCCACTTTGTTTGTTTCACTCTCCTATTGTATTTGGTTGTAACCTAGATTGTAAACTCTTTGGGGCAGGGACTGTCTTTTCACTAAACATTTCTACAGTGCCTAAAACAATGAGGTCTCTATCTGTGATTGCAAACCTTAGGCTAAAACACATAAGAATAATAAGTAATAATATGCCAACATGCTTCTGGCTCAGGGCTGTGCCAATAGCAGTAACAGGAACTGCAACGGAAACTTGGGAAGAATGCAAACAACTCAGTAAGGTAGGGTTTGCTTCTAAATTTCAAACCCATGATGTTCGAGTGGGTTAGAATTTAGCTGTAATAGGGAATTTGTCATCTCTGCTAGAAAAAACTGTTTCAGCATGTTAACTTTCACAACTGCATACTACCCCCCTGAAAAATGCCATGTTCTGTTGTCAAAACTTTCAGAGTTTATTTTTCCATAGTCTTTGTGATGGTATAGAATAGTGGTAGAGTTCTTCTCATATTCTCGAATATTCACAAGATCATCTTATGTTTTGGCATTTACCTGGTGCAGATTGTGTTTTGATTTCTTTCCAGAAACTGCCACTGATGTGCATGATATGGAAGGTCAAACCATTTGTCACAGCAGTTCCAGTTAAACAAATCTGCTGTTCACACTGACATTTTTTCCCCCTTTTCATGAAGAACAAATAAGGCAAACTGCTGAAGAGGAGTGATGACAGTTACTGCCAACAACAAAGAATGATAGTGAGCTGGCTACTCTAATAGAACTAGATCATTATCATTTTACAGAAAAATGGCTGAAGAAAATAAAAGTGGAGTTCTTTGACAATAGTTTAAAACTATTGCCCTTTTATAAATAATGAATTAATAATAAATGTTATACCTCAGATCTTAGTACATTACTACAGTGACACCTACTTGTGCCACTTTAATTGGAAATCTATCAATCATACTGTACAATACATGCAAAAATGCCCAGAGCAAAAACCTAAAATATTACTATAATATAATTTTGAAAACTCTCTCCTTTTTTTCATTTAAAATAGAGGATTACAAGGAAAACCAGAATTCACTAGAGGTTACCAGCTGTAATTGGTACACCAGCAATGCATAATTATAGTTTGAAACTCAATAGATTTGCCTGCCAAGTGACTTAGCAGCAGAGTGTTAGGCACTCTGATAAGTAGAATCCCAGCATTCTGGTATGTTCACATCAGAGACACAGAGAAACTAGAAGAAAAATATACTCTAAATACTCCTGTTATGTTGCTAGAAGGTTGCAATGTAACACTACTTTATTTCTTAGAATTCAGAACAAGACCCCCAAAACAGGCTGCTCCCTAAGGCAGTAAGGCACAACTTGCCTTACCTTGCTTACAACTGTTTTTTTTCCAGACTGACGCTTCTCTTGTGTTCCCAACTTCAAAACTCAAGTTTTCGCTGACTATGTGTGAAAAGTATGCCAAAAATTACCAAATGACAGCGTACTTCAAAAAGCACAAATTTTTGACATTTCAAAAGAAATCACTGAGATTGGCAACACTATGCAGCAGCTTCTGTTCACTCACATGTGGGCCTTCTTGGTTTATACAGTGCCCCTGCATCCCTATTGGCTCCTTCCCTACCCCATTTGATACATCCTATGCTCAGCAAGAAGCCCCACTTTGCCATGACCTGCTCTGTTCCAAATAGCTCATATGCCACGTGGCTTTTGCTGGCCGGGGAGGTGGATTTGGTCCAGTTGCCTGTGGCTCAGTGGCTGCTCTCTAGCAGATAAGTGCAAAGAGACATGGACTGGGGAGCAGAGGGGATCTAAGACCTTGTCTATTCTTGCCTATGCTTAAGATGGCATGTAGAGTACATGCAGCTACATACCGCATTGAAAGGCAGGCGGTGTCCACACCAACTGCAGTGTGTAGCTGTACACAGCAGGGAAAGTCTCCAACAGGAACCTTTTCCTATTGATAGAATCTTTCACTGTGGTGGGGAAAGGTTCTGGCAGCAAGACACTACACTGCTACAAATAGCAGTGTAGATGTGAGAGGCACTGCTTGGACATACAGTGAGCCATGTAGGGTATATACCCAAGGGTTCAGTCATGTAGGGCACCCTCACCTGTACTCAATCAATAGATTTCAGAGTAGCAGCTGTGTTAGTCTATCCGTAAAAAGAAAAGGAATACTTGTGGCACCTTGGAGACTAACAAATTTTATTTTCCACTGAATGCATCCGATGAAGTGAGCTGTAGCTCATGAAAGCTTATGCTCAAATTTTAGTTTCTAAGGTGCCACAAGTACTCCTTTTCTTTTTTCAATCAATAGAGTTTATAGAATCTAACATTGCCCCTATCAGCCGGACCATTCCTTCCTCAGAAGTTTTGTATAATTAATCATAGAACCTCTTTAGAACAACCCCTATTCCCAGCCAAAACCTCCATTCCCAGCCAAAACCACAGTGAGAGTTTACCTTAGCTTGCTGGGTCACATAACATGTACTTTACATGTCTCCACATGCAAGACTGCGTCTCCACCCTTTTCAGGGGTGATTAAGATCAGTTTATCAGTCGGACACAGCATAGACTTACTGGTAAAAGCTCCTTCAGGAGCACTGATATCTCTGTGTTGGTAGACAGACCCCATTTAATCTGTCAAGGTATTTTATTTCACCGACCATCCCCCCTCAAAGACACTTGTAACAGATGCATCCACACAGGGCTAGGGTTCTCATTTAGGCAGTCTCCAATTCAGAGCCTATGATCTCTAGCACATACATTTATTAGGGCTTAGATGTTTGTCTAGCCTGCAAGGATTTCCTATCCCTCCTTCAGCATATAATTGCCAGGCTCTAATAGACAATACAATGGTGATACAGTATATAAACAAACAAGGTGGGGCAAGGTCTTCCTCTCTGTCAGGAAGAGAATTTTTTTTTGTGGGAATCAACCTGGTACCCCTTCATTTACCAGGGACTCACAAAAAGTTGGCAGATCGTCTCGGTGGGAAGGGCTCGGTCACTCTTGAGAGGGAATTGAAAGACTCTATTCTGGATCAAATATTCATGAGCTGGGGGATTCCCTCAAAAGACTTATTTGCTACCACTGTAAACAAGAAGTGCCCCTACTTTTCTCCCAAAAAGGACTGAGTCCAGGTTCACTGATGGATGCTTTTCTGATTTGGTGGGGAAAGATTCTGTTGTGTGTCTCCTCCCCTCCCCTCCCCACACTGTAATTTATTCCCCAGAAAATACATCCAGATAAGGCTGATATAATAATGCTTGGGCAAATATGTTTTCGTTTTCTGACCTGTCAATAGATCTACTCTTTCCATTTCCAATTCTGCCATACATTTTTTCAAAATCCTGGTCTGGTGCTCAGTATCTGACGGCATGGAATCTACCTGGTTGAATTCCGTTGATAGAAGTTGTTCCAAGGCAGTTCAAAAGGTTTTTGATTCAGAGCAGAAAGGCTAACATAGAAAAACAATTCCATTTAGTTTTACTTGTGGACTATTGAAAGACATTCAATTTTGAGAGTCTTCTGATTCTTTTATCTTGGACTACCAGTTGTTGCTAAAGCACTCAGGATTTTCAATTACATCTATCAGTCACAATCTACACATGTTGGGAGTCATTCTATTTTTTCCCTTCCTACTGTATCAAGATTTTTTTTAAAGGACTAACTCGTATATTTCCACCAGTAAAGGAAATGTTTCCTACATGGGAGATGAATGTGGTGTTTCTAACATTAATGGACTCTCCCTTTGAACCTATCTCATTGTATTTTTGTTGTTCCAACTTTCCATAAAAACTGCATTTTTAGCTATCACTTCAGCTTGCAGGATGAGTGAAATATAGGCCTTGACAGCAGGCCCCTCGATTTGTAGGGCACCTACTTGGGGTTCTGTTCATACCTTTACTAATTACTACTCCATTGCGGCAGCTTCTAGATCAGATGCCCAATTTAGCAGGGCTGTCCTACAGATGTTTTTTAAATAGGAGTCCTATCACCCCCCTCTTTGATAGATAACTGCTAGTCAGCCCTCTACAGTGGGATCCATGTAGACAACTGTTGGAAGAAAGAGGTGTTACCTACCTTACAGTAACTGGAGTGCTTCAAGATGCCTTTGTCCACAGGGGTCTTGTGTCTCCCCCTCCTTCCCCACTGACACAGTCCTTTACTGGGATATTCTGTGTTGCTGAAGGAACTGAGTGGTGGTCGGAGTTGCTCTGCCCTTTCTTCCCTCAGGAGGGGTGCAAGAGCATGCATTATGTGCATGTGCAGCCCCAGGGGATGCTGCAACTAAGACTCTGGGCTCACTTGCAGGGGGCATACACAGCTACAGTGGGATCCATGTACATAAAGACACCTTGAAGACCTCCAGTTACTGTAAGATAAATAACCTCTCATTTCATGTTACACACTCATTGAAGCAAAGGTCTCTATACAACTCTTGCCTCAGTTTGTGTGCATCCTGCCAATGGGAGTTGGCATTTCCCATTACTGACCATGTCTGATCTTGCTCAGTTCCTGAGATTTGGTCAAATGAATTCTGAGCACTAGGTAGTGTGGTTGGCAAAATAGAGTACATGCTAACATAGCTGAGATTAGAATAAAGTAAAATAAAAAAAGATTATGATCTTGATTCTAAAGTTATTATTAGTCTCATTTATCTCTGATTTAATAAAAACAAAACAAAAGAAAGCAAAACAAACGACTCCCCATCTAATTGTAATTGCTAACTCTCAAGTATTTGCATCTTCTAACTATATGAGTACTTTGAAATCATTGATAATTTTTACTTAAATTGCAATTACTATTTCAAGAGTAGTCAAAATAATTCATTTTGTATTTTAGGAACAGCGGCTGTGGCTGTTGCAGGTCTTCTAGCAGCTCTGCGCATCACTGAGAACAAGCTGTCAGATCACAATATCCTGTTCCAGGGAGCTGGAGAGGTATCTTTTTATTATACAGCAAGGAAGCTTCTCATGCAAAAACCTTGCTTTTATTTCAGAACAAGTTACATGTATCTGATCCATAATAAGATACTTATTAGGTTAAATAATAACAATCACCAGCAAAAAAAATTTTTCTTCAAATATACATTTTGTCAAAACTCCTTTAGTTCATCTGATCAAGATGGGTATTTTCATAGAATGCTTTGGGAAAATTATAGTCCGCTATTAAAACGTCAAGTTCTTCTTTGAATGATAGCCCCATGTGTATTTCACATGTGGGTACCCAGGAGCACCATGCGCCTGAGTCTGGAATGTTTTTACAATCAGTATCCATTGGCCCAGACATGCTCAATAGCTCTCGTTGTGTGCTGAACTGAGGGCATAAAGATTGTTGCATGCTAATGCTTCTTCAGTTCATTCTTACTGCCGCATGGTCCGTCACAATCTTTGGTGTCCTGAGATTCATTTCTACTGTGTCATTGCTGTAAATATATTGTATTTTTGTATATAATTGTTTTAGTAGTTTTTATATTGCTGCATAGTAGATAGTTATTTTCCCCCTTTTCTCCTCCCCCCCCAAGAATGCTGGGATGATGCCCATGGTTCTGGGGTTCAAAAACTTTTCTTGCCCTTGATCCTTTTCTGTGCCCAACGAACATCAACACTGCTTCTGTTGCTTGGGGGAGGCTCACATTTCAGCCAAGTGCAGCATCTGCCACTCCTTTCCCTCCAGAAGTTGAGGGTCAGGAACTGAAGTTAAGGAAACATCTGATGGAGAAGGCAATGAGACCCCAATCAGGTCCAGGCTGGGGACTGACCCTGTACATCAATCTAAGCAAGCGGGCAGTGCATCTTCAAACACAAGCTCAGAAATATAGGCTGAGAGTTCTAAGAAAAGCTTCTCATGGAAGTAAAGGGCACTGTGTTTAGGGTGTCTACCTCACACAAGGCCTGAACGGGTATATTAGGCCAATTAACTCATACCTGGAGGAAAGGCAAGGAGTGCTAAAGCCTAATTGCCGATGAAATCCAGCTGGGTGGGGTTTATAAAGAGAGGAATTTCGCAATAGATGGGGACTGCAATGAGGTGAGCCTGCAGTCACGCTCCCTGATACAAGGTGGAGAACAGAAGACTGAGAAAGAGCAGGGTAGGGAGCAGTCCAGGGAAGGAACAGTACGGTCTGAGAGGGTTAGACCTGAACTCTGGTTTGAGGGTCTCTGGATCATAATCCAGAATAGAAGGAGAGCACATGTTCCCCTACCAGTCGCTGCAGAAGTGGTGCAGGCAGCTCAGTGGATATGGAGAGGGCCTGAGTCTTGGAGGAAGGAGATTCTGATAATACTCAGGAAGGGGAGGATGATGGTGACTTGGCCAGAGGGGTAAGCCACAAAAGGGTCAGGAGCTGCAGCTCCTGACCAGAACAATGGGTTGAGTGACCACCTCACGGGGTACGGACAGTGGTGAGCCAATTCCCCAGATGAGCCATGAAGAGGTGCCACCAAGCAGTAAGTAGCCAAGCCAGACTCCATTACCAGCACTCTCATAGACATAGGGACAAACCATGGTGGTCTAAGATTGCCCTGAAGAGAAAGGAAGCCTCTTTTATCCCATCAAAGTCAGGAGAATCTGCATGCATGGGCGCTAAGGACTTAAGCCAGAGTAAATCTTCTTGGCAGGAGAAAGTGGAATGCAAGGATATGGATCTGCTGGTCTGGCATAGATTTAAATGGTAAAGGCTCAAGATAAACAGTGTTGCCATCCACATCTACAGCTGTTGGTGTACCTATAGCAACACATCTCCATGGATCCAACTTCCCTGTGACCAGGGAAACTCTGGTTCCAGCTGCTCCACCAGGGTGAACAGAAACCTTTATCTCACCAGAGGACAGATTTCCTGCCCCTTACCCACATTCACTCCTCTTATCAGGACCATCTCTATTCGGGACATTGTTACACCAGAGGAAGAGACTATCCCAAGGATTGTCATTTTCCTGACTCATCCACCAGTGTCCATACACAGCTATCAGTACCATCAGTTATATTCATAGTCCAGGATCTGGCCTTTTCTTCCAGTGAATTGGAAGCTCCACAGGAGGGCCTGCAACTCTGGATAAAGGTGGCCCTGGACAGAAGCTTTAGAAGATCAGGATTCTGGCCTGCAGCCAGACATGATTAGACAAGAGACAAGTGGTACTTTATGCCATGGCGTCCTCCCCCGCCAGTTGATCCATCCTACTGGAGGCTGTGGAAGCCCTACTTGGACACCCGGGATTAGTGCATGAGCCTTATTTATCATTGACCATCTATCCCCAACCATACTTGTCGAGTATTTTGAGGAAGGTAGTGAGCTGGTTCTGACAATTCCAGGAGCGATTTCGTCGTCCTCACCAGATGAGGCGGTTACTCCATCTTCTCTCTCTGTCAGATCACCAGTATCAGAAGCTCATGCATAAAATGGCATCGGTGCTGGAGATTGAGTATGAGGAAGTCCAGGTGCCTCAGCACAGATTTCTGGACATTTTTCAGCCTTCCGGTCCAGGTTGAGTGGCCCTCCCCATCAATGAGGCCATCACGGACCCAGCAAAAGACAGTTCAGCACACTCCTGCTTCTTGTGCTCCTATCCCTAAGAGGGCCAAGAAATGTTACTTTGTTCCATTTAGAGAGGGGGAGTTTTTATTTTTACCCCCATGGCCTAATTCCTTGGTGGTGCAGGTGGCAACAGAGAGATCCAAGCAGCAACACCGCAAATCTACTCCTTCTGATAAGGGACACAAGCAGCTCGACTTCCTGGGGAGAAAAGTCTTCTTTTTCACCTCCCTCCTACTCAAGATCTCAAATGATCAGGACCTCTTTGCCAAATAGGATTTTACCAGTTATGCTGAGTTTCTAAATTTTAAGGACAAGCTCCATGAGAAGGATAAAGCCCACTTCCAGGCCTTAACTGACAAAGGCAAATTGGTGGCCAAGACTTCCCCCCAGGCAGTGCTGGACGTGACAGATACTGTGTCTGGGGGATGTTATGGCCTTTGTTATGAGAAGAGACGTGATTAATTCTAGAGAGGTGCAGAGTGCATCCAAGATCTGCCCTTTGATGTAATCAATCTCTCCACTCCCTCAAGGACTCGAGGACAACTCTTTGCTCACTTGGCATTTATACCTGTCCCCAACAGAAAACACACACGGGTAGAGGGTGAGGCTGCCTTGTCAGCCCTTTTATCATCAATGTCCTCAGGAGCCATCAAGTAAAAGACAGAAGATTTATAAGCTCAGGAACCCCGCCTCTGCAACGTCCACCACCACATCTTACTCTAACCTTCAGTCAAAGGTTCTTTTGGCAGGACTGTCGAGACTTGCATCCCTTTATTGAATCCTCTTCGTTCTCTGCCTCAGCTTTTTTGGAAGCTGCCTTATCTAATTTGCTGACAACTGGAGGGCCTTAACGGCCGATAAATGGGTACTAGAAGTTATTCATGGTGACTATCTGATCAAGTTTCAAACAAATCCTACCCAGAAACACCCTTCCCACTTCCCTTTCAGGGATGGCTCTCACAAGGAGATTCTCCAGTCAGAATTGGACTCACTGCTTCTCTAGGGAGCCATAGAAAGGATTCCACCTCAACATCGAAGGAAAAGGATTCTACTCTTTCTTCCTGATCCCCAAGAAAAATGTGAGGTGGAGGCTGATGCCCAACCTACTGAACGTTTTCATCTGAAAATTAAAATTCCATATGTTCTCTTTGGCATCAGTAATTCCTCTTCAGAGGAGGGTTTGAAAGACACATACTTTCAAAGAGACATTAATCCATCCCACAGATTCCTCTTCAATCAAGACTGAAGAGATTTCTGACACACCACTAGTGATTATCTTTAAGTACTTGTGGAGGACAGGAGAGATCCAAGAGGAATGGAAAAGGGCAAACATACTACCTATTTATAAAAAGGGAAATGAGGACAATCCAGGGAATTATAGACCAGTCAATACCTGGAAAGATAATGGAGCAAATAAGCAAGCACCCAAACAATAATAAGGTGATAAGTAACAGTCAACATGTATTTGTCAAGAACAAATTGTGTCAAACCAACCTAATATCCTCATCTGACAAAGTAATAAGCCTTATGGATCCGGGGGAAGCAGTTGATGTGATATCTCTCTACTTTAACAACAAGGAGTCTGGTGCCACCTTAAAGACTAACAGATTTATTTGGGCATGTTAGTCTTTAAGGTGCCACCTGACTCCTTGTTGTGTTTGTGGATACAGACTAACACGGCTACCCCCTGATACTCTCTATTTTAGTAAGGCTTTTGATAATGTCTTACATGACCTTCTCATAAACTAGGAAAATATAGCCTAGAAGAATCTACCATAAGGGGGGTGCACAACGTGTTGGAAAACTATATTCAGAGAGTAGTTATCAATGGTTCACAGTGAAGCAGGATGGCATATCAAGTGGGGTCCTGCAGTGATCTGTCCTGGGTCCAGTTCTATTCAATATCTTTATAAATGATTTAGATAATGACACACAAAAAACCCTTCTAAAGTTTGAGGATGATACTGAGCTGAGAGGGGTTGCAAGTGCTGTGGATAGGATTAGAATTCAGAATGATATTGACAAAATGGTCTGAAATAAACAGGATGAAACTTAATAAGGACAAATGCAAAGTACACCACTTAGGAAGGAACAATCAGCTGCACATATACAAAATGTGAAATCACTGTCTGGGAAGGAGTACTGTGGAAAAGGATCTGGGGATTATAGTGGATCACAAATTAAACGAGTCAACAGTGTCCTACTGTTGCAAAAAAAGGAAACATTCTGGAACGTATTTGCAGAAGTGTTAGGAGTGGGCAGCTCCTATGAAGAAATCCAGCCCGCAACCCAATTTCTGGTCAGTCTATGCCTTGCCTATATGTCCACCTCAACCACATTCTTTCACTCTACTCAGCACTGATAAGACCTTAACTGGAGTACTGTGTCCAGTTCTGGGCACCACGCTTTGCTAAAGATGTGGACAAATTGGAGAAAATCCAGAGGAACTGTAACTAAAATGATTAAAGATCTAGAAAACATGACCTACAAGGAAAGATTGAAAAAATTGGGTTTTAGTTTGTAGAAGAGAAGACTGAGGAGGCACATAGCAGTCTTTAAGTATATAAAAAGTTGTTATAAAGAGGAAGGTGATAATGTGGAATAGTTCTCCTGATACACTGAGGACAGGATAAGAAGTAATGGGCTTAAATTGAAGCAAGGGAGATTTAGGTTGGACATCGGAAAAACTTCCTAACTGTCAGGGTAGTTAAGCATTGGAACAAATTACCGAGGGATGTTGTGGAATTTCTGTCACTGAATGTTTTTGAGAACAGATTAGACAAACACCTGTGAGGAATGGTCTAGTCTAGATAATACTTAGTCCAGTCCCCTGCACCTGAGGCGGGACTAGGTGACCTACTGAGATCCCTTCCAGTCCTACATTTCTACGATTATTTTGCCACTCAGCATCTACCGGATCAGATCAGGCCCACATAACCATCAATATCTGCATCAGTGATCTGAATGTATTGGAGACTTTAGAGATGCTTCAACCTTGGTGCACACAGATCATTCCCCAGCTTTTGCTCCATATTGAGCAAATGGAAGAATCTCTGGTTTAAATATTTTTCTGTTTAACACTGTTGTGTTTGGTGCTGTATAAAGTCAATGGAAGACACAATCTCTGTCCCTATGAGTTTATTCAGAATAAAACAATACATTTCTAAAGCAAAACCCAAAACAATAAGCTGCTGTTGGGCAGAAAATGGGGGCGCAATTTGATTCTCAATGAAATTGCATAGTGAAGAACAAGAAGCAAACTGATTAATGTTTGTATTGGGTTGATATTCAAAATTATTCAGTATTCTGTTTGGTTTTTTTGTGATATCATTCAAAATGAATAAAACTAGAGGCCAGTAATACTTGCATCTAGACACAATTGAAAAATGGAACTTTATTCTGGGAGAACAGCCAACTGTCTACAATTACAGAATACTCAAGTAGTAGATAAGAGAAGATATGCCTTCTTGATGGGCTCTTTTAAGGATGATTTGAGATTGAGATTGTATATTACTTAATAAAATGTAGTGTGTGTTGTGTAGGGTTCTTGAAATTTAAAACAAAAATAAAGGTTTTTCTATAGGAAAATAAAAATCGTACTACATTCTCAAAGATTATTATCTGGAATAAGTGTTAAACCTAATCTTAAAAGATCAATGTTAGTATTTATTTCCAGTAGTGCCCACAAGGTGCAAAGAGCTGTACAAACACAAAAGAAAGCATGGTCACATCAGTCAAAATTTAACCAGTGTACTTTGGATTCTATAAAATGCTATTTAAATTGTTGTTCTTTAAAAGGAATCTTGAATATCATTTGGTGGGTTGATTTGTTTGTTTATATTAGCTTTGGATTTATTTTTATTTTATTTATTTTATTTATTTATGTATATTTTTGCTGTTTAAACTGTGTTGTGAAAATCAGATAATCATTTTAAGGTTAGTGAATTCTCCTTCAATAATTAATGTGTTTGTGGCTAAATGCTACCTAAGCAGAACTGAAACATCTAGTCCAGTGGTTCTCAAACTTTTGTATTGGTGACCCCTTTCACACAGCAACCCTCTGTGAGTGCGACCACCCCTAATAAATTTAAAAACACTTTTTTTTATATTTAGCACTATTGTAAATGCTGGAGGCAAAGTGGGGTTTGGTGTGAAGGCTGACAGCTCACGACCCACCCAGGTAATAACCTCATAACCCCTTAAGGGTCATGACCCCCCAGTTTGAGAACCCCTGATCTAGTCTGAGCTGAACACCTAATGAAGTCTGACTATCTCAAACCCTACTTGAGTTAGTCTGTGGTCTGAATTATTAAAACTATAAGTGGCTAAAAGAAATGGACTGACTTATTGCTAAAATTTTCAGAACAGATTATTTTTAGAAAAACATTGCAAACTTGGCAGTTTTTCACTTTGACTCAGAAAAAATATTTTGTTTCAGAGTAGGAGCCGTGTTAGTCTGTATCCACAAAAAGAAAAGGAGTACTTGTGGCACCTTAGAGACTAACAAATTTATTTGAGCATAAGCTTGAATGCATCTGATGAAGAGAGCTGTAGCTCATGAAAGCTTATGCTCAAATACATTTGTTTAGTCTCTAAGATGCCACAAGTACTCCTTTCCTATATTTTATAAAATTTGTAGATTTTTGTGAAAAAGCAAAAAAAAAACCAACCAAAAACAATAACATGTTTTGCTCATCTTGCTCCTTTTAATAGGCAGATGAATGTAAGAAAATAAACTTTTAGCGTACAAATTGTACCACATAAGTAATCATCCGCTTCTCCCTGGCTTTCTCCATTGTCTAGATAATACATGTGTAGGGTTGTAGTCCTCAGAGACCATTTTCACTTCAGTACCACCCCTGCACTCCACTCTATATATAAATATATTGGGCTGGTTTTAAAAAATACAATCAAATTCTTTTTATTCAAACCAAACTTTATTGGTGGTGGTAGAGTAGTCACATGGGGTTCTGATCTCTATCATATTTTATTGTCTAATGTAAAATAGCAGATTCCATTAATTATGTGGGGAGAAGAAGCAGCATAAACATAGTACAACTGAGCCATGAATCTGACTATCTTTGTTTTTTATATGATATCTATCACCATCATATCTAGCCTTGTAAAAGATCCATTTGAAAAATAGTATCGTATGTTATTGCATTCTTTCTTTTCCAGTTTCATATATGAATTTTCTTTTCCCCTCTCTCCTTTTAAGGCTGCCCTTGGGATAGCAAATCTGATTATTATGGCTATGCAAAAAGAAGGGACACCAGAACATGAGGCCATCAAAAAGATATGGATGGTAGACTCAAAAGGATTAATAGTTAAGGTAATACAACATTTTTCATGGCTATAAGTGCAATGTTAAAATTATTCTCATCATTCTGCATCAGGCTGATGCAGAAACAGCTTTATGGATATGATGAAGCTATTTACTATCTTTTCTAATGCCTACATGCTTAACGTTTCTAGATATAGATCTGTCACATTCTGATCAGTTTGGAGGTGCAATCCAGACCAGTAAGGGATGTGTTTACTGTCTGCCCTGTAAACCCTGGGTGTTTCATAGTGTTTTTCTGCTGTAGCTCCCAACCTGGGCCGCTCACACGCAGCCTACCAGCATGCAGGTCACACCCTAAGTGTTTGTGTGCTAGACAGCCCAGGTTCAGCAGCTCTGACACTAGCAGCCTTTCTACAGCTCTGCAGCTCTATGCTGGCTTCCACCAGCCTCAGTTACTACTATGAGCATGACCCCCAACACGCTCCCAGTCTTGAATTTTCCCAAAACTGTGCCTTCTGCAATGTCTAGCCCACTCCTGGACAGTTCAGAGAAATAATATGGTTAATTTGTTCCAGTAAAGACACAAATACAGATCACAGCTTATTAACTTAACTGGGGGGAATATACCCTTCCCTTTAAACACTGTGTTGAGTTGGTTAATAGTAAAATAAAACAAACATGTTAACAATAGGACATAGGTTAAATGATGCTAAGTAAAAGAAATAAAGGGTTACAAGGAAACAAAAATGAAAACATGCATCTAAAAATCTAAAACATTATTTAGCTAGTTACATGCCTTGTTCTAGATGTGTTAGCAGTCATTCTCTTTCCCAGCCATGGCAGACTTTCTCTCAGTCAGGACCTTCCACAAAGGTAGAAGGTTTCCCTTTTCTTCTTAGGTGAAAGCTCTTTGCCTAAGCTGGTTTCTCACTGATGTTCAGTTCCATAGACTTCAATCCCTCCCACCTTTCCCTTGCTTGAAGGACCCATCTTTCTCAGCTTGCAGGGACTCTGGCCTCTTGTGTCTGCCTGGTGATGAATGCCAAAGATGGCTTCTGTCTCTTCTTACACCTTCCAAAGGGCAATTAACTTGTTTCAGGAGGCAGGATGACCTTATGCTGGTTTTCCGTTCTTGTGGGCATCTCATCTCCCTGTACGACATTCTATGTAAATGAGGCTTCTATTGTTTCTGATCGCACCATGCATGCTTTACATTGGAGACAGTTAGATAGCAGTGACAGTCCCTCCTGCCTGGGTAGACTGTACAATCTAATATCCAGCAGTATCTATAATTCCTGATGTAGTGTTAATACATACATTTCACACTTGTATTAATTACCAATGTCATTAGTTTTCAAAAAAGACCTCATTCTATACACTTTTATAATGCAGTACTATTGTATACAATCAGTTGATTCAGTTGCTTAACACTTGAGTTTCAGCTCCCTGTCTTGATAGACCAATAAACATTTGATATGGATACTTCTGAGGGTTACCCCTCAAAGTAAAGTTTATTCAAGCTGTGAGGAAGGTGACATGGAGTCTGATGGTAAAGGAAGCTTCATGCTCTTTCTTCTCCCACTTGTTAGCTAATAGGTTTATTTACCTAATATGTAAAAATAGATTTTCATTGTCTTTGCCTGATCAGGCTGGTCAGAGAATCTAATGTTCATTCCTTTGTCTAAGCAAGCCTGTTTATCAACTCTCCCTGACATGCCTGGCTTGAACAGATTTTAGTAATCATTCCAGCATATATCATTATCCTTAATACCCACCACTTACTTACATCACTGAAGGCTATTAATGATCAGGGAGTTATCAAATGATACCTCCCAAGGAATATTTTGTACAAAGATTATTACAAGAGTATGTAGGTTATGAATACAGGGGTGCTTAGTGTCACAAAGTCCCATCCTGTTCACATTAAGGTCAACAGCAAAATTCCCATGTCACTTCATTGGGAACAAGATCAGGTGCATAATCCCTGTGTTATTCCTACTGGAGACAATCATTTCTAGTGCTTTTTGTATTAAGTAGATTTTATAACAAGCCATAAAAATAGAAGAGAAATGTTCAACTTGTGGTTTTTTATATTTCCCATGTAAATACGATTGTGTTACATTTTTTAAATAATGTTAGTTAAGTGTGTGTGTGTGTGTGTGTGTGTGTGTGTGTGTGTGTATTTATTTGTATGCTTGATTTTAGCATAATTTTTAAAAGGGAACAAAAAAGGCTGACCTTATGAAGAATAATATTTTCCTGAGGTTGTTGCAACTATACAAGACTTATGCATGAACTTAGCTACATTGCCTCAAATAGTTTTTATGCATAGTGATAAAGCTCATGTCACAGATGCTGTGGTCTGTAATGCTATCAACAATGGTCAGAAATTTGAAGTTGCTGAGAGACTTCGAGTCATTCTTACTCATTTCTTCCACATGCCAAACTAAAGAAACCTATGTGTTTTAAATGGTGGTTATGTATTTAATAGCTTGTGAACTACTTAAAATAAAGGAAACATGTGAGAGCTCAATTAACCTCACTTGTTCACCTCTTTCATGTTGTTGGCATTCCAAACTTTCATGCTGATTTTTCTTGGAGGAAAAGTTCAATTCACTAATATAACAACTTTTTTCCTGTTTGAATTCTTATACTTCTTTTATAATTGGTTACTCCCACATCAACTGCATCCGTCCTGTCATTAGCTTGTAAAATCTTCAGAGAGACAACAGTGCTGAGTTTTATTAAACTGCACTATGGCAGCACTGTTCACAGCATTGTAGTAAAATCATAAAAATTAGAGAGGTAAAAGATGTCACCTAGGCCAACGTCCTACCAATAAGCTGAGAGGAGGGGTGAATGAGTACAGGAAAATTCTAATACCTGACCTTACCTGTCTACCTACCTCTGATGCAGATTATTGTCCTATTCCCAGAAAAAATGTCGTGAAGCAGTAGAGTAATACTTCCTACTCCCTTTGCGTTTCATCCAAGAATTTCAAAGTGTACAAATATTAATAGATGAAACCTTATCTGTTTTAAGTGGATTACAAAAAATAGAGATTGCCTAATAAGGATAGTATCTTACACGATTTTCTTTTATTATCTCCACTTTAGAGATTGGGAAACTGATGTACAGAAAGGTTATGTTCTTCAAGTGATGATCCGATCCCTATGTCAATTCCACACATGGCTATGCATATGCACCATGCATCTTAGTCTAGAGAGTTTTAGTAAGCAGTGTACATGGGTCCACATATGCACAATTGTTCTCCTCAAGCTCCAAACCAGAATATAAAGGGCAGTGCAGACCAATGCCTCTCCAGTTCTTTCATACTACCAAATGGCCTGAGTTGTTGAACTCTGTCTGCTTCAGTCTTTCTCTACTTTGATACCTGTAAATATAAATTATAATTTTTAGTAGTTTAGTGTTTTTAGTGTTTTCATAGTTAGCTTAGTTCTCGCTCCCTCAGTGGTCATAGAGGTGGAGGAAGTCACATACCTGGATCTTTGAACCCTTTGTCGTTTGCACTGGGGTTCATAAGGGCACTGCTGATAAAATACCTGAGGATGAGTGGGCCTGAGGGTTTGCTTATGATGTTTCTTCAGAGCTGGGGTGTAAATGCAGGGAGTGAGGGGTTGTCCTAGAGTCTTTAAGAGAGTGTAGATATTAATTGGTCTTTTCATTAAAGAAGTTAGACTCATCAAAGGGAAGGTCCTCAATGTTATTCTGGACCTCCCTGGGGAAACCTGAACATTGGATCCACAATTCATGTCTCATGACTGCAGCTGAGTCAGTGTGCATTCACTGGCACATGGAGTGATGTCTTGGCCACCAGCCTGCCTTCATCAATGAGAGCTTAGAATTGGGCCCTGTCTTTCTGAGGAAATTTCTCTTTAAAGTCTAGAAATTTTGAATAATTCAGGAAATTGTATTTTGCTAAAGGCATCTGGTAGTTAGCAACTTTTGAATTGGAGACTAGCTTAAAAACTCCTTTAAATAATTTTATCCTGGCAGCAGAATTAGCTTTTACCCTCAATCATGATTACAGGGCAAACTGCACTTTGGACCCCTTTAGTCCATCTTAAATGCACCCTTAGGTTTCTAGGTCTCTTGGCATTGGCCCCCCTGTTCTCTTACCATATTAATGTGATAGAGCCAACTGTGTTTGGCACCTCTGTGAGTCTTTCATTCTGGGGACCAGTGAGATGATCGAAGTGACTCAAAAACAGCATCTTCAAAACAAAGTATTATGTGCTAATTCTTCCCAGATGTTCAAAGCACAAAGGACAAAACAAAGGCCTGTGCACCTGGGGTCTTATTGTATCTTAATCTTTTCTTGTCAGCTTTTTTAAGTTCCCCTAAAATCAGCTAACCCCCATGTCTGGGAGAAGCAGACTGTCCTGTTCATATCATGTTCTGTCTCTGTGCATCTCCTAGCTAGCCTGTCAGCTCTTACTGATGCTTCCTGGGCAGACTCTGGCCACCTGTTCAGCACCCTCCCTTTTCTAGGACCGGGGTCCTATAATGTTTGATCTCCTCCTTTTGATCCTAGACTTAACTTTTCTTGTGTAGACACAGCCTTTGTTGGCATAACTATAGCTATTTTGGCAAACCCTGCAGCTATGTCTACACAAGTGGTGGGCAACCTGGGTGACGGGCAATACATGGCCCATCAGAGTAATCCGCTGGTGGGCTGCAAGACAGTGTTTATATTGACTGTCCACAGGCATGGCCTCCTGCAGCTCCCAGTTGCCACAGTTCGTCGTTCCCAGCCAATGGGAGCTGTGGGAAGTGGCACAGACTGGCATCTACACTAGAGCATCTACACTGATAGTGCATCTACACTAGAGCTTATACCTGCATAGCTACGTGGCTTTAAAAAAAACCCACAACCCTACCCACATAGCATTGCTAGTACAAATTTGAAGTATAGGGCTTTAGCCTTAGGAAGAGGAAACAGTTCTCGCCCTGCCTGGAGCCAGTAGGGAGGGTTCCCAAATAAAAAGCTTTTCCATTGTTTCCAACAGGACTCTTCTCGTGTCACTGTTTGGCTGCTTGGTTTCTTTAATAAGCCCTTTCAATCTAGATTCATAGATTCTAAGGCCAGAAGGGACCACTAGTCTGACCTTCTGTATAGCACAGGCCATAGAACTTTCCCAAAACAATTCTTCTATCATAACATTTAGAAAAACACCCCATCTTAATTTAAAAATTGTTAGTAATGGAGAATTCGCCATAATCCTTGGTAAATTGTTCAATGATTAGTTACCCTCACTGTTAAAAAAGTATGCCTTATTTCCAGTCTGCAACTTAGCTTGAACTTCCAGCCATTGGATTATGTTATACCTTTCTCTGATAGACTGAAGAGCCCATTATTAAATATTTGTTCCCCATGTCGGTACTTATAGACTATAATCAATTCACTCCTTAATCTTCTTTCTTACAATGAATAGATTGAGCTCTTTTAGTCTGTTGTGATAAACCATGTTTTCTAATCCTTTAATTGTTCTCCTGGTTCTTCTCTGAATCTTCTCCAATTTATCAACATCCTTCCTTCTTCAGTTGTAGACACCAGACCTGGAAACAGTATTCTAGCAGCAGTTGCACTAAAGACAAATACAGAAGTAAAATAATCTCTCTATTCCTACTCAAGATTCTCTTGTTTACGCATTCCAAGATCATATTAGCTCTTTTGTCCACAGCGTCACACTGGAAGCTCATGTTCAGCTGATTATATTCCACCACCACCCCCAAATCTTTTTCAGAGTCACTGTTTCCCAGGATAAAGTCCCCCAACACGTAAGTATGGCCAAAGTCTTTGTTTCCAGATGTATACATTTACATTTAGCTATATTGAAATGCATACTGTTTGCTTGCGCCCAAGCAATCTAGATCACTCTAAATCAGTGACCTGATTATTTTCATTCATTTCATTTCATTTCATATATTCATTATTTACCATGCCCCTAATTTTTGTCATCTGCAAACTTTATCAGTGATGATTTTGTTTTCTTCCAGATTATTGATAAAGATGTTAAATAGCATAGGGCGAAGAACCAATCTGCCTTACAGAAATATATTATGTCAACACTATTGCCTTTATCATCCAAACATGTAATTTTATTTTAAAAAAAAAATCAAGATATGTAAGCCCATAGCAAGTAAACCATCAAAAACAAACACCCAGCATTCACCATATTCATAAAAAATACTGATATTTCCTAGTTTCTCGCTCTCCTTCTTAATAATCATTATACATATCTGTTTGACTTTTTTTTGTGTGGTACTTTATGTATATAGTATATAAGCATCTTGTATAAATTAAGGCTCACGCCACTAGATTCTCTGGTCTAGATAAGCTGGGCGTGGCACAAGACCAGAGAGGACATGGAGGCAAGTGGTTTTATATTAGCTTTGTGGCTTTTGCATTGTGGCACCAGATGAGTGCCAGTTCTGTCCCTAGTGTAAGCTAGAGCATTCTGAGGGCTACTCTAATTTATTCCTAGCTGCCTGTGGCCACAAGGAGCCATTCTAGCAACGATTAAGAAGAATCTGCAGCTTGGAAATGCTCTGACCATGATCCCTTTTCCCTGGTTACATAACACTACTGTGCTATTCAGGGATACTACGAAGTGGGAACTCCCAGATGGCCAGAGCCACCATAACAGGCCCAAATATCAGGCCCCAATTTGGAAGCATTTGTATGAGTTGCCACCTATTTTTAACATCGCTCTCAATATGTCAGTTGTTTCTGAGGCTGTGGATGGCATTGTGGATGGCATCTGACATCATAATCAAAAAGGCTGACAAAGGAGGTGCTGTCATCATCATGAATAGGTTGGAGTACGAACAAGAGGCTACTAGGCAGCTCTCCAACACCACTTTCTACAAGCCATTACCCTCTGATCCCACTGAGAGTTACCAAAAGCAGCTACAGCATTTGCTCAAGAAACTCCCTGAAAAAGCACAAGAACAAATCCGCATAGAGACTCCCCTAGAACCCCGACCTGGGGTATTCTGTCTGCTACCCAAGATCCATAAACCTGGAAATCCTGGATGCCCCATCATCTCAGGCATTGGCACGCTGACAGCAGGTTTGTCTGGCTATGTGGACTCCCTCCTCAGGCCCTACTTTACCAGCACTCCCAGCTATCTTCGAGACACCACTGACTTCCTGAGGAAACTACAATCCATTGGTGATCTTCCTAAAAACACCATCCTAGCCACTATAGATGTAGAAGCCCTCTACACCAACATTCCACACAGATGGGCTACAAGCCGTCAGGAACAGTATCCCCGATAATGTCACGGCTAACCTGGTGGCTGAACTTTGTGACTTTGTCCTCACCCATAACTATTTCACATTTGGGGACAATATATACCTTCAAATCAGCGGCACTGCGAGGAGTACCCGCATGGCCCCACAGTATGCCAACATTTTTATGCCTGACTTAGAACAACACTTCCTCATCTCTCGTCCCTGATCAGTGCCGCTGATTTGAAGGTATACATTGTCCCCAAATGTGAAATAGTTATGAGTGAGGACAAAGTCACAAAGTTCAGCCACCAGGTTAGCCGTGACATTATCGGGGATACTGTTCCTGACGGCTTGTAGTCCATCTTTGTGTGGATTGTTGGTGTAGAGGGCTTCTACATCCATAGTGGCTAGGATGGTGTTTTTAGGAAGATCACCAATGGACTGTAGTTTCCTCAGGAAGTCAGTGGTGTCTCGAAGATAGCTGGGAGTGCTGGTAACGTAGGGCCTGAGGAGGGAGTCTACATAGCCAGACAATCCTGCTGTCAGGGTGCCAATTCCTGAGATGATGGGGCATCCAGGATTTCCAGGTTTATGGATCTTGGGTAGTAGATAGAATACCCCAGGTTGGGGTTCTAGGGGTGTGTCTGTGCAGATTTGTTCTTGTGCTTTTTCAGGGAGTTTCTTGAGCAAATGCTGTAGTTTCTTTTGATAACTCTCAGTGGGATCAGAGGGTAATGGCTCGTAGAAAGTGGTGTTGGAGAGCTGCCTAGTAGTAGCCTCTTGTTCATACTCCAACCTCTTCATGATGACGACAGCACCTCCTTTGTCAGCCTTTTTGATTATGATGTCAGAGTTGTTTCTGAGGCTGTGGATGGCACTGTGTTCTGCATGGCTGAGGTTATGGGGTAAGCGATGCTGCTTTTCCACAATTTCAGCTTGTGCACGTCGGCGGAAGCACTCTATGTAGAAGTCCAGGCTGCTGTTTTGACGTTCAGGAGGAGTCCACCCAGAATCCTTTTTTTTGTAGTGTTGGTAGGAAGGTCTCTGTGGGTTAATATGTTGGTCAGAGGTGTGTTGGAAATATTCCTTGAGTCGGAGACGTCGAAAATACGATTCTACGTCACCACAGAACTGTATCATGTTCGTGAGGGTGGAGGGGCAAAAGGAGAGGCCCCGAGATAGGACAGATTCTTCTGAGACAGGCCAGTCCTTGCTTACAGACAGCCCCCCAATCTGAAGCAAATACTCACCAGCAACCACACACCACACAACAGAACCACTAACCCAGGAACCTATCCTTGCAACAAAGCCCGTTGCCATCTCTGTCCACATATCTATTCAGGGGATACCATCATAGGGCCTAATCACGTCCGCCACAATATCAGAGGCTCGTTCACCTGCGCATCTACCAATGTGATATATGCCATCATGTGCCGCAATGCCCCTCTGCCATGTACATTGGCCAAACTGGATAGTCTCTACGTAAAAGAATGAATGGACACAAATCAGACGTCAAGAATTATAACATTCAAAAACCAGTTGGAGAACACTTCAGTCTCTCTGGTCACTCGATCACAGACCCAAGAGTGGCTATCCTTCAACAAAAAAGCTTCAAAAACAGACGCCAACGAGAGACTGCTGAATTGGAATTTAATTTGCAAACTGGATACAATTAATTTAGGCTTGAAAAGAGACTGGGAATGGATGAGTCATTACACAAAGTAAAACTATTTCCCCATGGTATTTCTCCCGCCCCACCCCACCCCACCCCCCACTGTTCCTCAGATGATATTGTTAACTGCTGGAATTAGCATACCTTGCTTGTCACCATGAAAGGTTTTCCTCCCCCCCTCCCCCCCCCGCTGCTGGTGATGGCTTATCTTAAATGATCACTCTCCTTAGTGTGTATGATAAACCCATTGTTTCATGTTCTTTGTGTGTGTATATAAAACTCCCCTCTGTTTTTTCCACCAAATGCATCCAATGAAGTGAGCTGTAGCTCACGAAAGCTTATGCTCTAATAAATTTGTTAGTCTCTAAGGTGCCACAAGTACTCCTTTCTCTTTTTGAAAGATGAGTTAAGTAAAGTTATAACTATGACAAAAAAATAATAAAAGCAACAAAATTCTAAGTTGAGGCGGGGACATCTTCCATCAGACCTCACTGTTTTTAGATATTAGTGTGTTGATTCTCAAAATATCAGAATTCTGGTTGACAGGGTATGTTATATGCTCCATTCTTTAACCACAGCGAGTCTAACTTATGGATACTGTGATAGCCTTAACTAAGAATTTCTTTGTTTTTATTGTCTCAGCCTTCACATAACTTAATATTTTTGTAATTAAGCCGTTAATTTACTTATTCTTTAATTGCTAAGGAAAATGTCTGCCCAGATTTATTCCTTTTGTGAAGTATTAGTGGCTCTGAAAAATCACCCTTTTCTGACAGAGCAGTTCTATCAAGCTCAAACTGATATCTGGCCCAGAAGAGCAAAGTTTATTTAGGAAAGCTGGCAATGGCTCTACTCCACCTGAACTTTCCAGCTAGAAGCTGCTTTTTTCCTCCTATTGGATGGTTCTGTCCTTGGCCAGCTGATTTTTTTTACTTCCTCCCCACTTAACAGCAGTAGAGGTGCCAAGTTGGGAGCCCACTCTGGTCCATTGGCTTTGGTGTGCAGACATGTCTTTTTTAGATTATAAATCTTTCAGACAAGACTGTCATTTACTATATGTTTGTACAGTGCTCAACACAATGGACCCTAATCCAGTTGAGGTTGGTAGGTTCTACCACTATATAAATGTTAAATAACAACATAGTAGCACATCCTCTGATATGAGTGCCTGAAAAGTGTCCTCCCTAAGTTTCAAGTGTGAAAGTCCTCTCTATGTTGTTAATGGGATGCAGCACTGAGTCACGGGTTCAAAACTTGGAATATTCCATGTATATCTTAATTTAATGAATGTTTAACAATAGTGAAGGATAAAGGCAGAAGATTAGTAACTGGACTAAAGTCATTGTTCAGTGTTCTCCAGGAAACAGCATCTTCATTACTGAGGAACTATCCCAGATTGAGGGGTCAATAGAGGAGGGTTTGGAACAAATTGATAAATTAAATAGTGCTAAGTCATCAGGACCAGATGATATTCACCCAGGAATTCTGAAGGAACTCAAACGTAAAATTTCAGAATTACTAAGTGTGGTATGTAGCCTATCGCTCAAATCGGCTTCTGTACCAGATGACTGGAGGATAGCTAATGTGACACCAATTTTTTAAAAAGGTTCCAGAGGTGATTCTGGCAATTACAGCTTGGTAATCCTAGCTTCAGTACCAGGCAAATTGGTTGGAAAATATAGTAAAGAGCAGAATTATTGGACACATCGCTGAATACGATTTGTTGGGGAAGAGTCAACACAACTTTTGAAAAGGGAAATCATGCCTCATCCATCTATTATAATACTTTGAGGGGGTCAATAAACATGTGGACAAGAATGATCCAGTGGACAGACTGTACTTGGACTTTCAGAAAGCCTTTGACAAGAGGAAGAAAGGAGAACAGCAGAATACAGATCCTGGACTTCAGAAAAGCAGACTTTGACTCCCTCAGAGAACTGATGGGCAGGATCCCTGGGAGTCTAATATGAGGGGGAAAGGAGTCCAGGAGAGCTGGCTGTATTTTAAAGAAACCTTATTGAGGGCGCAGGAACAAACCATCCCGATGCGCAGAAAGAATAGCAAATATGGCAGGCGACCAGCTTGCCTTAACAGAGAGATCTTCAGTGAGCTTAAACACAAAAAGGAAGCTTACAAGAAATAGAAACTTGGACAGATGACTAGGGAGGAGTATAAAAATATTGTTTGAGCATGCAGGGGTGTAATCAGGAAGGCCAAAGCACAGTTGTAGTTGCAGCTAGAAAGGGATGTGAAGGGTAACAAGAAGGGTTTCTACAGGTATATTTTCAACAAGAAGAAGGTCAGGGAAAGTGTGGGACTCTTACTGAATAGGGGAGGCAATTTAGTCACAGGCGATGTGGAGAAAGCTGAAGTACTCAATACTTTTTTTTGCCTCGGTCTTCACAGACAAGGTCAGCTCCTCGACTTCTGCACTGGGCAGCACAGTATGGGGGGGGAGGTGAGCAGCTCTCAGTGGAGAAAGAACAGGATAAGGACTATTTAGAAAAGCTGGACATGCACAAGTCCATGGGGCTGGATGCAAAGCATACGAAGGGGCTGAGGGAGTTGGCTGATGAGATTGCAGAGCCATTGGCCATTATCTTTGAAAACTCGTGGCGATCAGGTGGATAGAAAACTGGCTAGATCACCAGGCTCAACAGGTAGTGATCAATGGCTCGATGTCTAGTTGGCAGCCAGTATCAAGCAGAGTGCCCCAGGAGTCAGTCCTGGGGCTGGTTTTGTTCAACATCCTCATTAATGATCTGGATGATTGGATGGATTGCACCCTCAGCAAGTTCGCAGATGCTAGTAAACTGGGGAGAAGGTAGATATGCTGGAGAGTAGGGTCCAGAGTGACCTAGACAAATTGGAGGATTGGGCCAAAAGAAATCTGATGAGGTTCAACAAAGACAAGTGCAGAGTCCTGCACTTAGAATGGAAGAATCCCATGTACTGCTAGAGGCTGAGGACCAATTGGCTAAGCAGCAGTTCTGCAGAAAAGGACCTGGGGATTACAGTGAACGAGAAGCTGGATATGAGTCAACAATGTGCCCTTGTTGCCAAGAATGCCAATGGCATATTGGGAGGCATTAGTAGGAGCATTGCAAGCAGAATGAGGGAAGTGATTATTCCCCTCTATTTGGCACTGGGGAGGCCACATCTGGAGTATTGCCTCCAGTTTTTGGGCCCCCAGCTACAGAAAGGATGTGGACAAATTGCCCTCCGCTGGACTCTCTCCAATTAAAATTATTAGGGGCTGGGGCACATAACTTATGGAGAGAGGCTCCATAAGAGGGAGAGAGGGAACTGGGCTTATTTAGTCTACAGAAGAGAAGAGTGACGAGGTGTTACCAGAAGATTTGAACCTAACTACGTTTTTAATTTGCCTATTCTGGTGTTAAAGGTTGTGGCGCACCCTACGGATTTTCCAGAGAAAAGCCGCTAACCATGGCCAACTAACTTCCCCCCTCCAAAGGACACGGATACAGCCCTCTGATCAAGAATAGGCAGCAAGCAGTAAATTCTTCAAAAACAAAAGTAGAATTTATTTAGAAGTGAAGGATTACAATAAAAGAGGAGAGATAACGATAAAAATAAAATAAACAGTAAAGGTTACAGATACAATGTAAAGGAAGCAGCACGATAAATAAAAACACAACACAAATAACTTCCACTAACAGACTAACTCTATAACATAATAATCTAACAATATAATCACTTACTTAATACTCTATAACGATATAGCAATCAATCATATAACATAAATGTGTAACAATACATTGATTAACTCTAATATTAATTACTTAACTCTAACATCCAGTAAGCACTTGCCTTATGGTTACTGAATGGGTAGGGGGAATCTCACTCAAACCACCGGCATCCAGGCAACCGTTGGTTGTTGCTGCTGGGCTGCTGCAGAGACCTGCTGGCTGGGTGCCAGAAACGGTCATTGCCAAAGCAACCCTGGAACCCTGGGTGGGCTGTTGCTGTAACAGCCACTGGTTTTCAAGTGGCTCTTCCTTTGCTGGGTTTCAGTGTAGCTTCTCAGGTGGCTTCTCTTGCGCAGGTGTCTTCTGGTAGGTGTCCGGCAGCGTTCCACTCTCTTGCTGGTCCCTATCCCTACAAAGTTTTAGCCTGCGGGCTGTTGCCTTTTATATGCAATTTTGGCTCATTAGCTATTAATTTATTCAGCCAGTCATCTTTCAGGGATTTGAGTGTGTTAATTAATCCAGCTAATCATAATTCAGGGATTTGCATATGTTAATGTCACCTGTACCAACATGTGACACTCAAACTCAGCCAATCAGCTTACAGAGATTAGTACATGCTAATTACTAATTAGTCCTCAAAAAACATTTATAGACTGCAGTGACATCTGCTGGTGAATTTAAAAACAGCAATCTTCAAAGTCTCATTGACTGTGCACTAGCTTCATCATGGACATGCCAAAAGTCGCTAATTTTACTGCACCCGTGAGAGGCAGTGGATTTTATATTTTACCCAAAAAGGAAATCAGGTGCATGTTACTCAATATTTCTGTGGTAGTAGTTCTAAGAACATAATTAAACCCCATATAAGCACATGAGGACATAACCCTCTCCACTTAAAACACTGGATTTCAGTCATTTAAGAATTCTGTAGAAGTGGATAAATCTGTGAAAATTCCCTATAATCAAAGGTGAGAGAAGAGAAACTGGTATCCTGTAAACCAAAGCAGCTCAGTCAGTTCTAACCACATGACAGACCTGCACATGACAGACCTGCACAACTTCTATGGTCTCCCCGGAACCATTTCCTCTTGCTGTAGATGAAAAATGGCCTTGTGTTATGTATGCCAAGTCTTGTGGTTACTGTCCAAAGAGGAGAAGGAGCAGCAGAGTAAGTACTGTGATGTAATTTGCGCCAAACCACAGCCTTTTTGTGTAAGACGTTAAAGCAATTTTTTCTTAAAAATAAAAAAACCCCAAAATATAGTTTTTGAAAAGTAGAACAAATCCACTGTTAGATCCAGTTTTAAATACATGAGCTAAATTTGTCCTTGCTGTAACTCCTTTGAAGCATAAGGAGTTTCACCAAGGATGATTTTATCTCAATAATTGTTGCTAACTTGGAAAGATGAAGGAAATTTTCCTCTATTGAGACTGGCAGTGCATGGTTGGAAAAGATATCAGAAATATAAGGAGTACTTGTGGCACCTTAGAGACTAACAAATTTATTAGAGCATAAGCTTTCGTGAGCTACAGCTCACTGATGCATCCGATGAAGTGAGCTGTAGCTCACGAAAGCTTATGCTCTAATAAATTTGTTAGTCTCTAAGGTGCCACAAGTACTCCTTTTCTTTTTGCGAATACAGACTAACACGGCTGCTACTCTGAAACATCAGAAATATAGTATCCAATCGAGCATGTAGTCAAGGTTCTCTCAAGCATTTCCATTTTAAACTGCTCAGGTGAAATTTTTAGAAATAAGTGCTTAAGGATAGTGCTTTCTCCATATTTAGACACTTCAAGTGGTCTAATTCTTAGAAGTCCTGAGACCCCAGCAGCTCCCATTGATTTCACAATCTAGTTATAGGCCCGGTAAGCTGTACCAGTGTAAATCACATCCTGTAGTGCTTTTGCCTGTCTACATTAGGGCTTTCACTCGGTGCAGCTATGTTGGCGGCTGGCCAGAGATAGCTGAAATCCCGAATGTACACAGGGCCTCAGATGAAAACTTAATTAATTTGCAGCTAAGAAGTCATTTATGTTACTGAAAAAATGTTTTCATTGGTGCCTGGTTAGAGATGTTTATCCCAAGTTATTAAAAAAACTAAAATTTTGCAGCCAGAGAGTCTATATTTTAGATGGCTCCTAATCTTTCACACAAGAAAAGACTTGAGACTGCTGAGAGAGAGTGTTTTTGTTTGAATAATACTTATGGAAAATGCATAGTCCGCAGTAGCATTAATTACTCCTGTACCAACAAAATACATTCTGAGCCAATAGAATGTCACTAAAGACAACTAAACTCTTAACATTAGGTCAGATTTTTGATTATTAAACCAATTTTCAAAGTATCAAAATTCAGATGCTTAAAATTGTACAAGATTGCAATATAACATGAATTATTTGTTTCTTTTAAAGTGTGTACAATTGTTCAGCTTTCTTCAAAATTATAAAGCATACATAGTGCATGGTTTTTGAAAATTTCTGAGTAATTAATGCTACTGTGGACTAAAATGGTCAGTTTTTAAATGTTCACATTCCAGGTATTTACATTTGGACAAATGGATATGTTGTTGTTCTTATAAGAGCATGATGCAATGTACAATTTAAGAAATTTTCTAACATTTTGTTATTTGCTAATTCAAGTGCCATACACTAAACATAACAGCGATAATTTAATTAAACAGAATATCTTTTTTTTTTTTGAGGTGTGTATCAGTTTGCATAGGAAATATCATGGTCTCTGCACATTTTTAATAAATGCATTTTTTGCTTTTGTTCACTTAGGAGCGTTCCTCATTAACAACGGCAAAAGAAAGGTTTGCCCATAAACATGATGAAATGAAAAATCTAGAAGATATTGTTAGAGCTATAAAACCGACTGTACTTATAGGTAATTATTTATTCAAATGATATATTTTTAAGGAGTGAGACTTTGTTTTATTGTTTGTATAAACTATGAATATCAGATAAAGGGAAGATTATGCACTCCGTAATTCTTAAGTATTTGGAAAGTACCTAGCACATAGTGGATGCTACTGCAAATAAACATTTAAATAAGAAGAAGAATGTGGCAAACATATAACAGTGCTTTCATTCTAAAGCTTACATATTAGTGGTTGAATTATCCACGTTTTCTTGAACTTCTGTTGAGGAAGCACATCTTCTTCCTAATATTACTTTTGAAGTTATGTACTGTAGTATAAATAATCTCAGATGTTAGAATGAGGAAAGTAGAGCATACATACATGTATGACTGTACAGTCACCTGCATTCTCCATCTGATTACATAGATTTCTGATCTCAGATTTGTGTTCCAATCCTGCAGTTTTTGTTTAGGCAACACTGTCATTAACTTTAAAAGAACTGCAGAATCTGATCTCATTGAAGTAACCAGCTGAAAGGATGTTTCAATTCTCTATACAGCAGAGTTAAAACAGTTTTCTACTACCTGTTTCAGGAATGAAAAGGCAAATGTTCTTGAATTTTTGTAGTTTAACCTTTTAAAAATCAATCTATCCACTAAAACTGTTCATCACATGTTAGAAAGTGTGAACATATCTTACTCTGTGCCAACTACCAAAACATTAAAAAAAAATGTTGAATTTAGAATACCAATTGAATTACTCCCCCAACCTATATCTTGTAAGCCTTCAACAAAGAGGACTGAATTTTTTAAAGCATTTTCACTTTTTCACTTAGCAGTGATTAATCAAATAAGTGGGACTTGACTTGGCTTTCTGAAATATTTCCTTTTTTTACCGATATAGTCAAATGTTGCATAACCATTTCAAAATACTATTCCAATTAGAGCTGTGCAAATAACTGGTTTGTTTGTTTGCTGGCAATTATGAAAATTTGAAAAAAAAAAAATTGTTTGGGGTTGAACCAAAACAAAGTTTTCAAAAAATTTGGCAAATTTAAAAAAAATGGATCAAGTGAAACATTTAGTTTCAACAGAATCAAAAAGTCTCATTTCAATATTGCCTACTTTAAATGTATCAATTGTTGTTTTTTTTTTAATAAAATCAAAGGAGATTTTGAAATGAAGTCATTCCAAATCAAAAAATCAAATTTTTCATTTTGAAAATGTTGAAATGTTTTGATTTTTTTTTAAAGGGGTATTTTTTTTACTATAACAATTTGGTGAAACTGACAAGATCACAACGTTTCAGTGTTGCTAGATCTCCATTTTTCACCAAAAAAGTTCTATCTGAAAAATTTTCCCCAGATCCAATCCCAACCTGGAAAATAAGATTTGTAATTTCACCCTTATTTTTCTTCAGTCCAACAAAGCAATTGACATGCAAAAGAGATGTACTATATCAACATCCAAGACTGAAACCCAAAATCGCATAGAAGGCAAAAAGTGTTTAGAGAAAATAAGGCTAAAAAACCAGTTAAACTGAAGATTAGAGTAAAAGATCCATGATATACATCCAGCTAAAAGTATCTATGTATCAAATACTAACACGACATGCAGTACGTATCAGTATATCATTACAATATATATCCCATTTACTATCTATCCTCTTCTTGACACATACATCCCCAGTCTCTCTGGTTGTCGAAGCAGTGACTGAAAGAGCCAGACAACAGCACCCTCGTTCTACACCATCTGACAAGAAGGGAAAGCATTTGGACCTTTTGGGGCATAAGATCTTTTCCTCATCTAGTTTCCAATTCAGAATTTCACATTAGCAGGGATTACTAGCTAAACATTACTTCTGATTTACAGAAAATATGAGGAATTTACTGATAGCCTCCCACAACGGGACTGGACTCATTTTCAGGTGCTCATTGAGGAAGGGAAGCTGGTAGCCAGAACAGCACTCTAATTGGCAGTGGACGCAGCAGATACCTCCTCAAGGGCCATGGCTGTGGCTATAGTTATGCATAGGGAATCTTGGCTCCACTCCTCCAGTTTCCCTAGGGAGGCACAAAACACGACTGAAGACTGCCCCTTTCATGAATCTTTTAATCAAAAGACAGATGATACACTTTCTACCCTCAAGGACTCCAGAGCCACCTTTCACTCACTGGATATCTACACTCAGGCCTGCAGCGTAAATTCAACTGCCCCCCAAACTTGGAGTGCAATAACAATGGCCAAATGGGTGCTGAACATCATCCATCATGGCTATAGAATTTAATTCATCATGCTACCTTCTCCAAAAAACCCCTCCCTATCCCATCTCAGGAACCACTCTCATGACAGCATTTTCACCCAAGAGGTGAATTCCTTAACTATAACAGGGCATGGTAGAATGTGTTCCCCAGAATACCAAGGGCCATGCTTCTATTTGACTTACTTCCTGATACCAAGAAGAAAGGTGGGTGGAGACCAATTCTCACTCTCTCTCATCTCAATCACTTCATCCACAAACTCAGGTTTCATATGGTCACGTTGGCAGCTATTATCCCATCTCTAGAAAAAGGCATGTGGTTTACAGCTCTTTATATGCAGGACACTTCTTTTTACATTAATATCCATCCGGCCCACAGACACTTCCTAAGATTCACAATTGGCACTCACCATTTCCAGTATAGGGTTCCCCTTTCAGAACAGCCACCACTCCCACAGTCTTCACCAAAGTTTTCTTTGTTGTAGCAGCCTATCTCAGACGTTAGGGGTTCTCATGTTTCTATAGATCAACAACTGGATTCTAGCTGCATGGTCCAGGCACAAAGCCCAAGCATCAACCTCCATGTTACTCAGCCTTCTTTTGTCCCTTGGAGTCAGCATCAATGTCGAGAAATCGATCTTAGACTTCACACAATACCTGGACTTTATAGGGGTCACCATCAATTTGGTCACAGCATGGGCCTACCTGCTGATGGACAGATTCTAAGCAATGAGAGAGATCATCATGCGCATCATCAATAATCCTTATGTTCCAACCAGGACTTGTCTGTCCCTCCTTGGCCACGTAGCTTCATGTACATACGTGACCACCTTCACTCAACTCTACCTTCACTGCCACCAGACTTGGGCCCAGTCATTTCACTCACCAAAACATCATGCTATGGACAGTCCCCACCAGGGTGCTGTCCTCCCTTCAATGGTGCATAGTTCCAACCCATGTATACATAGGAGTTCCCTTTTTCCCCTCCTCATCAGACAAGATGATCATTACCAATGTATCCCTCCTAGGCTGGAGAGTACACATGGACAGTCACATGACACAGGGAACACTGTCTCCCTGAGAATCCAGGATGCACATCAATATCCTGGAACTATGAGCTGTAAGAAAGGCATACCAATCCTTTCTCCCATTCATCTGTTCCCATCATGTTGGACAACACTACTACTGTTTCCTACATCAACGAACAGGGAGGAATGAAATTGACTGCTTTATGTGCAGAAACGGTCAACCTCTGGAATCGGTGTATCGATCACCAGATCTTCTTGTCTGCAGCCATCTTCCAGGGACACAGAATGTGCTTGTGGACTTGCTCAGCTGACATTTTGAGGTCAACCACAAATGGAACTTCATGATGCAGTAGTACGTGACATGTTTACACAATGGAGGATTCTGACCAGAGAACTATTTGCCTCGCATATAAACAGTAAATGCACCACATACTGCTCCAGGGGAGGTCTCGGCCACCATTCTCAGGGTGACGCTCTCCAACTTTCCTGGTCAGACCAAATCAACATAATTTTCCCTCTTCTACCACTCCTACTTTGGGTACTCCACAAAATCTGACAAGACTGAGTGACAGTCATTCTGGTCGCCCCCTGTTGGTCCAGACAATTCTGGCTTCCCAGTCTCCTATGCATGTCAGCCCATCCACCAATTACCATTCCCAACTTTCTCAATCTCCTGTCACAATGCAGTGGATCTATGTGATTCATGGTGGAGAAGGAACAGGAAATGTGGTCTGTCTGCCCTTCCTTTTACCTCAGATGGAAGCACGCTGCGAGCCAAGGCATATGCATAGACCAACAAATGCTACTTTCAAATTCTCCAACTCCAGGCGCATGGTGCGCCTACGTAAGCCCTCAGAGGAGTACAGATGGGGACCACACATCTCAAAGAATCTCCAGTAAATTCACAAAGTTGGATTGTGGCTTGTAGTTGGATTCTGCCTTGCATTGAAGATGATGATACATGAGTATCACTGCTGCAGATGGAGCTGCAGGAGCCAAAGTGCCTCAGGGCCAGTTAGACAGGCAGTACTGCCAGGGTCTCAATGTGTGGATGAGACAATGGTGTTAGGAGGAGGGATTTAGGTTTATTAGAAACTGGGAACCTTTTTGGAAAGGAGGTGCCTGCACAGGAAGGATGGGCCCCACCTACACAATAATGGAACCAGGTTGCTGACATTGAAAATTAAAAAGGTCATAGAGGAGTTTTTAAACTAATGGCTGGGGGAAAGCTCACAGGTGTGGGAGGAACACATGGTTCGAACAAAGACATCCTTTACAGAAGAATTTATTAAAGGGGATACTCTTTAGCCTAGTAAAAGGGAGAGGATAGAAGTTGATAAAGTATAGGTAGGAACTGAAGAGAAATGGACAAAAAAGAGTCCCATTCTGTAACATCACATGAAGGCAGACAGCTAAATATTGACAAATTTTATAAGTGCGTGTATACCTTAAAAGTCTATCTACTAAGATGGGTAAACTTGATTGCCGGGTATTAAATGATATTGACCTAATAGCTACCAAGAAACTTGGTGGAATGATGATAATAAATGGGACATGGCAATACTGAAGTACAAAATACATACAAATGACAGAGTAGGTCATGCTGCTAGGGTAGAGGCACTATGTTTGAAAGACAGCATGAAGTCAAATACCATAAAAATCTTAAATGAATCAAATTGTATTACAGTATCTCAGTGATTAGACATTCCATTCATGTATAATAAGAGTATAGCAGTGAAAGACACATTGAGGATGATTGGATGTGGAAGCTGTGGTATGTACATGATCCTGGAGGGGGGAACCGGTAAGAGTTTTGTCTGCATGAAATGCCGTCTGATAGAGCTGATGGAGGAAAAGATCCAAGGTTTGGAGATGCAGGTGGAAAGTCTGGTTGAGTTTAGGAAGGGGTTTGAGCAGATGATGGAGCAAAGATATAAGGTATCTGAAGGGAAAAGCTCAGACTCGCAGATGGAAGCAGGGCTGGGGAATTTTGAGGGGAGACTGGATGAGGAAAGTGGTCAGTGGAAACGTGTGACTCAAAGAACCAGGCAGAGAAAAAGACAGGCTAGTGCAGGAGAAATAGAGCTTAGGAACAGGTTTGCAGAGTTGGAAAATGAAGAAGGGGCTCAGCAGGTAGTCGCTGAAGGTGGAAGGGTAAGGAAGAAGAGAAGAGAGGCTAGCCCTATAGAAAAAGGGGAAGAGTCAAGGGAGACTACACCAAATATGAACCCCAGGAGGATACAGGATGGGTTGAAGAAGATTGTAAGGGAAAATAGGAATGGAAAGAACTTGCAGCCAGAGAGAACAGGGGAGACACTGGAGAATAGCACTGTCACCAGGAAAAGGCAGGTCTATGTGATCGGGGACTCTTTATTGAGAAGAATAGACAGGCCTGTAACTAGAGCTGATCCTGAGAATAGAAGGGTGTGCTGTCTTCCGGGTGCTAAGATACGGGATGTAGACCTGAGGTTGAAAAGGATCCTCAAGGGAGCGGGAAAGAATCCCCTAATTATCCTTCATGTGGGAACAAATGATACAGCCAGATTCTCGCTGGAAAGTATCAAGGGAGACTATGCTAGGCTGGGGAAGACGCTTAAGGAAATTGAGGCTCAGGTGATCTTTAGCGGGATCCTTCCTGTTCCTAGAGAAGGGCAACAAAGGTGTGACAAGATTATGACTGTCAACAGATGGCTTAGGCAGTGGTGCTATAAGGAGGGCTTTGGGATGTATGGCCACTGGGAGGCATTCACGGACAGAGGTCAGTTCTCTCGGGATGGACTTCATCTGAGTAGGGAAGGAAATAGACTTCTAGGATCGAGGCTGGCACAACTGATAAAGAGAGCTTTAAACTAGGAATTGGGGGGAGATGGATGGGAGATGTCCGGAAAATCTCCACGCCAGATTTTAGCATTGAGAGGGAAGAAGATGAAGTAAGAAAGGATACAGCCGTGGGTAGGAGAATGTATATAAGGAGCGAGGGCGGTGTGGATACTAGTCTAATAGGTTATACTGGCTGTAGAATGACTGTGCCTAATAGGGTACAAAATGTGAGCGAGGCCAAACAGCAAAAATTAAGATGTTTGTACACCAATGCGAGGAGTCTAGGTAACAAAATGGAGGAACTAGAGCTACTGGTGCAGGAAGTGAAACCAGATATTATAGGGATAACAAACATGGTGGAATAGTAGTCATGACTGGACTACAGGTATTGAAGGGTATGTGCTGTTTAGGAAAGACAGAAACAAAGGTAAAGGGGGTGGAGTAGCATTGTATATCAATGATGAGGTAGAATGCAAAGAAATAAGAAGCGATGCAATGGATAAGACAGAGTCCGTCTGGGCAAAAATTACATTGGGGAAGAAAACTAGTAAAGCCTCTCCTACGATAGTGCTTGGGGTGTGCTATAGACCTCCGGGATCTAATTTGGATATGGATAGAGCCCTTTTTAATGTCTTTAATCAAGTAAATACTAATGGAAACTGCGTGATCATGGGAGACTTTAACTTCCCAGATATAGACTGGAGGACCAGTGCTAGTAATAATAATAGGGCTCAGATTTTCCTAGATGCGATAGCTGATGGATTCCTTCATCAAGTAGTTGCTGAACCGACTAGAGGGGATGCCATTTTAGATTTAATTTTGGTGAGTAGCGAGGACCTCATAGAAGAAATGGTTGTAGGGGACAATCTTGGCTCAAGTGATCATGAGCTAATTCAGTTCAAACTAAATGGAAGGATTAAGAAAAATAAATCTGCAACTAGGGTTTTTGATTTCAAAAGGGCTGACTTTCAAAAATTAAGGAAATTAGTTAGGGAAGTGGATTGGACTGAAGAACTTATGGATCTAAAGGTAGTTGAGGCCTGGGATTACTTTAAATCAAAACTGCAGAAGCTATCGGAAGCCTGTATCCCAAGACAGGGGAAAAAATTCATAGGAAGGAGTTGTAGACCAAGCTGGATGAGCAAGCATCTTAGAGAGGTGATTATGAAGAAGCAGAAAGCATACAGGGAGTGGAAGATGGGAGGGATCAGCAAGGAAAGCTACCTAATTGAGGTCAGAACATGTAGGGATAAAGTGAGACAGGCTAAAAGTCGAGTAGAGTTGGACCTTGCAAAGGGAATTAAAACCAATAGTAAAAGGTTCTATAGCCATATAAATAGGAAGAAAACTAAGAAGGAAGAAGTGGGGCCACTAAACACTGAGGATGGAGTGGAGGTTAAAGATAATCTAGGCATGGCCCAATATCTAAACAAATACTTTGCCTCAGTCTTTAATAAGGCTAAAGAGGATCTTGGGGATAATGGTAGCATGACAAATGGGAAGGAGGATATAGAGGTAGATATTACCATATCAGAGGTAGAAGCGAAACTGAAACAGCTTAATGGGACTAAATCGGGGTGCCCAGATAATCTTCATCCAAGAATATTAAAGGAATTGGCACCTGAAATTGCAAGCCCATGAGCAAGAATTTTTAATGAATCTGTAAACTCAGGAATGGTACCGAATGATTGGAGAATTGCTAATATAGTTCCTATTTTTAAGAAAGGAAAAAAAAGTGATCCGGGTAACTACAGGCCAGTTAGTTTGACATCTGTAGTATGCAAGGTCCTGGAAAAAATTTTGAAGGAGAAATTAGTTAAGGACATTGAAGTCAATGGTAAATGGGACAAAATACAACATGGTTTTACAAAAGGTAGATCATGCCAAACCAACCTAATCTCCTTTTTTGAAAAAGTAACAGATTTTTTAGATAAAGGAAATGCAGTGGATCTAATTTACCTAGATTTCAGTAAGGCATTTGATACCGTGCCACATGGGGAATTATTAGTTAAATTGGAGAATATGGGGATCAATATGAACATCAGAAGGTGGATAAGGAATTGGTTAAAGGGGAGACTGCAACGGGTCCTACTGAAAGGCGAACTGTCAGGTTGGAGGGAGGTTACCAGTGGAGTTCCTCAGGGATCGGTTTTGGGACCAATCTTATTTAATCTTTTTGTTACTGACCTTGGCACAAAAAGTGGGAGTGTGCTAATAAAGTTTGCGGATGATACAAAGCTGGGAGGTATTGCCAATTTGGAGAAGGATCGGGATATTATACAGGAGGATCTGGATGACCTTGTAAACTGGAGTAATAGTAATAGGATGAAATTTAATAGTGAGAAGTGTAAGGTTATGCATTTAGGGATTAATAACAAGAATTTTAGTTATAAATTGGGGACGCATCAATTAGAAGTAACGGAAGAGGAGAAGGACCTTGGAGTATTGGTTGATCATAGGATGACTATGAGCTGCCAATGTGATATGGCTGTGAAAAAAGCTAATGCGGTTTTGGGATGCATCAGGAGAGGCATTTCCAGTAGGGATAAGGAGGTTTTAGTACCGTGAGACCTCACCTAGAATACTGTGTGCAGTTCTGGTCTCCCATGTTTAAAAAGGATGAATTCAAACTGGAGCAGGTACAGAGAAGGGCTACTAGGATGATCCGAGGAATGGAAAACTTGTCTTATGAAAGGAGACTTAAGGAGCTTGGCTTGTTTAGCCTAACTAAAAGAAGGTTGAGGGGAGATATGATTGCTCTCTATAAATATATCAGAGGGATAAATATAGGAGAGGGAGAGGAATTATTTAAGCTCAGCACCAATGTGGACACAAGAACAAATGGGTATAAACTGGCCACCAGGAAGTTTAGACTTGAAATCAGACGAAGGTTTTTAACCATCAGAGGAGTGAAGTTTTGGAATAACCTTCCAAGGGAAGCAGTGGGGGCAAAAGATCTATCTGGTTTTAAGATTCTACTCGATAAGTTTATGGAGGAGATGGTATGATGGGATAATGGGATTTTGGTAAGTAATTGATCTTTAAATATTCAGGGTAAATAGGCCAAATCCCCTGAGATGGGATATTAGATGGATGGGATCTGATTTACTATAGAAAACTCTTTCCTGGGTAACTGGCTGGTGAATCTTGCCCATGTGCTCAGGGTTTGGCTGATTGCCATGTTTGGGGTCGGGAGGGAGTTTTCCTCCAGGGCAGATTGGAGAGGCCCTGGAGGTTTTTTTGCCTTCCTCTGTAGCATGGGGCATGGTTGACTGGAGGGAGGCTTCTCTGCTCCTTGAAGTCTTTGAACCATGATTTGAGGACTTTAATAGCTCAGACATGGGTGAGGTTTTTCATAGGAGTGGTGGGTGACATTCTGTGGCCTGCGCTGTGCAGGAGGTCGGACTAGATGATCAGAATGGTCCCTTCTGACCTTAGTATCTATGAATCTATAAATATAGTACCATGCACCTGACCAGGATGGTGACGGTGATTGTATAATGCTCAGGGAGATTAGAGCAGCTATGAAAACAGAAAACCAATCATAATGGGAGATTTCAACTATCCCCATGGTGACTGGGTACATATAGCCTCTGGACCAATGCAGAGAGAAACTTTCTAGATACCGTTGTTAACTGCTTCTTGGAGAAGCTAGTCCTCTAACCCACAATGGGAGAGGCAATTCTTGATTTAGTCGTAATTCTTGATTTAGTCCAAAGTACAGAATCTAGTCCAAGATTTAAATATAGCTGAACCGTTGAATAATAGCAGCCATAATGTAATTAAATTTAACATCCTTCTAAGGGGGAAACCACCAAAGAAGCCCACCATAGTAGCATTTAATTTCAAAAAGGGGAACTACATAAAAATGAAGAAGCTAGTTTAAACAGAAATTAAAAGGAATAGTCAAAGGAATGAAAGAGTGTTATGCCTGCAATCTGCATGGAAACTATTTAAAAACACGATAATAGAAGCTCAAACTAAATGTATAACCCAAATAAAAAAAAACCAGCAAGAGGGCCAAAAAAATGTCACCATGGCTAAACAATATAGTAAAAGAGGGAGTTAGACAAGAAATCATCTTTTAAAAGTTTTTAAGTCAAAACTACCTTCGGAAAATAGAAAGAAGTATAAATTCTGGCAACTCAAGTGTAATAGTACAATTAGGCAGGCCAAAAAAGAATTTGAAGAGCAACCAGCAAAAGACACAAAAACTAACGGCAAAAAAAAAAGTAAAAAAAAAAAAAATGTTTGAAACAGGAAACCTGCCAGTCAGTGAGGCCACAGGACACTCAAATTGCTAAAGGAGCACTCAAGGAATACAAGGCCATCACAGAGAAGCTAAATGAATTCTCTGAATAGGTTCACTGCAGAGGCTGTGAGGGACATACTCACAAGTGAGCCACTCTTTTTAGGGATAAATCTGAGGAACTGTCCCAGACTGAGGTGTCAATAGAGAAGGTTTTGGAATAAATTGGTAAATTAAACAGTAATAAGTCACAAGGACCAAATGGCATTCTCCCAAAAGTATTTAAGGGACTCAAATATGAAATTGCAGGACTACTCACTATTGTATGTAATCTATTGCTGAAATCAGCCTCTGTACAAGATAACAACAGGAGGATAGCTAATGTAACATTGATTTTTTTTTTTTAAAAAGACTCCGGAGGCAATCATGACTATTACAGGCTGATATGCTTAACTTCAGTACCAGGCAAATTCGTTGAAACTACAGTAAAGAACAGAATTATCAGACACCTAGATGAACAGAATATATTGGGAAAGAGTCAGCCTGGCTTTTCTAAAGGGAAATTCTGCCTTACCAATCTATGAGGATTATTTGAGGGTGTCAACAAAGGTGATCCGGTGGGTATAGTGTACTTGGACTTTCAGGAAACCTTTGATAAAGGAAGTCCCTCACAAAACGCTCTTAAGCAAACAAAGCAATCATCCGATTAAGAGGGAAGGTCCTCTCATGTATCAGTAACTGGTTAAAAGACAAGAGACAAAGGGTAGGAAAAAAAACAATCACTTTTTACAGTGGAGAGAGGTAGATAACAGGGTTCCTCCAAGGATCTGTACTCTGACCTGCGCTGTTGAACATATTCATAAATCGTTTGGAAAAAGAAAGGGGCGAAGTTACAAAATTACTCAAGATAGTTAAGTCCAAAGAAGATTGCAGAAAGTTACAAAGGGATTTCACAAAACTGGGTGAATGGGCAACAAAATGGCAGATGAAATTAAATGTTGTTAAATGCAACTGTACACACAAAATGATGTCTAAATTAGCTATTACCACTCAAGAAAGAGATCTTGGAGTCATCATGGATAATTCTCTGATAATTTCTGCTCAATGTGCAGCAGCAGTGAAAAAAGCTAACAATGTTGGGAATCATTAAAAAAGGGATAGATAAAAAGACAGAAAATATCATAATGTCACTATATAAATTCACGGTATGCCTACACCTTGAATATTGCATGCAGTTCTGGTCACCCTGTCTCAAAAAAAGATGTATTAAAATTGGAAAAGGTTCAGAGAAGGGCAAAAAAAATATTAAGGGTATGGAACAGCTTCCATATAAGGAGAGATTAAAAAGATGGGGACTTTTCATTTTAGAAAAGAGATGACTAAGAGGGGATATGATAGAGGTCTATAAAATCATGAATGCTGTAGAGAAAGAATAGGGGAGTGTTATTTACCCATTCACATAACACAAGAATCGGGGGTCACCCAACAAAATTGATAGGTAACATGTATAAAACAAACACAAGGAAGTACTTCTGCACACAACACAAAGTCTACCTGTGAAACTCATTACGGGGGGATGTTGTGAAAGCTAAAAGTATAACTGGGTTCAAAAAAGAATTAGGTAAGTTCATGGAGGAGAGTCCATTAATGGCTATTAGCCCAGATGGCCAGGGATGCAACCCCATGCTCTGTGTGTCCAGAGCAGGAGTGGACAACAGGGGATGGATCGTTTGATAATTGCCCTGTTCTGTTCATTCCCTCTGAAGTGTCTGGCACCAGCCACCATCAGAAGTCAGAATACTGGGTTAGGTGGACCATTGGTCAGACCCAGTATGGCCTGTTCCTATGTTGTTGAGCTCCCTGGCATGCAAAGGAAATTTAGCCTTTGCATTTTCCCCAAAGGTTGTCTGAAGTAGACTTACTACTGTGGAGGGCCAGGGCATTGGACGTGCACAAGTCCATGGGGCCGGACGAATTGCATCCGAGAGTGCTGAGGGAATTGGCGGCTGTGATTGCAGAGCCCTTGGCCATTATCTTTGAAAACTCGTGGCGAATGGGGGAAGTCCCGGATGACTGGAAAAAGGCTAATGTAGTGCCCATCTTTAAAAAAGGGAAGGAGGATGATCCTGGGAACTACAGGCCGGTCAGCCTCACCTCAGTCCCTGGAAAAATCATGGAGCAGGTCCTCAAAGAATCAATCCTGAAGCACTTAGAGGAGAGGAAAGTGATCAGGAACAGTCAGCATGGATTCACCAAGGGAAGGTCATGCCTGACTAATCTAATCGCCTTTTATGATGAGATTACTGGTTCTGTGGATGAAGGGAAAGCAGTGGATGTATTGTTTCTTGACTTTAGCAAAGCTTTTGACACGGTCTCCCACAGCATTCTTGTCAGCAAGTTAAGGAAGTATGGGCTGGATGAATGCACTATAAGGTGGGTAGAAAGCTGGCTAGATTGTCGGGCTCAACGGGTAGTGATCAATGGCTCCATGTCTAGTTGGCAGCCGGTGTCAAGTGGAGTGCCCCAGGGGTCGGTCCTGGGGCCCGTTTTGTTCAATATCTTCATAAATGACCTGGAGGATGGTGTGGATTGCACTCTCAGCAAATTTGCGGATGATACTAAACTGGGAGGAGTGGTAGATACGCTGGAGGGGAGGGATAGGATACAGAAGGACCTAGACAAATTGGAGAATTGGGCCAAAAGAAATCTAATGAGGTTCAATAAGGATAAATGCAGGGTCCTGCACTTAGGATGGAAGAATCCAATGCACCGCTACAGACTAGGGACCGAATGGCTCGGCAGCAGTTCTGCGGAAAAGGATCTAGGGGTGACAGTGGACGAGAAGCTGGATATGAGTCAGCAGTGTGCCCTTGTTGCCAAGAAGGCCAATGGCATTTTGGGATGTATAAGTAGGGGCATAGCGAGCAGATCGAGGGACGTGATCGTTCCCCTCTATTCGACACTGGTGAGGCCTCATCTGGAGTACTGTGTCCAGTTTTGGGCCCCACACTACAGGAAGGATGTGGATAAATTGGAAAGAGTACAGCGAAGGGCAACAAAAATGATTAGGGGTCTAGAGCACATGACTTATGAGGAGAGGCTGAGGGAGCTGGGATTGTTTAGTCTGCAGAAGAGAAGAATGAGGGGGGATTTGATAGCTGCTTTCAACTACCTGAAAGGGGGTTTCAAAGAGGATGGCTCTAGACTGTTCTCAATGGTAGCAGATGACAGAACGAGGAGTAATGGTCTCAAGTTGCAATGGGGGAGGTTTAGATTGGATATTAGGAAAAACTTTTTCACTAAGAGGGTGGTGAAACACTGGAATGCGTTACCTAGGGAGGTGGTAGAATCTCCTTCCTTAGAGGTTTTTAAGGTCAGGCTTGACAAAGCCCTGGCTGGGATGATTTAACTGGGACTTGGTCCTGCTTTGAGCAGGGGGTTGGACTAGATGACCTTCTGGGGTCCCTTCCAACCCTGATATTCTATGATTCTATGATTCATTGCCTTTCCCAAAACCTAGCTGTCCAGCTGGCTGGTTAGTGCCACGCTGCCCTTGCACTAAATTGTGTAGAAAGTGTGTGATTGTGCTTGATTTCTGCTCAAGGTTGCAATGAGGGGGAAAGGTGAGAAGCACCCCATCAAAAAGATAGATGGCACTTCATTGGTTTACCTCAACAAAGCATTAGACAAACATTAGCTAACTAGTATTCTTCGAATGCTTCTGTACATGAGTTCTGCTTCTGGTGTGCAGGCGCCCCATGACCTGGAAATAGGAACATGTTAGCCAGCAGCGTCTGTTGGTCCTACTTGCACCATTGATGCCCTTGAGCCTTCCCCCTTGAATATATAAAGGAGGAAGAGCGACCAACCTACTCTTAGTTCCTTTGAATCATTCCTGAGTGTGAGACAGACCCAGCTGGCAACATTCATCTTTTTTTTTTTTCTAGTTGCATATTTCATTAGATTTTTTTTAAATTCTTTTAGTTTATTTATTTTTTATATTTAATAATTAGGTTTTAGCTTTATTTAGTTCTGCCCTGTATAGGAGGGCAGAACTAAATAAAGGAGGGCAGAACTAAATAAATATAGGAGGGGTCTAGCATTATTTTGTGACTAAAAGCCCTGGGTTTTCAATTTTGTGAGTAGCTCCAACTACTGAACTGATAAGTAACAGGTAAGTAACTTCCCTATTGTTAGCAATTGCAGACAGAGTCCTGAGGTTATACACATGGAAAAGTTACACCTTTGTTTTTATCATGGAAGTAGGGAAAAAATCAACTAAATGTTAATAGAGAAGCTATAGTCAAAGAAAACGTTATTGTACTGTTACTCCTTTTCAAAATGGCATTCATGAATATCTTGAACCAACGGCCTTCCCTACATTTTCTGTCATGTATTTCTCTTTTTATTTAGGAGTTGCAGCCATTGGTGGTGCATTTACAAATCAGATTCTCAAGGATATGGCTTCATTTAACAAGCAGCCTATCATTTTTGCCCTAAGTAACCCAACCAGCAAAGCAGAGTGCTCTGCAAAGCAGTGCTACCAGATGACTGAGGTAATGGATCATTTGATAATTGCCCTGTTCTGTTAGATGTCGTGTTAGACAAAGAAAAACAAACAGCTATCAATAATTGTTTTGTTGTTTATGGTTGTTAAAATGATTTGTTTTAGGTGAATTTATAAGCTAAAGATTAGAAATACTAACTAGTTAATTCTATATGTGGAGATCAGTTACATATGTAACACCACAAATCTGATAATTCCATTGAAGCAAAACAAAACACCAAACAAACAAAATGATCTCTGAATAGCTTGATTTTAATTTGCATTTCAGAAATACTAGGTGGAAAAATATTTCACCAATTTTTATTAATAAATTTCATGGGGCTATGAAACAGCCATATTTTTATTATAAATTAAATGGCAAAGAAATGAGAGGAGCCTTATTGAAGTGTTTTAGTGCTTTTAACAACAGAGAACATCCACTCTATATTCCATCTGCAAGAATCCCCCCACCAAGTTAGGATGGAGCAGCATTTCATAGGTTGGCAATGCATTATAGCCAGCCTGTAGATGCTTGTCTACTACTCTGTCCTTCATTATTATACTTAACATATGAGTAATTGTCAATTATGAGACTGTTAGTAATATGATTCATAGATTCATAGATACTAAGTTCAGAAGGGACCATTCTGATCATCTAGTCCGACCTCCTGCACAGCGCAGGCCACAGAATCTCACCCACCCACTCCTACGAAAAACCTCACGTATGTCTGAGCTATTGAAGTCCTCAAATCATGGTTTAAAGACTTCAAGGAGCAGAGAAGCCTCCCTCAAGTCACTCATGCCCCATGCTACAGAGGAAGGCGAAAAACCTCCAGGGCGTCTCCAGTCTGCCCTGGAGGAAAATTCCTTCCCGACCCCAAATACGGCGATCAGCTAAACCCTGAGCATATGGGCAAGATTCACCAGCCAGATACTACAGAAAATTCTTTCCTGGGTAACTCAGATCCCATCCATCTAATATCCCATCTCAGGGGATTAGTCCTATTTACCCTGAATATTTAAAGATCAATTACTTACCAAAATCCCATTATCCCATCATACCATCTCCTCCATAAACTTATCGAGTAGAATCTTAAAACCAGATAGATCTTTTGCCCCCACTGCTTCCCTTGGAAGGCTATTCCAAAACTTCACTCCTCTGATGGTTAGAAACCTTCGTCTAATTTCAAGTCTAAACTTCCTGGTGGCCAGTTTATACCCATTTGTTCTTACGTCCACATTGGTGCTGAGCTAAAATAATTCCTCTCCCTCTCCTGTATTTATCCCTCTGATATATTTATAGAGAGCAATCGTATCTCCCCTCAACCTTCTTTTAGTTAGGCTAAACAAGCCAAGCTCCTTAAGTCTCCTTTCATAAGACAAGTTTTCCATTCCTCGGATCATCCTAGTAGCCCTTCTCTGTACCTGCTCCAGTTTGAATTCATCCTTTTTAAACATGGGAGACCAGAACTGCACACAGTATTCTAGGTGAGGTCTCACCAGTGCCTTGTATAATGATACTAAAACCTCCTTATCCCTACTGGAAATGCATCTCCTGATGCATCCCAAAACCGCATTAGCTTTTTTCACAGCCATATCACATTGGCAGCTCATAGTCATCCTATGATCAACCAATACTCCAAGGTCCTTCTCCTCTTCCGTTACTTCTAATTGATGCATCCCCAATTTATAACTAAAATTCTTGTTATTAATCCCTAAATGCATAACCTTACACTTCTCACTATTAAATTTCATCCTATTACTATGACTCCAGTTTACAAGGTCATCCAGATCCTCCTGTATAATATCCCGATCTTTCTCCGAATTGGCAATACCTCCCAGCTTTGTATCATCCGCAAACTTTATTAGCACACTCCCACTTTTTGTGCCAAGGTCAGTAATAAAAAGATTAAATAAGATTGGTCCCAAGACCGATCCCTGAGGAACTCCACTGGTAACCTCCCTCCAACCTGATAGTTCGCCTTTCAGTAGGACCCGTTGCAGTCTCCCCTTTAACCAATTCCTTATCCACCTTTTGATGTTCATATTGATCCCCATCTTCTCCAATTTAACTAATAATTCCCCATGTGGCACGGTATCAAATGCCTTACTGAAATCTAGGTAAATTAGATCCACTGCATTTCCTTTATCTAAAAAATCTGTTTACTTTTTCAAAAAAGGAGATCAGGTTGGTTTGGCACGATCTACCTTTTGTAAAACCATGTTGTATTTTGACCCATTTACCATTGACTTCAATGTCCTTAACTAATTTCTCCTTCAAAATTTTTTCCAGGACCTTGCATACTACAGATGTCAAACTAACTGGCCTGTAGTTACCCGGATCACTTTTTTTCCTTTCTTAAAAATAGGAACTATATTGGCAATTCTCCAATCCTTCGGTACTACTCCTGAGTTTACAGATTCATTAAAAATTCTTGCTCATGGGCTTGCAATTTCAGGTGCCAATTCCTTTAATATTCTTGGATGAAGATTATCTGGGCCCCCCGATTTAGTCCCATTAAGCTGTTTCAGTTTTGCTTCTACCTCAGATATGGTAATATCTACCTCTATATCCTCCTTCCCATTTGTCATGCTACCATTATCCCCAAGATCCTCTTTAGCCTTATTAAAGACTGAGGCAAAGTATTTGTTTAGATAATTGGGCCATGCCTAGATTATCTTTAACCTCCACTCCATCCTCAGTGTTTAGTGGCCCCACTTCTTCTTTTTTAGTTTTCTTCTTGTTTTATATAGCTATAGAACCTTTTACTGTTGGTTTTAATTCCCTTTGCAAGGTCCAACTCTACTCGACTTTTAGCCTGTCTCACTTTATCCCTACATGTTCTGACCTCAATTAGGTAGCTTTCCTTGCTGATCCCTCCCATCTTCCACTCCCTGTATGCTTTCTGCTGCTTCTTAATCACCTCTCTAAGATGCTTGCTCATCCAGCTTGGTCTACAACTCCTTCCTATGAATTTTTTTCCATTTCTTCTATGAGGTCCTCGCTACTCACCAAAATTAAATCTCAAATGGCATCCCCTCTAGTCAGTTCAGCAACTACTTGATGAAGGAATCCATCAGCTATCGCATCTAGGAAAATCTGAGCCCTATTATTATTACTAGCACTGGTCCTCCAGTCTATATCTGGGAAGTTAAAGTCTCCCATGATCACACAGTTTCCATTAGTATTTACTTGATTAAAAACATTAAAGGGCTCTATCCATATCCAAATGATGATGTTTGATTTAGTTCCACCTTCTGTGTCATTTAAATGCACAGTGACCTGTTTTTCCTTAAAGATGTATTTTGTATTTATAAATATTCAGTAAGATAGACATGTCTTATTGCAGGAAGCAAAATATTAGAAATCATTCTGTATTGAGACTGGGGCCCCAGGATCATTGACCTCTGTTACTCAGATTTCCGGTAACTAAAGACACAAGTGAAAAGTACAGAAAACTGGTCATGTGTGAATAAAACTAAGAACAATGAACTACAGTTTGTTTTTTGTTCATTTTTTTTAAAAGTCCTGTGGTTCTGGAGTGATTGTCAAGAATCACAGCAGTTTCATAGAACTGCAATGTTAAAAATAGCCTCTGTGAGCAACTGATGCATCTGCCTTCTGTATTGGATCATGGGTTCTGTACTGGATTTCTCCTCTAGTAGAGGGAAGCTTTTTAAATACTGTAAAATTATCATACGAACAAAAATGTAGCATGTCCCATTCCTTTACTGAAAAGTACATACGACAGTGCAATGCAAAAGTCAAACAGGAATGCATACAGTATGAACAGCTGGTTATAATGGGTAGCTATATCTGGTAACGAGAGCTAAAGATATAATGGAATATCTCTCACTGAAACGTATAATAAACAGTCCATGATGATACTGCATGACACCAAGTTAAACAAAATATCCCTTTGAAGAACTGAAGGAACATTGGTGTGTTTTAAAATACACATTTTCAGTTTCCTAAAATAAACTTTAACATTTTGTGCTATGAGGAGTCTCTCAAAACTATTGAACAGTAAAATTAATCATTTTAGCAATTTTAAATGGAGCTGGAAAAAGGCCCTCTTGTAAGGCTGAGCATAAGCATCCTACCCCTACTTGACCGTACTATTTAAAGCCTAAAGTACTCTCATCTTAGAAAGGCTTAGAACCATAGGTAGTTCAAGTAGAGCCTCTGGAATTCCACTTTTCATTATTCTGAATTTAGATTTTTGTTTCTTACTATAGATCAGCAGCTATATGGGGAAAGCACTAATAAGATAGGGCTCACAATTGCCTCCAAGACAACTCCTCAGACATCCACAAAAGGCACTGGAGATTGGGTGTGTCACCAGTGCTCTCAGCCTTTGCTAAGAGTGAATTTCATTCCTTTGCAAAGGGTCAGCACAAGGTCCTCCTCAAGCCGTATTTTGAGAATTTAATTGGTTCATATGGTTTGTGCTGGCCCTCTGCACAGGACGAACTCTAGTTTAACAGAAAAGTGAGACACCTAAAGTCACCTCAAATCTAAAGCTTGCATTTGGCAGCATGACACAAATTGAATTTTACAAATATAGATGTTTCCTCCCACACTTCCTGATATTTATGCATCTGTATTTCCCACAATGATAAAGGAATTGATCATTAACACTGGCTTACACTTTCCCTTATCTTTTCTCTAAATCACATTCATGGCTTCTGAATAAATGTATATAATCTGTTGTTTCCTAATAAACCAATATCTACTCCATAACATAAATCAGTCACACAGGATACTCTAAAAAGAAAAGGAGTACTTGTGGCACCTTAGAGACTAACAAATTTATTTGAGCATAAGCTTTTGTGAGCTCGAAAGCTTATGCTCAGATAAATTTGTTAGTCACTAAGGTGCCACAAGTACTCCTTTTCTTTTTGTGGATACAGACTAACACGGCTGTTACTCTGAAACAGGGTACTCTGTAGATACCATGATCAGAATTCTGTCATCCAGGACATCTGTCAGGTCAAATAAATCTAATATCCAATGAAGAGTGCCAAGAAGATTAGTTAAGATATAAGTGAAATTTTGTAATACCTTAAATATTTAAATGGTTATGTAAAATCTTCATGAGAACAAGTTTACTCTCAAACAAACTAGTAACACTTTCAAAATATATTTTGTTTTAGGGGCGTGGCATTTTTGCAAGTGGAAGCCCCTTTGACCCTGTGACTCTTCCAAGTGGGCGCACTTTCTATCCTGGACAGGGTAACAATGCATATGTGTTTCCTGGCGTTGCCCTTGGTGTTGTTTCATGTGGATTGAGGTATATAAGTGAAGAAATTTTTCTCACTACTGCTGAGGTGGGTACACTATTCATAATAATTTTTAAAATCCTTTAAAATCAGTGATTATATAATAAACACTCAAATATCCAAATGCCATCTTTCAAATCAGAAAACAATATTTCCTTTTAACATTTTAGCTCTTTATTTGTAAGGTAATATACGTTTTCTACTCCTATAAGTACATTTATATATATTAAGCAGTTATTTTGATAAAGAAGTTAGTATTAGTTGGTTCAGATGTCCAGTATGAAATTCACTTCATCATTTAATATTTCCCACTCTAAAATCTGGATACAAGATGGCTCTATTAGAGTTTTAATCACATTTGAGGAGTTGATCCAAAAGCAAACTGGAACAAAAGGTTTAATTAAGATGCATACAGTTTTGATTGAAAAAGATGTTGATAAGTAAATAACCCCGAAGAAAAGATGTGAGAGGGACCTGGACAAAGAATTTGATCTGAATGCGTGGGTCTCATGTGGGAAAGGGGACATATATCTTCAATTTGTGTCTGTCATAAAGCAAATTATTATAAATTACTGTTTAGATGGCATTTGACTCTAGCTAAAAACCATCATATTTTTGCTACTAGGGAGGCACTCTGTTGGAGTGGTTGTGAGGAAAGGGGAACATACTTGCATATGTGGTGATTGTGTGCAGGAATTAGACAGTTTTGGGAAGAAATTATTAGCAATTCATCTTATGGTCAAATTGCACCTTCCTAGAGATCCACTGACCTGCTTACTTAATGGTCCAGTAAAGGATCTACATTTTAAACAGAATGACAAATTAATTTTGTATTGTTAGCAGCAAGGCTTTGTATTTCACATTATTGGAAAAATGTGACTTCTCCTCCTATGGAATTGAGGTATCAACTGTTCTTGCAATAGAAAAGCTTTCAAGCCAAGTACGTACTGTGATGTTTGGGAGTCCACCCAGACCAGTAAGGGGTTCTGGCATCCCAGCCCTGTAGGTTTAGGGGACTTCAGGTGCCTTTTTGCTGTGCTATGGTTCAATTATCTGACGCCAGTAGCCTGCCCATAAACATAAGGTCTCACCAGCCAAGTTACTCTTTTCAGGGAGACACCAAAAGCACCCCCCGTCATGGGTCTCCCAAAATACGTCCTCCCCATGTTCTTAATTATGAGACACTCGGACCATTCCCCTCCAGTTTGTCACCCATGAAGGCATGAAACCAACCTGCTAGTTACCAGCTCACTTTGGCATATATACTCCATGCAGTTTGCACACCAGAGATCTGCTTGGCATAAAAATAAACAAAAAGTTTATATATAAACTTATTTAAAAGCTTTTTTATAAAAAAAAATAAATAACCCACAAGTTCAAAAATGAAATAGTAAGGGAAAAACAAACATATACACATTTATATAGAAAATAAACGTAAAGACATCACCTCCGGTTTTACACTTTCATATTAGCTCAAATCCCTTTTCCAGTGAGAGTTACATGTTGCCTTAAAGCAGTTCTCTAGCATGCCCCCCTAGCTGTCAGAGGAATCGAGCATTCACAGACGGCCTCCTGTCTCAAGGCTGTCCCCCCAAGTTCTGATTGGCCTTCAGTTCAAACCCTTTCCATTTTAAAAGGGTTTGCACCTTTTTTCAGTCACTAGAGATATTCAAAGTGAGGGAAACTCCCCCCTTTCTTGGTTTCCAAAGATGAGAATTTTCTTTTCAGTTTCAACTGTTCCTATTTGCTTGGATGATTCCATATTGGGTTTTTTTTTTTTCTGGGCTGGACAATGGCTAGGTGCTCAAAGCCAGACTTGACTGGTTGGTGAGGTAGCTTCTCCCTACTAATTCCTTTACCACACTGTTGTGAGGTGATGCTGAAGTTGCACCAGTTACAATTAAATTTTTATATATATAATATGACACACACACACACACACACACACACACACCTTCATAACCATAATGTGTATACATATCTCATAATGATTATTAAGTTCAGTGCATTATAAGCTTTTATAAAATATCTTGATATCCTCTTACAGGAAAACATAGTATTTGATCAGTTGGTTTAATTGCTTTTATTTTTGGTTTTAAACCTTCTGTTCTCCCCCTGGGGTGTCTGGACCCTGATTGTCACACGTACACAAGAGAAGCGCCAATATTTTGTGTACGTGTAGCAATATTTATAAGTTTGGTCACCCTTTTTAGCATACTCATGGGAGGAGGGCTCCCCAGCCAGCAAGCCAGATTCTTTGAATATTAACCTGATCCTGAATAAGTAATGTATGATGTAGTATGTTAACAACATTTCATTGTAAATTTGTCTTAATAAAAAGTTTTTAAAAAGGAACACAAAGTTCTCTTAATACAATATCTACATATGCTTTTTGTGCATGTATGCAGTATACTCTGTTTTGTGTGTTTATTCCTGGGGGAATTTTGTGCCACTGCACATGCACAGAATTTGTCCCCTGCAGATTTATTTGCTTCCCCATGGAAAAATAACTTTCTGATGGGGAAGCCACAAGAACGGTCATGCAGCCCTTCCCAGCAATATGTTTTGGGGGCCCAGGGCAGCCAGCAGAGATGTAAATCACTGTGGGGCAGTAGGTGGAACTGGGGAAGACCCAGCTGGTGGCTCCTATCCTGCACTGGGCTCAGCTGCTAGTCCCGACTGAGCTGGGGAGGATGGGACTTCCTCTTCCCCTGCACGGCATCCAGGGCCAGGTGAGATCCATCCCCAGATCTCTCCCTAGCTCCAGGAAGCTCTGCAAAGTCCCCTCCTGCTTCCTGCACCCATCGCTTTACAGCTGCAGGGGGAGGAATCCCTGTACAGAGAGCTGCTCCCCATCCACTCAACCCCCGTGCATCCAGACCCTCCTTAGACCTAGACCCCATTGTTGAGCTTCACCCCCCCACACTCAGAACCCCTGCACCATCCCAACAAGCCATCCGCATCTGGATCCCCACCCCACCGAGCCCCAAACAGCTGCACCTGGATCCCCACCCCACTGAGACCCTACATCTAGACCCCCCCATCGAGCTCCATCTCCCCCATGCCCAGACTCCCCCCCACACCCTGAGCCCCAACCTGGACCCCTCTACAGAGTCCCATTAGTGTTGCACCCAGAATGCCCCAACAAGCCCCAATGCATCCAGATCCACACCACACCTGGAAGCCCCACTGAGATGCCTGCATCCAGATTACCCCACACAGAACACTCAACCTAACCTGGATCTCCCCACACTAAACCCATCCACACTTGGATCCTGCCTTGCTGAGCCTGCCTGCCCACACCTGGTGAACCTGGCACAGATGGGCAAGGACCTGATGTATTTCTGAGGCAGGACCAGTCTTTGCGCTGTATCTGAGTTGGGTGCAGCCTCACTATTGAGTCTGTGTCCCGAGGGGATCTCCCATCTCTGTGCAGTCAGTGGCCTATGCTCCCCAATGCCATGCTGGAGCCACCACATTTATTTGACCAACAAAATTTGCAGAATTTTAAAACGTGTGCAGAATTTTATTTTTTTGGACTAAAATTTTTAATTTTTTTGGCGCAGAATGCCTTCAGGTGTGTGCGCGTCTATATATGTATGTCTGTGTGTGTGTGTATTACACAATTCAGAGAGACAACCACAGGGAAATACTGATAACTCTGGACTAAAGGAAACTCTACCAAATATCTTATCCATATTTGAATGTGTTTATTATTGCCTTCATTATTATTTGTAATTCTTTCAAGAGTATCTTTTATCTTGTGGAGTCTTTAGGCCAATGGTTTTCAGCATTTTTTGTAGTGGAGCTCTCTTGTGAGAAATTGGTGGAAGGGTTCTTTCACCATGGTTTTCCTTGTGCCGTGCTCTGCTACAGTTGCCACCATCTTTTTTTCATTCCATTTTCTCTCCTGACCTTTTCTGCCTCTGTTAGTTTCTCTTATGATTATCTTTTATTCTCTGTTATATTTTACTTTCTAATTTTTGTTGTTTTTTGCTGTCTTGGTGGGAACTTTCCTTCCCTGCTCTCCACTCAACAGAAGACTATATGATGATTGGGAGGTTTGGGAAGGTCCACCATTGATGGTTCTAAGAGGTCAGTCATACATAACTTAGAGTCATGGGAGGAAAGAATAAAAAGTTGTGCCTATGAGCTGCTGTTGGAGCCTCCTACCCTGCACATGTGAGCTTCCCCTGTGGTCAACCGCATTCGGAACAGGGACAAAGAGCCTCTAGTTGCATTACCCATAGTCATATTAGCAAATTTAGAGTAGGAAGGAGCAGGTTGAGCATTATGGAACTTTCTCCACCCTTACTGTTGTCCTCTGTTCCACCCAAATCCCACCCTATTGACTTTCTGGAGTTTAGGTGGCTCCTCTCTCAGCATTCTGGCTTCTTATGTTCCCTTCCTTAAGCACCCAAGACTCCCAAAGCAATTTATGGGGAGCCTGGGCACCTAACTCAGAGCTGAGGATTCTACTAGGTAGCAGGGCATGGAGGAGGTTAGGCATTGCAACAACGGAAGTACCTTTGTGTAGTTAGCCCTCATTGCTATGACCCCCTCACTCCAGTCCCTGAATGTCTCCACTGGTTTCTTTTCTCTTTTCATATTAATTTCAGCCTCCTCGTCCTTCACAATCCTATCCACAACTTTGCTGTCCTCTGTACTGTCTCTGACTTATTACATTCCTATGTAACCTCTGCGACTATGTTTGGAATAGTCTGTCCAGTCTTCCATGTACAAAGCAACACTTCCTCTTCACCTTCAAATCCCTTCTTTCTTAGTCTTCCTATATTGCTGTCCAACTACTAATGTCTCTGTTTTTTCTTGCACGTGAATGCTTGTCTCGTATATTGTATTTTTCTTAATTAGATTATAAACTCCTCAGGGTCTGGACCCAATATTTCTACATGTTGGTAAAGTCTGATACACATTTATGGCACACGATACATAAATAGTCAAACCTTTTGCACCAGAAATCAGTTTTCCCAAATAACTAATCATTTATGGAGGCACCAAATAAGACACACACAGACAAAATATGAAAAGAGACAAAATATGAAAAGATTAAAAAAACTACAACTCAAAACTCCATAAACCTCTTAGCATCACAGAAGTAGGTAACACCCAAGGAATGAACCATGCACTACAAGTGCATACCAAAGCATTCAGTGAAAAAGACTCCGTCTGTTCACAGCTCCATGAGGAATGAAATATTTATAGATATAAGGCTAAAACACAGCTGATGAAGAACCAATGAAAGAGACCAAATATTCTAGAAGAAATGGCAAATAACAGAGAAAGTAATTATTCTTTCCAAATTCATAGATTCTAAGGCTAGAAGGGACCATTATGATCATCTAGTCTGACCTCCACTATAACACAAGTCACAGAACTTCCGCAGAACAATTCCTACAATATATATTTTAGAATAACATCCAATCTTGATTTAAAAATTGTCAGTGATGGGAGAATCCACCACAATACCTTGGTAAATTGTTTCAATGTTTAATGTGTGCACTTATGACTTCTTATTTTTTGCTTTCCATAGAAATCAAAAATGTAACCTCTGCAGTTTTCTGTGAAACTTAGTTTAGGGTTGTATCACAGAAACCCCCTTGAGGCTGCCAACTGATGTGCCAGGACTACTTCTGCCCTTGCTTTCCCTGCCAGCTTGGGGCTCCAGCATCCTTGTTGAGCCAGATACGCCGGTCTGCTCAAACACAGACCCAGGGTCTGAACCACGTGCCCCAGAGCTGCAGACTTAACTGAAACCAATCTCAGAAATGTTCATGTCTTTAACACTCAGATGCCCAACTCCCAATGGGGTCCAAATCCCAATTAAATCCATTTTACCTTGTATAAAGCTTATACAGGGTAAACTTACTGAAATTGTTCACCCTCTATAACACTGATAGAGAGATATGCACAGCTGTTTGCCTCCCCAGGTATTAATACATACTCTGAGTTAATTAATAAGTAAAAAGTGATGTTGTTAAATACAGAAAGTAGGATTTAAGTGGTTCCAAGTAGTAACAGACAGATCAAAGTGAATTACCAAGCAAAATAAAATAGAACATGCAATCTATGTCTAAGAAAACTGAATACAGATAAAAACCTCATCTTTAGAGGAATTCCAGTAAGCTTTCTTTTACAGACTAGTCTCCTTCTAGTCTGGGTCCAGCAATTACTCACACCACCTGTAGTTACTGTCCTTTGTTCCAGTTTCTTTCAGGTATCCTAGGGGGTGGAGAGGCTATCTCTTTAGGCAGCTGAAGACAAATGGAGGGGTCTCCCCGAGGTTTAAATAGACTTTAAATGGTGGGTGGACACCACCCACTCCTCCTGTGTAGAATCCCATCTCCAAGATAGAGTTTTGGAGTCACATGGACCAGTCACATGTCCATGCATGACTAAGGTAGCAGCTATGGGTCACATGCTACCTTGAACATCCTCAAGTAGACTTCTTATGTGGATTGGAGCATTCCAAGATCCATTATTCCTTAAGTGCTTCTTGATTGGGCACTTGATTTGCACATTCCTTTCTCAAGAAGCTGACTGAATACTTTACAAAGGCTACTTAAAAATCAAGCAAGTACACAGCCAATATTTATAACTTCGAATACAAAAATGATACATGCATACAAATAGGAGTAATAGATTCAGTAGATCATAACCTGTACAGAGATATGTTACATGGCATATGTAGCATAAAACATATTCCAGTTATGTCATATATACATTCATAAGCATATTTCCATAAAGCCTTCTGAGGAGCACCGTCACAAGGATTTCAGCCCTCCTAAGAATTCCTTCTCCATCATCTCCTCCTGCTTAGTTTCAGTGATTGTTCAGAATTTGTGACTTCATAATATGACAGACCATATATGTTACACATAAAGGCTTTGCTTCATGATCCGTCAGAAATTAATATGATTTGAGATTGAGAAACTCTTCTTCAAACCAAATATGTTTAATTATTGGCAACAGCTAAAATCAGACATTTTAAACGAAAAGATTAATTTAAATTATTTTCTTTTTAAATCTGCAGCTATTTTTCTCAGATTGTGGACTCCTAAATTAAAATCATATTGAACCAATACTTGGAAGGGAGACCTTCAAGAAAAAATTAGGTTCCGAAGGAAATGAGACTAGTGATTTAGTAGGTGGCATTCTTTCTTTTGAGTCAGTATTCAGCCAATGCCCCAGAATGCAATTAGGGTTAGAAGGTCCTGATCTGCTGTAATCTGGTCTTTCAGATTAGATTTCACATTATACCCCGATCACTGTAAGTTATTAAAGATCTCATGGAACTTAAAAAAAATCAGATGTTATCCCTTATGCACTGGGTACTATGTATTATTATTGCTACAAGTATTTACAGGGTTTTACTGTGCTTTCTAAGTATACCTTTCACCAACTAGAATCTAACAGCTTCACAAGAATATGGAGCACAGTTCAAATATCCACAGCAGCTGACTGAGTTTCTTTGAGGGCACCTAAGACAGTGGGTAGCATCCAGAAGATTTAAAAACAAGTGAATCCAACAAATATTATGGAAAACTTAGATGAAAAGAAGCTACATTTCATCCTGATTGTGAGGCTCAGACACATTCCCAACAGCTCCAGAGATTAGAATACACAGCTCCCAACTCCTCCTCCTCCTTTTCTTCTTCTTCCTGCTGAAGTTGTCTTGATGGAGCAAAGGCAGGAAAGTGGGCTCAGACAATTGGGACCCAGGCTGTTCAGGATTAAGATCAGCACCTTGAATTTCATCTGCAAGATAACTGGCAGCAAATGTAATATGTTGCTCCTTTGGTCTACAATATTTACGGGTGGGCAGCTGCATGCTATACCAGCTGGAGTTTCCAACACTGGTTTTGTTAAGCAAGGTATACTCTGGCATCTTTAAAAAGTGCTATCAGCTTGCCCTCTCTCAGAGGGACATTCACGATTTCCATCAGTAAAATTAGTAAAAGGCCAGACTCTTTTCATTGGCTTTAACCATCCAAGAAGGGCAACGATCCATTTCATAGGACTTTGGATAATTACATCCTGCCTGCTCAAAGCCTCCCCTGTAATTTCAATTGGATATAGTATTCTCCATTTACTGTCCTAAACTGCTGTCTGATGATAAACAGTTGCCTCATTTCTTTCTAGAAGTAGCTTCATTTTGGTTTGGGTTAAGTCATTCCCATATGTAGTTTGTAAAGTGCTTTGGAATACTGCTGGATGAAAGGTTCTATATACATGAATTGAAATGTGTCTTAAGTGGCAGTCCAAAAGACCAGCAAAATCTGGTTGCTGGCAGAAGCAGTTTTAACTAGCAGTCAAACAACATTCTGGAATCTGGGCAGATATAGTACAGTTAAATCTCTTAAAACGGTCTGCCTCCTGAAAGTTGTTTTTAGTGCAGATTTTGCTGTATACATTATTATGCAGTATGAAAGTCCCTCATGAAATTTTACATGAGCAAATATCTTTACCCTACATAGTCAGTCTTGGTAGTTTAGAAGTTAATGCATAGCCATTCAAGATATTTATGGGGACAGAATACTCACAACTGGTCTCATACTGCAGGCACTAATTGTGCTGGAAACAGCAGCAAGTTTGGATCTTGAGTTAGTGTGGGAGCAAGCTCACCACTCTGTATTGAACTGTGTGAACAAGCAAGAGTTCGGAGTAGCACTGATGGGCTACTAAGGGAACCTCACCAAAAAAGGTCAAAAATCATTGAGGGTCAGAGATCTTAAAAGGTTTCCATTGAAGTCCTGAGGGAAGGAGAGAAAAGGCATATAAATCTTCCATAAAGGACTAAAATCATAGTATACCTTGCTTTTCATGTAGGTTTTGAAATAATTATGATATTAAAAGCTGAAAAACAATTGTGAATGGAAGTGCCAAGCAAGCCCCAGATTTTAAGACTCCCAAAACATAACTGTTACATGCTAAGATGATATTTTCATTTAAGGCAGTCTTCTCTGTAAAAGAGAGCTATGGAAAAATATGAAGCCAGGCTGCATGCCTGCAACTATTGATCTTGTGCTTTGCCACCTCTTCAATTAAATCTGATAGAAGGAACAGTTCACTTATTGTAAGTATCTCAGATTCTGTTTTCAGTTGTTCTGTCCTTCATGTCAAGTAAACTAGAATGCAACTGATTTTGGATGATAAAGCTAAGGTACTGTGAGCTATAATGCTTCCTAATTGCAGGCAATTTCTCTGTAATGACAAGGAACATTAACTGTTCCTCTAAACTTTACCAAGCACAACAAAAATGTCAGAATTATGAACTAATGAAATACTCTTGGCGCTATAAAGCCTACAGTTAATTCACTTCAGAGATAATCCTGTTAAACTTTTTCATTATAGAAAATATTTCCCAAATAGCCAAGATGTCTGCACCTGGTTGATACCATGTGCTCAGTCTTGGATGACATCCATTTAAATGCTGGACCATTTCCCTTTCTATTAAAAACATAAATTAATTGAAAATGCTTTTACTTAATCATAGTCCACTTGAAGAATGTGAAATTTCCTTTGAAAATATTAGTTTGTGGTTGTGGTTATACACTGTTTCAAATGCCTTGTTATAGAAGTACAGCACAGAAACTCTTTTAGATTCCATGTGAGATAAGGTTGTCACTGGTCTTATCCAGAATAGTGTCCAGTTTTTATTCTCTAACTTGCTCCCTGTAGTCTCCAGCCACAAAACAAAACATTTCGCTTCTGAATTTTCTCTGTGATGCTTTAAACTAACAGCAGCTAACTTCTTCAAGCCTTGTATTCCCAGCAAAATCCTAACCAGTTAGATCTAAGAACAAATCAAATTAAAAACAGATCTCAAGTATTCTTCTGACAAATATAAATATACATCCTTTTTTATCAAAGAGCTTGTTTCCCTTCGGGGAAAAAAGCAAACCACTCGTTGTTAAGGGGGAAACCAAAATAAAATAAAATACACAGGATTATATTTTCTATTCCTAATTATTGTGGCTCCCTCTAGTGGATGTTTAGTGGCCAATACGCTTTTCAAGTTCAATTTAAAATGCTGATAGTTTGATAGCAATAGTTTGCATGTATGTGGATGTACTGGGTATATAACCTGCCCTTGACTTGTCCAGCATTCCCTCTTTCAACAGACTTTAAAATAAGTGTGTGTAAATGAGAGTTAAGCACATGATTCCTCTATTTATTTGGAGTTACTATAATGTTACCCCTTTTTAGCCTGATATTAGCCAATAGTTAGGGCCTTTGGAGGTTGTTTCCACTAAGGCTATGTCTTCACTACTGCGGTAAGTCTACCTACGCTATACAACTCCAGCTACGAGAATAACAAAACTGGAGTCAGTGTACCTTAGGTCGAGTTATCACGGGGTCTACACCACGGGGGGTCAATGGAAGAAACACTCCTGTTGACTTGCCTTACTCTTCTTGTTGGGGGCAGAGTACAGGGGTCGACTGGAGAGTGATCTGCTCTTGATTTGGCGGGTTTTCACTAGACCCACTAAATCAACCGCTGTTGGATCAATCTCAGAGCGTTGATCCCATCTGTAGTGTAGACATAGCCTAAGTGAAGAAACTGAAGTTAGATATTTCTTTGATGCAATCTTGTTCATTTACAAAGAATGTACACAAAGTCCTGTTTCCCTGGACACAGTAGGAAAGAGGAGAGCTTTTTTTCTCACTGTTCCTCCAAGTCTCTCTTTCCAGCCAGCACTCATCTTAAAGAGCACTCACTCTGGGCTTGCTTTCTGCTTCTCTTGTTGTCTCCTTGGAAAGCTGCTTTCTTTATCTTCTTCTGACTCACTGACGCACACAGCTCCACCAAACAGTACTCCACCCACAGTATCACTACAAAAGTTTTTTTTCTCCTGCTGATAATAGCTCATCTTAACTAATTAGCTTCTCACTGTTTGTATGGTAACTTTCAACTTATCTCTTACTATATGTTCAATTCTATGCATCCGATGAAGTGGGCTGTAGCCCACAAAAGCTTATGCTCTAATAAATTTGTTAGTCTCTAAGGTGCCACAAGTACTCCTGTTCTTTTTGCGGGTACAGACTAACACGGCTGCTACTCTGAAACGAGCTCAGTGACTGCAGTGAAATTTGTAACTGTCCATAGATCAAAGAGACTACCTGTGGGCTACCCAATCTACAGCATAACAACAACATTTGAAAGCCTAATGTTATCTAAAATCAAATTCAATTCAATGCTATGACTCAAGACAGACGACAAAGCTCTAGAAAGGCAAGGTGAATGAGGTAATATCTTTTATTGGACCAACTTCTGTTGGGGAAATAGATAAGCTTTTGAGCTACTCAGAGCTCTTCTTCAAGTCTGGGAAAGGTACGCAGAGCATCACAGCTAAATACAAGGTGGAACCGATTGTTCAGCACAAGTAGTTAACACTGATATATTCCAACAGACCATTCAAGGTGAAGTAGCCTGTTGATACCCCTGCAGTCATAGGTCAAAAGAGGGGGATTAGTGGGTTACAGATTGTTGTAATAAGCCCTAAATCCAGTGTCTCTATTCAGACCATGATTTTTAGTGCCTGGTTAGTGTTGCCAATTTTGGTTGGATGTATTCTTGCAGGTTTCATCATATGACAAATCTTTAATTAAAGATTAATCTTTAATTCCTGAAGACTCCAAGGACAATCCTGGAGAGTTGGGAACCCTATAACCTAGCAAATTTATGAATTTAAGCAACCAGGCTTAACTTTTGAAGGTGTTGTGCCAGTTTCCTTTGAGGACAAAGATTGAGAAGTCATAGTAGGAGTGATTGTTTTGTGAAAAGTGTTCACCCATGAGTGATATGGTATTTATCTCTATCATTTTTCTGTGTGAGTTAATTCGAGAGCATAGTCATTGTCTCATTTCACCCACATAGTTGTTATTGGGGAATTTAGTGCACTGGGGTAGGTACACCACATGTAATAGGCATGTGTAGGACCCATGGATTTTGAAAGGTGTTGTGGGGGCTATTGATCATTGTACCAGTGAAGATATGTCTGCATATTTTAAATCTATTGTTATGCCAGGTTCAGCTGCTACTTTGAGTTGCTGGGTCTTGGTCTGTGGAGAGCGCGCCTCTGTTGATGAGGTTGTGGGGTTGTTTGAAGGCCAGAAGAAGGTGTTCAAGAAAGATTTATTTCTTTCAAGGTGTGGTCTCCATACAGTATAGGTTACAGCTGTTTAATGATACCCGTATGGGAATTCCAGTGTGCAGTGGTAGGTGACAACTAGGGGTGTGCAGTCGGAGGTGTTTTTTCCCCCTGTATTGAAGCAGGTTCTCTTGGGGTATTTGGGTGGCCTGTTCCATGATGTGATATACTTCTCTGGTGGAGTGCCCTTGTTTGGTGAAGGCAGTTTTAAGTACATTAAGGTCTGTATCCCAGATTTTCTCCTCAGAGCATATTCTGTGGTTTCTGAGGGCCTGGTGTAGATTTATTGGGTGTAGTTACTGGATCTGTGGAGGTAGTGTGATGATCCATGAGATTCTTGTATATAATTGTCTGCAGGGTTCATTGTTGAAGCTGATTGTAGTGTCCAGGAAGTTGATGCTAGTCTGGAGTGTTCTAGTGTTAAATAAAGCTCTAGGTTACTTTCTTTTTCAGGTATGTGTCAATGTGGATTCCACTGTAGGTATGCATGTGCCCCAAGCATGTGAATTTGGAATCTTTGCATACACCCTGAGCCTCCTCATGCTCAGTGTGAAGACATAAAGGGTGAAGCAGCCCTGACCCTCCCTCAGTTCCCTCTTACCACCCAGGCCAGCAAGACAGAACCTAGACTGTCTCTAACCTGCTTCTCACTGTCAGAATTCTTCCCCAGTGAAAACCATTTTTCTTCAAATTCATACAAGGAAGAAATGCTTGATTTTTGTTGCATGCTCCCCCACTCTACCCCTCAAAAAAGCAGCAGTCAGGACAGACCCTGTGTGAACAGCAAGGCAAGGCACTTTGCACTGACTGCTAGCTCTGGCAGTTTCAAAACCTACCAGGTTCAACTCCGTCCTTCCTTCAATGGACTAATACCTATCATAGATTAACACAGGAATGCCTGTTCTGTCTCATAGAAGCACATCTCCCAGACAAGCATGCTATCTGCTGCTCCTTTTCAGCATTCAGGAAATTCCAAGAGACAAGGCTCAAACTACACTGTAGGAGCAATCCATGAGGATAGCCACAGATCCAGGAATGGAGACATCCCCTGTATATGAACAGAGGATTTTGTCTTTGGGGAGTGTCCCACTGACTGTGAACCACACCCCTAGTACCAGCAGGGAAAGGAAGATGAAGAGGGTGCACACTACCTGAGCACTGAATGCCTCAGTGCCGACTATGGCACCAGCTCCAGAGAAGAGAGACCCATCACTGTCTTTTGGAGCAAAAAGGCTTGCCTGCACTCAATGCAAACACAGCTGAGAATGGGCAACACATCCATCCCCCAGAGAGAACTCTGGACCGAGAAAGCAGGTCTCAAAATACTCAACACCAATGAAGGATAGCACCAAGATTCCAGTAGCGACACCTAGGTTAAGGGAGACAGCCTCACCTGTGCCAGCATTGACATCAAGACCAGTGATGGCCCTGGATCCAGAGCAAGAAATCCCAATTTCCTGATACTGAGAACTCTTAGATGAACCTCCTTCACTGCTCTCCTTGGCACTGGACCCAGAGACAGAATCCTTTCCAGTAGTGAGATATGCCTTTGACAAGCCCCCCCCCCTTGCTCTTCCCAGCACCAGATATAGCATTAGCACAGGCTTTAATGCAGGTGTGACGGGTTGGATCACAGAAAGCCCCTTGGGGCTGCCAATTGATTTGCCAAGACTACTTCTGCCCCTGCTTTCCCTGCCCTCCCAGCTTGGGACTTCAGTGCCTTGCCTGGTTTGAGCCAGACCCGCTAGCCTACTGCAAACCCAGACCCAGGTCTGAACCATGTCCCTTAACAGCTGTAGGCTTAAACTGAAAGCCGCTTAAGAAGTGTTCCTGTCTTTAACACTCAAATGCCCAACTCCCAATGGGGTCCAAACCCCAAATAAATCCGTTTTACTCTGTATAAAGCTTATACAGGATAAACTCATAAATGGTTTGCCTTCTATAACACTGATAGAGAGAGATGCACAGCTGTTTGCCTCTCCTCCCCCCAGTATTAATTTATATTCTGGGTTAATTAATAAGTAAAAAGTGATATTTAAATACAGAAAGTAAGATTTAAGTGGTTCCAAGTAATAGCAGACAGAACAAAGTGAATTACCAAGCAAAATAAAATAGAACACGCAAGTCTGTCTAATACAGTAAGAAAACTGAATACAGATAAAAACCTCACCTTCAGAGGAATTCCAGTAAGTTTCCTTTTACAGACTAGTCTCCTTCTAGTCTGGGTCCAGCAATTACTCACACTCCCTGTAGTTACTGTCCTTTGTGCCAGTTTCTTTCAGGTATCCGTGGGGGTGGAGAGGCTATCTTTTTAGCCATCTGAAGACAAATGGAGGGGTCTCCCTGGGATTTAAATAGACTCTCTTGAGGGTGGACACCCCCTCCTCTCTCCTATGCAAAGTCAAGCTCCGAGGTGGTGTTTTGGAGTCACATGGGCTAGTCACATGTCCATGCATGACTCAGTTTTTACAGGCAGCAGCCATTGTCCACGTGCTATCTTGAACGTCCTTATGTAGACTTCTTATGTGGATTGCAGCCTTCCAAGATCCATTGTTCCTTAAGTGCTTCTTGATTGGGCACTTAACTTGCCAATTCATTTCTAAAGAAACTGATCAAATGCCTTACTAAGGCTATTTAAAATCAAACAAGTATACAGCCAATATTCATAACTTCGAATACAATAATGACACATGCATACAAATAGGATTAATAGATTCAGTAGATCGTAACCTTTACATAGATATGCTACATGGCATGTGTAGCATATTCCAGTTATGTCATATGTACATTCATAAACATATTTCCATAAAGCCTTATGGGGTGCACCATCACAGCAGGGCCCACTACCCAATGGAGCCAAAACCACATCCACTGCCACAGAGAGATTTCTCCTGTCACCAGGCAATTATTTTCCCCCTGACTTGAGCAGGGAACCATCATCTAAAAGATGTGGATAATACCTGCAAGGATATCTGGAAGTCATGCGGTACTGAATCCCAGTCCAGGACAGGCCACCCATGATTGGACTGGTACCAACACAACCTGTCAACTTGGCTTTACTGGCCCTATCGAAGCCTGCCCTCTAATAGACTGTGGCGTGGAACACCTTCACATGTCTGGATTAAAAGAAGGTGGTCTCGGTCGCCACCAGCATTGCTGGTTAGAGTATCCTCACCAGAACAGGCAGGATCCTTTGAGAACATGGCAGAAGCAAGGGAGACACTCCAGCTTCCCTCTGCTCTGAAGGAACCCTCTATAGTCGAAGCAATCATCTTGGCTCCAACACTATCCAATGTTGCCTTTAGGGCTTTCCAGGAGTTGTTATTGAGGATAGCTGGGACCCTTGGCATCAAAATGATGGTGATCCAAGAAAACACATACAAGCTATTCAAAATTCCAACCTATTCAGTGTCTGCAAGAATCAGTCTTCTGATTGATGAAGGCATCTTTGACCTAGCGGAGGGTCTGTGACACACCTCTTCCTTGCTTGGCCCACCATCAAAGCAGATGGAAAAACGATACCAGGTTCTACCCAAAGGCTTTGAGCACTTCTGTCCCCATCTTACATTACATCGTTATCTCCACCATCCAGGAGAAAACCAGATCAAAAGGGTCTCCTAAAAGGGGCACTCTTAAAGACAAGGATCCCAAAAAGCTGAACCTTTTCTGCCAAAAGGTATCTCCTTGGTATCTCTCCAGTTTCTCATCGCGAACTGTCAGATGGCATTTTAGAAATACAACTTCCTGATGTGGAAGATGGAGACCCCTTTCCTAACTTGGCTGCCACAGGATTGCAGGGAAGATCATCAATGAGGGCCATCAAGTGGCAAATTTTTGGGTGGCCACAGCAGTCACTATGATCTGGGCCTCCTGGCTTCAGGAATCCAGGATACCAAGGGGTCCAAGCCACAATTCAGGACTTACCCTTTGAGGCCATGGACTTATTTAGTACAAACAGATGGTGTTATATTTCCTCAAAGATTCAAGAGCAACACTCAGATCCCTATGAATATACACCTTGGCACTGTATCGCAAGCCCTTCTGGGACCAGCCACCCCAGAGGCAGAGTGTGCCATTGTTCTGTAACAGTCACCATCCTGAATATCTCCCTAGAAAGTGATACATCAGGAAGTTCTGACAGGTTTCAATTGTGCCCTCTTGCTTGTGCCTCCTGGTGAACTACCCCATTCCTAGTCATCAGGAAAGATTCTACTATAGCAAGGACTCACCTACTCCAAGACAGGTTCCTCACACTCCAGTCATTACTGGTTGCAATGATTTTATACACGATAATAACAGTACAGACCTGCCTTACAATGTTAGGCCATATGTTCACATGTACATAAGTGTTGCCACTTGCCAAAATTTGCCTGAGACCACTATGGTTCTGGCTCAGATCAGCATATTCCCTGCAAAGAATCACATAGCTCCATCCCATGTACTCACAACACTGATCTGGTTACTACGTCCCAACTTTGCAGATCTCAGATATTGGTATGTTGTGGAAGCCTGCTGAGGATGCTACTTGATCACTGGTGGAGTGAGCTCTAATAGTGAGAGAGGTGCATATATTGTGTTATCCATTTTAAGAGTCTCTCTTTAAGAGTTGGATGAAACGGCTTGACCTTTAGACCAGTCAGCTATAACCACAAATAGACGTGGGGCCATTCTGAAAGATTTGGTCCTGTCAGAATAATACTGAACATATCCAGGTTCTGGAGCTTCTTCTCCTCTTGTATGGCGTGTGGTTTTGGAAAGAACACAGGTAGGTTGATGGATTGATTCAAATGAAATTCAGAAGCCACCTTGGTAAGGAATTTGGTTTGAGGTCTCAGTACCACATAGTCTCTGTGAAACACAGTTTATACAGAGGAAGATAACAAATAAAGTAGTAAGAAAACAAAAGCACAGGAATAACTACAAGTCAATACACATTTAAAGAAAATATGAAAATACATGCATCTATTTAATGGCAACTTTATTTTCTACAAAATATTACATTTAATAACTGTGACCAGCAGTGCTGTGTAGAGAACTTTGTATCTGGCAAAATCAGAAAGTGTACTTACTACGAAAGTTACTTTTGAACTGATTTACTGTAAAGTAGGCTTGTGGGTTTAAAATTAAATCTACTTTCTGCTTTATTTCTAGGTGATAGCTCAACAGGTTTCAAAGAAACATTTAGATGAGGGTCGTCTCTACCCTCCATTAGTCACTATTCGAGATGTGTCACTGAAAATTGCTGTGAAGGTAAGTGATTTCAGTTCATTCTGCAGTCTCTTTCTACTACCCACACACTTGGCATATGTTAAAATTAGATTAGGTGAAGTAAAATATTTTCAGAATTCATTACTCATTTTAAAATCAATCTTGATATGAAGCAAGCAGAGTGTATTTTAAAATTTCAAATTCATACAGTTCAGGCATAGGAGTGAAGGAAATGAAAATATTTTATACTCAGTGTTTTATTACAGGTGACTACAGTAGAATGATGTTTCTACTGCTCTCTCTGTACCACCTGCTTAGTTGCATGTACTGTTCACAGCACCTGATCCATGAAGATTGGAGCCATGAAATCCTATACTGTCAATAGTTTTCTATCCTTTAGTTGCCTTTCAGGAGAATAAATGCCTTCTCACATGCCAGCCTCCTCCTCCTTTTGGCCTACTGCTGCTTGATTTTGTCCCAATCCTCCTTATCTGGACCCATTAGAACAAATAGGTTTTTTTTTTTTTTTTTTGTGAAGTCAAATGTTCTTCATGGATTTTGCCAAATTGACTCCACTATGTCGGTAGCTTATAAAGTGCCCAAAGTAATTTGATAACCCATAGATTTGACAGCACTGAAAAATAACAGACTTAGCCTCAGTTCTACCTTCCCTGTGGCTTTTTGTCTCCCATGAGTTCTCAGTTTTATTTCTGAGTGGGTTATCATGCTATAGATAATCCCATTTACTGAACAGCCTTTTGGAAGAGCAATGTTGTCAATAGCTCCCTATCTGTGGAATGGTTCCCTTTGATTCATTTGGTAACAGGATCCCAGGTACATATAAAAAGCCTTGTTGTAGTTCAATTCTTTTCAGGCTGATGATAGCTGTGTTCCATAGATGTCAAAACATCTCTAAGCAGACTTCTCAGGCTAAAATCAGACTGCCTTTGTGCTTGTCAAATCCTTTCAAAAAGTGATGGAAACTCTCCTCCTCTATTCACTGTGACAGAATTAATCTTTTTAACTTAGGTGCAAAATTTAATGGAAAAAAATTGAAAATGTATAACTTGATTGATTCATTTCTGGTCTGATCTCTCTCCTAGTTGGAGCTATGCTCTAGGAATTATTTTGGGGAAGTTCTATGGCTTGTGTTATACTGGAAACCAGACTAGGTGATCACTGTAGTCCCTTCTGGCCTTCAAATCTATGAAGGCTTGGGCTGTGCCTATTTTCCAGCAAATACTGGAAGCAGTTCAGGCTTGTAGGCAGGGCTCGGCCACATCTTTCTGTCTTTAAGCTAGATTAACATTTTCCAAAGATGTATTGAAATACTGAATTTCTATTAGGAGAGACATTTAAACTTTAACAGTAATGACTTATTCAATGGTGTTAATTGTATGCATGGACCCAAAGAGGACCTCTTGTGAAAATGCCCAAAGAACTTCAAAGGGGGCAGGTTGGGTCAATTCAAGGTCAATCCCTGAAAGCAAATCACAAGGTAACAGCTGTCCCATTTGGGATCATAGCCACTCCCCAAGCCTAAGACATTTGTGATATAGAGAGGCAGCAATAAGAAGGAGAAAGAAGATGGTTTGCCCTTCCCTAGAAATAGGAGGTTTAATCTGTTTGGGGAGTAAAGAATGCTGCATGTTGGGGGTGGGAGGAAGAGAGAGAGAGAGAGCACGTGCACAGACACACAGATTTTCTCACCCAGCTGATGCCCTTTCTGTTCAAGAGGCCACTGTGGAAAATGAGTGGGTTCAGATTTCTTCTGAATTCAGTTTTTCTGTAGCCATGTATGCTTTGGTTATGCACAAGGCACTTCATGTTTGGTTTTCATTTAAAATTTCCCAGGAATGTAATGAGGCTTATAACAAAACTTGAAGAATCGGTGAAAATTGGTGGGGGGAAAAACTTCAATTTTCTGGGTTAATATTGGGGGATGGGACAGAAAAAAAGCAACAAATAGAGAAAGGGAAGATTATTCTGACCCAGCTCCCTCCTCTGGAAGGAGAGATGGCATCTTGGTAATCTGGGTAGCCTGGGTTACTAAGCCAGAGTTGGTCTGGAAGTGGAGAACATAAGGGTGCCATCTTCTAAGGCCTCCCTCCTCTAGCTCTTCTGCTTCCAGGCCCGCTCCAGAAGGAGAGATGGTGGCTCTGGCACCTAGGCCATCCAGGTTACTGAGCCACCTTCTCTCCTCCTGGGAGCAGAGAATTGGGTCTGGAAATTTTACCAAGTTTTGCTGAGTTTTTTTTAGGACTCAAGTACTGACATACACCTGCACATCCATGGATATCTTCCACTATGTTGTCTGTCTTTAAGTGGCTCACATTTACTTTGACTAATTGATTAATAATAAACATTTCTACTTAATGTAGTATATTAGATTTTCTTATACATGAAAATACCAATTATGTTGTCAGTGGTCCAAAATTCGGGTGAAAATTAGTAAAAAATACAAATAACTTTTGTCCAACCTGGGAATTTTTTGGTTAAAAACCAGCAGAAACCAAAAAAGAAAGACCTTAATAATGCAGAACTTGATTCAACTAGCTATGGAGAAGTTAGAAGCTTTTAATCAGCATTTAATCAGGTGCTTTTTCCAATCATCACTAAAACAAAGGCCACACACTGGTGTAGGATCAAAACTCACCATTTCTTGGAGATTTAGCTTTACTAAGAAAGATATATTGTCAATTATGGCAAACTTTAACAGCTCTAGTCACATCTAGTGGCTGTTGAGCTTTTAAGCAAAATGAAGCAAGAAATATTTCATCTGAAAAGGAAAAGTTAACCTTGACAAAAGATGATCAAAGTACAAAGCATTACCTTATTCGTATAGAGAAGGCTTGTATCTTCTTAAAAGCAGAGATTTCACTTCTTTCTTCCTTCTGTGAAGGGGGGACTGTTTTGCCCACTGCCGCCATAAAAGCTAGGATGTTACTGGATAAAAGGGAGCAATCCATTTGCACCACCAGAGATAAACTTGCAAGAGATACTGGGGGAATTTTGCACCAAAAAATCCAAAATTCTGCATATTTTGTCAAAATAGTGCAATATAATTACACAAGTTACACTTATTTTGGTAATTTATTTAAACTACCACACAGGAAAAAAAAAATCACAGTAACTGTTCAGCATTTCCTAAACACATGAAAGTTACAAATAGTTGGTAACCAATACCTTGCATTCCAGTTATAATCCAGGATTTTCATTTAAAATTACCTTACTTTTATTTTGGTGTTTAAAGTTACATTCTACTTTACAGAACACCAAATTGCTCAGACTTCCACACATGAAAGTCATACAGTTTTTTGCTAATCATTGTCCTGCAATTTTTTTAAATAGTTAAGTACAACAGATCCCGAGCTGTAATCTAACCCCATTGTGCCTCTCTGGCACAGGAAAAAAAGTGAGAACACATAGACCTTCCTAGAAAAAAAGAAAAGGAGTACTTGTGGCACCTTAGAGACTAACAAATTTAGTCTCTAAGGTGCCGCAAGTACTCCTTTCCTTTTTGCGGATACAGACTAACACGGCTACTACTCTGAAACCAGACCTTCCTAGCTGAGGATTCAGTTACTCATTTACAATAAGGCTCCTTTACACCACTCTAAAACAACGAGGAGTCCGGTGGCACCTTAAAGACTAACAGACTTATTTGGGTATAAGCTTTTGTGGGTAAAAATTCCAGTTCCTCAGATGCATGGAAGATGCATCTGAAGAAGTGGGATTTTTACCCACAAAAGCTTATACCCAAATAAATCTGTTAGTCTTTAAGGTGCCACCGGACTCCTTGTTGTTTTTGTGGATACAGGCTAACATGGATGCCCCTCTGATACTTTACACCTCTCTGGCAAGGTAAGCATCTGATGAAGTGAGCTGCAGCTCACGAAAGCTTATGTTCAAATAAATTTGTTAGTCTCTAAGGTGCCACAAATACTCCTTTTCTTTTTTGCGAATACAGACTAACATGGCTGCTACTCTGAAACCTGTTAATTGACTAAGAATGGGAACAACTAACTAACAATGGGAACAGAAGCAGTCTGCCTGCTTAGTTACATTTCTGCTCTGCCTCAGAGACAGCCTGCTTCACACAGCCCTATGCCTTCAAGCCCGGAATGCAGCAAGAGGGACAGAGTGAATCTCCCTCACTCCTTCACACACAGGCATGCGCCCAGCCCTACCCCTTTAACATGTCTCCATGGACGCACACATGCCCAGCCTCCCGCCTCCCTCCCATGGTGATCTGCTCTCTGCTGCCAGCTGCTCCCAGCAGTCGCACCCAGGCTGCTGGGAAAGGGGTGTGTGTTCCCCACAGATTTCTTTGCTCCCCCATTTTTCTGCAGGGGAGCCAAGAAATCTTCAGAAGGAATCAATTCTGCGCCCCTGCGGAGGCACAGAATTCCCCTAGGAGTAAAGAGTGAGAAGACCACAGATGCACCAACATAGCTTTTCAGAAAATTTTGCACAACCTTTGTTAATCCCTTCCTCATGATATATTGGGCCTGATCCACAACTGATGTAAATTCATATAAATCTGTTGTTTTACACCAGCAGAGGATATGGTATCTTATGTTAAATGTTGCGCTATCATCATTTCTACTCTTACTTTTGGAACAGCACTGCAATAAACTTAATAGGTAATTGTCAACTTGGTTGTGTGTTTCCAGATTGCAGAACAAGCCTACAGCAATAAGACAGCATCTTTCTATCCTGAGCCTGAAGACAAGGAAGCATTCATCCGCTCACAGGTTTATAACACTGATTATGACAACTTTGTGGTGGACTCTTATGTCTGGCCTGAGGAAGCCATGAAAATACAGACTGGAAATCTTTAATAGAAAATGAACAAGGTAGCAGTAGTTGAAAGAGTTCAAATACTTATTACTTTTTTGTCTGTTAAATCTATAAATTGCTAGTTTTTTTTAAAAAAAAAAACCTTTAATAGAAAATGAACAAGGTAGCAATAGTTGAGTTCAAATACTTAGTAGTTTTCTGTTAAATCTAAAAATTTTTTTAATATGCTGAAAACTTTTACAATTACAAAAGACTAATTTTTTCTTTAAAACTTTGTACTTTTATTTCAAATTAGTTGATTAAGCTGCTAAAATAACTACACAAGAATAAAAATCAATTTGGGCAATGGATTTCTGGCAAGTGTTTCCCTTTTTTCCTTTCATTTTCAGCTGGAATATTACAGAACATATTTATTATGGAGAATCATATCTCTATACATTTCTGACGTATTACAATAAATTGTAATAGAGGACTAAATCCTGCTCTCACTGATGCCACTAACTTCAGTGAAATCAGGATTATGTCCAAACTGACAAACAGTATGGCAGAGACTAAATAACCTAAGAATGCACAATCTGTTTTATTAAGGAAAGGCACTGTACAATTTGCATGTAAAATAGTTATATTATCTTTAAATAAAAATAATGAAAATGTTTTTGTTTTAAAACATGGTAAATGTAGAATATTTTTCCCTAGGAAAAACTGTATGTACATTTGCAATCAAGCAGGTGCAATGGCAGCTGTCAAGAGAGAGTTTTCTAATGAGAGACGCTAATGAATATCCCTTCAAAGCCTACATATAGCTCCCTCTAGTGATTGAGTGGTTTATTTGCTAATATATATTAGCTATGTTAATCTTCAGTATTCATTTCACTAAAAAGGAAGTGTCCATAGCACATGTTAAATATACAACCATGTCTTCCAAAACGTTACATAGTTTTGTGATTTATTTACCTGTTCATTTCTGTTAAATTATGTATTTGGTTTAGTTTTACATTTTTTATATCTTTTAAACTTGTACAACTTCATTCCCCCCCCCATGTGAAATAATGGCTACTTTGATATTTGGCACACTTCAGTAGTGTGGTTCTCTGACTTGAGGCTCATGAAAATCCTGTGTACTGTATATTCTGGGCATAAAGAGCCTATTAAAGGGTTGTGAATAGGACTCTTTATAACTAAATATTTTGTAGACAGCCATACTGACATTAGACATCTGTTGAGCAGGCCAGCTATGCATCTCTGTATTAAACCCTTATGTGTGCACTCTCTTTATATACAATTTATAAACCTTTGAATATTTCAGGTAGGGTATGTTAAAACACAGACTAGCAAAGCAAAAGTTTTCAGTCTTTATAACCAATTTCCAGACTATCCAAATAGTTTATCTAAGGAAAAGAAAGCTCTCCAATCATTTTTAGAGAGCAAGCACATTTTATTGTTTATTCTTTGACATTCATTGAATACATATTACCCTTTAGCACCTGGCTGTGATGTTCATTAAATTGTTCGTTTTGATTTCTTTGGCATTGTTCCTACAGTAATCCTTAAAATCTCAATGCTGAATTACAGTAATTCTCCTGACATATCGTTTCTAATGTAACTGCTGTTTTCATATCTCATTCTGTACTCTTTATTTATAAGCTCTCAAAGAGTTATGAAAATTCTTACCTGGCAATGACATTTATCCTTGTGTAGAAGGGGTTATCATTGTACACTTGCACTTAATCATGTTGAGACATCAGTCATCACCTGCATTGTTCTGGATTCATTATTGGTATAGAAATGGCATTTATTAACCAACAATTTCCCCTATACTGGATTGATGTGTCCGTCTATACCATACATGTTATCTTTTCTTAAATAAAATAAAATAAATAAAACTACTTGAAAATAATTTTTTAAAACTATCTTGAATACTAAAGTGGCTCTATCCCTCTCCCATTTAGATTTTTTGACCATCCCCATCAATTTTCTTACTTTCACTTCCCCCATTATGAAACTTTTTGTTGATTTCCAGTGGTTGAAACTTATTTTAGAGCCTTTCTATACTGTTCCTTTAAAAAAAGTATACCACTCACAATATCCTAGGAGTAGTAATGACCAACGGTCTTATCAGTGATTTAGGTTTTGTATATGATATGCATCAGCATGTACTTAGACATTTCACTAGATGGCCCGAAGTAAACCATTGGTAGAATTATCCCCCCAACAGAAATGTAAGACTTCTAGGGTAGTTTGGATAAAATAGAGAGTCTCTCTGCACAGTACCAGAAAAAGGAATTGTATTGGTTCAGATGCTCAGGTTTGGCCAAGGTGCACTTGACGTAACTATGGAAGGATTGCAAAACTCGCTGTAAAATCACTTTTGTGTCCCCAGATCCTGAGCTGTTTAGTGCCAGGCTGGACCCCTTGATGATGAGGGCAGTTTAGCAGCCCAAGGAGCCAGTCCAGCAGAAAGGGTCACCAGGATACAGATACCTCAGCCATTTTTTCATGACTACATCCTGACTATGCTGACAGGCAAGAAGTGGGATGAATCATGACAGTATCGCTACCAGCCTGAAGCTCTCCCTGCATTGAAGAGAAACTCTGAAGGCTGGATTTGCTGGCTTTTTGTTTAGGCTGTTTTGTGTCACTAGAACAGCCCCAATATATCAGATTACAACAGTTTTTTTTTTTTTCCATTCGTTGTACACTATGAGATCCTGTCAGTATTTTTTTTAATTTTATCATGTCTTTCATGGTATTGGCAGCAACCATACAAAAATAGTAACATTTCTAATTAAGCAAAGAAATTTCTTAATCACCTTTACTGAAAGACCTGAAATATTGCTATACATTTCAATTTAGTTGCTATTTTGAAAAATAGCAAAATATTCATTTCAAACATGGTCATGTGTATCTTACTTCAGATAGGTCAGACCCAGTTAAAGTAGACATTGGTTAATAATTCTCTGGTGTGCTACACGCTCCTAAAAGACAGTGTTTCACGTATATGCAATTCACCTAGAACTGATACCATAACCGAGTGGTCTGATTCAATTCGCTTAAGTTAATTTTTACAGCTCAATGGCACATCTGATTCCTATGCTGTTCCTTGGAAAAACGAAGCAGCAAAGACAGTGCCTCAGTCGTTCCTGACGCACAGACACTTGTATTGTTCAGAAGCATTCTTCTAGCTCAATACACAGTAGATCAATGGCATGACATTTACTGTGATACTCCACCATCAATGGGAATGCACAAAGAAATCAAATTTCTGAGATTTATCTTATTTAAATGTATTACATTACACAAATTTGTTAGTCTCTAAGGTGCCACAAGTACTCCTTTTCTTATTACACACATACTGCTGCAGGTGAAAGACTGCCATCTAGTGCCACCTTAGAGACTAACAAATTTATTAGAGCATAAGCTTTCGTGGGCTACAGCCCACTTTATCAGATGCATAGAATGGAACATATATATGTTCGTTCACACATACAGATAAGTTGGAAGTTACCATACAAACTGTGAGAGGCTAATTAGTTAAGATGCACTATTATCAGCAGGAGAGAAAAACTTTTGTAGTGATAATCAAGATGGCCCATTTAGACAGTTGACAAGAAGGTGTGAGAATACTTAAGGAAATAGATTCAATATGTGTAATGACCTCACAGTTTGTATGGTAACTTCCAATTCATCTGTGTATATAAATATTGTGACAAAGCTCTGCCTTGCCTCCGTGGGTCCCGCGTTTCCTGATGGATTTCGCTAGCCCCACTGTGAGCCTCCACATAACCCTTCTTTCTCTAGAGACGGGTCACAATCTACTGAGCCATTTTCATCATAAGCCAGCAAGGGAGGTGAGGAGAAGTTATCCTTCCTTGCACAGTCTCTGTTGTCTCCCAGTCTCAGTGATTAATCAGGGGGCAAAGGTGGAAGGTGGGGGGGAGCCCAGGCCCACCCTCTACTCCGGCTCCAGCCCAGGGACCCTAATAGTAACAGCTACGGTAGCTGACCTTTTAGAAACATGACATGTACAATTCCCTGGGCTACTTCCCCCCCACAGCAGCCCTGACTTCCTCAAGCTCCACTTCACCTTATCTCAGGGCCTCCTTCCTTGTGCCTGATATGGTGTGTACTACTCAGTCTCTCCAACAGCGCAACTTCCTCCCACAGTTCCTGACATGACTAACACCCACCTGACTAACTGGGAGGCTTTTAACTAGTTTCAGCCAGCCCCTGATTGGCTTCAGGTGTCCCAATCAACCTAGCCTTCTCCCTGCCTTCTGGAAAGTTCTTAATTGGCCATAGGTGTCTTAATTGACCTGGAGCAGCTGCCATTTCACTTATCCTGGTACCAGGAATTTGTTTAGCCTGGAGCTAATATATCTATCTCCCACTACTCTTCCATAGCCATCTGGCCTTGCCCCGTCACATATCCCACCCCTGCTCAACACCATAGAATTGTGCAACTTGGGACACCAGGCACTATGTTCGTGACAAACCATCAGCGTTGCCATAGTGGCATCCAGCCCTGTGTGTATGCGGAACTGGAATGGTTGGAGGGATAAGAACCACCTGGTGACCCTTGCATTCTTTTCCTTATTCCGCTGCATCCACTGGAGGGGTGCATGGTCCATCACAAGAGTAAATTGCCGGCCTAAGAGGTAATAATACAGTGTCTCCATAGCCGTATTTCTGTTCTCTTGGGAGAAGCTTTCTGCTTAGGTAGAGGATCGGGTGTTCCTCTTCTCCCACCATTTGCGACAGAACTGCCCCCAACCCCACCTCGGAAGCATCTGTTTGTAAAATAAATTCCCTGTTAAAGTCCGGGGCTATGAGTACAGGGTCATTACAGAGGGCCATCCAAATGCTCCCTCTGCTGCATCGGTCCACTTTACCATGTCTGGACCTCGGGCCTTCACCAGGTCCGTTAGGGGACTTGCCCAAGTGGGGAAGTAGCCTACCACGCCTAGGAATGCATAGACCTGCTTCTTTCAGGTCAGCCTCTAGCTTATTCGTTTGGGACTTCACTATGCCCCTTCCCACAGTATATCCCAGGAACCTATCCTCTGCTAGCCCTATAGCGCATTTAGCGGGATTAGCAGTGAGGCCAGCCTGCCTTAAGATGCGCAGTACTGCCTCAACTTTCTCCAAGTGGGTTCCCCAGTCTGGCGTATGGATCATGACATCATCTAGGTATGCAGCTGCATAACTAGTATGGGGGCGCAGCAGCTTATCCATGAGGCGCTGGAATGTGCCTGTGGCCCCATGTAGCCCAAAAGGGAGGACGGTGTATTGGAATAGCCCATCCAGGGTGGAGAATGCTGTCTTTTCTTTCGCTTCTTTGGTCAGAGGAATCTGCCAGTACCCTTTTGTCAGATCCCGTGTAGTCAAGAATTGGGCACTACCCAGTTGATCAATCAGTTCGTTGATGCGTGGTATGGGGTATGCATCAAACTGGGATATTTCATTCAGTCGGTGAAAGTCATTACAGAATCTCATGGTACCGTCGGGTTTAGGCACTAGAACAATTGGACTGGACACTGACTGTAAGATTCTTCAATAACCCCTAATTCTAACATTTTCTTTACTTCGGCATTGATTTGTTCTCTTTTGGCTGCTGGGATTTGGTAGGGTCTCAATGTTACCTTGGCTCCAGGGATCATGCGGATATGGTGATAAGTCTCAGTCGTCCACCCTGGTTTTGTAGAGAACACATCTTGGTTGCGATTAATCATGTCTGCTGCCTTGATCTTTTGAATCGGCGTCAAGTCGGATGATATCCTCACTTGCTCGTGTAAGTTAGCCTCCTGGGGAGGGTCTCCTGTATGACTAAGCATGTCTCTCGATCGTGCCAAGGTTTTAGAAGATTGATGTGGTAAATTTGCTCCGATTTCCGGCAGCCTGGCTGCTGCACCTTATAGTTCACCTCTCCCACAGCTTCAATTACTTCATAGGGTCCCTGCCACGGGGCCAACAGTTTACTTTCTGCTGTGGGCACCAGTACCATCACCCGATCCCCTGGTTGGAACCGTCGAAGCTTCGCTTGGGGGTTATAATGGGTTCGTTGGGTCTCCTGTGCTCTCTTCAAGTGTTCCCATACAATGGGCGTAACTCAGGCTATCCGATCTCTCATCTGCAGTACATGCTCAACTATGTTCCTTCCGGGATTTGGCTCCTCTTCCCAGGACTCTCTGGCTATATCCAATATGCCCCGAAGGTGGCACCCATATAGCATTTCGAATGGAGAGAAACCCGTGGAGGCTTGCGGAACCTCCCGGATGGCGAACATGAGGTAAGACAATAGGGTATCCCAATCTTTCCCATCCCGGCTCACCACTTTCCCGATCGTGGCCTTGAGGGTTCTATTGAACCTTTCCACAAGGCCATCTGTTTGCGGGTGGTATACAGAAGTCCGTAGGGCTTGTACATGGAGCCATGAACAGAGATCTTTAATCAAGGGACACCTTTTGTGTCCAAGTTGATCAGTCAATATCTCCTTGGGTAGCCCAACCCGGGCAAATATCTGTACTACTCTTTAGCTATTGTCTTGGAAGCTGTGTTGTGTAGGGGGAACAGCTTCCAGGTACCGGGTTGCATAGTCCAGTACAACAAGCACATGTTGGTGGCCCCGAGCTGTCTTCTCTAGGGGCCCTACCAGATTTATGGCTATCCATTCGAAAGGAACCTCTATTATTGGAAGAGGTATCAAAGGAGCCTGCAAGTGCGGGCGAGGGCTATGTAACTGACACTCCGGACAAGAGGTGCAGTATCGCCGGACATCTTCATGTACTCCTGGCCAGAAGAACCTCTGCAGGATCTGTGCCTGGGTTTTCTCTACCCCTAGGTGTCCTCCAAACAGGTGACTGTGGGTGAAACTCAATATGGCTTTTTGATGTTTTCGTGGCACCAGAAGTTGTTGTATCTCCTGCTCCTGCATTTGCACCACACGGTACAGGAGATCTTTCTTCACTATAAAGTAAGGTCCGGGACCCCGTACCTTCCCATCCACGGGTATCCCATCGATCTCGGTCACCTCTTTCCTGGCGTTATGATATCTGGGGTCCTCCGCCTGGCCCCCCCCCCCCCCAAAAAGTCTCTCTTCCAGGACTAACCTGCCCAAGCTCCCAGGGGCCAGCTTCTGCTTCTTCCAGCAGCTCGCTGCCATCATGGCTGGGGGCAGCCTCTGGCTTACCTTCTGTGGTGGAAGTTTCTCTGTTGGCTGCTAGCATCCATCTGCCTGCTAGGGAGGTCTTCTGGCCCAGGGTCAGGATCCGGGTTTCTAAGGCCTTCGCGGCCTTCCTCTCTTTTTTTTTTTTTTTTTTTTGCTCTTCCGGTTCTTTCGGGGGGCTGAGAACAGATCCTGAGAAATCTCAGCGAACATCAGGGGTTGATATTCCCCCGGTGACGAGTTGCTGTCCTCAGGATCCCCACCTCCCTCCAGCCTCTCCAGGGGGTGTAAATTATCAAACCCGGGATAGTCCCTCCCAATGACTACAGGATATGGGAGTTTAGGAACTACGCCTATGGTCACCTCAATGGGGTTTCCCTGAACCTCTATCTCCACTGGGCTAGTGGGGTAATGGCTCACAGCCTCATGCACGCACGTCACTGCTACGCATTTGGCTTGTAGCAGCTGACTACTTTTTACCAGCTTACCCGATATGAGGGTGGTAGCACTCCCAGAGTCCACAAGCACTGTAGTCTCTGCTCCATTTATCCTCACTGACCTGGTGTAATTATGCAGGGCTAATGCAACCCCCACTATTTCATCACTCCCCTATCCCGGGGGTGAGGGGGTTTAGTCCCGGGGTTACCCCCACTCAGGCCAATCCCTTCCTTCTGGGGTCCCCGCTGGTTTTTGCCCCCCCCTTCCACCTCGGACTCCCTGGGTGTTTGGCTGCCCAACCTTCCAGGGTTGGGGTCGGGTGCTTGCTTCGAAAGGGGCCTTCCTTGGGTAGTCTGGTCAGTTCCCTGGCTGTCATCTGTCTTTCTACCAGCGTGATCATCTCGTCGTATGTGGACGGATCGTTCTGGCCTACCCATTTGCGGAGATCTGGCGGCAGTCCCCGAATGTAATGGTCTATGACCAGGGTCTCCAAAATCTCCTCCGGCGTGCACACCTCGGGCTGTAACCACTTCCATGCGAGGTGTATGAGGTTGAATAGCTGGGACCTCGGGAGTTTGTTCTCCTGGTATTTCCACTCATGGAACCTCTGGGCCCTTCCCACTGCCATTACCCCGATCGTGCTAGGATCTCTGCCTTTAGACAGGTATAGTCAGTGGCATCTGTGGCAGGCAAGTCAAAGTAGGCCTTCTGGGCCTCTCCACACAAAAAAGGAGCGAGAATGCTGGCCCACTGCTCCTGGGGCCACGCCTCATGCTGAGCAGTCCTTTCGAATGAGAGGAGATATGCCTCTATGTCATCTCCTGACGTCATCTTTGGCAGACAACCAGTGGCCCTCAGGGTTCGCGTCCCGTCAGACCCCTGGGCCTGGGTGATGAGCATTTTCAGCTGGTCCACCACCTCTCTCAAGAGGGCACGATCTTGGGTCGCCTGGCTCATCAATAATTGATTGGTTTCCTGCTGTAGCTGCATTGATTCCTGTTGTGCCATTGCCTGAACCCAGGTGGCCTCCTGCTGGGCTGCCGTGGCTTGTACCAGAGCTCTTACCATCTCCTTCATTGTGGTACAAAGCAAACAAACAAACCAAAACAAAAAAAAATCCCAAACCCCAGTGCACTTTAAAAAAACAAACAAAAAAAAAAACTTTCTTCTGCCACGCTGTGAATGAAATCCCACTTCTAACACCAGGTGTGACAAAGCTCTCTCCTTGCCTCTGTGGGTCCCGCGTTTCCTGGCGGATTTCGCTAGCTTCACTGTGACCCTCCACGTAAGGGTGTCTCTCTCTAGAGACAAGGGTCACAGTCTACTGAGCCATTTTCATCATAAGCCAATGAGGGAGTGGAGGAGAAGTTATCCTTCCTTGCACAGTCTCTGTTGTCTCCCAGTCTCAGTGATTAATCAGGGGGCAAAGGTGGGAGGGGAATCCCAGGCCCACCCTCTACTCCGGGATCCAGCCCAGGGACCCTAACAGTATCAGCTATAGTAGCTGACCTTTTAGAAACATGAGCTACTTGAGCTACTAGAAGCTGAGCTACTTCCCCGCCGCAGCAGCCCTGACTTCCTCAAGCTCCACTTCACCCTTACGTCAGGGCCTCCTTCCTCGTGCCTGATATGGTGTGTACTACTCAGCCTCTCTAACAGTGCAACTTCCTCCCACAGCTCCTGACATGCACACCCACCTGACTAACTGGGAGGCTTTTAACTAGTTTCAGCCAGCCCCTGATTGGCTTCAGGTGTCCTAATCAACCTAGCCTTTTCCCTGCCTTTTGGAAAGTTCTTAACTGGCCACAGGTGTCTTAATTGACCTGGAGCAGTGGCCATTTCACTTATCCTGGTACCAGGGATTTCTTTAGCCTGGAGCTAATATATCTATCTCCCACTAATCTTCCATAGCCATCTGGCCTTGCCCCAGTATATCTATCTATCTTACTATATGTTCCATTCTGTGCATCCGATGAAGTGGGCTGTAGCCCACGAAAGCTTATGCGCTCATAAATTTGTTAGTCTCTGAGGTGCCACAAGTACTCCTTTTCTTTTTACCAGCAGGAGAGCGGGGTTGGGGGGAGGGGAAAAAACCTTTTGTAGTGATAATCAAGGTGGGCCATTTCCAGCACTTTACAAGAACAGGAAGAGGAGAAATAAACAAGGGGAAATAGTTTTACTTTGTATAATGACACATCCACTCTCAGTCTTTATTCAAGCCTAAATTAATTGTATCCTGTTTGCAAAATTAATTCCAATTCACCAGTCTCTCATTGGAGTCTGTGTTTGAAGTTTTTTGGTTGAAGAATAGCCACTTTTAGGTCTGTAATCGAGTGACCAAAGAGACTGACGTGTTCTCCGACTTGTTTTTGAATCTCACAATCCTTGGCCAGAACAGCTAATGTAACTGGGGAGTAACAAGACAGGAGATGGAAAGGAAAAGATGGACAAATTGATAACACAATAAAATTACATGTTTTTTGAGCAAAGGCTAGGCCATAAAGGAATAAATGGGTGGTATTTTTTTCAAAATTTTGTTTTTAGTAAGAAATAAAATGTTAGTTGGCTCCTTTCTTATGCACTTTAAAAATGGTTTTAATAGAGGCTTTACAGAGCAGGTCAGGATGCTGCACAGACTAAAGCATGGAGCAGTCTATTTTTGTTGTTAATGCAAAAAAATTGGTGTGTGCAGCCCCCTTCAACCCTCCTCTTCCCCACCCAAGCCCATACAAAAAAGTTACTACAGGCCTAGACCTGAAGAAACTACCAAGTGTTATGTGGGGGAAGCACCAGACAGACTACATAATTCTGAGTACTATAGTATGAGATTGTGCAATTCGCAACCACTGCCCTGCAGGCTGCCTCATGGACCAAGAGGTGATAAATGCTGATTGTATGGTATCAGATGTAGATTTAGCAGTCATTTACACAAGTAAATATTTAAACCTCAAAAGCTTATGATTAAGGCCCTTCATTTTGGGGTTTTATTTTATTTAATTTTTCCCAGGAATTTCTGTGTTTATTACTCCAACTACCAAAAGCATATGAAAATCATTGCAAAAAAACTATTATTCATGTTTTAGGGGTAATAGCAGGATTTATTTCAGTGGATGGAAGGACAGGGGGAAAAGCATACAGTAAATTAATGCTTTGATGAACGGAATTCAATGTGGTTTGCTGGAGAACTAAAACAGCACTCAAAACACAATGCCACTTCTGAGTTTAACAATATAGCTCTAAGCTCCGAATAAAATATTTCATTTGAATAAACATATAAAATAAATTTACTGTTGTAGATTTAGAACTATTAGCCTATAACTATTTACATTTAATAATTGGGCCATACCATCTGCAGCGCATACACTCAACTTCACCCTTTTCTGCTGTTTGGGTTTTTTTAAACTTTTGAATACTTCCTTGTGTTCTGAAACATATTTTAGTTTTCTTCCAATTTTAGTGTGTAAAATCTTTCCATCATTATCTGCTAACAGCTTGAAATGTGCACGTGCTGAGCATAAGATTCATCAGTACAGTCAGATCTGCAGACACTTCAGAGCTTCCATGCATGCCTATTTGTTTGTTGTGTGTATATCTTCTACACTAATACATTGCCTTACTTCAAGAGGCAACTTTGCATATACACACAGACTAATGTATTATTGTAATACATACATCTCATGCAATGCATTTTATTTTCCTAATACAACAAGTTATTTTTATATATATTTGAATGATACAAAAGTAGGGTCAAATCAGAAAAAAACTAATACTTTTGAACACCCATGATTTTTTTCAGTTAAAAATTGGTTAAACTGAACACAAAGGGTCTTACGTATGATGTATTAAAACAAAAAGCAAAGGGTCTATCCTTGCACCATGATTTTACTTTACATAGTTTCCATTCTTATAATAGCTATAAGCACAGTATACCAATTTCACTCAGTTTTTAATTATAGTATATCCGTGAATGAGCTTAAAAAAAATCATTTGTAATGTGCAAAATTAAATCTATCTATACAATTGATTGTTAATTGTCTGACTGTTTGCCTTCAACACCAAATAATAATTGAAAAATATGTTCACTTTGATGCTGTTTAAGGAATTCTAAGAATTGGCCAAGATCCATGTGATAGTCATTCCTCAGTCCATAATCACTATGTGCCTGGAACTGTAAATCTTCAAAAGTATGAAAGAGATGAAGCTTATCCCCATTTCCTTCAGTTTCCATACTCTCAACATGTTTGCAGGAAATGTGTTTCCAGTTAGGATATCTAATAACATGCCAGAACTCCTCACTGTTTTCTTTGAGCCCCTCCACACAGATGATACCAGGTTTCCCTGTTAGGCAGAAACCAGTCAAATTTAATTGCTTTGCGCAATCAAAGATTTTCTTTTTCAGTTCCTGTCTATATATATATATGATAGCTATAGATCCACATTCGATGAAAAATTATTTTTACTGCCTTTTCTTTTGGAGCAGTTTCAGAAGAGACATCACTGTTTTGGAAATAAGATGCACTGTTGTCTCATACCCACTGCACAGCCGCACATACACACAGTTCACCTGAATCCAAAGAACTGATGTGAGAAGTGAGATGTTTATTGAGCTGCAGTTGATTCTGTCTATTTAGTGCATTTGATCTTGCAAATAGTTGCGGTGCTGAATGAGGGTAGCTGTGAGGCAAGGATACATGCAAGTCTACTTTTACCTTAAAATTAAGGGGGGAGGAAAAAGAGAAACATGAAATCAGATCTACAAGTACTGAAATGCATATTACAGTAACAGGAATTTCAGGAACCATATCCTGCACTCCACACAGGAATGCCTGAGCTAATGACAGTTTAGAAAGTTACTTACAGCAGTCATCCTCGGGGGTGGGGAGACTGCTGGTATGTTTCCATACACAGCCCATAGGTCTCCTCCTCTCCCCCACAAAGGGTTTAAAGTAGACTCACCCTCCTTTAGATATGCCTTTCTCTGCCAAGGAAATAAGATATGATCAAATAAAATTGCCACAACCTAAAAAAAATACCATATTTTCTTCTTGGTCATGGATCCCTTCATCTCTTTTTGGCTGTTCTCTTTACTTTGTCCCAGCCCACTGTGTCCATGCCTGCAACATCCCCATCATGTGGTTGATCTTTCTTACTTCATAAACTAATGTTGCAAGTCTGTAGTAGGCAAGTGGTTATCCCTGAAGAGAAGCTGTTCCTATTACTGCACATGTTCTTAGGTGGCTGTGCTGAGCAAAGCTAGCCAGAGCAGACAGCTGCTTCAATGTAGACTGCAGTTCCAGAAAGAGCCATAGGGGCAAGTGACTTTCAAGAATCCTACTATAAGTCTGTTTTTGTAATAGAGCAGGGGTCACAACCTTTCAGAAGTGGTGTGCCCAGTCTTAATTTATTCACTCTAATGTAAGGTTTCGCGTGCCAGTAATACATTTTAACGTTTTTAGAAGATCTCTCTCTATAAGTCTATATTATGTAACTAAACTACTGTTGTATGTAACCTAAACAAGGTTATTAAAATGTTTAAGAAGCGTCATTTAAAATTAAATTAAAATGCAGAGCTTATCAGTTTAGTGCAGTGGTTCTTAACCTGGGGTGCAAGACGCCCTTTCTGGGGATGCGAGACACGCCAGATTTTTTTAGAAGATAAATCATCGAAAACACAAATTAAGCGCAGGCACATAAGTACAACTACTTCGTTTCATCAAACCTATGTATTTATTAACGTTAGACATTTTTTAACAATTACTGTAATATGCAAACAAAGTTAAGGTTTTAAGTTTTCAACTTTTTAAGCTAATTGTAGTGTAATTTTTGATAAGGGGTGAGAGAACATCTTTTGAGAACTCCAGACCGTCAGCGGGCTGAGCGGGGCCAGGCGTACTGTATTAAATTGCTCCCCATAGGAATGTGCTACTTACAGCTGCCAGTCCTGATGCTCTGAGCAGCATGGTAAGGGGATGGGGAACTGGGGTGGTTGGATAGGCGTAGGAGTCCCTAGGGGCCTGTCAGGGGTGTGGATAGGGGTCAGGGCAGTCAGGACGGGGGATTGGCTGGGGAGTGGGGTCCCGGGAGGGAGCGGTCAGGAGACAAGGAGCAGGGGGGCTTGGATGGGTGGAGGGTTCTGATGGGGGCAGTCAGGGGGCAGGGAATCCTGGGAGGGGGTCGTCAGGGGACAAGGAGCGGGGGTGGGTGGGTTTGATGGGTCAGGGATTATGAGGGGGGCAGTCGGAGGCAGGAAGTGGGCCAGCTGTTTGGGGAGGCACAGCCTTCCCTACCCCAGTGTAGTGTATTAAATTTCTCCCCGTAGGAACGTGCCACTTACAGTGTACTACTTACGGCTGCCAGTCCTGATGCTCCGCAAATAGCACATTCCTATGGGGAGAAATTTAATACACTACACCAGCGGACAAAACCCCAGACTGGCAGTGGCTGAGCGGCTCAGCCCGCTGCCGATCTGGGGTTCCATCCGCCGGCTCCTGCCAGCTGGGGTCCCGGCCACTGGGTCTGCTCAGCCTGCTGCCGGCCTGGGGTTCCGTTAACCCAGGCTGGCAGCAAGATGAGCAGGGGCGGCAGTTGGGACACTGGCTGGTAGCAGCGCGCCAGTAAAAACCGGCTCGCGTGCTGCCGGTTGCGAACACCTGTAATAGAGAATGGCAAGCTCCAGGTGTCTGACAACTTTCCGCACCATCAGGTGCTCTCTCTCTCTGCACCCACTCACATTGTCATCCACTCACACTCTGCTTGTGAGAATCATAAAGAACTTTCTCAGTTTTACAACTTGCATATGGAGACAAAACACCTGCGGGAAGAGTGGTTATGTAACACAGTAACACTATTGTGGATAGTAGTGGATGCTATTGTCACTCAATTTGACCACACAAAAAGAAAATGAAAGGTGACTGAAACCTCTCAGGTCTTCATAAACAAAAAAAGCCATCTGTGGTGAAGGAGTGGTGACTGCTATTCAGAGTAATATAGATGAGGCAATTGTAGGCCAACCAATTACTGGAATACTTCGTTCAAGGGATATTTCCATTGTGCAGAATACTACACAAGTAAACAAATGTAAATAATTCTATCTTAAGAACTTGACAGAGCAAGGGTGGACAATATTCTGAAACAAGAATATTCAAACATTGAAATATTTTTAATATATGGATGTCCTATTATAAAAATTAGCTATTATTCCCATTTGTTATCAGAGCATTTCTACCTTAATACCAAAACAGAAGAGCTCTCCTGAGGGTATGTGCTAAATGACCCAAACATTCACAACTTAAATCTGTGGGTGATTCCTGCTATCCTGCAGTTAATCACCTGCTTCTAACATAATTCATAAAGTTTCTTCTAATCAGAGCGTGATATGGCATTAATTTTGCAAACACTACATAATCTGGATCTCCAATGTATGATTAGATGTTTATGACTCACAAACTGGATATTCTTGTTATTTTTCTTTTATCATTTGAAACAACAATGAAATGTTTTGGATCTTATACTGAAAAATGAATGATAAAAATGATTTCCCATTTATATTTGTGGGAGTTGTGAGTACTCAGAATCTTTCAAAGACCAAATATACCAACACTTTTTAAGCAGAACTCCCACTGATTATGCTTAAGAACTATGGCATGATATAGTCTCATCTTGGCCCCACAGTGTTTTAAAAAAATCCAAGTCTGGCGATAACAAAATATATTTAATAGAACGCCCTTAACCTAGCCTATCTCTGCAATTATTAGGTTCATCAGTAAAAGGGATGAGCTAGAACCTGCAAGCCAAAGGTCGTATCATCTCCTTACGTACAAAAACGTATAAAGGGAGAAAATTTTTAAAAACTTTACAAAGATTTCCTTGCCCTGTTTCCCTCACCACTGATGATGCAGCGGGCTTAAGTGTCCATTATGCCACTGGCCCCCATGTATCCACCACCTTCTGCCTGCCCAAAGGGGGTGCAAGTTGCAGATTGAAAATTAGAGCTGGGAAACTTACAGTAGAACTTCAGAGTTAGAAACACCAGAGTTACGAACTGGTGTTTGTAAAGGGGCGGAGGGCAAATACAGTACTGTGTTAAACGTAAACTGCTAAAAAAATAAAGGAAAAGCAGCATTTTTCTTCTGCATAGTAAAGTTTCAAGCTGTATTAAGTCAAGGTTCAGGGGTAAATTTTTGAAAGAACAACCATAATGTTTTGTTCAGTTATGAACATTTCAGAGTTATGAATAACCTTCATTTCCCAAGGTGTTCAAAATGTTGAGGTTCTATTGTACGTACGTTTGCTGCATTCCATGCCAACCAGCAGAGTGCAGTAGAGGGCCCAAAGGATAATTGAATCCTTTTCTCCTTCAAACAAAACGTATTATTCACTACAAAACAAGAACTCTGTGCACCTTTTATGGAGACTATAAATATTTGGTAAAAACATGGCATGGAACATCTTTTTTTGATGACTGCAGTGCAAAACTAAGAAAACTGCATAGTTAAAAACAAAATGTAAATGGAAGTTTTCACCTTTGGTTCATCAGTATCAACAGAAATTGAATATTCAATCCGAGGTGGTAGTCCTTCTTTTATATTTTTCAAATACATCTGCACATAAGTAAGAGCATTTTTGTCCTGAAGGCTTATTTCTCCTTTATTAGGAAACATTGAAAAGAGCATTTCCATTTCCAACAGCTGAAGTTCAAGACATTCTTTTATCGTGACAGCCATGTTACAGCTCTAAACCCAGACACCTGAAAATAGAAGAGATCTTATTAGCAATAATGTTTCTTAAACTGTAGCAATAATCCTCTATCAGTCAAGACAATATAATCTTGTGGATTTTCTCTTTTAACAAAAAAAAATAATTATGAAAAAAAAATGAAGTCAGCCATAAAGCTGTTTAATTTCCAAGAGGAAAAAAACCTACATTAAAATGGAGTTAAGGTTGAAAGTGCAGAGTAGTTAAAGGATAAAACGTTACAGGAATGTTGTTGTGATAGCTGCTTTGGAATCACATCATATTCAAAGCCTATTACACTGAGAGTGACAAGTGCTATAGAATACAGATATAACAGTTATAAAGTCAGTATAATAGTATATGTGTATTTATGGGCTTGTTAGCAATTGTATTCCTGGCTAAATGGGTATGATAACGAATTTTTCCTGCAGGAACTAAAGATAATGGGCATTAATTAATGCAAATATGTAATACTGAAACAATGGGTGGTAACTAGTCTTTTGCAGTTTCATCCCCTGGGGAAAAGCAAACATACTGGTCTGACCTGGTACATAGCCTTAGCAGACACAGAATTTGAAAATGTACAAAAATAACTCAGACTCAAAGTACAGCTACACTGCAATAAAAAAAAAAAATCCGTGGAACTAAGTCTAAGAGCCCAGGTCAATTGACTTGGGTTCCCAGGGATCCAGCTGCAGGGCTAAAAATGCAGTATAGATGGTCGGGCTGGAGACCAGGCTCTGAGACCCACCCCCTTTCCAGGATTTCAGAGCCTTGGCTCCAGCACAAGCCCAAACATTTACATTGCATTTTATAGCCCAGCAGCCTGAGCCTTTGTGAACGGGAATCAGCTGACCCAGGCCAGCCACAGCTGTGTCCAAGGCTCTTTAATTGCAATGTACACATATCCTCAGACACCTTCCAAAAACTAACAGGCATGAGGAAGGAGCTGAACTATTTTAGACCCACCAGGGTCTCCATTGGGAAGATGGGGAATCACCTGATAAGCCAGGCATGCATATAAGATGTTTATTGTTCTTTGATATGCTTTTGTTCTGAATAAATAGTACTTTGCTCTATGAAGGTTGCTCTGTTTAACCCTGTCATTCCCGCTCAGAGAACAGAACTGAAGGTGCTGAACTGAATTCATACCCGCTGAGGTGATCAGTGTGAAATATAGGGGTTTGCAACCAAAGGCCTCTGTCGGGAGAATCACAGGATTCTGCCTCCAAAAAGCTGACAGTTGGAAGCCTGAGACCTAAGTGAGTGGCCTCAAGAACATTAACTTAGGCACTGGGACAAAAGTAATTATCCCAAAAACAAGCATTACAAACCCAAGAAGTTCAGCATTAAGATTACAGTTAAACTCAAATATGTTATAATATGGAAATGCAGTTAATACGCCCAAAGGAACTATAATTTTGTCCCCTAGGGACACAATGCAATAACAGTTTTATTATGATTAAGGCATATTAAAGGTTTTGGTCTCCGATTAAACTGATTTTTAAAGAAGGGTTTTTAAAGAGGGTCTTCCCTCTCATATGTTTCCTCTATGATGCCACTAGCTTACAGTACCATTTTTAAACAAATTTAACTCAAATTAGTTATTGAATTTACTTGTAAATACTCAGAATATTCATTCTGTACCCAAAATAAATTCTGTCGTAAATTTGGGAAGGAGATTCTGTAACTTTTCCACACACAAACTGAATCCCTGCTTTTGTGCAAAACACAACTCGTCCTTAGCTCTGGAGCTTAACTGATGCTCCAGAACTTAACCCACCCCCTTTTCTAAAAAATTAAGGGTTAATCCTGCAAAAAATTATACGTGCTTAACTTTATGCATATGCTTAACTTGTGCATTTGAGCAGTCCCGTTGAGTTCAATGGTACTACTTACATGTGTAAAATTAAGCACGTGTGAAAGTTTTCCTAATGTAAACCTAAAAAAAGTTCTAAACTCATGTGCAGCAGGAGTGTAATCTCTCTGACACTATCCATTACTCCACAATTGATTTGTAAAATCGCCTCAGACCAGACCTGCCTCAATGTTTAGGAGCACACAACAGCATGGACTTAGCCAATATTACCAAAATGCTTCACGAGCCTTAGCGCGGTACAGAGCCGGGGGATGCTACAGCGTGGTCTGTCTCTGGGAAAGACACTGCAAAGTCAATGTAGATTAAACAAGCTGTGCGGGTGGGGCTCAGCTGCACAACTGGGGCCGGGGCGGGGTCTGGCCGCAACCCTCCCCAGGGCCGTGTGTCATGGAGAGGGCTGCGGGCCTGCCTGACGCTCGCGGGACGTGCACTGCAGCCCTTCGCTCCAAGCCGCTCAGGCGACTCCAGACGCTCTGCCCTCTGGAGCTGAACCCAGCGCAGTGTGGGCCGAGAGCCAGGCCTCGCCGCGTGTGGGCAAATGAACGTGAGCGGAGACTGCCCAGTGCACCCCCGCCCCTGGGCGGGCCCGGGTCAGTCAGCCTATCTCTCTGGGCCGCGCCCGCTGGGTGCACGCGGCCGCTCCGTTACCAACGGCCGGTGGCAGGCGCCCGTGAGCCGCTCTGCTCACAGCCGCGTGCCCTTGCCCCGTCCGCGCCGGCAGGGCTGACTGAGGCAGCGGCCGAAGCCAGCTGAGCGCGGTTCTTTCCGCTCTGCTGACGCCAGGGGATGTGCCACAGCCTTTGCTAATGACGTGGAAGGGGCTGGGGGATCTCTGCCCCGTTCCTCACCGGGGACTGGACTCAGCAAGAAATGGTCGCGCCACCAAACCCCTCACCCCACGCGGGGATGGGGGCGCTGGGGGAGACTCTCCCGAGACCGCGATGGGGACGGGGCTGTGGGTTACATGAGCACGGCGCACACCCATCCTCTGGCTGCGCGCAGCCCCATGCGAGAGGCGGCCGGGGCTGGGCAGCCTGCAGGCTGGGAACAGCTTAGCTCAGGGGCAGCTGGGAGCAGAGGCACGGAGCGCCATGGGGTGGCCCTAGCCCGATTTCTTCCTATGGCTGCAGACCCTACAGCACGGAACGTGCAGCCCCCCCCCCCCCCCGAAGGGCTCCTGTTTGCTGGTCGAGTGTGCGGAGCAAGGAAACACAATGCGTCCATTAACACATGTAACCTTGTGAACACTACAAGCAAAACAACGGTTACAATGGGGGCAGGGCCAGCACGAGGTTTTTTTGCACCCCCAAGCTCCTAAAGCGCAACTGCCCAAGCCAAAAAAAAAAAAAAAGGATGGCCGAATGCCTCCCCTGGAATTGTGCTGCCCCAAGCATGTGCTTGCTTTGCTGGTGCCTAGAGCCGGTCCTGAACAGGGAGCGTTGCAAAGGAAAACTTGGCATGGAAATAGCCCTTTATTTGCCCCCAGAGTTTTTCATTATCATGAGTTTAATCCTTTGAAAAAACATAAACAGGGCATGCACCATAGTTGTTGAACTTAATGGGGCAAACTACATCATTGTAATCAGTGCTGCAAAGCTCTGCAAATGTATAACCCATTTTGCAGATGTGGAAGCAGCCGCACAGAGAGTGATTTTTGTACAAGTTTCCACAAAGTCAGCTTCAAAGGGAGGCAGAGCACTGACCCACACTGCCACCCAGTCCACTGCTCTGGACCCACAATCTCTTCTAACTGAACACCCCTGGAAGGATTCACTGGGTATGGTTACATTTGGAAACGTTTTGGCTACTTTAAGAGCTCAGACTAGATCAGTGATTCTCAACCAGGGGTACACCTACCCCGGGGGTACACAGAGGTCTTCCAAGGGTACATCAACTCATCTAGATATTTGCCTAGTTTTACAAAGTCTGAAATGTGATGAAGAGGATCATCTACCTTCCTCTCAATGCTGTATATGTGCAGCAATGGGGAACAGAGGGTTTGGATCGGGGTGGGCAAACTTTTGGGCCTGAGGGCCACACTGGGATATGGAAATTATATGGCGGTCCATGAATGCTCATGAAATTGGGGGTAGGAGTGCGGGAGGGGGTGAGGGCTCCGGCTGGGGGTGCGGGCTCTCGGGTGGAGCCAGAAATGAGGAGTTCAGGATGTGGGAGTTGGGCTGGGGATGAGAGGCTTGGGGTACCAGAGGGGGCTCTGAGCTGGGATTGAGGGGTTTGGAGGGTGGGAGGGGGATCAGGGCTGTGGCAGGGGATTGGGGCACGGGCGGGGGAAGGCTCAGGGGTGCAGGCTCTGGGTGCTTACCGCAAGCAGCTCCTGGAAGCATGTTCCCCCTCCAGCTCCGAGGTGCAGTCAGGTGGCTCTGCACGCTGCCTCGTCCACAGGCATCACCCCTGCAGCTCCCCTCTGGCCACGCCTCCAAGTACTAAGATCCGGAGGCGGGTCATGCCGGTTGCTTCCTGGGAGCTGCACGGAGTGGGGCAAACCCCCGATCCCACTCCCCGAGGGGAGTTGAGGGCCGGATTAAATGGTCTGATGGGCCAGATGTGGCCAGCAGGCCGTAGTTTGCCCACTCCTGGTTTGGATCATCTCCATCTTGTCAGCTAAGTCAGTTTCAACACTGGTCAGTTACTGCCTACCTTCGAGGACAGAAATGCAGCAGGAGACACTTGGTAGAAGGAGCTGTCAACAGTATTGCCAACCCAAAGTGTCCAAAACTCATGAGTAGAACCCTATGTTTTTCATAAATGCAAAATGACACACCATAAAATGAAAAACATCTGTTAAAATGACATAAAATGAAAAACTCACCCAGCAGCAGTGGCTGCGTCCAGCTTCTCGGTCTGGGTGTTGTGACCTGCCACACAGAGACACAGCGCCATTTAGGTTTGGTCCAGCTTCCCCGATGATGGGGGCGGCTAGGCCAAACTTGAGTGAGAGGCACTGTGATCCCATATACCAGATTGCAATGCCTGGAGTGGGGAAATGGGACCAGCCCTGCAGGACAGGAGATACCACTGCAGGTTGAGGTACTCTGCAACCACCTGCCTAGGGCCTACATCACCCACCTTCAATCCTCCCACCCAAAGGACGGAATCTGACCCACCCATTCCCAGGGCCTCCTGACTATCTGGGGACAGAACACCCCACCCCACCCCCCGCAACCCTCCAGGACCTCTCACCCCTCCGGGGGCAGGACCTGATCTCCTCCCAGGACCTCCCATTCCTCCAGATGGAGGACCCAATGCATCCAGGAGGAGAGGGAACAGAACATAAGAATGGCCGTACTGGGTCAGACCAAAGGTCCACCCAGCCCAGTATCCTGTCTACCGACAGTGACCAATGCCAGGTGCCCCAGAGGGAGTGAACCTAACAGGTAATGATCTAGTGATCTCTCTCCTGCCAGCCATTTCCACCCTCTGACAAATAGAGGCTAGGGACACCATTTCTTACCCATCCCGGCTAATAGCCATTAATGGACTTAACCACCATTAAATTATCCAGTTCTCTTTTAAACCGTGTTATAGCCCTAGCCTTCACAACCTCCTCAGGCAAGGAGTTCCACAGGTTGACTGTGCACTGTGTGAAAAAGAACTTCTTTTTATTTGTTTTAAACCTGCTACCCATTACTTTCATTTGGTGGCCCCTAGTTCTTATATAATGGGAACAAGTAAATAATTTTTCCTTATTCACTTTCTCCACATCACTCATGATTTTCTATACCTCCATCATATTCCTGCCTTAGTTTCCTCTTTTCCAAGCTGAAAAGTCCTAGCCTCTTTAATCTCTCCTCATATGGGACCCATTCCAAATCCCGAATAATTTTAGTTGCCCTTTTCTGAACCTTTTCTAATGCCAGTATATCTTTTTTGAGATGAGGGGACCACATCTGTACGCGGTATGGATTTATATAAGGGCAATAAGATATTCTCCATCTTATTCTCTATCCCCTTTTTCATGATTCCTAACATCCTATTTGCTTTTTTGACTGCCTCTTCACACTGTGTGGACGTCTTCAGAGAACTATCCATGATGACTCCAAAAATCATTCTCCTGATTAGTTGTAGCTAAATTAGCTCCCATCATATTGTATGTATAGTTGGGGTTATTTTTTCCAATGTGCATTACTTTACATTTATCCACATTAAATTTCATTTGCCATTTTGTTGCCCAATCACTTAGTTTTGTGGCATCTTTTTGAAGTTCTTCACAGTCTGCTTTGGTCTTAACTATTTTGAGCAGTTTAGTATCATCTGCAAACTTTGCCACCTCACTGTTTACCCCTTTCTCTGGATAATTTATGAATAAATTGTATAGGATTGGTCCTAGGACTGACCCTTGGGGAACACCACTAGTTACCTCTCTCCATTCTGAAAATTTATCAGAATAGAGAAATTTCCCAAAATATGTTTTTTTAAAATAATTTAAGAATGTCACAGAGCTCTCTGCTCATGAGACCCTAAAAGTCCAGAAAACTAGTATAAAAATCATGAGATTTTGAGGTCTTTACATTTGCCTATTGCATTAAGGCAGGGGTGGACAAACTATGGCCCATGGGCCACATCCGGCCTGCGGGAACATCCTGCCCAGCCTCTGAGTTCCTGGCCGGGGAAGCTAGCCCCCGGCCCGTCCCCCACCCAGTATCCCCCCTCCCTCGCAGCTACACTGCAGCGCAGACAGCACTCTGGCCTGCTGCGCCTCTCGGGCAGCGCGGCAGCATGGCTGGCTCCAGCCTGGTAAGGGGGCAGGGAGCGGGGGTGAATAAGGGGCAGGGGGTCCCTGGGGCAGTCAGGGGACAGGGAGCGGTTGGATGGGGTGGAGTTCTGGTGGGGTGGTTGGGGCGGAGGTATGGGTGGTGGTGGTCAGGGGATGGGGAAAAGGGGGGCAGTTAGGAGCAGGGATCCTGAGGGGGCGTGGGAGTCCTGGATGGGCGTGGGAGTCCCAGGGGAGCCTGTCAGGGGTGGGGGTGTGGATAGGGGTCATGGCAGTCAGGGGACAGGGAGCGGGGGGGGGGGGTTGGATAGGAGGTGGAGTTCCAGGGGGCGGTTGGGGCAGGGGTCCTTGGAGGGGGCAGTCAGGGATCAAGGTGGTGGGGGCTGGATGGGTCAGAGTTCTGAGGGGGGCGGGAAGTGGGAGGGGGAGTATAGGAGGCAGGGGCCAGACTGTTCGGGGAGCCACAACCTTCCCTACCCGGCCCTCCATACAGTTGCGCAACCCCAATGTGGCCCTCGGGCCAAAAAGTTTGCCCACCCTAAGGCTTTCTTCACAGGGTCACGTTTTCTACATTTTACCCAAAACCAGGCGGAGCAGAAAGTTTATTTTTCTTTGAAAAAAACTGAAGTCAAAATTCTCCCCCACCCCCTGACTCCAGGAGCTGGAGCTTTCAGAAAAACGCCAAACGTTGCAAGGTTCACAACAAAATGGGCGAACTGGCCACTCTGCCCAAGACCTCAGCCCCAAGCCGTGCTCCAGCCCAGCCCGCTGCCCTCCTCCAGAGAGCAAGGCCACCCACCGCCCGCTTCCGCCTGGGACTCGCCCGCCCATCACCGGGCCCCAACTACCATTAGGTGCCGCCACACCCCGCCCTTGGCGGGGCCAGGGCGCCGTCCCACGGCCCCGCCCCCTCGACACCAGCACCATCCCGCTTAGCCCCGCCCCATCCCGGCTGACCTGCGGGCGGAGCTCCGCCCCCCGCGACGAGAGAAGGTCCCCAGGCGGGGCTATCCCGCTCAGGGGCCGGCAGGCTGCCGCGCTCTGATTGGCTACGCGCGGCGTCCGGGGGGTGTGGCTGCGCAGGAATCCGGAAAGGGGCGCGTTGCGCCGCCCGGCCGCCGAAAGCCACGTCGGCGGCTGCTGGGGGGGAGGGGCCCAGGTAGGCGGGTCCGTGCTGCGGCGGCGGCCGGCGCTCGCGCCGCGGTCTAGGGACGCGGTTCGCTGGGCTGGGCGGCGGAGTCTGCGTCCGCGGCGAGGCTCGGTGAGGGCGGAGGGGGCTGGGCAGGATCGCGTGGCAGCGATGGGCCCCTCGCCCTGTGAGCGGGGCTGGGCGTGCGTCCCGGCGGGGGGGGGGGCGGCTCGCTGCTGCTGCCGCCGCCGCTGCCGCCGGTTCTGGGGAGCGTCACGCCGGCCTCTCTGCGCTCCCCTCGCTCACTGGCAACTGTCCTCTCCCGCTTGGTGTCAGCCCCCAGGGGCGAGTAGGGGGGAGCAAGGTCTCTCTGTGTAAAGGCCCCGAACACAGGACGGGGCCAGGCACCCTGGGGCTGACTTTCTTCTCTCCAGGGAGTGCTCCGCCCCCCCCCGTCCCTCCCCCCTTCTGCCCCTTTTCCCCAAGGATCCCGCCCCGCCCCCCCTCTGTCTCTGCCCGCCCCCAGCACCTCCCCGCCTGCTGCGGGACCGGCTGAGCGCCCATGGAGTCGGTGCCTGGGGGAGGGGAGGAAGGAGGTACCGTTTCTATGGCAATACCAAAAAGAAAAGGAGTATCCGTGGCACCTTAGAGACTAACAAATTTATTAGAGCATAAGCTTTCGTGAGCTACAGCTCACTTCATCGGATGCATTTGGTGGAAAAAGCAGAGGAGAGATTTATATACACACACACAGAGAACATGAAACAATGGGTTTATCATACACACTGTAAGGAGATTTCAGAGTAGGAGCCCTGTTAGTCTGTATTCGCAAAAAGAAAAGGAGTACTTGTGGCACCTTAGAGACTAACAAATTTATTTGAACATAAGCTTTCATGAGCTACAGCTCACATGCATCCGATGAAGTGAGCTGTAGCTCACGAAAGCTTATGCTCTAATAAATTTGTTAGTCTCTAAGGTGCCACAAGTACTCCTTTTCTTTTTACTGTAAGGAGAGTGATCACTTAAGATAAGCCATCACCAACAGCAGGGGGGGGGAAAGGAGGAAAACCTTTCATGGTGACAAGCAAGGTCGGCTAATTCCAGCAGTTAACAAGAATATCAGAGGAACAGTGAGGGGTGGGGTGGGAGGGAGAAATACCATGGGGAAATAGTTTTACTTTGTGTAATGACTCATCCATTCCCAGTCTCTATTCAAGCCTAAGTTAATTGTATCCAGTTTGCAAATTACTTCCAATTCAGCAGTCTCTCGTTGGAGTCTGTTTTTGAAGCTTTTTTGTTGAAGGATAGCCACTCTTAGGTCTGTGATCGAGTGACCAGAGAGATTGAAGTGTTCTCCAACTGGTTTTTGAATGTTATAATTCTTGACGTCTGATTTGTGTCCATTCATTCTTTTACGTAGAGACTGTCCAGTTTGGCCAATGTACATGGCAGAGGGGCATTGCTGGCACATGATGGCATATATCACATTGGTAGATGCGCAGGTGAACGAGCCTCTGATAGTGTGGCTGATGTGATTAGGCCCTATGATGGTGTCCCCTGAATAGATATGTGGACAGAGTTGGCAACGGGCTTTGTTGCAAGGATAGGTTCCTGGGTTAGTGGTTCTGTTGTGTGGTGTGTGGTTGCTGGTGAGTATTTGCTTCAGATTGGGGGGCTGTCTGTAAGCAAGGACTGGCCTGTCTCCCAAGATCTGTGAGAGTGATGGGTCGTCCTTGAGGATAGGTTGTAGATCCTTGATGATGCGTTGGAGAGGTTTTAGTTGGGGGCTGCAGGTGATGGCTAGTGGCGTTCTGTTGTTTTCTTTGTTGGGCCTGTCCTGTAGTAGGTGACTTCTGGGTACTCTTCTGGCTCTGTCAATCTGTTTCTTCACTTCAGCAGGTGGGTATTGTAGTTGTAGGAATGCATGATAGAGATCTTGTAGGTGTTTGTCTCTGTCTGAGGGGTTGGAGCAAATGCGGTTATATCGTAGCGCTTGGCTGTAGACAATGGATCGAGTGGTATGATCTGGATGAAAGCTAGAGGCATGTAGGTAGGAATAGCGGTCATTAGGTTTCCGATATAGGGTGGTGTTTATGTGACCATCGCTTATTAGCACCATAGTGTACCGCGTCGTGCCACCTTTACCTCTGTGCTGCTGCTGGCTGCAGTGCTGCCTTCAGAGCTGAGCACCCGGACAGCAGCCGCCGCCGGTCTCTGGCCGGCCCACTCCGAAGGCAAGGAAAAAGGACGAGCAAGGAAAAACGAAGGATATTTGTTCCTATTTCAAAAATGTGCTTGAATGGAGAACCAAAAAAGAAGCCCTATCCAGGAAAACCTGGTAATCCTGTATTGAGCAGTGGTCTCCTGTCTCCCGTGTGCTAGCTGTGGTAGCGTGCGTCACCCAGTAGTTATGTTTTTCCAATGAACGCCTTCTTGCTGTCTCCCATAAAGGCGTGCAAGGCCACCTCCCTGATTTCCAATCCCTTCTTAACGTTCTCATCTGATGAAAAGTCAACAATGGAGGCAACTTCTGTGCTGTTATTCCTATCGCGCTTACCAGTACTGTTCCATTGTTACTTCGTATTCTGCTTGTCTGTTAGTTGAACCCACACGTTTCTTGCGTTATTCTCAGGCCATGTCTACACTATGCTTTCGTCTTTAAAACTTTTGTCACTCGGGTGTGAAAAAAACACACCTCTGAATGACAAAAGTTTTAATGATGAAAAGCGCCGGTGAGGACAGCATTTAAGTTGCCAGGAAATGCTTTTCTGGCAACGAATCTGCTGCCTCTTTTGGGGGTGGTTTTATTTTATCACCGGGAGTACACTGCGCACCTTACAACGGCGCGGCTGCAGTGGCATATCCGTGCTGTTGTACGGTGTGCAGTGTAGACATAATCTTAGTTGGTAAGGTCTTTGGAGCAGGGATGCTTTTGGTTTTGTCTTTGTACAACACCTAATGCAGTGGAGCCCTGATCTCTGGTTGGAGCCCCTAAGAGTTGCCACAATACAAATAATAATTTTGCTTGGATATTAGAAGAAGAAGAAAAAGAAGTAATAGACTTCACATGATTGGAGTATGTTGCGGAAGGAAATCTGGCTCACTACTGAACTGAGAGTTTGGCCTGGTGTTGCAGCCAAAATACCCTCTGCCTGCTGTTGTCTGGAATAGGAAATGCTGTCTCTGTCTGCCACTTGCACTAGGGCCACTGGACCAGCGTAACTGAGAATCCCCCCCTTGGTCCAGTCTCTTTCTCTCCCTCTCTCTCTACTGGCTTGTGGGGCTGACAGAGACTCCATTTAAAGTAGGTAATGTAGGTGGAGGCTCCTTCCCGGGCTATAATGCTGGTGTTTCCTCTGCAAACCCATCATTAGCTTTGGGGTGTGAATGTCTTTGTGTGGACCCTCTACATGGGGTTATATTAAATTCAAATATCTAATAACCCTGACTCTAACAATAATTAAACATAAAAAATCCCTATCTTGCATGAATATATGTAGACTTAATTTAAACCCTCAAGTGATTTTCTCCAAGATTAAGTTGCTGTTTAAAATATGTTATTACTACACAAATAAACATCCTTAAAAAGTAAAAGCTTTTTTCATGTAAATGCTACTTGTTTCTATCTGTCTTTTGAGACTTGTATTGAATTAAACAGATAAGAATATCCTACTGAGAGTTACCAAAAGAAACTATACCATTTGCTCAAGAAACTCCCTGAAAAAGCACAAGAACAAATCCGCACAGACACACCCCTAGAACCCCGACCTGGGGTATTCTATCTGCTACCCAAGATCCATAAACCTGGAAATCCTGGACGCCCCATCATCTCAGGCATTGGCACCCTGACAGCAGGATTGTCTGGCTATGTAGACTCCCTCCTCAGGCCCTACGTTACCAGCAGTCCCAGCTATCTTCGAGACACCACTGACTTCCTGAGGAAACTACAGTCCATTGGTGATCTTCCTAAAAACACCATCCTAACCACTATGGATGTAGAAGCCCTCTACACCAACATTCCACACAAAGATGGACTACAAGCCGTCAGGAACAGTATCCCCGATGATATCACGGCTAACCTGGTGGCTGAACTTTGTGACTTTGTCCTCACCCATAACTATTTCACATTTGGGGACAATGTATACCTTCAAATCAGTGGCACTGCAATGGGTACCCGCATGGCCCCACAGTATGCCAACATTTTTATGGCTGACTTAGAACAACGCTTCCTCGGCTCTCGTCCCCTAATGCTCCTACTCTACTTGCGCTACATGGATGACATCTTCATCATCTGGACCCATGGAAAAGAAGCCCTTGAGGAATTCCACCATGATTTCAACAATTTCCATCCCACCATCAACCTCAGCCTGGACCAGTCCATGCAAGAGATCCACTTCCTGGACACTACGGTGCTAATACGCAATGGTCACATAAACACCACCCTATATCGGAAACCTACTGACCGCTATTCCTACCTACAAGCCTCTAGCTTTCATTCAGATCATACCACACGATCCATTGTCTACAGCCAAGCTCTACGATATAACCGCATTTGCTCCAACTTCTCAGACAGAGACAAACACCTACAAGATCTCTATTATGCATTCCTACAACTACAATACCCCCCTGCTGAAGTGAAGAAACAGATTGACAGAGCCAGAAGAGTACCCAGAAGTCACCTACTACAGGACAGACCCAACAAAGAAAAGAACAGAACGCCACTCGCCATCACCTTCAGCCCCCAACTAAAACCTCTCCAACACATCATCAAGGATCTACAACCTATCCTGAAGGACAACCCATCACTCTCACAGATCTTGGGAGACAGGCCAGTCCTTGCTTACAGACAGCCCCCCCAATCTGAAGCAAATACTCACCAGCAACCACACAACAGAACCACTAACCCAGGAACCTATCCTTGCAACAAAGCCCGTTGCCAACTGTGTCCACATATCTATTCAGGAGGACACCATCATAGGGCCTAATCACATCGCCACACTATCAGAGGCTCTTTCACCTGTGCATCTACCAATGTGATATATGCCCTCATGTGCCAGTAATGCCCCTCTGCCATGTACATTGGTCAAACTGGACAGTCTCTACGTAAAAGAATAAATGGACACAAATCAGACGTCAAGAATTATAACATTCAAAAACCAGTCGGAGAACACTTCAGTCTCTCCGGTCACTCGATTACAGACCTGAGGGTGGCTATCCTTCAACAAAAAAAACTTCAAAAACAGATTCCAATGAGAGACTGCTGAATTGGAATTAATTTGCAAACTGGATACAATTAACTTAGGCTTGAATAGAGACTGCGAATGAATGAGTCATTACACAAAGTAAAACTATTTCCCCATGTTATTTCTCCCCCTCCACCCCACCCCTCACTGTTCCTCAGATGTTCTTGTTAACTGCGGGAAATAGCCTACCTTGCTTGTCACCATGAAAGGTTTTCTTCCTCCCTCACCCCCGCTGCTGGTGATGGCTCATCTTAAGTGATCACTCCTTACAGTGTGTATGATAAACCCATTGTTTCATGTTCTCTGTGTGTGTATATAAATCTCCCCACTGTATTTTCCACCAAATGCATCCGATGAAGTGAGTTATAGCTCACGAAAGCTTATGCTCAAATAAATGTGTTAGTCTCTAAGGTGCCACAAGGACTCCTTTTCTTTTTTTTCAGAGTGGTAACTGTGTTAGTCTGTATCAGCAAAAACAACAAGGAGTCCTTGTGGCACTTTAGAGACTAACAAATTTATTTGGGCATAAGCTTTTGTGGGCCCATGGAAGCTTATGTCCAAATAAATCTGTTAGTCCGTAAAGTGCCACAAGGACTCCTTGTTGTTTTTTCAATATATCTGTGGATTTACAAGGTATGTGTAATATGAGAAGTTTATTATGGTGATTTTAGCCGTTACTAACAACATCTGTACAGTTTCCTTTTATAGAAATGGATTTTGAGGCAGTTGCAAAGTACTCGGCATTACACCTGAAACCACCTGGACTTAGCCTTCAGTATGGAACTGCTGGATTTCGTACCAAGGCAGGACATCTTGATCATGTCATGTATCGCATGGGTTTGCTGGCAGTACTAAGGTCCAGGCATACCAAATCTACTATTGGAGTCATGGTTACAGCATCTCACAATCCTGAAGTAAGAATATTTCTGATTGTATCCTTTGTTAAAAGAAAATAGATGATATCAGCCAAAGGAGAGTCAAAATTTCTGAGCTGGCAGAGACTGAAAGCATTTACAGGCCAGATCGTGTGAACACTTGTGCTTAATTTAACCATGTGAATAGTCCCATTGACCACAAATAAGACTAATTGCATGCTGGAAGCTATTTTGCCACACAAACTCGTACCCCCACTCTTGCTTGTAGTTTTTCCTTCCCTTCACTCTGGAAGGAAAACCGTTAGAATATGGGACCTTATGAGCATGAGAAGCTGGCAGTACATCTGAGGGATATCAAACCCTTTCAGCAAACTCTGAATCTCTTTTTCTTAAGTTGACGTTTTCTTTCACGAAGCAACAGTTACAAGTGAAGTTTTTGCTTTACTTATCTGCTGCTCTTAGGATATGTGAGGCTATGGAACGCGAAGCCTGTCACTTTGATATCAACTAATCCTTTTTTACAGAACTGCCAGAAAAAATAGTAACTTAATATTGTGATTATATTACTGATTTCGGCTGGGTATGGATTTGTTTGGTAGCTTTTATTAGGAACACTTCAGGCCTAAATATAGATACATCACTATGGCTTCATTTATCTTCTGTCTTTAAAGAGACTACTGGGTTTCTCACTTTTAGACTTAGTACATTTATTTTCTTCTAAGGAAGACAATGGTGTAAAATTGGTCGATCCTCTGGGTGAAATGTTGACCTCTGCCTGGGAAGAATATGCTACCTACCTAGCTAATGCAGAAGAGCAAGAAATACAGAGCATACTGACTGAGATCTGCCAGAAAGAAGCAGTGAAACTGCACGAACATGCCTCAGTTTTTATTGGTAGAGACACCAGGTAATTGTAAAATGATGTAGATGTATTTATATATTGACTGTATTGAACTACCCAGGTTGCATTCACAGGCAGGTATATCTGCTGGAATTTCTATGCATAGAATGGAAGACTCTACATAAGGGCAGCACAGCACACATCACATGTTTCATTTTAAATCTACCTATTACAGTACCATGTTTAACTCTCCACACACAATATGCTTCTTGGGCCTAATCCAGTGCCCACTGAAGAGGACAAAAGGGCCTCCCTTGATTTCAGAGGGCATTAGATTGGGTCTTTTAGTGTTAGTGATACCATTACTACATCAGCTGCCTAATCTTTATGTAATTCTCTTAATGTCACATGGGACTCTGATTCTGCATTGAGATCCATGTTGGCAGACTTCCTCACCTGTGCAGATCTCGCCAAAGAAGTGAGGCCTAGGTTCGTATTTCTGCATTGTGTTTGTTTAAAAAGTGACTGACCGGTTTCAGAGTAGCAGCCATGTTAGTCTGTATTCACAAAAAGAAAAGGAGGACTTTTGGCACCTTAGAGACTAACACATTAATTTGAGCATAAGCTTTCATGAGCTACCCCTAACTTCATCGGATGCATTTAATGGTGATTGTATTTATTCTTTTTCAGACCTAGCAGTGAGAAACTTTCACAATCAGTAATAGATGGTGTGTCTGCTCTAGGTGGTCAATATCATGGTATGTTGACATTTAATCTTATGCTTTATATTGAAGTTTTTATGTAAGTGTGAAATATAACATAGACCCAAAGTTGTAGCTCAGATGCCATTTCCATTGCTGCTTATAGTGAATTTGTGTGTGTTGGGATGATTTTAATGTAAGAGGCTACTTCTCTATATAATTTTACTAGAACTTTTTTTCAGATGAGTTTCTTACCATATATTCTAGGAAATATTTTGCATGTCTCTAAATAGGAGTCAAGGTGGGTGAGGTAATACATTTTATTGAGCCAGCTTCTTATGGTGAAAGATAAGCTTTTGAGCTACACAGAGCTCATCTTTTGAATGTATTGTGACACCTTGAAAAGACAAACCTGGGAATTCCTAATTTTTCTAGATACTAAAAATCATGGTCTTTAATAAAGACACTATAATTATGGTTGTATCACAACAATCTGTAACCCACTAACAGGTGCCCCCTCTCACCCCCTCCCATGCATGCACGTGTGCGCACACACACACTTCTTTTGTCCCATGACTGCAGGGATGCTAACAGTCCACTTGACCTTGTATGGTCTCTTAGAATATTTAACTACTTATACTAATCTGTTCCACCTTGTATTTAGCTGTGACAATCTGAGGGCTTGTCTACACTTAAAACACTACAGCAGAAGTCCTGTAGCTGTGTTGCTGTAGCAATTCAGTGTGGACATTACCTAGGTCAAGGGGAAAGATTCGCCATCTAGCACTGTTTACACGGGGACTTAGGTCCACTTAACTGTGCTGCTCAGGAATGTGGATTTTTCACACCTTTGACGAATGTAGTTAAACTGACCTCATTTTTTTGATGTAGACCGGGCCTGAATACCTTTCCCAGACTTAAAGAAGAGTTCAAAAGTTTGTCTCTTTCATCAACAGAAGTTAGTCCAAAAAAAGATATTACCTCATCCACCTTGTCTCTTTAACATTGTGAACAACAATCTAAACAGGAATGACTCTTCTATTCTTTTTAATATTGTGACTTGTTTTATATCAGATTATGGTCTGGTGACAACACCACAACTGCATTACATGGTCTGCTGTCAAAATACTCAAGAACACTATGGGAAGGCAACAGTGGAAGGTTACTACCAGAAACTATCCAAAGCTTTTGGGGAGCTGACAAAACAAGTAAGGGCTGTTACATTCACTCTAAATAATTCATTGCTTATATTCATGTAAATGTGCAAACTGGATATTTTCTGTGTACAAGTTTAAAAAATGTCTCAAACACTTCAGACCTGCTTGTCTCCTGGTGTGGGGAGTTGAGAGAGCTATTGATTTTTATCCAGATTATAGTTCACTTTAACACCTCTCCTTCCCCTTTCCTGTGTGAAGGCTTCCAGCTCTGGATATGACCAGATGTGTCTGAAGATAGATTGTGCAAATGGTATAGGAGCCCTGAAACTAAAGGAAATGGAACGTTACCTTACAAAGAAACTGCTAATTCACCTATATAATGATGGAACCAAAGAGAAACTCAATCATTTATGCGGTGCAGACTTTGTGAAAGTTCATCAGAAACCTCCTCTGGGTATGTAATCAGCAATCTACATTTCTAACCCTTTTAGAGTACAAATTGTGTTAAGCAGCCTACTCAGTAATAGCTTTCAAAGCACAGGACTTTGCACAGAAACATAGTAATGCATGCAGTCACCCAGAAGGAGGTGACTGATTTTTGTGGAACTCCTTAATGCTGTAAATCATCAAAGTAATAAGAGATTACTCTAAGCTTAAGGACCAGAGTGAACTTGTGCATGTCCTGACAAACGAAAGTGAATGAACGTAACTGAGAGCACCAGAACCGTGGCAGAGAATTTCTGAAGGATTTTAAGAAACAGTTAGGATAAAGGATATCCTGTCACTATCTGACTCGGATAGGTTTGTAAAGAGATGACTTAGCTCAAATCATGCAAGGTGCATAAAATAAAACCATGGGTTACAACTTCTAAAAATGGAGAGATTAACCAGACTTGAGGATTGGGTTCCTAAGGATATACTGTTTTCTGCTGTAGAACCATCCTCCTTCACTGGAGTTGCTAGCTCATGGTGAACTCCAGGCTGCTGCTTCAGTTTTCTTGTAAAATTGGTCTTGCTCAGTTTCGGTTTGTGTTTGGGTTTTTTTTTAACTGTCAACTGGGGAAACTGCAGGAGGCCACCTCTGAGGTCTGACTTCATGGGCTGTGGGTATAATGGACCGGGGGGGCTCTGTCTCCCCTCGTGCTGCCGCTGCCACCAGACACCTAGTTGCAGGGTTTGTTTTTTTTATTGGGGGGGGGGGGATTTGTTTTATTATGCCCCATGCAGGTTCTGGGGCGGCTGAGGAGGCAGTAGGTGCTATTCGCCTTCCTGAGTTCATCAGTAATCTTCCCTGGACTCCAGAGAGATGACTGATGACCCGAGGAAGCTGAGTAGTACATACTGCGTCCTCAGCCGCCCCGGAACCTGCATGGGGCATATCAAAAGCGTCTTCGGTCGAGAGTGAAAGGCTTTTCCCTGCAGCAGCTTGGGGTCTGCAGAAGCGCGGCTGAGGCTGGTTTGGGGCTCTTTCAGGAGGCTTGGGGCTTCAACCAGCCTAGGGCCCCGATTGGGAGGCACTCGGGCCTCTGGCCAAGGGGGGAGAGGCAGGGGTCTCAGGGCTCAGGCTGTGGGGGGGAGGAGGAGGAGGCATGGGCAAAACGGGTGAAGCCCGGGAACTAGCCTCCCCTAAAGGGGGCTCCACCCGTTGCCTATGTATGACTTTTATATTAGCCACTGCTGGGATCGCCATAGCCACTCACTCCCTGACACAGTAGCTGCTATTTTAGATTCAGACTTTAGCACAGGGTTGGGCAAACATTTTTGGCCTGAGGGCCACATCAGGGTTCGAAACTGTACGGAGGGCCAGGTGAGGAAGGCTGTGCCTCCCCAAACAGCTTGGCCCCCACCCCCCTCCTTGACTTCATCTCCTGAGAACCCTTGACCCATCAAACTCCTACTCCTTGTCCTCTGACCGTCTCCCCCCGCCCTGCGACCTCACGCCCTATCCAACCCTTCCTGTCCCGACTTCCCTGACCCTTATCCACAGCCCCACCCCTTGAGAGGCCGCCCAGGACTCTCCGCCTATCCAACGCCTCCCGAGATCCCCCTGCCCCTTAGCCAACTGCCCTGCTCCCCGCCCCCTTACCATGCCACTCGGAGCAGCAGGACTGGCAGCTGCGCCACCCGGCTGGAGCCAGCCACACTGCCGCACTGCCCAGCAGACAGCAGGGAAGGGGCCATGGGCTAGCCTCCCCAGCCGGGAGCTCAAGGGCAGGACAGGCCCGCGGGCCATAGTTTTGCCCACCTCTGCTCTAGCACAAACTGGGGAGAGAAGGCTATTGCCCCTTCATAGGGTAAGGTGCCTCTTCATCCATAGACTGAAATTAAGGCCATGGTTTTCAAACCCGAGTGTCTTAAGTTAGGAGAGTAAATCCAGAATTAGGTACCTGATTTCACTGAAGTGCTGAGTGTTTACAGCTCCCCACTGAAATCTTTAGGAACACAGGAGGCCTGAAACTCGGCCACTTTTGTTTAGGTGGCTAACTGGGTGTGCGTTTATGTCTTTAGTTGTTCACATTCAAACTTTGGTCTAAGGTTTTTCCATGCCCCTTGGACATGCTAATTTATCTGCCAGCTGCAGTTGCACTGCCTCACTCAGGTGTCGACTTACTTGAGAGAAGGGATGGCAAAGGGAGGAGGAGTTGGATGGAATGTCTCAGTAACTGAGAGGATAAAAGCTGAGTATTGCTCTTCTCTCACGCAGGAACCAGATTGTTCCTGCAAGAGATTCTGGCATTGGGTGAGGAGGCTTGGCGCTCCCATCCTCCCTCTTTAGAAGCTCTGCTCTTGACATCGCTAAAATCAAGCAATAGGATATCAAGAAACCTTGTTCTTTAGCATGAAAGTCCCCAGAGAATCCTTCTCTTACTTCCTACTTCCCTCTTAGCTCTCCTAACTCCTCTTAATGACCTAACAAGGGAAGGATCATAAAGTCCGGGAGAAAAATAACTAGTTTCCCTTGTAAATCTTTGTTTGAGCACTATATTGCTAGGCAGTAGCTGTTGGCTGTCTGTCACATGGCTATTTCTTTTAGTGAGTATTAAACAGTTTTGGCCCTGGAAAATAAAGAGCAAAACAAACTCTCTGAGCCAATGTATTGTATGACCAGCAGATCCACTTATCTCAAAGTGGTGCAAAACATTAATATATAATCTTAATAATGGATGCTATAGAAGCCCGTAGTATCCAAGAGTCTTCCACCAAAAAACATTGCCATATAACACCAGTTTGGTAGATTAAATGGTCAAAAGGTTTCATCGAAGTGTGGGCTCACTTGATACGCTTTGAACTCCCTCTCATTAATACTAGCATTAACAAGGGGACACACGAGGGAAGAAATGAGAACATACCTAAAGCAGGTGATGAAAAATGTCTTGAAGAAAAGAACCTTTGATGCAGAAGGGTTAATGTCCATTCACCCTATAGACAGTGAGATATAAAGAGGAAAAACCACGGCAAGAGGCCAAGAAAGCGTAGTGGATTCACCATGTATAATCGCTTTGTGGAAATGCTGATGAATAGTACTCTACTCAAGTAGAAGAGGATTGAATTTGAAGCAAGACGCATGGAGGTTTATGGATTTAGACCAACTAGATGCCATGTCTTCATTCCAGTCAGTCTGTAAAGGAGGTCTTATGAGGGAAGGGTTGGTTATGGTGCAGCATGCACCAAGCTGACATCATCTAGCTGCTTCCCAATTTTTCTACTTCCACCCTGTAGTGAAGTCTCTCTGTCTCATTTTGCAGGCTTTGGCTCACATCTGTGGATTACGAAGGGAGTACTAGATGTTTCTGGTTTCTGACTTGGATGACTTGATGATGCAGCTCCTTGTATACTCTGTGGTGGCTAGGCATGTGTTTGAGGGATGTGGACATTTGGGAGGGCTGGATTCTATTTTTGGTGCCATAATTGCTGTTTGTTACTTATTTAACAGAATATACTAGGAGTGGCTCTGAGACCATATTTCATATAGACTTTGTAACCTGACCTTTTTAAGGTGGTATAACAATAAATAGCTATAGAGACTGAATTTTCAGTTTTTCATTTCAAACTGAAGATGCACTTTTTCCTTGCAACTTCTATTCTGTGCCGCTTCCCTGATTAGAAGAGTTCAAGGTAGGATTTACTTAATAAAATCAACTTCTTGCTCTCAACTACTAAAAGTTTTTGCACATTTAGAGTGTGCAGTGTATAGTGTATAACTATACACTAATTGTATAACTAATTAGCGTATAACTAATCTCTTTCTTGAGACTTCACATATATATGTTTAGACTAACTAAAGCTGTGCTTCCCAGTCCATATCTAATTGTTTTTACTTCCATGTGTATAGGACTAGAAATCAAACCTAATGAAAGATACTGCTCATTTGATGGAGATGCAGACAGAATTGTTTATTACTATAATGATACTGCTGGCCATTTTCATCTTGTGGATGGAGATAAAATAGCAACTTTAATTAGCACTTTCATTAAAGAACTTCTTATCAAGGTAACTTCACTTATACAGTAAAGGGTTTTGCTTTGCCCAAAACTGTAAAACATACATCTCACCCAATGAAGGTGGGGGTTGCCTTGGGCATATGTACGCAGACAGGTGCTCTTTCTAAAGCCGTATACCGATGCAAAATTACATTTAAAAAAAAAAAAACCTCTTAACTATGATGCCTTGACTAGAAAAAAGTTACCCTACTTTTAAATTTCACTTTACTGCTGAGAAGCTGAGGTGTCTTCTTACCTCTTCTCTTCTTCACCCTTTTAACTCCATGTTGACCTGAGGTAAGGCAATCCTACCCTCCCCTTCCTTTTGGAAAATTCCTGAGAACCCAGTTTGCATTTGATTTACCTTGGAATGCATTTATGAAGCGTTCTCGTGTTCTTACTGATTGTGAAAGGTGCTGCATAGACAGACCTGGAGCATACAATTCCACTGGGAGTAAAAAGAGCAGTTCCAGTCTCCATATCTACTTGGTCCTTGGTGCCTCTGAGACTACCCTGCCAAGGCACATTCCTGTTAGTGTCGGTTTCTCTGATGGACATAAACTCATTTCTCCTGGGGCTACAGACACAATATCTGGGATAACCACTTTTGACTGGAACTGGCCTTTGCCAGGTTCACAGTAGTGATTTAATGTCAGAAAGTTCTGTGTCCTATGAACCGAGCCACTACCTCCTTCAGGTTCCCAAATGTGTCAAAGTTCTGGAAGTCTGGCAGGAGAACAGATACTGTGTGTTGAAAGTCTTTCACCTCATTAAATATTCTATTCTCATCTTGAACTAAAATCCTGGTTTAGCTTTTCCTTTATACTGTGCCTTTCTGAAGATTTGTGTGTGCCATTAAGCCTTTTACTTTTCCATCTGCTCAGGTAGGACAAACTGTAAAGATGGCAGTGGTACAAACAGCATATGCTAATGGAAGCTCTACATGTTATCTTGAGGAAACCATGAAGGTATCAAGTAATCTTTTTCTCTCCATCTCCTTCACAATTGCTTCCTACCTTTAAAAAAAAGCATCAGTAAAGTACTACAGTGATGGACACTAGGCAGACCTAAGATGGAATAAACCTATTTTGCTTTAAACTTCATTAACTATTTAAGTTCTTGGTGATAAATGAGACTTTAAAGGAAGAAGGAGGAACTTCAGTACCAGTTCTAGCCAACTTTAAAAGTTGGGTTGAAAATGCTAAACAAAATCATCTAAGTTTCCTGACCCTTAGAGTGCTTCAGAGCCTGTTGTACACTGAGACAGCTGAGGAAAATGGATTAGGCCTGATCGCCTTAAAACATTATTTATGGTCCTGATATTAGAGCAGCATCATCTTAGTGAGGCTTTCTAGGAAGCTGCCTTTCAGTTGCCTTCCTAGATAGTGTCTTCCCACTTCCCCCCTGAAAAGGCCTGGGTTTTGGCCGCGTGAGCATGGACTACCGAAGTAGCTGATGTGGCTTAGGCAGCGAACTCCAGGACAGGGCTCATGGTAGAGAATTCCGAGTGGGTTGAGGCACTTGAACACCATCTCTCTGATCTTCAGTTCAATCCTGTCTTGCACAGGCAGCTCCCTAACTTCTGAGGAGCCCTTCCTCAGGCTAACAACTCTCCCCATGCATAGTGTGTGGAGCTTTGGGCACCTGAGAATTCCACTAGGTGGCGGGGGTTCAGCAGTGCAAGGCCATGTATCTTTGGGTAACTACCCTTAATCTTATTTATCCATCAGTAATGAGAAGATAAAAGAGGAAGCTACTTACCCAACAGGTCTGCAGTGAGAATTGGATCACTTCAGTTAATCACTTTGACTACAAAAAGTAGTATATGTACTAAATGCTCATCATCCATCAAGGCTTGTAGCTAGTTTCCTGATGCTTAATCTTGCAGATAAGTGGAAACAGTTTAATCCTGTGTTCCTACCATTTACTCAGGATGTTGACTTCATGCCACTTTGTCTATGCTTTTATTGCATCTCTGGGTTGTAGGTGCCTGTTCATTGTACCAAAACAGGAGTAAAGCATTTGCATCACAAGGCCCAGGAATTTGACATTGGAGTTTACTTTGAGGCAAATGGGCATGGCACAGTAAGTACTTTCATATGGGGCATTATAGGGTTAGTTGAGTTTTAAAGCCAGTATGTATAAAACTTAGCAACCAAGTTAACTTGAAAATAAGTAGCATTTTTCCAAATCCAAATAGAACTTCTTTCGCTTACCCCTATCTGCTAATCACCTCTCCTTCTCTCTTGTCTTCCCCCGCAACTAACTGTTCAGTATTCTAAACATGGGAGTTCATGGAAGTGAAAACCAGAGACAACTAATTGGGTTTAGTTGGCATAACAGATCAAATTTATTGTATGTACTGTTTAGAGATGTCTGTTGATGGTATACATCCTATTATGTCATCTTTTTTTCTAGGTATTATTTAGTAAAGCTGCTGAAGAGAAAATAAGACGCATGGCAAAAGAAGAAAAGGAGACTCAAAAAAGAGAAGCTGCGAAGATGCTTGAAAATACCATTGACCTGATTAATCAAGTAAGAGCTGAAATGTAAAAATCGGGTGCTTTGTTTCTGAGGCAGGGGGCTAACACTGTTGGGGTGTTGAGTGACAGGATGGGAGGAGTGTGTAGAAAATCATGTGGAGGAAGGCAGCATACCATGACAAATTAGGCAAATGGAAGGAGATGACCTAATTTAACATCCTACCAGGCTAAACAGACAGCTATGGGAACCCACTATTCTCTTTTTAAAAACCCCCATCGCCACACTTGCACTACTAAAGGAAGATCTATTTGAATAGTAACCGTTTCACTTTGAAAGATGTCAAGATTGCCACATATACAAAGGCAGAAACTTCCATCTAGTCTGCGCTTGTAGCTAGAGAAGAGGAAGGGGATTGGATGGTTTGGGAGACTGGAGAATGACACCTCAGACCCACATCTCATTACTAGTTTGTTACCTTTCTGGTGTGATTCAACCAAAAGTAACTTTCATCTGAAGTGAGATGATGGCATGCATAGGCCCTTGTATCCATGTGGACGCTGATATTTTTTTGGTTGTCTTATCCTGGAGGCTAAGGAGTGAATAGGCATATGGTGAGAGCATCCCGCTTTATTGAGGTGGTTCCTTTAAGGCACAAGTTCAAATTATCCTTTGCAGGTCACCTTTAAGTGGAGTTCTGATGCCAGAGCAAGTGTTGGGAGGGAACAAGTCACCTGTCCTCATTGAATCTGACCTCCCATTTATTGGAGTTAATCTTACTACTAGAATTCATCTTTAGTAAAACTAGCATTCCAGTGAAGTATGCTGTATGGTCTCTAGTTCTTCACTTCCTGCCACGGCTCCTAGTAATGAAAATCAAGTTTGACAGTCACCCAGTAATCTTCCTGTATTTTCAGTGACTCCTTAGATTTATTTATTTTTTGTTAGATTTGTTTGAGCAAATTCAACAAAATAGCCTGCATTTTTTAATTCATTGAAGATGCCTTTATTTTCTTCATATTCATAGACTGTGGGTGATGCCATCTCAGACATGCTAGTGATTGAAGCAATCTTGGCTCTAAAGGGTCTGACAGTGCAACAGTGGGATGCCATCTACACAGATCTTCCCAACCGACAGCTGAAAGTTAAGGTTAGTGATACTGTAACGTTGACCAGAGTTTAGTGGTGTGTGTGTGTGTCTCTCTCTCGAGACCCTCCCTGCATTCATCTACTTGCTGGCCTTCCCCTCTGCATACTGAAGGTATGAAACTGTCTAAGCTGTATTGATATTCTTACTGTAATTCAAATCCAGCTAGGAGAAATGACAAAGACAACAAGGGAGAATTACTGAGGCAACAAATCAGCAGCCCCACAGGAAACTAATTTTAGAAGGGTAGCTTTTTATATGTTTGGTCCTACCACTGTAGGTTGCAGACAGACGAGTCATTGACACAACAGATGCTGAGAGACGTGCTGTTACACCCCCAGGACTACAAGAAAAAATTGATGAACTTGTAAAGAAGTACAGACTGTCACGAGCTTTTGTCCGCCCATCAGGAACAGAAGATGTAGTGCGCGTATACTCTGAAGCAGACACACAGGTCAGAGCTGAAATAATTTGCACATTACAGCAGTTGTATTGTTTTAAGCAATGAAGTCCTCTGAGACAGCACCATTGGAACTGGGGTGATTGGAGCAGGCGAGAGAGCCTGTATATTGATGGCACTTCTCACTTAAATTTCAGAATGTGAAGAAAATAAAGGAGCTCTAATCTGCTAGATACATGAAGCAATTTTAGGGTTGTGTTTTTTCTTTCAAATATTTCTAAGCCCCTTGTTGAGTCTAGGGATGAGCCTATGCTTTACCATGACCAGCTAACATGACTTTTAAAGACATTAAAGCCTGTTTACATTGTGTGTTTAAATACATTTTCAGTGATGTTTAAAGAAAATCTCCTTCCTGTGCCCAATCTTGACAAGCGCATAGTGGTTCAAATCCAGCCCAAGCTGTCAGTGACTCACTGCTTCCTATCTCATGGCTCTTAGGTGGAATAAAATTAGTAATTGTGATCTGGTCCCCCATGGCAACAAGGACACCACTACAGCAAACCCTATAATAACTGACAGTCTTTGGCTATTTTATAAGAAACCAAGGAATAAGTGGCTGTAGAAACTGAACTTTTTCAGGGGAGAGAAGGCATCTTTGGAAAGCTTGTATTGCTATAATTATACTGCTGCTTGATAACATTAACTGATGTACGAGCCTCAAATGTACAGCTTTCTACGAGCACTACATACACATGTCCAAAAAAAACCACCCCACCCTGCCCCAAAGTCATCAATGTTAAAGTTCAGATAAAATGAACAATGCTTACCACATAGTATAACTATTCCCTTTTTTCTTTTAACTATCTATAGGAGAATGCAGATTCCCTTGCACATGAAGTAAGCCTGGCTGTTTACCATCTAGCTGGTGGAATAGGAGAACCACCTCAGCCTGTATGTTGAAGGGGAAAGCCTTGGTCATGCTACCTAAACCCGCTTTTATTGTGTCCCCCGCCCGCTTTAGCATGAACTTAAGTCAGCAATAACAAATCAAACTTCCTGATTTTTTTTTTAAATATTCTTATACCTTATCCTTAATGGGACACTCCTGCTGCTCAGAGAATTGGGATTTTTTTAAGCCTTGTTGGACCTTTTTGCTTCTGAAAGTATGGTACTAGAACTGGAGTCAAGTGACATGCTTCATCTAATCAACCAGGGAATAGGAACCAGCTCTCATAATGCCCACTGTAAGTACCCTACCCACTGGCTGCTCTGCTAACCCAAACTGATTGTATCATAAGATGGTGTGAGAAACCTCTCCTGACTGCTGCTAAGAAGACAGAACTATTCTCTAAGCCACACACTCTGTTCATGAAAAAGGTTTGCACATCACTACAAGAGATTTAGACCTTTTGTATTCCCAAAGAAGCAGAGAACTTCACCTATTACATCTACAACTGCTGAAACTGGATTTAGTGTCTTAAAGAGAATTTCTAAATTGTCTCTAACCTCCTTTTCCTACTCTACCTTCTCTTCATGTAGAATACATACAGTATCCACAAGCTGGCACTGTGCTATGAGACTTTACAACCCTTGTTTTAGTTTAGTTTGCAGTAGTATGTTGTCATTCAGTTTTGAAAGCAGCCAGAACACTGACTTGTACAAGAATCCTGCTTTCTGCAAGCATTTATTCATTTGAGTTCTGGCTGTTTACTGGCCAAAATAGCACACAGGCATATCATCATACAGCTCTGTAGTTCCACACTTGCTGAGGTAGTGTATAGTCACTTCCCTTTTAACTGATGTTGAGCAGACCTTATGTTGCTAACCAGGCCAGTGATAGCCTCTAAAACTTGAAAGAGCACTTGAGGACAGGTGCCACAGCTGGGAAACAGTGGTCTTTAAAGCACCTCAGCTGTATTTCACAAATGTTGTGTAAATGACTGTAACCACATGGCAGACACCACTAACATTTAGGTCCTAGTTTACTTGTCTCTTCCCAGCCTGATATTATTTCACTCTTTACTATTAAAAATTGAAGCCATCTCTTACTGAATTCCATGCTCTGTTTGTCTCTCATTTTGAGATTTCTGTGCTCACATTTATACCTCAGTAGGAAGAAAATTACTGTATCCTCTACTAGGGACAGATTAGTCTTTCAAACCGCAGCCACAGGACAGAAGCTGCTGTTCAACATTATCCAATGTCAATATCATTTCCCCTTACTCCCTGAAGAAAATCTGTACTAGCTGAGACTTTCTTGAATGCATATAAAGTGAAGCTTGGGGCTAAAGCTCAGGGGACTCTGTTTCATAACAAATGTCTCATGTGATTCAAGGAAATATTGAAGGGTATGTACTACTGGACAGTGGCAGATAGCAACAGTGTGTAACTGAACCATCTCCGTAATGTGTTCTGATTTGATAATGCTCGCTTCAGCACAGGCAAAGCACCTTTTGTTTTAATGCCTATATAAACTCTGTGGGTAGGCGCATAGTACATTTGCATAACTCTCGGTGAAAAAGCCCCAGGCCCATCACTCGAGAACTAGCAGAGTGCCAGTTTAACAATGGCTGAGGAAAAGCATGTCAGCAACTTCTAAGGAGTTAGAGAAATTGTGAACACAAAGAAACTGGAAACAAAGTGAAAAATGTGCAACTTGTATTTTGTAGTTTGTTTAAAGACAGAACTCGACACACCAAAACACAGATACTGTAAATATTAGGCACCATAATCAATATGAGCCAACAATAATTAAACTTGATTTCAGGCCACATCCAGAATTGGTCTCATATTTACAAATATTTAAATTAAATAGAACCTGAAGTATTCATTACATACAGAGTAAGAAAAGAAAACTATACAACTCTGAAGGATATAGCATTTCATTTAAACAATTACATTAGTTTTAAGCTGAATAGGACCAGTTACAGCTCACGTTTTTATGACACCTTCCAGAAAATCCTTCTCAACCATCTCTTCAATTTTTTGCCTTGCTTTGCTGGAGAATGTTTTTTGGTTCTCCATTTTTATGTCCTTATTGGGGAAAGAATTTGGGTAAAGGACAGGGCTCCCTGAGTGTCCAACACATCTGCTTGTGACTTTGCTATTAAAAACCTGGCTGAGTACATTGAAGAAAGGGAGAAGCTGCTCAATGCTGCGGACGGTATAGATAGTTAACAGCAAATGACCTGGTTCCCAACTCAATGTTTTCCCTGAGCTGTCCTCCTCTGGGTTTTTCTGTAAATACAGATAAATATGAAATAATACAGAACAACACCCAAAAGCAAAATACATAGGACAATAAGAGATTAAAACATTTCTGTACATTGTTACCAGCAGAACAGCTGTTAAATGCTGCCCTCTCCCCTTGGAACAGTCATATCCTAGAGATATACTAAGTCATCTACTAAAGCAGACTTGTTCTTTGGCATCAGTGGTCTTATCTTAGCCTGTTGCCAATATTACTGAAGATACAAATCCCAGAACAGAGACGTTAAAATAGAAATTAAACATTTTTATTGGAGAGCAACAGTCCCGCTATTCAGGAGATCATCGTGCAAAGACATTTATTTCTATAATAATGTTTGCTAATATATGTCTGACATTTAGAGTCTAAACAGACATCATTTCTCACAGATCATGAAAGTTAAATTACTTACCTGAAATGTATGTGTCTCAGAAGACATGGTCCACAGACTTAGGTTACTTATGCATACTTTGGGCATTGTTTGACAGAAGAAATTTCTGGAACCCCACCACTAAAGGCAGCAGTCATAAGCCAAAAGTTTGAAGGATGTGTGCATAAATGTATATATATAGCCCTCCTTTAGGGTTTTCTATAGCATTAATACCTACTGTGCATTACATTGTAGTCTAACCATCAGTTCCCCTTTTGATCCAAATTACCATTATCACTATACCCTAAGCTACAAAACGACCCTGACTATGCCAACACTTGAGAGGATGTGGCTGCAGTACAGTATATTGGCAGTGTTCCTTCTGCCACAAAGCAGATGTACCCAGCTGTATTGTACCAGTAGTTGGTGCTTATTCCTGAGGGAGGGACGAAGAGGAAAAGCACTACGTCAATGAGTCATGTCTTAAAATGCTTCTGATCTGTGCTTCCCCTCCCATTGTGGCTGTAGCACATTCAGAATGAGTGGAGAATGTAGAATTATCAAAGGAAACACCATGGGACCTGAGCAGACGGCATGAGAGCAATGTGAGAAGCCCCTAACATCAGGGGATGTGAAAATCAGAAGAGGTGGTGTGAGAAGAGCATTACTTACTGTCTACTCATGTTTCGGCCTCTGGGTAGCCACAGATTTACTCAAAATATTATATTCTATGAACAACATATTTTTTACCCTTTAAATAACATTAAGCATCTTTTGGAAACTAAGACCTATGGGGACATCTCTATTATATTAAAAGTCTTCAAAATGCAGGACAATATATTAAATTTAGTATTTTTCTTCGGCAGTGAAACGATTTAGTTCTCTCTTGTCTGATGTGACTTAAAACTGTGCCACTTATTTGGTAAAATTTCTTGAGTAAAAACAGGCTGTGTAATAAATCAGAGCAAGGAGGATCCAGAATTCTAATACAGAATGAGTTGCTGACCCCCTGCTTTTTTAAAAAATTACTACTTTGCCCAAGTCATAACTTTGTCTCGGCCAGTGCAGCTGGAGAAATAGGTTTAAAACTTAAATTATTGATTACAAAAAACCCAAAACACCTTTTCATTAGCTTTGTATTCAGAGAGGAAGGGAATTTACATAGTTGATTTTGAGAGTATTGCCTCAAGGTGGACGCTTTTGGATGGAGTTGTTCCAAAAATAATAACCACCATGTAATCATTACAAACATTAATGGAATAGTGCTGGAAGTGGTCAACCAAAGTGCATCTATGATTACACTAATCTGTCTGGATATGATCAATGAAGTACAAATCCATCTGTGGCATTTCTTCACCTTGGTATTTAAGCAAATTCCACTAATTTGTCTGATAGGTAAATGACAGATAATTTGACACAGAAATTAGAACACAGGTATGTGCTTGGTTTCTGATGTGTGATAGAAGCAGTTTTGTTGTTTAAATTCTATGATGGTTGTATTCCTTTTGCAAATAAATCTATTTCTTGAAATCCCTTTTACTTAGAGAAGCTGGCTGAACAAAAATACTCTTCTCTGTAGTCATCTACATAAATAGAGGTATTTAGGACTCTATTTCTTTGTCTTCGTCCAAATATCCTTAACTCTGTCCTCTGAAGAGAGTTATCCCATTTTGCATTTCTTATTGAAATCCAGATATCACACATGGCTGTGAGCATCAGGTGGTGACAAATAAGTTTTTGTTTCACAACTCAAGCATCAAAGGCCACCCTCACCTGATGCTTGGCCATCTCCACTCCCTCCAAAATCATCATTTTAAAGTCCTCCTGCTTGTCCTGTGGAAGGAAAGAGGAGAACTTTCAGACCGTGTTCCATAAATTAAAATAATACTTAGCCATGAAGGCTTTGTAGTTGGCAATTTGGGTGTTGAGTTTTACCAGAAGTTCTTGTCCCAAAAGGGCCCATTATCTTCAGTCATAACCTGGGGATATCAGACTGTGGAGTTAGTGTGTGGAGAAGGAGGCTAATGACAGAAAGAAATTCCAGTATGTTTTTCTGTTTCTTGTCATAATGCTGACTGAACGCACCTCCTTCAGTCTCCAGAGCTTGAGGAACATCAAACTGCATAAATCTCGCTATCAGTCAAGGTGTCCTGAAGCTAAAGTAAGCTCAAGTGATACATCCTGCCAATAAATTGTACACTGCAAGAGAAACACACTGCTATCTTCATCAGTATTCTTCCACTGCAATTAGAAAGAAACAATAGACTGGAAGCTGGTATTAATTATCTCACTCCCTTTCCTCTCACCCTTGTACTCCCAGTTTGTGGTTCACAATTTGTAACTGCTGCCTTGACTAGAGGATTCTAGAAGTTTCGGAAACTTTGTAAGTTCTTGAAACACACTGTGAAAGCTAATGAGTTTAAAAAAAATGTGGATCTCAACATCAGTACATACCAGCAGAGAATTATTATTATAAATCAGTCAGAGAGACTATTTTGGAATGCATCATATGCCTAAGCGATGAAGAATACTATACCTTCAAACATCAAGCAAGAAATATACAGTATTTAACAATTCATATAAGGATACAGACTAAATCTGATTAGCATTGCACTGTGGGAAGAGGAGCTTATGGGGGTCATTTTCCTAGCTCATCAAAGAATGAAGAGACTTGATTTGCACCACATATTTTGCTTGAAATTCCTGTAGGTTTTGAGCCTTTGGTTTAATGCTACATATATACCTACAACACTAAATTACCCCACACATTTTCACACAGCAAATACTTACAGCAATATTCCGCCCCCTCCCCCCCAAAAGAGACAGTTCAGTGAGAAATAAATTTTCCTGGAGGCTAAATACAGTATGCCAACATATGCCATCACCAGGGGGTGTAACAATATTCAGATGGGCTTCCAAGAATAAACTCAAAGTTAGCATCCCTGCAAAACTTTGAAATGTCCTCTCCTGTCTCTTTTATCGTTTGTCTAAGCTTGCAAAGCCATCCTTCCCCCTTGCAGTCTTTGCCCTTGTTCTCAGTTTCATCTCCACCCTAGTAGCGGCAAATGTTTTCAAAGCTACCATCTAGTGTTTTTTCCACTCTGTGGCAGCAGTGGGAGCTTTCTGCAATAAGCGCAAAGATTTGGCAGCTTTCCCCACGTCAGCTGGCCCTCTGCTCAATCCCTCACTTTCCAGCCAGCAAGAGATTCAACAACATAGGTAGTTCTTGATCTCTTTCTGCTGTTTGTGTTTTATAAAAGTGTTAGTGGAAGTAATCCCAATGGAAAGGCAATGGCGCAATTGCTTGGGGATGGAGGACAAGTCTCCAAAAAGTTTCTGTTCCACTGGTGATGGCTGCCCACCCTCACCCACTGGAATAATGGAAGACTGGCAAAACTGAAAGAGCTCCTCTCCCTTTCAGCTCTTCTCCCTCTTCACAAAGTACTCCAACCCATTTTCCTCCATTCCTCCGAGTTCTCCCTCTCAGAGCTGCTGCCATTGTTCCCTGCCTCCCTCTCTCAGGCCACCAGGAGAACAACAAGCACCAGCTGTTTACATGTTTATCCTGTTCATATCTCCAGTTGAGTAAATCTTCCACTTCTGTTAACACATATTTTACTTTGCCTGAAGACTTAAAACTGGCTTTTATTGGTTTCAGGTGTTAAAACTGCCTTACAAAGCTAGAAACCCAGCCCTTCATGGCTCTGCCTAGTTTTAAGACAAATTACTTTATTTTTTAATAAAGTTTGGTTTCTAGATATTTGTGAGCATTTTCCAGGAGCTGAAACACTTTTCTATTTTAGTAGGTAAATTATCATACAATTGTCTATAAACAGCTATAGCTACTAAAAAGTGGTTGGATTTTATATTAAAATATATTTAGGATTTAGAGGGTACAGTAGTATAATTTTTATTCATTATCTTTTATTAATGACAAAAGATGTAATTGGCTATGTCATAACTAATGAACAAAGTATATTTCAAATACCCAATAATATTTTGTCATTATTTGAGACTCACTTTGATTTGAGACTTTCATTCAAACATAGGCATGCCAGCACACTTGGCAGTGCCCCTTTAATTTTGTATAGAAAAGTGAACAGTGCTGCTAGTTACTGTACATGCAGCTTTACAAAGTAAAACAAAACAGGGAAAAAGTAAATACCTTTGCTCTTTTCCGCAGCAGTTTTGCTAATCGTACCACATATGGTTTAAATTCCCTTTGATGTGTGCCCTGTCTTCGTACCTCCAAACCTGAATCATCTGACACTTCTGGAATAAAAGCCCACCGATACCTGTCAAAAGGAAACAGTCACAGGTTGTTCATATCAAACAGGGGACTTTTAAGCTAGTTAGAACCCCATGTAGTATCATAAAAATGAGGGATCTATAAAACCTTGTCAGATTTCCTTATAAAGAAAGAAAAATTAGGCTCCTTCAGGAGAGGAAGAAAAGGTGGCTTGTATCATAGATGCCATTTTCAAAAAAGAGAAAGAGACTACAGCAATACTGAAAATAAAAGTGTTTCCTTTTCCCTCTTGTGTTTCTTCACTGACAATTGGAGGACCAATTCAGGATAGCAAAAGGAAGAGGAGGAGGAGAAGCAAAATGGTACTCAGGTCACTATTCTGTCCAAAGAAAACCTATAGTGGTTTTGAAATGTGCAACAAAACACCTGAGGTAGTTTTGTTTATTTGCAAATTAGTGCTGTACTTTTCTTGGTTCAGCCACAAGTCTGGAAGCTCTTTTGTAAGGTAAAACCAAGTCGTGAGCCAACAGCCTCTGCCTCTGGTCACACAACACTGTAGAATTGATTAGGTGCATCATGCCCTGTAGTAGGAGTTGAAGAAATTACCTTCCCTCAATAATCAAATACTAGCTACAAGAGGCAGGACAAGACAGACTAATGTCTGATCCAATAAGACTAAAATGTTTCTATGAATGCACAGTAATGAACAAAGAAAATTATCTATTAAAAATCCTTCACTGAAAGCCATTGTCATATGGTTTGGTTACTAACAGAAAGTAGGACAATGTGAACAGTTCAGTTGGAACCCTGAACCTACCCAGAAAATCAGGGTGGATTCAAAATTCTAGTGACACAATCATCATAGGCTTACGAATTTTGGTGGACCTTGACAGATTTGCAATGTGCACAGCCAAATTTCTCCTTCACCCCACATATTCTTCCTACAAACAAGGCAGTTAGAGCTGACTGAATTCTGCAGGGGAATTCTGTTTAAATGCAGTGGCAAGGAGTCAGTTCCTCTGAATCACCCAAAGGCAAGAGTTGGGATATACAGTCAGTCATACATCCTGCTTTATTCTGGGGTTGGATGCCCCATCACTGGGATCTTCAGTGGGTGACAAGTAACAACTCCTCCATCTTTTAGCTTCTGCAGGCAGATTTCAGGTAGGGCTAATATTCACCAGCCCATCTGAATCTTGGAGAGGGCAATTTACACCGATGGACACCATAACGAAGGGCTAGGCCATTAATCTCCAAAAAGCAACCTCCTGTGGGCAGATCATGCAGGATTCGTGTCAAGTTTAGATTGTATGGTCTTCTGAACAGATACTGTCTAAATTAGTCTCTGAGAGGCATGTAAGCATACTTTTGGATGCTTGAAAATTAACAAAAGCAAGATACCCAAGTACCCTTAAAATTACAAATAAAGAAATCATTTTTAAAATGCACTACTTGATCACTACTTATTTTGCTTATCCATAAAGATATGAGTTCAGAGCCCTGTCTCTCTCCTATTAGCACAGTGCATATTTCAGACACTTAAAGCTAAAGGAGGTATGCACCTCCTAGCTCTGATCTAGACATATGAAATGTCAGCAAGTCAGGGGAAAGAGGAAAACCTGCTTGTTTGTTTTTTGTTTAGAGCTGATAAAACAAACCCTTTTAGTTCACTTTTAAAACATATCTGTACTTTTAAAGATACATGTGTATTCTGTTAATGATTTTGGAACTTAGTTTACATTTATTTTAGAAAAACATTTCAGATCCCGTTTTAAAAGGTTAGCATATTGTGTGTGGCTTCTTTTTGGCAAGGACCGAGACGTTCAGATGTTCTGCTAACAATCCATCTTCTCCTTACTCCAAAAACAGATACACTGAACTTTCTGCTAACAATTCTAGTCCAAAAAATAGATTATGTCCTGTAATAAGTTCGTACAATTAGTACTATCACCAGAAGCCATTTTAAATGCTACAAATAAAATTATGAATATTGTAATTCCATTCAGATAAATGTAAGTAGACCAGGGATAAATGAGGTCCTCTATACACCCATTACAATGCATGTGGAAAACAGAACCAGATTGTTAAACCCCAGTTCCATTCCTTGTGTGTTGCCTGAGCAATACAAAGGCAACGTAATCATGCCATAGCTGGCCAGGTGAGAATTACCCCAGCGGAGGGGATTTCTCAACTGGCATACAATTGGCAGAGCTGACTTCTACACCTTCCAGTACAAGGTATGTTGAGAGAATAAAGCAGCCAGAGCAGAGCTCCCGTCCTCTAGCAATTCTCAGCTGATGCACGGGCTGTCAGTGTCTTACATCACAGTTAAAAACAACAGGACAGTCAATCTTCAAATTTTCCTAAAAAAAAAAAAAAAATCACCTTTGGGCCACGATCAAGCATGGCAAATTTCAGCCCAAATGAAATTTCTAAGTCACTGAAATACAAGGAGTTAGGATAGAATAGCCATCTATACCTTAATTACAACATAGCTTTGCTACTGTAATATAGGGAAATATTACACCACAGTATTCTAAGTCTTTATGTAAGGAAAATGTAATCTGTTGTTCTGGGTTAAGACATGAAGGGGGATTAGAAAAGAGAAAGGAAACAAAGGTTTTAAAAATTAGAATTTTACAAGACAGCAGCAAGACTTTCAAAAACAAAAACTATTTTATCTCCGTTTACTTACATCTGAAACTGAGGAAGATTTTCAGATGGCAATGCCAGGGCCAAGTCCAGAAATTTACAAGCAGACAAGTAAAGGTTTAACCATCTCTGGCTGTTGTATGATGTGGAGAAGCCATTGCCTCCTGTGTATGTTGTCTCTAGGCCAGCAACAGATGGGCCCGAAGTTCTAAAATTAAAGTATAATGAGTAGCTGTACAGGATAGTCATAATGACTTTCCACCATTATGGGATGGTTCTCTCTTAAGCATTTTGGTTTACAAAGATGCAGATCTTTAATTTACCATGTGGAATCTAGTTCCTGGCAGGCAACCAACCATCCAGCTTAAGTGGGAGACTGTTAATATGCCATTTATGTGGATTTAACTATATTTGGATAGAGATTTCCAAAGGCATAAAAGGAATGTTGCCTAATATATGCTGGCTAGTATATAAATATATATCATAATAATAATATCTAGTATCTGCACCATATATATCAGTATGCATTAAGCACCAATAACATTAAGCACAAATATTGTGACAGTGATGTAGCCTAAACTGCTCTACACCTTCGTCCTGTTCACTTATGCTAAGTATCCCATAACTCTTTGCATTTTCTGAAGTAAGCATTTGGCATAAACAGATAAGAAACTTGTCAAAATCAAGATACATTCATTCTCTGTCTTAGTACAAGTTAGGGGAGGACCTTCATGGACTAGTACCTGGAATACTAGTATCCAAAACAAAGATGAGGAAGGAACAGTACAAGTTAGGGAACTGGGACAAACCGATGGGTTGGATTTTAGTGATGTGTAAAGAGATGTGTCACTTGTAAAATCATATGAATAATATCAGCTAAAAAGTGTAACTTGGAGAGCACACCTTCTGCCTAAGGTGAATATAACATCACTGGATGGGACTGTTCTTCAGAGACTGGTATCGTACAGAACCTATTTCCTATGCCATATTAATAAAACGGACTGACATTGGTTATTTGGTCTCTTGAGTATATTTCATAATTACCAAAGTGTGGTCAAGCAACTGAGTATACAATTTATTAGCAGGAAGCTAAGAAAACACAAACAGGAGCTGAGCTCGTATCTCCCCTTTGTGCTTTTGAAAAATATGCCTCGAATGCAGGGGTATGGCCACGGCCCACCCAGTTAGCATCCAGACCCACTGACCCCCAGCCCTGGCTCTGCTCTGGCCCCAGCGCTTGCCTTGCTCCCTCCGTCCGCCCGGCGCTCCAGCGAGGGAGCGGGGTCAGGAAATTGCCCAGCTCCGTCTACCTGCCTGAAGCTCCCGCCGGGGAGCAGGGCTGGGACATGGCGGGCGTTGCCCGCCCGCAAGCCCCCGCACCTCGATCCCACTCCCCGGCTGGAGCGCCGGGTGGGCAGAGCAGGACAAGCTCCCATGTCCCACTCCCAGGGTGCGTGCTTGGGCCCCAAAGGGTCCCTGGCTAGCGTGTCCATCGCTCCCCACAAGGCCAGCTGAAGAGGATGGTGAGGAAGCAGCCCTGATCCCTCCTGCCCGCCCCTCCCCTGCTCCCTGTCATTGCCCACACACCCCAAGTTGGGGCCCACCTAAGTATCCTGTCCTGGCTACACCATTGCTCTAAAGCTATGACTATACAAACTGTGGGGGAGGAGAGGCTGGGAATGGACAACAAAACTAGAAACATACGGTTTTCATGTTTTTTAAATATTTCAAAACAAATGTTCATTATATTTCATAATACCCTTATAGACCCCATGTAAAATAATCCAAACTATGCATTATAGAAACATGTAAAGCTTAATCATGCAACTAGAGCCACTGACTGCAATGGGACTATTTGCCGAAGTACAAAATATTCTTGAGAAAGTGGTTACATGATTTAACATAGTTATTTATTAGTAGTTAGTGGTAAGGTTTTTGTTTTTGTTTTAAAACAGAAAGTCCAAATATAATGTTCCTGGTACTGCAGTAAGAGTCAAATATTCTTCATTTGAATTTGAACAATTTTTCTAGGACAAACATATTAATACAGCTGTCCTATTGCACTTCAGAAGACTATAGGGTATCACAAAATTGAACAAATGAGCAGAAATTAATTTAATTTTACCTTGAAATATCTTCATCAGCAGTAAGTTCCTGTTCCATCAGTAAAAACACTTGTACCTGAAGGTAAAATTCTATATTTTAAAAACATTTTATTTGTAATGGACTGTCTCAGGGTAAAGGTCTGCAGCTTGAAAAGGGTTAACAGGTCCTGGCTGGTCACATGGCCGCTCAGAGAAAAGTATAAAAAAAGCAGCAGCTGGGTCAAAGGAAAGCTAAGGAGAAGACTGTGCTTTCTCCCTTCCAGGCTGGTTAAAGCAGGAAAAGCTTCCGGGGAATTACTGCCCAGTTTTTTAGTTGATTTTTGTGAGTGTTTGAAGAATAATACACAAGCCCTGAGAAAAGAGCCTTAACAGGACTGAGACTTGGAGCTTTATTTCCATTCCCTGGCTAATGAAATCACTCATCAGCCTACTAGGCCATATAGGACCAGATTCTCAATGATTGTTCCATCCCTTTTTGCTGCCTGAATAGTACAGAGAGAAAGTAATCTGGCTGCCACTCTCCAGCTGGCAATTCCCACAGTGGAGGGGATTCTCAACTAGTGTAAAGTCAGAACAAGTTCCTATGCCATCCTCCTGCATTTCCAGAAGAGGAGATGTGCCAGGGAAGCAAAGGATATGATGGGAGTGTAGGGAAGCAAGAGTGGAGCCCCAGTACCCTGTGCTAATTCTAAGATGAAATGTGATCTTTCAGGGACCACAGTCAGCTGTATCAAATTAGAGCAACCCCAAGACTGGTCTAATTTATATCAAGACTATGGCAACTTGGTAATCAAGGAGCTGTAACCAGCCCCCTGACAGCCACATCATCTCTTCTGAGCATATCTTGCACAAGGGAGAATTGTGCTACTTAATATTTAGATCGTTGCTATTCTCCAAAGTTATTTGAAACATATTTATTGCAAAATTATATTCTCATAATCTTTAGAACACCTTTTTCTAGCTAATTTATCAGCATTTATTGCATGGAACAAGAAGATACATAACTTCATTATGCTATCTTTCCTCTCCCTGGGTGCAACCAGGGTTCAGATTAGCCTCCAGCAAAATTCAGAATTTAATTTAACACCTCAGTGCTGCTCTAATGTAAGCCAATTGGTAATGGCACTTCGAGGGGCCACTCTGCTAACGAAGAATCAATGGATTACAGGGTGCTCTGGCCATCAACCACTTCTATTCCTGAAACATCCCACACAAGAGGAATCCTCAATTAGCCATTTAAAGGCACTGCTCTGTCTCATTTGTGCTGGTGGAGTAACAAAAAGATGACAGAACAGAGCCAAAGGTCTGGCCGTACAGGTGTCTGGTTACAAAAATATAGCCATAAAGTGCCGTCAGTCACCACTGATTACCAATATAACAAGTCTTTCAGATCCCTCTACTTGATGTCATCAGCATCAGAAGGGGCTAAATGACTGGTAAGACATCCACAAGGAAGAAGCAAGTGAAAGTAGTGAGAAAGCAGGAATGTTGGAGGGAAGCAAGCTTACTTTGGCAGGAAATGAACTGGTATTTAGGAGCAAAGAAGGAATGAACATTGAGGGAGGTGCAAAGTTACTTCAGAATGCAAGTGGGAGCAGGGAAGAAACAGAGACTGGAAATTTTCAAAAAAAAATATATATTTTCTGTATGGCTTAACTGATCGCATAAGCCATACAGACAATTTATTTGATTTGAGGAAACAGATGTTATCAAGACTGTGCAAACAAGTCAGCATTCAGTTTAAATGATGACCATTGTACATTTAAATATACATAACGTAACTATAACTTATTTCCCTGGGGCAACTAAAACAGATGTTCAAGTATGAAGTTACCTATGCACCATCAGTTTTCCAAATCATGAATGCTAAGTACAACTCACCAGTTCAGTGATCATGGTAGGCCAAAGTGAGGTAAGGTGCTGTGGAGACATTCTTAAAAGCAATACTCTGAAAAACAGGAACACTTGAGAGTGAAGGGTTGGCACTTGAGGCAAACGGAGACTTTCTACCAGCCTTTCTGAAACAGAAAGCCAACAAGGATTCCTCAATCTATAATAATTTTAGCTTTTTAGTTTTCCAGTCAGTTTATTCTTGTTAGAGTTAAATATATTTTAATATTAATATAAGTAACTATATTTTATTCCTTTTGTCAATATCCAAAATAAAGTGTGTGAACCAAATATTTATATGGCTGCAAAACAAACAAAACACCCCTATTTGTTCCCTATGTTAACTTTCTGCTACATTACATTGTTTATCTATACGAGAGTTTGATTCATTCCAAAGATAAGAACAACAGATTATAAAGGTGTGACCTCTATTTCTAGCAAAAGATATGTGGTAAGAGCTAGAGTAACTCGTGTTTACCATGTTAAAATATTGTACTATTACTATACTGTATATTACATGGAGAATATTCTGTCCTCAGCCGCTTTTTGTTTAAACCTGATTACTGTGAGTTCTAGCTCATCACCTACATTGCAGTATCCAACGAGTAAAGAGGTAGCCTCTCAACTAGCAAAGGTCCACACTGTCCACACACAGTTCAGACAAGAAAAACAACCAAATGTCATGAACAGGCCAGACCTACAGCTAATTACTAGCTGATTGGAAAGGAGCTTCAAAATACAAATCATGGAACAAGTGGACAAGGAAGATTATGGAGCTACCCAATTGGAGGAAGAATCACAGTGTATCATGATAACCTACAAAGACATCATGCCTAGAAGGAAGCTGTCATAACAATCTGCAACACATCAGAGGAGAAAAAAAGAGCCCTCTCCCCCTTACTTCCTACAAAAGAGTAAACAAGAAGCAATAACAACCTCCTATGTTAATTACTGGACAAAGTAACAGAAGAGCAGAATAAACAGCTATAAGAATTTATAGAACCTGCAATATTTTCATCTAAGCCTACACACACCTACCTAGCTGAATGTACATTGGGTGGGCATGTGAGCCTATGAACCATGTAAGTGAACAGCTTAAAGGATGTCCAGGGATATCGACCAATTGATAAGATGACAGATAAGTAACATGATGCAGTGGGAAGTTAACTGGCAGTCAACAAGCCTATGTGCTCGACTATCATTTGAAATCCTGCTCCCATTGAAAGCAGCTGGAATTTTGTCAACAATTTCAATATAAACAGGATCAGGCCCATAGATTCCATTATGATTTCTATTATGAGTACTGTTAAAAATGAAATTCGGTGATAGTGCATAATGCATACCAGAGCCCAGAAAAGATCTACTTTATGACAAAGTTTTCTTCAGCAACAATCATTTTTATTTAAAAAAGAAATTCTGGTAAATAATAATTTCTACTGACCTTGTATATCTGGAAGATATTTCTGGTACTGGTCCACTTCACTACTAAAAATGGCAAAAGCCAGCCTCTTCAGGAGCATAGCTCGCTGTTCCAACTCTACATCCCGATTAGCAAACAGATTGAGTGAACTGCTCTGAGCCACGGCCACTCGTGCTAAGAGAGAAAAGGTACTATCTTGAGGCACACTTTAATAGTAAAAGAAAGACAACATTTATTTTATCACATGAATACAACCAGAAGTATAAAGACAGTTTTCAAGTCAACTGTGTAATTTGTACATATAAGTAAGGTGCTATTTAACCAAAATAAGCATATTTAAGAAACATATATTGAAAGAAAACTGGCAAATATACACATTGCCTTCATGTTAAATATAATTTGGGCCAAATTCTGCTTTGTTATATTGGGGCACACCTACTTGTAGCGGTATAACTGAAAGGAGAATCTGGCTCTGTATCTTTAAATAAATTGTTAATCAGAAATGGTCATTCTGCAGGACTCTATAATCATCTTTTTCCTCAAGTTAGAACATGGTTAATGACATTTTGAGACTGGACATAGTACTGGCTTGATAAACTTTTTCACATAAAGGGTAAAATTCACTGCTGGCACAAGGAGGGACACCTCCATTTATTTCAAAGAAATTGTGCCCTGGTATGGTAGACAGGAATTCAGTGTCCTTTTCTCCAAAATGCCAGTAGTTTAAGAAGAAATATAAATTAAAACACTGCTTTATTCAAACATTTCTTACAAATATCATTTTACTGGAATTTTCAAGTGGAATTTAAAATCCTGAACAAAAAGTTTTCAAGAAATACTTATTTTGGATTTTTTAAATGTCTTTCCTGAATAATTATGTAATGAATTGTACATAAGTTAACATGGAGTAATTTGAAACATAAAATAACATATAAACAGTAAGTATTATTATTATACATGAGTTAGTACTCACTCATCAAATCTCTAAACGTAGTTTTGTCATGTGTCATCAAATTATCCATAATTGCTCTCCAACTAAAAGGAAAGAGGATGATTATGTATAATTAAAAAAGCAAGACATTTGTATTTTTATTCAAAAAAATTTTCTGTTCTTTTAACCAAATTTAAAAATACATACAGGACCAAATTTTCTACAGCAAATTTCAAATTTTCCTTAGAAACTGGCTGCGCATGCAATTTTAGTACTCTCTTATTCATGTATATGATAGGTTTACAAATACAAAATCATTTGCACTCAATTTGTGCACACAAATAAGGTTTGAATATGTGAATTTCATAATCTATGCACAAACAATAAAGTCATAATCTGTATGCACCCACATACACAGAAGTTTTTTTGGCAATATCTGGCTCACATTGCACCGTGTTTTTAATGTGTAACTCAATACATTATATGCTAAACATTTACAATAACAGATACAAACATGAAAAATTCTTACTGGTTAACGCAAGAAGCATCCATTTGGAAGAAGCTGGAATCCATGAAAAGATCAAAAGCTTCCTTTTTCCATGCTCTCCTTGTATACTGATACCCACTAAGACTGCTCAGTAACTGAACACAGGCTCGATAACTGGGTGCATTGTGAGCACTGGAAAGAAAACGCAACTCAGCATGAAATCTTTTAAATCACTGCTTTAAAAAAGTTAAGAATATATATCCAGAAAACAATGGTTTTAAAACATCATATTAAAATCACTTTTCATATGTGCCGCAAGAGAGGTTGTTATCCTCTTTGTGGATCAGCCACTAAAAGGGATCTGACTAACACTTTAGCAAATAGCTGTACAACTAATTCAGAAGGCAGCAGAATATTGGAGATCAGGAATCCTGCATTCTTATCCCTAGCTCTGACATGAGAGTGTGATTAGAGATAGGAAATCCAAAGCATATATATCTGGCACATTAGATCTGAAACAAAATGTGGCTGAACAGGTAAGACTTGGCTCTGCCATGTTAGAAACTTGGATTCTATTCCAGACTCTATCTGAAGTGACCTTTTGCCACCTCTCTGTTAACTTATTTATAAAGTATCGGGGCTAATACTTGATTGCCTCTGAGAGTTAGTGCATGAAGCCTTGATCAGTAAGAAAGGCTGTGAAATCTGAATTCTTGCTTCCAGCTCAATATATTTCATCCAGGCTCCAGGGAATTTGATGGGAAGTCAGACAGTCTGTCACATTCACGCTCTTATCTGCCTGTCTTTGTAGTGCCATGGAATAGGCAGCCTGATTCAGTTGAAATGCAGAACATCCAACAAACTCCAGTAGACCTGAGGTCTGAATTACATAAATTGTAATGATACCTGTGATTGCGGAGGTAGGGCACAACATAGTGCATAATATTTACAAGCAAAGGAATAACTCTCTCTTTTTCATCGCTGTAGAAAACCATATCCAACAGATGAGCCAAAACCTATGAGACATAAGAAGCAAGAAATTGACGAATTTAAGGTGGCTGTTGGGGAGGAGTGTTTGGCCTGGCTTTTTTAAACTTACTTCTTATAACCCCCAAAAGAGCATTATATTTATACTGTTACTTTTCTGCATGATGTTCTTCAATACAATATTTCCCAAACCTTAAATATATTGAATCTTTTAAAATTAGAAAATAAAATACATTATAAAATCTTTCCCTTTTAAAAAATGTAGGTTCTCTTTTATAAAGTGAATTTAGTGCTTAAGATACAATTAAATCCATCCACAGGTGATTATGCTGTAAACTTTTCTAAACTTTCTTCCCAATGAAGGGCCATTTCTTGGGTAAATCTCCATGCCCATTTAACCTGTGACACTTCTGCTATGACGGATAAGGGGAGTGGCAACTATGCAAGTATTATTAATTTATTCAAATTTAATACAAAAGCTATCAAATCTGAGGTATTGTACAAAATTTAAAAAACGAAGTATAAAGATCCACTATATATTTAAAAATAAAAATACATGAACTCTCAGCTAAGACACACTATAGCAGAGGTAGGCAACCTATGGCAAGCGTGGCAAACGCAGCACGCAAGCTGATTTTCAGTGGCACTCACACTGCCCGGGTCCTGGCCACCGGTCCGGGGGGCTTTGCATTTTAATTTAATTTTAAATGAAGCTTCTTAAACATTTTAAAAACCTTATTTACTTTACATACAACAATAGTTCAGTTATATATTAAAGACTTATAGAAAGAGACCTTCTAAAAATGTTAAAATGTATTACTGGCACGTGAAACCTTCAATTGGAGTGAATAAATGAGACTCGGCACACCACTTCTGAAAGGTTGCCAACCCCTGCACGATAGCATAGCCCACAAAATATAAGCATTAGCTCACAATTACCAGCACATAAATTCATCCATATTATGCCTATATAACATAAACCCTGTCACAAAAATCCTTACCAAACACCCCAAATTCCTCACTCAATTTCTTCCAGCAAACCCTGGTACAAGTCACTGCACATGTATAACATGTCAGGATTACAAAGATTAATACCCTGGCACATGGCAGGAACCTGTGTCCATTGACTTCAATGGCTACTGTCAAATTTTCCTTTTTTCCCCACAAAATGCAAATAAAATATACTATCAATCACCACAAACTAATACAGCAAATTAACAAAATCGTACAAATAACTATGTCTAGGACAGAAGTCAGGGCAGATGACAGGAACCCCTTGACAGATATGAGGATTATTTTGCCTATTAGACATCTGTCGGTAGTCACTGTTCTGAACCTCAATGACTCTCTGATCACATGGTCACTTTTTGTTCTCAGCCCAATGAGAGTGATTGGGGCCTATGGACAGCACCACCACACAAATGATAATGGTACAACATTGAGAACATTGCCAGTTCTTAGCAAATAACCAACAAAATGACAAATTAATGTATACATTTGCTGTCCATTATCACTCTTAGGCCTCTTTATGCATTTCTTTTCCCCATTGTGCATATACATTTCAATTATTTTTCCCATAGATATTTAACTAGTATTCTTCTGAATTGAATCTCATGTGCATGTTTCTGTGCGTGTTTCTAATCTCTCTATGTCCCTCTGTATTATAAGAAACCAGCATGTAGTATAATTGAAGAAACATTTACCTCAGAAAGTAATGTTAATGCATGGACGCTATAAACTGAAGGAGTTATATTTGAGGTTTCCAGAGCTGGATACAACATATCTAAAAGAAAAAGTGACAACAAGAGACAATTGATTTTGGAAACTATGTACCTTATATCAATATCTACAAAAATAAATATTTAAAAATAAATATATTCCAAGACATAGAAAATTGACTGTTTTTTGTTTCACCATGTACATTAGGTTTAATATAGCTCAGTACTCCGCACAACAGCACTGAAACTGATTTAGCAAACGTCTAATATTATAAAATCTGTCATTTTTCAGTAACGTGAAGGGAATCAATAAATTAATTCAATGTTTTATTTTGAATAATGGGAAAATAAGCCACCTTCAACATCCGATTCCAAGTTGTTTCCATCAACCATTATCTTGGGGGAAGGTTTGACCTCTAGATTTCGTCTTAGCCAAGTAGTCTGTTCCAAGGAAGAACCAGCAATTGCACCAATGGCATCCACTATTTTGTGAGTTACATCCTATTGGAAAGCAAGAAACAAATGTGTAAAGAACCTCATGTAAAAGAGTAAATTGGCTATCTTGAGATATGTTGTCTACACTGATACTCATTAGCTCAGTGTCAGGGGAAGAGGAATTATAGAATGGGATATCATAGAGTTCTGTTCTGGATTCACTTCTGTTCAACATCAGCAATGATAAATACTCCTTGGAGGATGAGGTGAACAGATCTTAGCCAATTGATTCATCAAATTGGTAGAAGGTATGAAGTTGAAAGGTTAGAGGATAGAAGTGAAATGCAAAATAATTCTGATAAATTACAGAAGTGGTCTGAAATCAGGAAAATGAAACAATTATATGCTTAGTGGCTTTATCTATGAGTAAGAAGGGGAAGGCTGTATGGATCTGATTGCAGCAATAGTTTTCACATCTTCATTTAAAAAAACCCCACAGAAATAAGGTTTATTCAATAGCCATCCCTATGACTGGGAAAATTTAAGTGTGCTGTGTCCATTCACAGAATCTCTTCTGGATGTTAAACTCTTTTTTTTCCCCCTTTTAATATGAAGCACTTTTGTATTTCTGTTGAAATATCAAGCTCTCAATGGATAATTTGAAAGATTATTTCATAATCCTGGATTACTTTTTTCAAAAATATCACCTATCACAAATAGGTCAAAGAACATGTGACCTCTGCTGGACTATCTACTGTTTACTGTCACAAAGAGTTTACATTCAAAATTAAAGCAATGGGAGGTGCAACATTTTTGAAATGATCGCAGGTGAAGTAAAGGTATGTCGTATATGGTATACAAATGTGCTTAAGAAGCTTGTGTAACAGACTTCTCCCCCCACAGCATGCCTTTTCACCTAACATGAAAGAATAACTTACTCTATCACAGACATGAATTAACTCATGATCCTGAAAGTTGTTCAGGAAAGTGATTTCAGATGGTAAACAGCATGACTGTTGCAGTACAATACGTCTTTGCAGCTAACGTCTTAGGCACTCTGATCAGGAGTTAAGCAGGTTTGGAATGATAGGAGAAACACAAAAAAACACACAGAAACACAAAAAAAGGTTTCAGAGTAGCAGCCATGTTAGTCTGTATCCGCAAAAAGAAAAGGAGGACCTGTGGCACCTCAGAGACTAACAAATTTATTTGAGCATAAGCTTTCGTGAGCTACAGCTCACTTCATTAGATGCATTCAGTGGAAAATACAGTGAGGAGATTTATATACACAGAAAACATGAAACAATGGGTGTTACCATACACACTGTAAGGAGAGTGATCAGGTCAGGTGAGCTGATGGTCAGCAGGAGAGCAGGGGGTGAGAGGGGGAGGGAATAAACATGGGGAAATAGTTTTACTTTGTGTAATGACGCATCCACTCCCAGTTTTTATTCAAGCCTAAATTAATTGTATCCAGTTCGCAAATTAATTCCAATTCAGCAGTCTCTCGTTGAAGTCTGTCTTTGAAGTTTTTTTGTTGAAGAATTGCCACTTTTAGGTCCAAAGAGATTGAAGTGTTCTCCGACTGGTTTTTGAATGTTATAATTCTTGACGTCTGATTTGTGTCCATTTATTCTTTTACGTAGAGACTGTTCAGTTTGACCAATGTACATGGCAGAGGGGCATTGCTGGCACATGATGGCATATATCACATTGGTAGATGCGCAGATGAACGAGCCTCTGATAGTGTGGCTGATATGATTAGGCCCTATGATGGTGTCCCCCTGAATAGATATGTGGACACAGTTGGCAACGGGCTTTGTTGCAAGGATAGGTTCCTGGGTTAGTGGTTCTGTTGTGTGGTGTGTGGTTGCTGGTGAGTATTTGCTTCAGGTTGGGGGGCTGTCTGTAAGCAAGGACTGGCCTGTCTCCCAAGATTTATGAGAGCGATGGGTCGTCCTTCAGGATAGGTTGTAGATCCTTGATGATGCATTGGAGAGGTTTTATTTGGAGGGCTGAAGGTGATGGCTAGTGGCGTCCTGTTTCTTTCTTGTTGGGTCTGTACTAGGTAACTTCTGGGTACTCTTCTGGCTTTGTCAATCTGTTTCTTCACTTCAGCAGGTGGATATTGTAGTTGTAAGAATGCTTGATAGAGATCTTGTAGGTGTTTGTCTCTGTCTGAGGGGTTGACAGAGCCAGAAGACCCCAACGAGAGACTCCTGAATTGGAATTAATTTGCAAACTGGATACAATTAACTTAGGTTTCAGAGTAGCAGCTATGTTAGTCTGTATCCGTAAAAAGAAAAGGAGTACTTGTGGCACCTTAGAGACTAACAAATTTATTAGAGCATACCCTTTCGTGAGTTACAGCTCACTTCATATAAGCTTTCGTGAGTTACAGTTCACTTCATCGGATGCATCCGAAAAAGTGAGCTGTAGCTCACGAAAGCTTATGCTCTAATAAATTTGTTAGTCTCTAAGGTGCCACAAGTACTCCTTTTCTTTTTAATTAACTTAGGCTTGAATAAAGACTGTGAGTGGATGGGTCATTACACAAAATAAAACTATTTCCCCATTTTTATCCCCCAACCCCATTCCTCAGACGTTCTTGTCAACTGCTGGAAATGGCCCACCTTGATTATCAGGACAAAAGGTTCCCCCCCCCCCCTTTGCTGGTAATAGCTCACCTTACCTGATCATTCTCCTTACAGTGTGTATGGTAACATCCATTGTTTCATGTTCTCTGTGTATATAAATCTCCCCACTGTATTTTCCACTGAATGCACCCGATGAAGTGAGCTGTAGCTCACGAAAGCTTATGCTCAAATAAATTTGTTAGTCTCTAAGGTGCCACACGTACTCCTTTTCTTTTTACAAAAAAAGTAGTCAAGTGTTCAAGCTCACAAGAGAATTCACTTAAGGTATATTTTGATTCAGCAAGCACATGCATATCTGACTGCATGTTTTGCCCATAGACTAGATGAATGATGATTTGTGGCAGTACCATAGAGAAGTGTCTGGGGGTTCTAGGAGAGCATCATAAACTGAACATGAGTCCAAACTGCAATGCCTCTACATAAAATGCTAATCCAAGTTGTATTAACAGGAGTACCTCAAGTACAAGCAGCAAGGTAATTAATCTCTGCTTAGTGCTATATAGCTTCAGTTGGAGTACTGCATTCCGTGTTGGGTTCCAACATTTTTTAAAAAAAGAAATGAAGCTTAGAAAGCTGAGAGGGCAGCAACAGAAGTGATAAATGTTGAGAAAATAAGAACTGTGACATAAAATTAAGAAAACTAGGCAAGGCTCAGTCCACAGAAAGATGACTGATGGGAGAAATGTTAATAATGAGGACAGAATAAATAGCAACGGGTTTAAGTTACAGCAAGAAAATTTTAAGTTAAATACAGTATTAAGAAAAATATAACAACTATAAGCAACAGAAAAAACTACAAAAGGAAATAAAAAAGCCATTATAACAAGATCAGTTGCTTAAAAATATTATTTTTAAATGTACAGGGAAGATCAGATATGCTGTACTCTCAGCAGTTAAGCATTTACTGAAGAATATTTTAACATTAACTTTATACAAAAACATATTTTTTACCTGAAGATCTCTTTGATCTTTCTTATTCTCCAGACTCGGGTTTTTCATAATAAACTCATTTAGAACACTAAAAAGAAAATATATTAAATGAATACTGATGATAATCTTAAAATAAAATATTGCATTATGTTAGAACAGGCAAAAATTCCATGACAAATTCACATGCACAGTACACATTAGTTGAAACTTCAGCTACTTCCCTTAGTTTGCTAAAATTCCAAAACTCATTTCCAAATGTCTGAAATTTATTTTGATCGTTACAGACAATTTGTATAATAAATAGTTTTCAAGTAGATGTAACATTGGAATCCATCCACAATATCTTCATGGAGAGGTTTTTGGACAAAATTAATTTGTGACTATTTGGTTTAACACTTTACTACAATATTACTACAATTTACAGAGATTGTTGTTCAATGCTTAACACAAATGACCTTATTCAGCATTTTATTTCTGAAGTTCAGCAAACTGTTTCTGGGCTGGTAATTAATCCTATTTCACATGATAGGAAAATATACAAAATAAATAGTCATAAGAGTGACTTATTGAGTAAATTTAGATGTTTAAAACTACTGTTTAGAGAGTTCTGGAAGCTGAGGGGATTAATAATGAGATATGGAGTTTGACATATGTAGGTCTCTTATTTAAATTTGACCACAGGTGAAAGTGACAAAAAGTCATTTTCATCAAATGGCTCTCTGATGGCCTATGGAAAAAATGTGTTGGGAGACCTCACAAACTAGCATCACAAATATTCATAATTACCACACCGTTGGCAGTGTGACTGAGGGAAGCTGAGAACTGGATGAAGATGGAGATAGTACACTCATACCAGAAGTGCTTCTTCCAGAAAAAGGTCGGAACAATACAAGAATCAACATTTGTATGTGATCAACATTCTTTCAAGTAAGATACTGCATTCAAGATAAATCTTTGCCAAGAAGGTCTCTAGGAAATAGGAATTTTTCTCCATTCAAAACTCCAAGTAATTAAATCAAGATTTTAAACACTCGCCCTTTATATAATTTTACATTTATGGTATCACAATTTTGTTCGAAATTGTAAGTATAACTGCTCACCCAAGTATGAGAAACTGCCCTGGTGCTGGAAGACTGAGTTGTACAGAGTCCTTCAGAAGAAGCAATAGTGTTGCCCAGCTGTCTACTAAGCTGGACACTGGAATCCTGTAAGATGATGACAGTGTTAAAGTGATAAAATCATGTCAAGTGTCAAATTTTCTATTCTCCCATCTCTCCTGTCTGACAACACCAATTTTAGTGCCAACCAAAAGCACTGTTCACATGGAGGAGATCAAAAATTTAGGTCCTGTCTCACCCACTTGGTTCACAGATCAATAGAAATGGGGAGGTAATGTGCCAGACTCTGAAGATAGGGGGAAGAACGTTGTATTCAAAAGATACCCTCTCTGGCCAATGACTGAAGTGGTGCTGATGAATCTGGAGTCCAGTCTTCCTCAGCTGCAGAGAGGTTTGCTGTGGGCCTTTCCAGTTAGGGGAGAGAATGAAAAATAAAGGGGGAATTGAGGAACCCAGAAGATTCCCTTTTCATCTATAATATAAAATAACACAAACCAGCTAGACCCACAAATGAATTAAGGTGCATAACTGCCACTTTAGGCACCTAACTCCAAAATTTGGATTCTTAAAACCTCCACTCAGCTGCCCCCTTACCTTGTAGGTGTCTAAATTCCATCTATGTTTCTGCTGGTGGACATGCACAAAGCAACCTCACTCCTGATACCCAGATCATGTCTAAACCCCAGTGAGATCCACAAACTAGGCCTATCTCACCTGAGGGGCCCAATCTGGCAGGTGTTATCAAAGCATCGCTACCATATCAGGAACCATTCTAGTAGTGTATTTATGCCCAATAACCAAGTGGTTAGAGCACTCACCCAGGATCAAATCCCCATTCTGCCTGAACTCGGGTCTCCTATCTACATGGGGAGTGCCCTAACCATAAGGTATTCTTGGGCAGGTCTCTCAGTCTCTCTGTTGAAACTGTTCCACTTTGTATAAATAATTAAATATTCATTAGAATAGGGACTGGAACATGGGTCTTTCAGGTAAGTGCCTGACCACTATGCTATAGAATAATCTTACGCTCTCTCTAGTCCAATGAATATTTATTTACACAAAGTGGAACAGTTCCAGACAGATTGAGAGAATACCCTATAGCCCAGTGATTAGGGCACTCACTGGAGAGGTGGGAGACCTAGGTTCAAGTTCTTACTCCACAACAGGCAGAGAGGGAATCTGAGCCCCGATGTCCTAGGTGAGTGTTCTAACACTAAGCTATTGAATTTTAGGGGGACATCTCCACTTCTTCCTCCCCCTCCATTTTCTGCAAGAAAGGACTGACCTGGCTGAAGTGCCTAACTCTTGGAGAGGGTTCATGGCTATAAATCCCTAGCGAGGTGCCTCCCATTATGTGCCTAATTCCCTTTGAGGAGCAGGGCTTAGGCTCCACCTCTGTCTTCAGTATTTTCTAATGGCTAGCTTAGGCAGCTCTCCATTTAGCTTGCTGGCTTTGTGCATCCCATTCTTAGGTGCCTAATTCTCCCCAAGCATTGTCTAGGGAGCCTGGGCACCTAACTCAGGACTGTGGATTCTACTTGTTGTCAGTGTGCCTAGAAGTTAGGCATTGCAATGCTCAGTCTAAGTGGATATAGCTCATAGATTACAAATGAAGAAAACTGTTTTCTTCTCATGTAACCTTTCAGTCTGTTGTAATAAATCAGAGGGAGGCAACTTTCTGTTAAGGATATAAAATGTCCAGATTCTCTTTCATAGTTATCTACTGACTGATGATACAGAAAGAAAACAATAAAAGATCTACAGCCTCATTGTCTTACCTTTGAATATAAGCATAGAAAAATTGCAGCATGCAGACTTCCAATGACAAATGCTTCTAGAAAGACAAGAAATCAGTGTCACCAGGAAGAAATTGACTTTTGTCTTTTTGTTTACCTCAGCAAAAACCGTGGGTGTTGAACCAATTACCAGGTTTCAAAAGGTAACAAAACAGTGGATAGCTTGAGGTCAAATTAAATTCCAGTGCACTCAGAGGGTTGTCTGAGTGTTACACTTGGGCAGCAAAAATCTTAGCCGTGTAAAACCTAATGTTACTCTGAAGCACTCTCCTCTATCCCCTCCACCCTAGCTGAATCACAGAACGCCACTGACAGGCTGAGGGGCCAGAGATCACATCTAGACCTCCCTCAACTGGACAGATGATACGAGGCCTTTCAAAAGCAATAACAAAGGAGAAAAGAATGGGAATTCCGGGGCATCCCAGCCTTAAAAATATCTTAGCCCCCATGAAAAAAAAAAAGAGTCAAATATGATTAATCCTCCTATCTAGTAGGTATCCAAAAGAGTGAATTTTAAATCAGTATATGATACTGTACAGGTGGCACAGATACTTTGTTAACCTGAACTTGCTTATTTTTGAAATATGAAACACGATTGATTATATAATTCAAATGCTGTCAATCTAGCATCTTTCACTAAATATATTTTAAAATGAAGAAAAATGGTTTTCTACACACAATAGGATTAAGAAGAAATTACCAGAAACAGATTTTGGTAGAGGAGAGCTGTTACCAACCTATAGCACATGGGTAGCATGTTTCTTCAGGACAATTTGAGTACTTGTACAATTTATCACTTCTAAAATAGCATCAAATGAACTAGCAACAACTCTGTGATTTTCCTACCTTGTCCTTGGCTATGGCTGGAGGCTGCTTTAAAACTTCTTTTACTGTTTGTATAACAGTCTCTGTTCTCATAACACTGATAGAGCGAACTAGCTCTACCAGTAGAAGCTGTTCTTCACTGGCTGTAGGAATAACCTGGAAAAGACCAACATATGCCATATGTAATGCTTACTATTACAGTTAATAGTGTTGTCCAGTGTAGAAGGAGTTGATGAGAATAGTTTTCCAAAGTAAAGGACAATGCATGAGAAGCTAAGAATATTTTAAAAAAAAAAAAACTTGTAGGAACGAGACGTAGGTGAAATTTTTTGGACAAATAGTTTACCAAATATTCATTGACCGTCACTTTCCTTTGAAGTCTGTATTTTAAATATTAGTCACTTACAATAATGGGTTTTAAAAAAATCCTATTATAAAAAAAATTAACAATTTTATTCAATTCTAAAATAAATGTGTGGTTATTTGACCATGCAGACACATGCATAAACATAAATGCACTTATGAAAAGGATTTGCGTAATGTTTCATTTGACCCCAAAAATCTTAGCCTGAATTTTTTTAAAGTAGGTTCTAAAGACAGATAGTGGAAATCCAGTAAATCAGATTACCATTTATTCAAGTAGCCAAGTCAACTAGCGACATTCACATACCTTTGTTCTAGAAGTGTTTTTGTTTTGTTTCCTCTCATTCCATACAAATGCAACAGCAGCCATAAAGTGAACACCGTGATTCATTGATATTGGGCCCAACAATTCAAGAATCTGCTGCCTCAAATTCTGAAACACAGAAAGAGAATGTGCACACATTGAAACAAGCATCCAAACTTTATACTATAACTGACTGTCAGACCACACTGGAAAATTTCTGAGAACGATCCCTCTCCTATTCTGTAATATTTGGGCAGCACTTCTCTACTTGCAAATACCAGAGGCAAGCGTAGACTTCTATATGGAGTTCCAGAGCTTAGCAATGCCCCTTCTGCACTCATTCAGGTAACTGCTTCCAAAGATGTACTGAAGCATTAAAAAGATCATACAAAGTTCTTTACAGTAACTCCTTATCCAACCATATTAACTCTATGCTTGGCTTTGAAGTGGCCATTGTCATAGCACCCAAAGGATTTATATTGAATGGGATGAAGTACAGAAAAGGTCATCCTAGATATTGTCCTGAATTAGTTTGGTTCTAATCAAGATAAATCTTAACAGCTCTTCTGACATCCAGCATATGACAAGTGCTCTTGAGCGTTGAAGCTTCAGGCAAAATAAAAAGAGAACAATCTGTGATGTATGGAAGTATTAAACTTAGGTAATTAATTATTCTGGAGTATAAAGGATGATCTTGTCTTCGTGAAATATGCAGTATGGGTCACCCCTTCTGTAAGGAGACTGATTTCAGAGAGTCTTTTTGCCAACATGAATATGACCAGGAAGCAGGTGTTTATAGAAAGACAATACAGAGAATTAAATGCCATTAGTTTCAATGGATAGGTTATAAAAACCTGTAGCATGGTATCCCTTTTTTTATACATACATCAAAAAATAATACTGTGTATATTAAGGTGAACAGGTATGTAGCACATAAAGTAACATGACGACTATGTGGAAATCACACTAAAATCCATGTATCATATCAGATAACCTGAATTTGTTTACAAAAACACAAAATTCCTTCAATAGAGGAAGAGTTTGAACTGACTCCAATAAATGGGCAAAGCAGGACATCAAGCATATTACTGGAATACTTTGAAAAACTCCTCAAATACCATATTGTTCAATTCCTCCAGTCCGCAACCTACTCTTTCCAGTCGCCAGCCTGTGATATGATATGTTCTCTCTCCATACAATGATGCCACTAACAGGAGCTGGATGGAGCATGGAACCTCATGAGCGTGTCAGATCAAGTGTTTATTGAAATATATTGTGAGATTTTTGTAAAGATTTTAAACAAATATTCTATAACCTTAGAGATATAAAATGGTATTTTAAATGGTTTACAATGTGAAAACTTCCCCTTCTCTCTGCTTCAGCTATTTTTCATGGGTGATGTTATGTCATCAGTACAGTACTAACTAGAGAATAATATTTTTCTCAGAACGTATACATTTTACAAAGTAAATTGTAAACTAATTATAAACTGGCTGCCCATCCCCTCTTAGCCTGGGGACAACTCAGGTATTGCAAAAGTTGAAAGACTTTTCTAAGAAATACTAATGGAATACAGGTTTCAGAGTAGCAGCTGTGTTAGACTGTATTCGCAAAAAGAAAAGGAGTACTTGTGGCACCTTAGAGACTAACTAATTTATTAGACCATAAGCTTTCGTGAGCTACAAAGTGAGCTGTAGCTCACGAAAGCTTATGCTCTAATAAATGTGTTAGTCTCTAAGGTGCCACAAGTACTCCTTTTCTTTTAATGGAATACAGTTAGATTTGGTTTGACAAAAGTAACCATGCACAATTCAAACCATGTTACTCCTGATGTTCTGACCTTTGTTGATCCAAGATTAATAGTGGTAACAGATGCAGCTGCTGCAGCAGTTGTTTTCTCTGAAGAATCTGCCTGGTGCAGTATGCTCCACAGCAAAGTCACGGACGACATGATCATATGAAGGATAGACAGGATTCCACTGCGTGCTTCAAACAAGCGTTTCTGGTCTACGTTAACCAAAAGCTAGACGTATTATAAAAAACAACAACCCAGCATTAAATATCTACATACTAGCATTAGCAAAATGATATAAATTAAGAAACAACAACGTACATCTAAACATTTTATACTATGATTTTAGGATGAACATCTACATAGGCTTTTGTAAGATGTTTACCCTGTTTGTTCTGAATAACAGTAAGAAAATGAAAAATCAGATTTTTTTTAATGTCTTTTCAATTCCTCTGGCATGATGTGTCTATTAATATACATTTTTTAAGGAGCAATAGGAAGCATATTCCTTTTGTAGTGTACGCTTGAACATTCTCAAATAATAAAGTAGCACCTTTAATATCTATTGTACGATGCATTGATTTATTGAAATATATAAATAAAAAAGTGTGAGTTTTCAGAATGTAGAGAGATTTACCCTACAGTTTTATATTCTGATTACAATGCATGTAGAGATTTTAGTTTGGTCAAAACTAACCAGTGTATTTTCCATACTCAATGGCCTCTGTTTACTGCTTTATTCCCAAGCATCATATAAGAAATTCAGTGTTACAGTAGGCAAATATGACATTGGCATATTGAGTGGAGCTATACGGCTGGAAGATGTTAAAGCACAGTTTCCTCACCTATCCCCATAGACATCTGCTGATGTAGCTAGTGCTAACACAAAATCTTGACACCCAGTGGTATTTCTGACTGTATGGATTTATCGGAAGTGTTGCGGAATGTGCTTAATCCAGGACCACAGGGTTTGTAGTGACACCTTCCAGCTGATCCTGCAAGCAGATCCTGCCCAGCATGATCCTTCACAAGGCATACCAAGCAAAGGTTGTACTTATCCATGGGGTACATAGATAACTTGGTAGGGGATATATTAAAAATGCTATTGATTAGACTGGGGCATATTCTGAAGGTTTTTCATTATCATCTCTATTTCTACAGTGATCATATTTAAATCTTTGTAAATGCCTTTGCAAGTGATTAACATTACTTCAGAATTAGTGCTATAATGAATACCATAACAACATTATCTACTTGCAAAAAGAGGTAATAAGTAGTTTGATGGCGACTACTGAAAAGAGTTGGGGAAAGGGATAGAAAATATATATTTAAATAAAGCTAAACAATCAACAAGAAAAAGTGGTCCATTAGGTTCAGGGCCAAATGCCCAGTATATAGACTATGCACCCAGTTGCAGCTACAAAATATTGTCAGAGCCAAAAGACAAGCTGCTAATATACAAAGCTTCAAGCTAGCAGGAAGAGACACTAGAATGGACATTCAGACAGAAAGTTTTGTTTCTAAAGAGGGTAAATCCAGGTAGCAGAGTTAACTAGGTAGGTGAACACAGAACCCAACCATATTCAGGAACAACAAAGTGTGGCACCAATGGTAAAGTTCCACAGTTGAGTTTGGCTGCTGGAGCTAATTCTGAGGTGGAGGAATTCCCACCCTTGTTCTTGTGTAGGAGCATGGACTCCAAGAATAAGGCTTTGTGACAACTGAATCTTTGGAGAATGCATGGAATGATTGGAAAATTTTATGGTCTGTATACAATATGTTATCAATGAATAATGCTTTCTCTTATAAGAATTCTCTAAATCCTAATTTTTACCCAAAAATAATTCATTATGATTTAAATATATTGAATATATATTGGGGAGAGGGATATCTCCGTGGTTTGAGCATTGGCCTGCTAAACCCAGGGTTGTGAGTTCAATCCTTGAGGGGGCCATTTAGGGATCTGGGGCAAAAAAAATTGGGGATTGGTCCTGCTTTGAGCAGGAGGTTGGACTAGATGATCTCCTGAGGTCCTTCCCACTCTGATATTTTATGATTCTATGAATATTTTCCCCACAAGCACCTCAATCTTAAATTCAGAGCAAATGCAACATTACAAGCATTCCGAATGTAGACCATACACTCTAATTTAACAAATGTGACATAAGAAGCCTCTCAGATGCTTGACTAAGTTTACCTGATGATACTGTGTAGATGGATCAAGTAGACAGTAATGAATTATTGTTGTGATGCCTTCTAACAGGGTAAGAATCATATCTGGTGGAGTAATTGATGCCATCCAAAGCGGCCTAAAATGCAACATTGAGTTTGTTGTGAATTTTGAGTTTGTTGTGAATCCACACAGCTAAGTAAACATTTAAATATATGATCAAATTTGCTAAAGAAAAAAAGTATATACATGCCTGCTATCGGATAATCCTGTTTCATATTTATACTGCTGAATTAAATTATCCAAATTCCTGCAAAGTTGGAGGGTCACAGAAACTACCACTCTTTGCAGAACTTTTCCCATGTAAGGCAGAATAGAAGTGATTAGGCCAATCCACTGGGGATGCATTTTACAGGCACAGTGTTGGTGTAAAGCTCTTATTACTGCACAGAGAAACATGCCTTGAGAGGTTATTGGTTGGGAGTGTAAGTACTGAAGTGAAGTCATTGGCTGCTGTGGGTTAATCTGCTCCAAGTCAGTAATGACAAATTCAAAGCCTGTTTCGTTCTCTTCAGGCACAGTCATTACTCTATGCTCTAAGACAATTAGTCGCTGAAGCACTTTTAAGAGCTGTGACTGTAGAGTACTGCCACTGTCAAATTCATCCTCAGAAAAGTTGATAAGGCTGTCTTCAGAGAAACCTTCTTCAATAACAACTATGTTTTTACCAGCTACCTTTTCATTGTGCCACTTCTGTGCACTAAAGATAGAAGATAGCAAACAGTGCAGGATCACTTTCTGAACCTTGCATTTGGATAACATGTCTGAAATAAAGCTAGGAAAGCCCTTTGCAGAATTTTCTATTACTTTTGCCAATTCAGAAAAGAGAAGTGTCAAAATTTCAATGCTCATCATCTGCATATTGCGGTTTCCTATTAGATCTTGCGGGGTTACCTTTACATGAGTTGGATAGTGGCTCCTCATATAGTATAAACATAGAGAGATAAGAATTTCTATGTACATAGAACTCCTAAAGTTATGGTTAGAGTCCACTGGAATGTGACTATAGAAGTCTTTGCCCATAACAGATATTCGATGCCTGGCTAAAAGATTCTGAAGCAAGGAGAGCTGAGGAGTGTATACATTGTTGACACTGGTAGTAGAGATGGCATTTACAAAAGCAGAGGGATTTGTTTTCAAGATTGCTTTGATTGCAGAAAAAGCATATAATGTTCTTGAGGAGTCATATAACTGGAGATAAAGCAATACGTGTTGATATAATGGATGAATGTTAAAACTAGGAGATTTTCGTATTCCTGGAGACCCCACATCACTCTCTATTTCTGAAATTTCTCCCTCTCCACAGCTGTACCAATTCTCTAAATCAAGACCATCACTAAAGAAAATACTTGTTTGTTTAAGCTTTTCTGTTTGTGCTTTTTTCTTGTCTTCATCTTTCCTTCTGGCTATTTTCACTTTGGGCTTTGCTCCTGGTTGCTTACCAGCCTCTTTAACAATAGTTTCTTTTTCTGATATTTTTTCTGGTAGTTTTCCTTTGAAGCTGAACTGAATACTACTGTGACTTCTTTGTCCAGATTTTGCATCTGTTGACCTGAAAGTAAGGTCAGAGGGGGTCTGAGGGCTTACTCCAGTACAAGGTAATGAATCCATTAGTCTTTCAAGTCCAGTCTCAATTGAAGCAGATAATAACTGAGAACGGTCATCACCAAATAAACTGTTCTGGCTGTTTTGAATATTTTTATCTTCACTTCTAGAAACCTCCTCAGAGTGATCTAAAGTACTGAATTTAGATGAAGCATCATCGGGATGCAGATCATGTTTAATGGATTCGGTCTCTTCTCCAAGACCACTTACTACCTTGCATATCAAGTCAATAACCACCTGGTGCACAATTTCATCAGGTGAGTCTTCTCGCAATGTCTGAGAACTATTCTGAGCACTGAGGCTTTCTGCCTCCACCTCATAGCTCAGGTTGTCTCCAGCAGATGACTGTGAACAGCCAGAGTCCGAACTCTGGAGTATTTCTATTTGATGGTCGGGAAGGTCAAAATCAGACACCACCATTGGAATAGTCTCACTGCTAGTACTTAACAAGGAAAGTCTGTCACTCAAAGGGTTGACTGTGAGACTGAAGTTCTCCATTTCATCCAGGATAAGTTGTTTTTCATTGTTTTCTTTAGGTGTAATGAGTTGTCCTTGGCTAACAGGCATGTGAGAAAATGCTTAAAAAAGAAATCACAAAAAAATAGTTATGGCCTATGAATAGTTTTTCTTTAGGTTTACTTTGAACTTGAGATTTAGCAGAAATTATAAAAACTTGCATTTAAATAAAATTATTATACTTTGCACCTTTCATCCTGAAAGATCGTAAAGCAACTTAAAATGTCCATTTACTAACTGTATAAAGCAGAGCTTCACCCATCACCCACTTCTAAAGTGGATAGGGGTGACTGTTTAACAGCACAAAGCAAGTCTAAACCCCTGGAGAGAGAGAGACAGAGGTCTCCGACTGAGAGAGATTACTCCTAAGAAGCCTGAAACCTCAAGTGGATGCCCTCAAGGAGCTGTAAAGGTGGAGGTGAAATCTGCAGTTAACCCTGAAACTGTGACATATACAAGGGAAAAGTTGTTTTAACTGTATTCCAAATATTTGGCATGCTGCAGAGTTGAACCCTCAGAGAAGTTTTCACTGAGACTAAAAATTTTTTTGGAAAGAGAATATAATCATTACCAGGATCCTAAATGCTGGCAGTTCTGAAAACTATTTAATATGCAAATCACGCATGGTGTTTCTTCTGCCATCTGTTTCATGTTATATGGATAAAAATACATAAAATATTATATATACTTAAATTAATAAAATGTTAGTTATTAAGGAATTTTTGAAGGGGTTAAATAGTACTTACCATCACCACAGCTAAATTTTTGCATGAAGTGCTTTTCAGTTTCTTCTTCAGGGTAGTGAGGAGACTTATTCCAGTAGCACTCAGTCTGAACTCGTTGCACAGAAACTCGCTGTGTTTTTGGATGGAGTAGCAGTAGAAGCAAAGGTTCAAGTACTCTTGCAATGTCATGTCTTTGGAGAACTTGGTTTAACCATGCTTGCCCCACTGACGAGGTAGAACCATCTAAGCTATTAAGGCTGTCCAGCATGATGAACAAAGACCTGGGGGGAAAAAACAGGAATAAATCTAACATGTTGCTATTACAGAATATAATCTATTTTAATCTAATCTACATTAAACTTCAATATTTGTCCACTGTCAGTGAGCTTTATTTGCTTTTTCTATCTCAATATCAAGTGTACTTCCTCTCTTTCACTCAAAATAATTAGCAAGCAACAACTAACCTTTCATATATGCATGAGGAATGTTGAGATGTGTAATTAAAACTCTACTCAGATTTTCAAAAAATATATTGCTTTCTAAGTTTGCACTGCTGTGATTGCAATGATTCTTTATAACCTATGTATTGAGCAATAGTAATATATTAGGTTTGTTCAGATGAGTACCCCAAAACATACTGACTACAGCTTGTTTCACATAAGTGGCATTTTCTTTGGAATCAATGAGAAGCTTCTTTCAAATTTTGCATCCAAAAGTGAAATTTACATATTCTAGAACAACAGAAAAGACAGATAGCACTAACAGTAAAGACAGATCAAAAAATAGAGGAATTCTCATTTACTGTGTTTGTACAGCATCTAGCACAATGAAGCCCTAACTTGGTTACCCTTTAGGTGACACTGCAATATAAATAACAGCAACAGTTCTAAAAATCTGTAAATGAGGTTGCAGCGAAAATAAAATTATTATTATCTACAAGTGTTATCCTCAAGGACTGAGAACAGAAATATAGTTTACTTGACAATAACACTGTTCCTATTTTCATCATTTTCTCCCTTTCCTATCTTAGGTCTTGAGAGCCCTTTCCAGGGGAGAAAATTAACAGTTGCCTTACCTCTTAGTTAATACACCAAGTAGCCCCTAATCATCTTTAACATTTTTATGCCATTCTGTGGTACATATTCATCAGCTTTTCTACTGTGTGCACAAAATTTACCATCTTCTCTTCAGCAATAAATAACATAGGTAGCTCCAAAAGAAATGCAAGATAAAATGCAACACTTCACTGTGCTGTTCCACAGTTGTACGTAAAGGGTACAACATTCAAATTAATTTTCTTTCATCACATTCACACAAAGAATCTGTGTGTATGAGCACAATCCTAGCTAAGAAAGCTGAGGCAAGTGATGTGGGTTTGGTGAGATAATTTTTGAACACAGATTTAAACATCTCAAACTGTGAAATTTACCAAAATGGATCTTGAATTTGGTAGGGCCCTAATTATAACCAACCTGTCAAAGGAACGGCCAAAGGAAGAAGACTTGTTAATATGAAGGTCCCTCGTGAGATGCCAAAGCACTGCAAACTTTGCATGAGCTTCCATCCTTATTTTCTGTAAAATAAAACATAGGCTAGATCAAATTGACTATCATTCCCCCGAGAAAGCAGTGAAAGGAAAGCTAGACAAGAATGGAAACATGGTTTTAGGTCAGATTCTCCATTTTCTCATTTTTACCTAAAGATGGTTCTTTATTACCAATCTTGAGAGGAAAGAATAGATTGTCATTGCAAACCCCCCTCGCCCCCCCCCAAAAAAAACCCAACCTATGTGCAATTTTAAAAAATAAGAACATTTAATATCCAGGACAAATGCATTTCTTAGAGGTGATAGAGATTAGGAGGAAAATGTGATGCTCAGCTTGTGAAAAAGACAGTAATCATCCTCATGGAAGAGGTACTTAAAAACCATGGCATTAAAGACATCTAAGCACAGTTAAGAGGGAAAAGAGAAGGGGTTGAAAACAGAACCATGAGGGACAAACAGAGGTCAGCATGAGGGGAAGATAAAGAGTGTTAGAAGAGGTCTTCATCTGAATATAAGTAAATTGTTAATAGTTAATTGATTAGATGCCAGCAGACAGTGCTCAAGAATATGTAGCATAGTTCCTGGGTTTTGTAGGACCAATAAAACTTGTGCACAGTACAGTAGATGATTTCCACTGGCTGCTCTTTATATCAGTTCTTAATATGGTGTCAGAATAAAAAGTATTTACTGCTTTAACTTTTTGTTGTGGCTGACCAGAGGCACTCAGTGACATCAGTAATGACTCAACTATCCCACTCCCTGCTATGGAACAAATAAATGGGGAAAAACGGAGCTGCTTCAGAGCCTCATGGACAAACTGTGAAATGGCTGCAGGACTGAACAAAGAAAGCAGGCGGAATGGCTACTCTGAATAAAGCAATGGGTAAGGACTGCTTTCCTATATGTCAGCACTTATAGCTGGCAGATGAAGAAAAGCAAGATGTAAATAAAGTCTTAGATGCTTTAGAAAAATACTTGTCCCTAAACAAATTATAATATATGAGAAGTATATTTTCCATACATCTGATCAAAATGAAACTCAAAACTACAAACCAGTACGCAACCAAGCCACACCAGTTAACTTGTCCTGTAACTCTGGCACACTTACAGACAAATTTATTAGAAATCATATAGTTGTAGGCATGAAAAATAATGGAATCAGAACACATGTTGCAACAACAAAGACTGGAACTTAATGCTGCTGATATCTACTGCAGCAGTGAATAAAATAAACAGTTACAAATTTGAAAACATTAGAAACAGTGTAAGATATACAGCATCACACAAAATAATGGCAAACTCAGACTAAAAGAATAAAAAAAAGAGTGGTCTTCAAAGAAAGGTAAGAAATATATGTATTTTTCAGTGACCTGGGAGGTGGGAGATGTGGATTAAAGTCCATGCTTTGAATCGGACAGAGACAAGGTCTGAATTAATATCTTCTTTCTCCCAAGAGAGTGCCTTAATCACCAAGCAACAGAGTCATTTTCATTCTCACTCTCTCTTTGACCCAGTGAATGGTGGGGATTCATACCTGGGTCTTCCACATCCCAGGCAAGACCCCTAACCAGTGGGCTGACAGTTATAGCAGAGCACACACAGACAACCACATACTGCTTTCTGAAGCTAGCTCTGAAAAATGAAACTGTGGGGTCAAATTTGGGGATGGTTTGGGTCAGCCAAAGCTGAATTTTTCAGCAAATAAACTATTCATCCAAATAAAATTGTCCACCTCTTCTTACGATACTCTGAAACATGACTGAGCAAGATAGGAATAGACCAATGTATTCTGAGAAATACAGTATACCTGGTGATGATTGATTGACTCTCTGGATTATTTGGAAACAGATCCCTTAAATTCAACAACAATTTCAGTCTTTGAATGCTGTGAAGCCCACTTTGCCTGAATGGAATTCCAGAGACTTATTAAAGGTAATGGACCTCACTTTGCTTGTCAGGAATTTGCACAATTTGCAGCATCAGCAGAATTTGAAAATATCACATCCTTTCTGCAACACAGCCAGTCTAAGGGCAAAGCAAAAGTAGCTGCTGAGATTACAGAGAAATTGCTAAGCAAGGCGTAGTGGGATAATAAAGACCCATGGACAGCAGTAATGGATTGAAGAAATATACCAACAGAAAGTCAGGGCAGCAGTCCAGTACACAATCTCATGTCACACCACACACTGATTACAGCCTGCAGCAAATAAACTTTTGAAGCCAGCAGTAGCAGAAAAGGTAACAGAAAAATTAAAAAGTGTCATCAGCAAGCCAAATACTACTATGACAGAGTTAGAAAAGAGCTCTCTGAACTTCTAATAGGATAGCCAGTAGAAAGTTCAACCAGCACCTAAAGACAATGACAAAGGATGGAAGGTAGGTACAAAGAGTAGCACCAAGGGTTGAAAGGATTAGATTTTTTATCACTACATGTCAATTTCTCCGTACACACACAAACAGAAAAAACATATTTCCACTGATACAGGAAGAAAAATGCTGCCTGAGAATTTAAGAGTTTGATTTAAGGATATTTACTTGTACATTTTGATGTGATATTGACATATTGTGTTTTAACAGTTATAAAGTTTTGAATCTCAAGGTTTATTTTATTAAACAATTGTCTGACCCTTCCCCCATAATTTCCTGCAACTCTGAAAGTTTAAATAAAGAAAAATTGAAAAGAGTATTTATTTTTAAACATCTATATTAGCCATTGAATTTTTTTTTAAAAATCTAATTCTGCCAAGTCTAACCATACTTTGTAGAATGCAGACAACTCTATAGCCCCAACTGTTATTTCCTACAAGCAACCAGGGACCAGTTGCTCTCAAGAGTTGACCCAGGTGAGTTCCAAACAACTATGCAGATGCAGGGGAAACTGGCAATGACTGTGAGGTTAGTTCACCTACTAGCAATGCACAGTTATTAGTAAAGGTAATGCCACAAAATCTAACAGCACAGAAATCTCCTGAGGGCAAGTGGCAAGAGAAGAAAGGGACTCAGGCTGGAACCACACAAAGTGGAAGGGATACAAGTTGCTCAATCATTTGAAAGACTATATAGTTAACTGAAACTGCTCACTTTCTGTTCTAGGAAGAGAGATGTTACAAGAATGCTCTCTCTATATATAAACAGTTAAATGAAAAAAGTGCCTATACATAGTGATCAAGAACATGCAGAGAAGTTCTTGTAATAAAACTTCTTGTTACACACTGCAAATGGCACTGATTGATCTTTACATCAGTTCTTAAAGCTCATCAAAGGAGATGCTGAATGAGTTAGAAAGGCAGAATGAGAACCAGGAAGTCAGAGTCACAGGAACCTAGAGAGAAAAGAAACCCAAAGTAGACAATGAGTCAATAATAAAAGATGCAGATATATCAGGCGGCTTATTAGAAGCCACCCAAGGCAAGAGGGTTGAGGACAGAAGAGACAGAGACCTCTAAACCACCAAAAAAAGAAGGTGGATAGCAAGAATAGAAGAGACCAAAATCAAGTGGGCCCAAAAGGAAAATAAGTGAGGGGGTCTGTAAATAACTAAATGAAGAGAGGAGGGACCACTACCAGCAGTTTCAGGAGGAGTGACAAAAGATCTTTATGGAAGGCATGGCAATGAGAAAAGCTAAATTGGAGAAAGAGTAAAAAGTTTTGAGAAGAGAAATGAAGTGGAGACTGCAGAACATGACAACAAATAGATCGCTTATCAAGGCAAATTTATTGGAGAAGGAGCAGAAATTATAGGGTTTGCTATAATGTTGGTCAGAATACAACAAGAGAATAGAGCAGGAGGAAGAGTGGGCCTAGACTGAGAGAGAGAGAGAGAGCTGCAAAGGGAAGGAGGAGGGGGCAGAGACTGAGTTGGAAAGGAGGAGGATTTATGCCTAGGACTCAGGCACTCGGATCTCAGTTTTATCTCAAGCTTCACCACAGCCTTCTGTATTACTTTGGTTAAGTCATTAAAACTCTCTGCGCCTTAGCTCTCCATCTGAAAAATGGGGACAATAACACTTCCTCTGCCTTAGAGGCACTGTGAGGATAAATTAATTAGTGGTTATGAAGCACTCAGACACTACCATGATGGGATCATAAATTAATTAGATGAAGGGACAGAAAGGAAAGGTGAGATGAAGATTTGTGAGAGTTCACAATTTTATAAACATGTTATAATTCTTTACATATCAGCATGTGTATATACATGCACATATACATGAAATAGCTCAAACTGTCTTATGGGCTACCAAGTCCCTTACTCGCACATTGTCACTCTATTACTACATTTCCTGATGGTTCCTTTAACTCACCTTTTAATAATCACACAAACAAGAGGGAAGATTTACCTTGTCTCTGTGGGTCAGCTGCTGACTTATAACATCCTCACAAATGCTAGAAGATGGAACCAGGTTGTGTAACTGGTAAAAGAGCTCCACACTCTTCTGATGATGTTGAGGAGTTCCATCACCCAACTGGTCCCACAGAGTTAAAGCTACATGCTTTGTAAATGAAAATATATTTTAAGTCAATGAATATCTTGTATTTTTCTGAAAAATTACTAGCTTTACACAATGAAAGGGACATGTGCAGTGTCAGTGAAAAATATGAACAATTGGGGGAAATTATGTGATTATGCATTGCTTGTATCTCTACAAAAAAGCCAAAAAACACTGCAATACCCTACTGTATAAAGTTCCATAACATTTCACTCTAAGGATGCTGTACTTATAGTTTACATTTGTAAAAGTAGAATATTTCAATACTATGATAATTAACTACCTACTACAGAATATTCTTCTGCTGAGGATTTCTAATGACCTCCTAAATCACAAGAGTGGAGCTAGTGTAATTTGTCTCCAAAATTCTATATCTAATATTGCAATTATAATGTAAAATTAAGATGTTTCTTTTGTAAATAATTTTAAAAACAGTTCAGATTTCATAAGTCATAAGTAAGGCTGTCAAGCAATTAAAAAATTAATCATGATTAATTGCCCGATTAAAAACATTAATCGCACTGTTAAACAATAATAGAATATCATTTATTTAAATATTTTTGGATGTTTTCTACATTTTCAAATACAACACAGAATACAAAGTGTACAGTGCTCACTTTATATTTATTACAAACATTTACACTGTAAAAAAGAAAGTTCAATTCACCTCACTGAAGTACTGTAGTACAATCTCTTTATCATGAAAGTTGAACTTACAAATGTAGAATTATGTAAAAAAGAATAACTGCACTTAACAATAAAACAATGTAAAACTCTACAACCTACAAGTCCACTCAGTCCTACTTCTTGTTCAGCCAATCACTTGTTCAGACAAACAAGTATTCAGTGTTGCAGGAGGACAAGGGGCAAGGGGAAGTAAGCAATGACTTGTGCAGGACAAGGGCCTTGGAGGACAGGAGGTGTCAATGGGGAACAGCAAGCAATAACTTGTGCAGTAGGAGGGTGAGGAAGGTGTCTTGCTGCTGCATCTGGAAAAATGGTTTCTGGTACTGGGCTTGCCTCTTTTTACTGAGCTAGGTGGGCTCCCTTCAGCTGAGTGAGGCCTTGTTTGCAAGGGAGGGTGGATTTTACCTCAGGGACTCTCATACTGCAGGGGAGGAGAGGCTGGTGCAGGGAGGCTGAGCACGCCAGGCCCATGTTCTCGGTGGGGTACCTCCTGAGTGGCAGCCAGCTAGCAGCAATAGGGTACAATGCAGGGGAGCTGGTCCCGGGAGAGAGGGGTCGGCCTGAACAATAGGGCCCGGGCTGGCTAGTATGACGATACATCCCATTTTGGCCAAAACGGTCCCCTTTTTCCGCTCTGTCCCATCCGTCCCTACTTTTTCATCAAAACAGGGTACTTATCCCAGCTGCAAAGCAGAGCAGACAGTGGCAGCTGCAGCCTGGCGACCAGCTGAAGGCAGCACTGTCCGCCAGCAGGAAAGTAGAGAAATTTTCTGCTGACAGGCAGTGCTGGCTTCAGAGTTGACCACTGGGTGGCACAGAGCTGGGGGGGAGGGGCATCAGTCTCAGCCAGAGGAGCCACAGAGCGCGGGGGTGGGGGGGGAAGATCAGCCTCAGCTGGGGGAGGCGCAGAGCTCGGGGAGCAGGAGCCCAGCCCCAGCTATGAGCAGCATGGGACTCAGCCCCAGATGCAGGCAGCATGGAGTTGGGGCGGGGGGGGGGGGGGGAGAGTCAGCGCCAGCACCAGCGCCAGCGCCAGCGCCAGCCCCAGCCCCGGGAGGCATGGGAAGGGTGGCTTGGGCGAGCCCTGCAGGGGGTGGGTAACTCCAGTGAGGCCCTGGCCGTCCTGTTTTTACTTAAAAAAAAAATATGGTAACCCGGAGTGGGGGTGGGGAGTATCAAGATCTCTACTCCTCCACTGGAGCCAGGATAAGAACCATGTCTTTTCTCTAGCCTCTTCTCTTCCCACCCTCTGGTGGCGGCCTGCATTACTGCACCTGACCAGACAGGTTCTCCGGAGCAGTTCATGCTGCCCTCCCACCCAGAGGATCTGAGATTAAAGCGAGTTAAAAAAATTAACGCATTAATTGTGCTGTGCCTTAATCGGACGCATTAACACCAGTTAAGTGACAGCCCTAGGCATTAGTATTCTTGTTTTTGTTAAACCCCTATCTACCCAGAACACTTTCCCTCAGTTTCATGTCTTGGCTACCTCTCACATCATCTTCTCAGGTCTAGTAACTCACTTCTTTCATTTCCAAAAGACCAATTCAAATCAGCTGTTTATACCTACACTGTGTGGAACTACCTTTAGTATTAGTAGCTAAATATTTTAATTTGAAGAGTAAAACAGAAAATAGCAATTGTCATATCACCCAGTAAGGAAGTTTTATTCCATAACCTAAGAAAGTATAAGAAGGGCAAGGCTGTTGATACAGACTTAGAAAGAAAGTGTGTCTTCTTGTTGCTGAAAATACAGTCTAAAGAAACTAATGCACAAGAAATAAATGCATGGGCAGTAAGATGATTACTTTACCTTGAAAAAGTCTGTCTTTTCAACCATATATCTCAGGTTGCCTTGAGTAAGAGGAGGCCTGATAACTACAGCAACTCTTCCTTGGTTTGGACTAAGGGGCTGTGCAGTTTCCACACTGTTTAGATTTTCTCCAGTGACAACAGCAACAGATTGAGTCAATCCAACCAAGTCCATTACCAGAGAAATAGCAACACCTTGAATGCTAAAATCACTTGCTTGTCTACAAGCATTCATAAGAGTCTGAAGCCACAAAGGAGGCTGTACTTGTTCACAGTCTGAAATGAAAATAAAAGGAAATATTTTCCATTACAAGTGAAATTGTTGTACTGCAATTAATTTTTCTTCCATTCTGCATACCTACTATACCTCACAACCTATAGTAAATCAACTCTGCAGTATTCTTTTAACATCTATATTTGTAACCCTCTCTCATAATACTTATCTGAGAAAATGATTTGTAGTGTCAATAATTCTCTTTATTTTTAATAAAGTTGGTAGCTAAAAAGAACTGAAACACCATAATGCCATACCTCCTTTTTAAATTATGTAAAATTTAACAAATGAAAAGGCATTCTAACAAATTATAAATGTGATATTACTATACTAATTTATATAGCACCAGAAGATATACATGGCATTTTACATTTAGTCAATGTGCCAAACAAACATAATCCCCAAAACAGACAACAGAAGATATAATGCACAGAACAGCAAGGTCATTTTCTTATGATAAGAATAAACAAACACAATAAGCTCTTATGTACTATATTTTTTCCTCTATTCTAGGTGAGGTGAACACAAATTGTCCTGCTTTCAACATGACACTGCATTAGATCACTATATTTTACAAATGTGTAAAAGATCGCAAGTCAATCCTAGCATCACTAAATCAGTTTCAGTATCTCTGTTCTTAAGAGAAAAGCGTATTCTGACCTTTGACATAAAAACTGAATATGAAGGAAAGAAGAGCAAACATATTCTTTGCAATTTTAGCTCAAAAATAGTTGGGTTGAATGTATTTCACACCTTTTAGAGAGGACTATATTTCTATACTATGCTAGAGTGCACATTGCTTTTATTTGTTCTCCTGACATAATTACTATTGTCAGGAAATTATCATGAAAGCTATAATGAAATATAAAATCTTGCAACTTAATATTTTGTTCCAGAAATAACTCCATGGTTTCTTTTGTCAATTTTCACTAAATTTACACAAAAAACTTACTGCAATACAATGCAAAATTCATAATGTGAACTGGACTCAAGTAAAAACCTCTTCAGAAACTGAGCATGAAGCCATATTTTACACAAATATATATATTTACCTACTCACATTCTTCCTTCATTATCGTGAAGTGATCATGAGCTAATACAGTTTAAACTAATGGAAGGATAAACAAAAATAGGTCTGCAAATAAGTTTGTAACTAGGATCCTTGATTTCAAAAGGACAAACTTTAAAAAATTAAGAGAATTAGTTAGGGAAGTGGACTGACCTGAAGACCTCAAGAATCTGAATGTGGAGAAGGACTGGAATTACTTTAAGTTAAAGATGCAGAAGCTATTTGAAGCCCGTATCCCAAGGAAGGTGACAAATTTGTTGGGAAGGATTGCGACCAAACCAAGCATCTCAAGAACAAATAGATATAAGCTGGCTATCAACAAGGTTAGGCAGAGTGAAGTTCTGGAACAGCCTTCATAAGGGAGTGATGGGGAGCAAAACACTTAACTGGTTTCAAGGCTGAGCCTGATAAATTTATAGAGGGGATGGGATGATGAGATTGCCTACAATGGCCTGTGGGCCATCTGTGACCTCTAGTAGCAAGTATCTCCAATGGTCAGAGACGAAACATTAATGAGGAGGGCTCTGAGTTATTACAATGAATTCTTTCACAGGTGTCTGGCTGGTGGGTCTTGCCGGCATGCTCAAGGTCCAATTGATTGCTATATTTGGTATCGGGAAGGAATTTTCTCCCAGGTCAGATTGACAGAGACCCTTGGAGTTTTTTGCCTTCCTCCACAGCATGGGTCCCGGGTAACTTGAAGGTTTAAACTAGAGTAAATGGTGGATTCTCTGTAACTTGAAGTCTTTAAATTATGCTTTGAGGATTTCAGTAACTCAGCATGTTACAGGAGTGGGTGGGTGAGGTTCTGCGGCCTGCAATGTGGAGGAGCTCAGATTAGATGATGACGATGGTCCTTTCTGGCCTTAAAGTCTGTAAGTCTAACACAGAAATGTAGGGCTGGAAGAGAACTCGAGAAGTCATCAAATCCAGCCCCCTGTGATATGGCAGGACTCAGTAAATCTAGACTACCCCGGACAGGTGTTTGTATAACCTGCTCTTAAAAACCTCCAGTGATGGGGATGCCACAACTTCCGTTAGAAGCCTGTTCTAGAGCTTAACTACCCTTAGAAAGTTTTTCCTAATATCTAATTACAGGGCACTGATTCTTTCCCATAAAAAGCCCTTTCAGCACCATGCAATGCTCTCTACCACAAGTCAAAAACAAAAAGCTACATTTAAACAGTCTTAAGTTTCAAAGATGAATAAACAAAATCCCAGATGTCAGAGAGAAGGCATTTAATTATAATGCAAATTTATGCCTAATTTTTCAGTTCAGTAACTGTACCTGTAAAATTTGTGAATGTTGTCAGCGGGCACTTACAACCTTAATGTTAAACACTACATTACAACAGCAAAATAAATTTAGAAATAAACTCTTGGGTAGTGCAAATTTTACTGAACTGAAATTTATAACTTACTGTTATACATTTGTTTCAAAGGGCATAAATATGGATAAAAATCTAAACTATTAAAAAGAGTTAAAGGCATGTTTGATGTAATCTTGTCACTATTCCATATATCTATTCAATGTGTAAATACATTCCAAGGCACAAGAAGAACACTAGTAACAAAGAACCCTGATGGATCCATGTATTATGTATTTCACGTGTGGACAGCAGAATCTAGAAACTGAGTTCCACTCTAAGGTTCTTCCGTGTAATACATATTCATTACTCAAAACATACAAGAAAATTGATGTTTTGATGTGATTTTTAATACATGTAACTGTATTAAAAAATATTTGAGTTTCTAAAACGTAATCCAAGTCATAAAAGAAAAAAAAATCTATGTCCCTACAAGGAACAACAAGCAACAATGTAAATATAGAAAGACTCCAACTACTTTTCAGATTTTCTAAAGAACAGTTTAAACTAAGAACTGAATATACGAGAAAAAAAGGAGAAAGTAAGAAAATGTTACTTACCAAAATCAGATTTCTCAGGATGTAATTCTGATGTGTGGTTCCCCTCTGCAATGTAAACTGGAAAACTTGAACATTCAAGATATAACTGACATGAAGCAATAAAGGCAGAAAGGTATTCTTTTGGCATTTTATTTCTTTTTTTCCCCTTAGCATCTCCTTGTGATTCTCTGTCCCATTTTGTAGATTGTCCTTGCTCTCTAGTGAGGTCCACTTGAAGCTCTGTTGCCAAGGGCTGAGGCAAGGAATTACTCTGAATTATATACAGGTTGATAAATCTAGTTAAAAATTGTTGGACATACTCCAAGCAGCACTGCATTGCAGTCTTTTGGATCATCTTCCCACTTTGAGTTGCTGACCCCTGTGCAATTATGGAAGGAGGCTGTACAATGGTTTCCTCAGATCCCACAGTTGATGCTGTCTCAGTCTCTGAGGATGTGCTACCTATAATAGGGATACCAGGTGCTCCATGGCCTTCACTCAATGCTTTGTCAATGTCATCAGCTGTATCTGCCTGGTACTGTACAAACTCAGTAAATCCACTTTCTGATGATCGACTGCTTGGAGGATTTTCACCATCTTCGAATACATCATAAGGATTTTCAAGTGAAACTGATGGCAACTAGTTGAGATAAAAGTATAGATAACTATAGATTAAACAGTAAAAATGAATGTCACTAATTAGTGATAAGAAATCATTAACTTATTTCCTAGTTTGAAAAGAATGGCAGTTTTGAGTTCTCCTTAGGGTTGCCAGTTTTCACTGGACACATTCCTGGAGGTTTCATCACATGACATAATCTTTAATTAAAGATTAATCTTTAATTCCTGAAGACTCCTGGACAATCCTGGAGGGCTGGCAACCCTAGTTCTGTTCTATTACAAAGTTTTAAATTATGTGTTATATACTTTTATTGTTGATCCCTTCCATACATTTTCCTGTCAAAATCAAGTTTTTAAAACACCAAAAAAAAGTATATTTACACAGCATGTCAACTATAAGGAGATATCATTGTCTATCAACTGAAATATATGCATTTTAAGAAGATTTTAAACAAACTATTTATATTTTAATATGGATTGAGGGAGAAGAGATCAACATGGTAAAATTATAAGTCATTTGAAAAATATCCTGAAATGTTAAAGAGTCGAAGACAAGGCACTAAAATTTACAGTTATTTTAGCTAGACAAGATGGTTGAGATAATATCTTTTATTGGACCAACTTTGGTGAAAAAGACAAGCTTTTGAGCTACACACAGCTATTCTTCAGGTCTGGGAAAGGTACTAAGAGCGTCATGACTAAATACAAAATCAAACAGATAGTTTAGCATAAGCAGTTAGCACATATTGTAAGGGACCATTCAAGGGTTGAAAGATATTACCTCACCCACGTTGCCTCTCTAGTATCCTGGGACCGACACGGCTACAGTAACGCTGCATAGTCATTTTAGCTGACAGACTTCCTGGAATGTTTAGGTTTTAGAATTTTCTTACATAAAGGAGCTGGCAGCTTGTCATCTGTTAACTGGAAAACTGTTCCAGACATAGGAAGCAATATGAAAGGGTGGTGGAATGATGAAAGTGGGTGAAGGAGATGAAGGGAGTTGTCAAGAGAGAGGCTGGAGAGGACTTGAAAGAGTGGGAAGAGGTAAAATTTCTCTACAATCAAGAGATAGTTTTATAGAATGCCAATTCTCAAATAATTACATTAAAGATAGTAATGAATTTTGACCTACAATTGGTTGGTATAGTTGGTACAAACCTTCATGATTATTATTATTGTTGTTGTTAATTTGTACTATTTAACCAGGATGAACTTGTTTCACATAGTATAAAATACTACAGATTGTCAAGGCATCTTTCAAAAAAGAGAAAACAGCTGAATTTTGGAACCAAAAATGAGGAATTAAAAGAATTATTAAAAAAACAAACAAATTTTCCTAATTGCATACTTTTAAAAAATACCATTAATTATTAATAAGTCATTCTAAGTTCTCTACAAAATTAAGAGTTTTAATTCCAATATTATAAATAGTAATCAAAATCTAATGTATTAAAAACTTGGGATGGTCTCTCAACACAGAGCATAAATTCTTAGATTCTTAGCATAAAACTTGGTACCTAGCATCTTTCCCTCCTGTACCCAAAATATGTAATATATATAAAATCAAAGTGTGGGATTTCCTTCAAATACGTTTGTAGTTGTGTAAGACTTAGTAAATTTTAGTTCAAAAAAATTGATCACTTGCAAGATTTTTTAGAAATGTAAGCTGATAGCAGAGGTGAAAGTAAGCCAGTACGGCGTACCAGCAAAAGCCAGTACACAGCCAACCATACTGGCAGGGGGCAGCTTCCCCAGGGCAGCAATTTAAAAGGGCCTGGGGCTCTGGGCAGCGGCCAGAGCCCAGGCCCTTTATATCGCCGCCAGAGCCCAGGGCTTCTGGCCACTGCCATCGCTCCAGCTACCATGGGGCTCTGGTGGTGATTTAAAGGCCCCAGGGCTCCTGGCCACTGCTACTGCAGCCGGAGCCCCGGGGTAGCAGCAGCGGCCGGGAGCCCCAGGGCTCCGGTGGCGATTTAAAGGGCCCAGGGATTTAAAGGCCCTGCCCCTTCCGCCCCACCCCAGCCCTTCTGGTTGAGGGCCCCCACACACACAGGACCCTGGCCCTGCATACCGGTAAGTCCCTTAAGTTACTTTCATTCCCGACTGTTAGAAACTGAAATTTGTTTGAAATAGAAACAGTTGCTGGTTTTTTTGTTCCTTCTCTTTGTTTATTAAATGATTTTGAGGTATACATATTTGATAAAACATTAAAATAATTCATAAGAACTAATTTATCTGATCTATGCAAATTTATAATAAGGCATTGGTTAAGAGCTTTAGAACTATCTCCAAATGGTAAAAGGAAATTATGACTGTGATGCCTGACCCAATGCCTATGGATATCAATGGAAGTTTTGCCACTGAATTCAGTGGACACTGGATCCAGCCTTTAGAGTTTTTATATATTGGCTTAGAGATTTATCCAAATATTTCTCACGAGGTCTCTAATTCTTACTTAGGTCCTGAATTTGAAGTGACATGCATATGCTTAACGTTAAAAAGTATGTATAAGTCCTTGAATGATCGGGGCCTTCATCTGCAATTAATTGAACAGTTCCAATGTTTTTATTAATCAAGGCTCAATTAGGTTTACATTTATTGTTATACATTTTTATTGTAAAAGGCATTTTATATTTTTCCCATCTACAGTTCGCTGCTTTTGCATGTTTTAAGAAACTTAAAAATTACTGTAAAACTAAAAATAGCACAAGTTGAACTTAAAAAAACGGTGGAAACAGGACTGAGAAAAATGGTAAAGAACCTGAGGAGACATACAATATTATACTAACAAATTCATCAGAAGAAGATGGGTCAGATTTTTGAAAGTGCTCAGCATTGACCTAACTTGAAATCACTAGCGAAATTTCCCACTGACTTCAATACTAGCAGAGCTGAGCTAACCCTATTTTGAAAAACCCACATTTTACACAAAATTAACAAAAAAGGATGCAAAGGATATTAACAGATTACCTTTTTATCTTCCCATTCTTTGATGGAGCTGTTGTGTCCACTTGGAAGCTGCAGAGTACCATCTGTACCTGCAGACAATAGCGGAGGTTGAACCTTACTAAGGATCTTTGAGCAGAGCCTGAGGGAATCAGTTAGTTCAGACAAGTGCAAAGTGCGAAGATGGCTTGTCAATGCAGAAATCATTCTGAGCAACAACTGAGGGAGATGTTCTGTTTGTATTTCAATGTAGGTCTCCTAACAAAAAGATGATGAAATTGAAAAAGTGTCTTATAACCCCCTCCCTAAAATGTATTTACTATAGCTATACAATAGAACCTTAGAGTTACAAACACCTTAGGAATTGAGGCTGTTCATAACTCTGAACAAAACATGGTTCTTTCAAAAGTTTACAACTGATCGTTGACTTAAGACAAGTTTGAAACTCTACTATGCAAAAGAAAAATGCTGCTTTTAACCATCTTACTTTAAAAGAAACAAGCACAGAAAGTTTCCTTACCTTATCAAATCTTTTTTTTAAATTTCCCTTTATTTTTTAGTATATATATTCAGTTTAACACAATACTGTACTGTATTTGCTTTTTTATTGTTGTTGTTGTCTCTGCCGCTGCCTGATTGCATACTTCTGGTTCCAAATGAGGAATGCAGTTGACCAGTTAGTTTGTAATTCTGATGTTCGTAACTCTGAGGTTCTACTGTACAACTATCACATACAGTTAATTTTATTCTAAGCTTCTTAACAATGCAAGTGGCAAATAAAATCTAGAAGTCCTCCAAATCTGATATTCTATGCATTAACTTTATGAGGGATAAAAGGGAATTGTTTTTCAGTACATGTTTAATCATTGAATATGCTCAGAGTTTTCAGAATTTTAAATCTCCTTCATTTATACTACAAATAGATTACAAAGAATTTTGTAACACTGATAGGATTAAAAAATTACCCCCAGTCCACTTTGTATTTTAAATTCTCAAAATACAGATTTAAGAGTGAAAAGTATCAAATCATTAATAACTAAAGGAAAAACAGGTTGAATGCCATACCTGACACAGCACTCTCATACTTCTAGTAGGCTTTGAAATAAGAAAGCAGAAGAATTGAGGAGGGAAGACAGATACAGGAAAAACAGTTCTAGCAGTCTTCATCAAATAAAGCAATGTCAATAGATAAAAGAAGATAAATATCTTACTGTGACATTCAGAACAATTAGCACCCAATGAATTGCATCATCTAACTATTTATCATATAAAACCCCAACGCAACAGGTTACATTTGTAACTAATACAATGTAAATTTTAGAGAAGGAAAAGATGGCATAAAATTCAAAATAGAATCAGATGACAAACAAGCTAACAGAATTTGCAGGCTCACGCATCAGAAGAACATAAAGACTGATTTGTTTATGTGACAAAATCCAAAATTCAAATTTCAAAAGTGCTTTATAAATCAGAGTACAGAAGTAGTGTTCTCATATACCTACAACCAATGAAGAATGGAATTCTTACCAAAGAAACTATATCCAACAAAAAATCCACTAGTAGGCAGAAATTGGTCAGGGGCAGCTCAGTTGACTCATTACCACCTACAGGCCCAGTCTGAAGTCTAGCATGCAGTGTCTTCCTATGAAATTAAAATATGTTATTGTTGGTTTTGTTTATATATGACATGATTAAAGTAACAACTTAATTCACAGGTGTGTACGTCAAGGATGCTGCATAAGAACAAAGTAGCAGCCCAGTTGTTCCTTCTTCAACAAACAGTTTATAGATAACCATACAATCCTTATATATCTGAAATAAAAAGGAAGTTCAATATTTTATGAAGGGCAATCACACCATTGTGTGCCATGACACACATAAGCAAGGCTGGGCTACAGGAAATTGTTTTGGTAAATCCATACATTTTCCCCTTACTTGGTGGTTGCCTGTTTTCTTTCATTCAGAAATTCAGAATCTGCTTAAAACGCAACAAAATGGAAGAAATCCCGCTCCCCACCAAAGGTAAATATTACCAAATAGTAACCAATTTCATCTCAGTTTTCAGAAAAGTCATACTTTTGAAGAAGTTGCTATTATTCTGTGCCTCAGACTGGCACCTTTATCTATAGCGCTCTCAAAGTCCTTGTCTGAAATCCACAGATTTCTTCTAATTAAAATTCCCACTGTGGGAAAAATAGCTTTCCGTGCAGAGTATCATCATATAGATGAAATTTAATACCCACGTATAAATAGTAACTTACATTCATATATTTATCCTTGAGAGTCTCTCAAGGATCCTTTTGCCATAATTCTGAGGAGGTAGCATTGCCTTGAAAGGCTATCAAGAGCCAGTGAAAATACCTTCTAATTTTCTAAATGTTTTTTAAATTTGAACAAGGACCACAACTCAGAGCCTAAAAAGAGGAACACCTGTGAGGAACGATCTCTCCAGATATGACTACAGTATTTTCTCAAGACCAGATCTGTACAGTACAGAAGGGTAAAGAGTAGAAGCACTGTAAGCACTGATGCACATCTTTTGCTAGCCACGCAGATTGTTGATCAGGGGAAACATTTTCAAAACCCTTTTGGGACACAGGCTAAGAGACCCAACAACATACACCAAAAACAAAAACAAAAAGAACATTTCTACCTAATCCAGTCAAATATATCATATGCTACAGATAATGAATTTATAGGAGGATAACATGGACAGTAAGTGTGAAACAATCTACCCAAAACCTTTTCTTGTCACTTTTTCCAAAGGAATTTACCTATCCATGCTGAAGAGGCAGTGGCAGGAAGACAAGAGAGCTCTGCAAAGATTTCTCTTACTAAAATCAAGATATCAATACCTTGATTATTCCCAGATCAAGCAAGGGAACTAAAAATAATCTGAATCTCAGAAATTAGGCTTGGTCTATACTTCAAAGTTTTACTGGTTTATCTACTTTGGTTACAGTGTGGGAATTTTTTTTACTGAAATAGTTATACCAGTGAAAGTCCTAGTGTAGACACATGCAGGAATAACTATACCAGAACAAACTACCTTTATACTGATATAACTGCATCCACATTAGGGAGATTGCATTCCTTTAACTATACGGATATAGTTAAAACAATACAAGTTTCTAGTATAGACAAGCTTTTGCAAGTGGAGTACAATTATTAGTACATCTTGTCCACCTCCCTGTCAATACACAAACCAAAAAATGTAAAGCCAACTCCAATTTTACATTTACAGCAATTAAATATAACTTACCTACAACATTCTTCAAACCAACGAGCAATGTAATCCCACATATAATAAGGCTCAAAGGAATTAAAGAGAAGATTGGCAGTTTTAATCAGCTCTGCAGTTTTCTTATTTTCCCTCAATTTGCTAAAATAAAATAAAAAATAGTAGTACAATTTAATATATATTACTATGCTGTAATTTAAGTGTTATGCAAAGGCATATAATTCTGAATTTACTCACTACAATGCTGATATTAACACACTGGTTTTCTCCCTCTCCTTTAATGGCAGCTCTTCAGCTGGGCACGCACTATTGCTCTTTACATGATGTCCTTGCATGGTTGCCGTACTTCTTGCTCATCCCACTCTGTCTCAGATCTGTTTTCCCTTTTCTGTGTATTTTTACTGGATCTGGTTTCCAATTTTCATTCTTATTTTTCTTTATTTTATTTTTCTCCCCCTTCCCTGTCTTCCTCCAACATTCTGTTTCCCTCTTTGTCTCAGCTGCCTCTCTCTCCAACTCCACTCTCCTGATCTCCCTACTCTCTTAGTTTTGCTCTCCCTTTTTCTCCCCCCAATGGCTTCTCTTTCTTTGCCACCTCCAAAATCCAGAGAGATCTGTTCTAGACCTCTTTTGTTGCCTCTCTTTGTGTGCAAGAGCAGATCAGAGGCTCTCTGCCTGTGCAGCCACCCAATTTCTGTTGCTTCATTGATGCAGCTTCTCTTCATGTTTCTGAAGTGACATAAGGGAAGCCCACCTGCTGCTCCCTAGTTTCAGCCATATCTGTAGTGGTGGCAGGAGTGGGTCACTTTCCCCACTCATATCATCTTCTTCTCTCTGCTGACACCTTACATAACTTCACCCGCCAGCCTCCCACCCCTCACTGCTTTTTCTCATGAGTGCCAAACATGGGAAAGGGAGAGCTCTTAGAACTCTCTTCCTGCCCTTCCATAACACACAGCATTCACATGGAGTTCTGCCTTCACACCAGTAATGTGCATTTACAGTAAACAATTGAAAAATAAAGTGACTGATATTGGTACCTTATTAGCACAGTAAATGTCATTAAAAAAAACCACTATAGATGTCCATTCCATTATGTCCCAAGGAAAAGCTTCAATTGAGATCAATGAGAGCTTTGCGTTTCCTTTCAGAGGAGCAGGCTCCTAGATATCGCTGCGTATTTAGCATGCATTCAGCAACAAACAGTATTTAAGTTCTACTATTTATTAATGTTTATATTTAAAATGTATATTATTTTCTGTTAAAGAAGAAGCATATGTTATATTCTTTTCCTTGTACTCTACCTGCTTAGTTGTGTGTGATCTTTGCTGAAGGAAAGTTCCATCTGAAGATCCAGCTCAGCTTTGCATTGTGTATATAATGTTCTAAATACTTCAATCAATACATCTTCTAAGATTACAGGTCCTAAAATGACCATGAGAAATAGCTGCAATGACAACCTTGTAAAATTAAGGACATTCCAATGATCAGTATCTGAACCCTAACCAAATCATTGGCATCTACAGTTTCATTTACTAAAGCCACAAAATCACTTTTACTCAGATAACTTACAAAGCTGAACAGAATCCCACTTATATTTTGTGCATTCTTATGCATAGTAGAATTTAAAACTATATATATTTTATACAATAATATGCTATTCAATAGGATGTGCAGGAAATTATCCGTGTGAATCCTAGCGAGTTAAATTTATCTCATAAAGCTAAACCTTGACACCTCATGATGAAAATTTACCTGACAGTGTAAGGTAAAAAATTAGAAGCAAAATATTTTAAGCATCTTTACTCTGATTCAGTGATTTGAAGTGGGTTCTTCTCCATTTTTGGCTACAAGTGTGCAAGACAGTCTTTGCATCAGACTCACATTAGATTCCAACAAACTCCTGAGGTTTAAGAAAAGCATCTGACTTTGAAATGAGTTGCAATAGTTCACAAAGTGGTCTGTCTTCAAAGGAGAAGAACAGCTTTCTGTGCTTTCTCTTGGCCTCATCTTGCTCACATTAGTGGGAACACTACCATTGACTGCTGCAGGAGCAAAGTCTGTGTTGAATCTGCCAAACCAATTTGCCAACATGATCCTCACAGCTGTGCTTACTTCATTATATCTTACTGTGTGAAGTGTCAGTAAGATTTAAACTGTCTGGCTCAGAAATTATGGGTGACTGAAAAGCCAAACTATATGATAAAAAAAATATAGTTAGACTTTGACGTCTTCTCAGTCATTCATGATTTCTGAGCCAGGCATTTTAAATGTTATTGACACTGCATATGTTAAGATTGAGTGAAGTGAGAACAGATATGTGGATCATGTTGGCAAAATTCCATACATATGTATCATCTCTCCACATCCCCCCACTTTTAATTTCCACTTACTGTGGATAATGTTTGTAAATATTAAGGAATTTAATTACTTGTTTATTAAAAATGACTACATCCTTTATAAGCCAATCAATTCTTACTGATAAGCTCTTTATGTACTAGACAAAATGTGATATTACATTTTTAATATTTCAAAACGTGTGTGTGTTGAGATAATGAGCAAGGAGCCTTGGGATCACATGAGCAGTAGTTATTGGGATTTTTTCCCATTTCTCTGTAACAGTGTGGTGGCTATGGTTTGTTTTTCTTAGAGGATTAAAAATCTAAATAGCATACCCTTCAAGATCCAAATAACTTTGGGAAGATCAATTTTGGGGCCTAAACTACTTCTCAGTATTACTTTAACTTCAGATTTACTGCATGGAGGAGAACAATTAGGTTTTTGGGGGGAGGTGAGAAAGTAGTATGTGATTACATTGGAAGACACTATATAGTCCAACTCTACCATCTATTTACTGCACATTTCTTGAACATACCTACTACTTCGTTAATATCCTCCGCTTAAGAAGTTATCCAGAACATTGCTTTATATGCTAGTCAACCAAAATCATTTATAATTTTTAGCAAAATGTAATGAAAAATATATTTAAGGTTAGAAATATATGAGAGTACCTAGTTCAGGTTTGTCCAGTAAACTGATAAAAATCCGAAAAGGTTTTAGGTCCTGCACCAGTGTGCTCTCTTCTCCATGTCCATTAACTTGTAAGATTCCCACCATTGCCTATAAAAAGCATACACAGATCAGAAAATCAAGAAGAAAAGAACAGCTTCTGAAAGCAGGCAATTATGAAAACATGCAAAAAGGGGAATTACTCACAGTAGAAGAGACCCTGATTTCTTACCTCCCTGCAGCTCATTCTCCATACCTAGGCTTTCCCCTTATTGCTGATAACATCACATTCTATTCCACAGAAATGGAACATATTCTAATATTTGTAGAAAGGTGGGGAACACACAGTATAGTAGCATAAATAGATGCTTACTCAAAATTTCTTAAGGGTAATGAACAAGGGGTATAAAGTGATGATGTAGCTACTTGAGAAGGTAAAAAAAATTAAATACAGGGCTAAATAAAACAGTAATCTATCTATTCAGGATGCATGTTGGCTGTCAGACTATTTTCTTTAGCTCAACTGTATGGAACAAATAGCAACGAGAGCTTCAAAAGGAAGGGAAAACAATGAACTCCTACACTGAAGTACTTTATTCCATGCCGCCAGATGCAGAATAAAACTAACTAGACTCTGAGAAATCATTTAGTTTCTCTCTGCTGCTGGCACAGCAATGTGAGTAGGAGCTAGTGCATTTCTTTTACAGCTTCTAAAAAAGAGAAGAGGAGAAAGAAGAAAGAGAAGAGAAGACAGAAGGAATGAGACAGAAAAAGGGTTTGATCTTCCATCTACTAAGAGGTGAGTATCATCACACAGTATCTTGGAAAATCTTCTACACCTGAACATGCTTTTAGAGAAGCAGACTTTTCAAGACATGGCATCAAAGGACAAGCAAGTCCAAAAATAAGAAGAAAATACAAAAGAAGAGAAAAAAGACTGGCAAAAAAAGAAGAGGAGAGGAGCAATCAACATTTTGAAAGGCTTTTCAATGGTAGTAAGTTGCTGTTGATGACAATTTTAACATAATATGCTAGTGTTTGTCATGCCCTTTAAGAAAGATCTTGAAAGAATATACAAGTGGGCTCTGCCCTTTATTGGGAAAAACAGGTATCCTCTACCTTCAGCATGACTGCTAAGAAAAAATGGAAATGGATTGTATAAATATTGACACCCTTTCTAGCATCATGAGAGAAGGAAAAGATTAAATGGATAAAGGCATCAGTAAAGACATCCAGGTGAATGAAAGACACAGGAATGGATTTAATTTGCAGGTCATAACTTTATTACCTTAACAATGGGCAAGGGGTGGTATGCACCCACTCCCTCTCACAAACAGGTATTTCACTGGGCCCCGTGCAGGGCTACAGGACTTCCTCATATAACCATAATTCAAGGTCAACTCTCTTTAGCCTCCCACTAGGATTCAGCTCACTTATGAATCATCTTGTCCTCACCTCCACAAGGAGGGCAGTGGGTTCCCAGGAGGACCTCAGCCTGTGAAGACTTACAGTCTCCCCTTTTCACAGGCAAACAGACCAGCCAAATCCAAAGTCTCATTACATCTGGGAGTTGGCCCTTTTAGCCTTTATTCGCAATGGACACCAGCCAAGACAAGATGAGATGACCTAACCCTTTCTATATTAACTCCTAATGTTAGAGTTCCCATTCTTTCTTACTCCTTTTAACCTAACTGTGCCTCCAAAATGTTGTGAAGAAGGCAAAAAACCCCACTGGACTCTTGCCAATGTAGCTCAATTGAAAAATTCCTTCCTAATCCCCAAAACTGGTGGTCGGTCTGACCCACAGCCACCCTGAAACACATCTCCATATACCTTAACTACCGGAAGAGAGGGTGAGGCATTTATCGAGGCAAGACTGCCTCCAGATGCCCAGGAATGCTTTAAATGGAGGGGGGAAGGTTCTGAAGCCAACTATCTCCATCATTACCCTCCAGTCAGCCAGCCAATAGGTAGCAGAAAAGCCTCCCCCTCCCTGGCATATTTCTGCGTGTACCAGACACCAGGGGAAGCGCTCTCCCTTCTCCCATTGTGGGGACTGGTCATCCCCTGCCAGACTAACCAAACTCCCTCCCCCCACCACTGAGACAGGGAGGGACATTTTTGTCATCTGTACAAGGGAGAAGGGAGCCTCTCCAAATCTGTTCTGTGGATAAGTAGACTTCAGTCTGCTTTGCTGTCAATCAATACCTTCCATAAGTGCTACTCTGGCTAACAGAGAGGAAGCAGTAGAGGAGAGATGGGATTAATATTTTTTTTTTTAAAGAGGAGAGTGCTAGCCAATGTTTCACACTAAGCTTTTCATTGAAATCTAAGAGTACTAGAAGAATTATTTCTTTTACAGACAAGGATATATTACAAAAAGGCAGCGCTTCTAAAATGTCCTTATAAAAAGACAAAATTACATGAATATATTGACATGATCAATTAGTGGATGAGGAAACAGCAATTTTTATCAAGACAATTCTTAACAGAAAGAATATTTTTATAATAAGTTTTGTTTATAAGGATTTATATTGATGAAAAGAATAGTTTCATAATGAGTAAGTGCCATGTTAAAAAAAAAAACATATTATTGATACCTGGACCAACATTTCCTTAGAAAAGGTATTGAAATAGTAAGTGGCATGTTCTTCAGGATTGCTATGTCTTGTGCTTCTAGGTCCTACGATAGCACCATTGTTATCAAAACCTTCAAGCAAACAAAAGACATGACAAATTAATATTTACCTTTTTATGTTTTCTTCTTCAATTTTTTAAACAGTGGATCAACATACTGGCACTGATAACTTACCAATTTGTAGTCCAAGTAATGTCGGCAAGAGAAAGACCATTTTAAATAGTTTAATAAAAGAATCTAATTAAATGGAATAAAGTATTAAGCTGACTGCACAGCAAATTACACTCTGGAGTTTTAGTTTTCATTGAACACACTGCTACATAGTTACATTACTTTTGACAAGAAAAATTTAGATGTCAAAAAATACAGTATGTTCTACAGCATGTGTCTTCAAAGTCAATGTACTGTAGCAACAGAAACTACAATTACAAAGAACCGTAGTTAACGCTATTGAACGTTGTAGCAGATTGTAGCAGATTTTAAACATTAGAGGACCGCAGAGACCAAAGCCAATGAAGCTATTGTCCTAATGTTGTTATTCTAAATTATTTATACATGTAAAAGGAATATCAAAGTTAACTATTAAATCATTTATAAAAAGATTCATATGCTAAGGAAACCAACTTGATCATTGAAAAATTATGTGAAAGAAATATCTAGTTTCCTCTCTGAACAATTAATCTTTTCTTACAGAAATTCAACATTTTCCTGATAAGCTTTTTTTTAAAAAAAAAAAAACAAGCTGCTGAAAACATCAAAATTTCTTCAGAAGTGGTTTTCACATTTTCTGCTCAAGAATGATGAAAACAGAAGAAAAAGTAGAAAGGATGCATGTCATTTAGTTTCAACTGAAAATAAATTTTAGTATTAAGGACATCTATGGAGAACTGACTTGAATTTTAAAAGGTTTAGTAAGATTTTTGTTTCTATTTAATTTTCATAAAACTGTACATTAAGATAGAAAAATAATGATGAATAGCTAAAAATAGATATGCAAGTACTATACTAAGTATAGTACTAAAAGAGCCTCACCACTTAGTTAAAAGAAGTGGTTTAATATTTTCAGCAGAATCTTCATTAGTAAAATACAGCAACACAACACTGTGTAACTCAAAGAAAAATTATTATATTAATAAAAACTATACAGATCAATTAAATGGAAAACAGAGATTATATAATTGTACAGAATATAAGACATGCCTACTTGTGTGCTAATGCTGCAACACTTGTACATGCTGAACTATGCAGTCATTCCATTTACTGAAATCACACTGACATCAGTGGAAATTGCACACATGGAATAGCTGTGGAATCTGCTGTCCATAATTTTAAGAAAACAGTGTGAAGTTACACCATGAGTTACAGAAAGATGCATCAAATGTTGTTCTCAACATTCTTTGCAGAAGTTTCAAGTTCTGTTTTATAGAAAAAAGGTTAGTTACTTAGATTCAACCTTAATTTGTTTTGTTTTTTTAAATTTATTAAATGCAATTTCCTTTTACTTGGAAAAATTAGAGAAATGATCTACCTATATAAATGTGTCTCCTTGTCTTCCTGAAAAAGACAAGTAGCAGCTCATAAAAAGAGGCTTTGAACTGTGAAATAGGTAGGAAAATAAAGTGTTTAACTGAAGTTGGAATATTTGATCTTCCTGCTGAATGAACCCATCTGGCAGAACATGACCATGAGTTTCATCAGCAGTATTTAAAAAAAAAAAAAAGAAGATAAACCAATTTCTATCATGAGTAGATATTGGTTTGATAGTCAAAGATTTTTTTAAACTGATTGGAACAGACATTTTCCATAGCTCTTCATTAATTCTTTTTCTGACCAACTGGCATAATATCAAGATGAAAACTATTATACAATGTGATGCTAAGCATCCACTATTTTAACCATTGGAGACATTTTTAGCTACATGGCAGCCACCCAAAATAGGTTAAGAAATGCTAATTTAGGCTACAATTCTGTATACATTTACATACCTAAAGTTAAGCACATATATCAGTGTTTGTGGAATCAGGGAGTTAATATAAAATTTTACTTTCAAATATATTTCAATGAATCATTGTTCCCTTCATTCTCCTTACCCCTTCCTACTTCACATGTAAGTTACACTGACTTATGTCTTGTCTTAATTTAGATTGTTAGTTCTCTGGGGCAGGGACTGTGTTTTAACATGTACAGCTCCCGGCACAATGGGCCCCATTCCTGATTAGGGCCTATGGGTCCTACACTATAAGGAAATATATAAATAATTTATATATAGCAAGGAATATTGTTATCATGGACTTTTTCACATGGCTGTGCTGACAAAAAGGTAATAGTTTTCTTATAAGTCACTTTTGATGAAATCAAAATCTGGTACATACAACTTTCTTTGCATGGTCTAATACATTGGTGGCAACTGTGTTGTACTCATAAAAATAGCATGAACATAATAAACACTGATTTTTATTTATCAAGTCACATACATAAGATTTCACCATTACCAGTATTATTTTTACCAGGTACTTTCCTTTCTCTGCCACTAAACAGATAATTATCAAATTCAGTACAAACTTACCTAGAAGCCAGGCATAAAGCCTTCGGTTGAGTGACATATCTCTGCGTAGTACTACATGAAGGGCTGCTGACAAAATTCTGATCATGTCTGGGCGCGTTGCCTGAAGAAATTAGGAATATTACTGTAGTTTAACCACAGAAAGGGACATCTGTAGCTGGCTAATGGATAAGTATTCACCGGATAAAAATTATTTAATTTCCTGAAACCTCTGAATTCATAGCAATGAAGTAGAACAAAGTTCTGAGTCTTAGGAAATCAAAAAGTGAGATTATTATTTATTATTAGCCACCTACTAAAATGCTGTATGACACTGCAACCATAGTAGCAAATTGCTGCCTCTATTAACAGTCTATCACCATACTACAATGTATTTCACTTTGATTATCAAGTGGAAGTCATGGTAGATACGCTGGAGGGGAGGGATAGGATACAGAAGGACCTAGACAAATTGGAAGATTGGGCCAAAAGAAATCTAATGAGGTTCAATAAGGATAAGTGCAGGGTCCTGCACTTAGGATGGAAGAATCCAATGCACCGCTACAGACTAGGGACCGAATGGCTCGGCAGCAGTTCTGCGGAAAAGGACCTAGGGGTGACAGTGGACGAGAAGCTGGATATGAGTCAGCAGTGTGCCCTTGTTGCCAAGAAGGCCAATGGCATTTTGGGATGTATAAGTAGGGGCATAGCGAGCAGATCGAGGGACGTGATGGTTCCCCTCTATTCGACACTGGTGAGGCCTCATCTGGAGTACTGTGTCCAGTTTTGGGCCCCACACTACAAGAAGGATGTGGATAAATTGGAAAGAGTACAGCGAAGGGCAACAAAAATGATTAGGGGTCTAGAGCACATGACTTATGAGGAGAGGCTGAGGGAGCTGGGATTGTTTAGTCTGCAGAAGAGAAGAATGAGGGGGGATTTGATAGCTGCTTTCAACTACCTGAAAGGGGGTTTCAAAGAGGATGGCTCTAGACTGTTCTCAATGGTAGCAGATGACAGAACGAGGAGTAATGGTCTCAAGTTGCAATGGGGGAGGTTTAGATTGGATATTAGGAAAAACTTTTTCACTAAGAGGGTGGTGAAACACTGGAATGCGTTACCTAGGGAGGTGGTAGAATCTCCTTCCTTAGAGGTTTTTAAGGTCAGGCTTGACAAAGCCCTGGCTAGGATGATTTAACTGGGACTTGGTCCTGCTTTGAGCAGGGGGTTGGACTAGATGACCTTCTGGGGTCCCTTCCAACCCTGATATTCTATGATTCTATGATTCTATGAAGCAAACTGATTAAAATGCAATAAAAAAATCCCCAGAAGATACAGTCTTAAATAATTTTCTCCTCATTGATTAGTATTTAAAAAGCCCTAGCTTATGTGAATTTTAGTTCTCAAGAAAGGTACTACATGGATACCTCTGACAAATAAAATTTGAGTTCCAATCAACCAAAATGTTTCAGTTCAATTCAAAATCAAGTGTTTTGCTTTTTCAATTTGTTCCAAGTTAATCAAATTGTTTCAGTCAACTCAAAATTAAATGTTTATTATTTTTTTCATTTTGATTTGGCTGTTTTCAAGTGGGTTTTTTTTTTACCCTCTTTGGGAATATTTTATCTTAAAAATTGGCCGTATTAGAATTTCAAACACTATTTTGAAAAGAAAAGTCAAAACACATAGTTCTCACATTTTTCCATTTTTCCCAAATTTAGACCCAAAATTGCAAATAGTTTTAGAGCACGAAAAAATGCATATTTCCAAAAACAAATCTATTAATCAAAAAACTTTTACCCAGCTGCAGTGCTATCTAAACCCCGAAGTGGAAGGACCACCACTAGGAGTGAGGGAGTAGTTCGGTCTCCAAGCATGCTCAATCACTTATTTCCCTTAAAGTGCTCATCAGGAGCCAACAGGAAGGTATTTTTATTTAAAAACAAAACAAAGCAACTATCCTAGGAATGAAATTGTGCCCACAAAATCATTTTACGACTGCCAGCAAGCATTAAATTTCAGTCACTACTGAACTGGGCTGTAGTTGTCCAAGTGATCTAGAAGGTGAAAAGTTCCTTCCCATTACCAACTCCTTAGGATGCCTAACTATTCATTTTTAGTTCTCCAATACTGAGGACTTGAAAACTCACAAATGAGTACATAACTTGTTTTCTACTCAATTAGAAATTGTGCGGGGGAATGTCTAATAGAGCAGATCCCATCTCTAACCATTAAAAAAAAGTTTCTATAAATAATGTTTTCTCTTATATTCCGTCTGTATCCAGTAAAATGTCAACATATTAAACACAATGAGCCTAAGACAGGGATCATTGTATGCCAACACACAAGCTACTTGAGAGAGATTCTCTTATAGAGCATTCTATTTATTCTGATTTTGGAGAAAGCCATTAATAAAGATTGATTTAATATCAGCATTTGATTGCAAAACAATATATACATGGAAGAGTATGTGGATATATATTTCTTTATTTTATATTAAAATTTTACCTGACTCATATGGAATGGAAAGCAGAAGAGTATAAGGTCTAATGTGCTCCTTTGTACTAATACACTGGAATCCTGCACTGATGTGCTTACTGCTTCCACCTGAAATAACATTGCCATTAAAAACAGACTTGTAATTAAAATAACGTAATTTATTATATTTCAAAGACTACATACATACATCCCTCAAAAACAGATGTCTGTTCAGTCCTCTTATTAAATATACTGAATATTTTAGAAATCAAAATAACCTCATTCAAAATTAGATATAATGTAAACAATGTACACACATAAAAAATGAAATTATGAAAACATGGAAGACATATATAATTTGCACAATTTCTACTAACCACAGAAAGCATTTAAGCTTTGCTTAATATATGCATGGCTTGATTTAGCTTAAATCAGCAAAGTAATTCACTACACATTTTTTAAGAAGCAACATGAAATTTGCTACTTTTATTGAAAAGTGTAATGAATGGCCAATTTAAAAACACTAAGCAATTTTTAAAATCTAAATTATGAAATTTCATCTAACATGCATACTATATCAGCCTAACTAGGTTGACCAGATGTCCCGTTTTTAAAGGGACAGTCCTAGTTTTTGGGACTTTTCCTATATAGGCACCTATTACCCCCACCCCGTTTCTTTTTTTCCCACAGTTGCTATCTGGTCGCCCTAAGTCTAACTAGTGCTAAAAATAAACAAAATGTATTTATTTATTTCTGTAAAGATTATTTTCAAAGACTGAGAAGACATCAGAAAACCTCTGGAAGCTGTATAGTTATGTAAATGAGCCTTACACTAACGAATGAACATATTACCATTAACTCAATGTCACTGCCAATTATATAGAGCTGATCTTCCATTGAAAGCTTTCTGTTTAGATGGGAGAGGACATATGTGATTCCAGGTAACCGAACCGCAGGACTGGTAAGAAGACTACCCCAAAGGGCACTGTAGAATGCTGATTGGTCGACTGCACCAGCAACCTTCTCCAACAGTGTGTTGGTTCTACAGCACAAGTGACAAAAGAGGTCAATGGAACAGAGAGGTTGCATTAGCTCAGACCTTTGGAAACTAAACATTTTCTGCTTTACAAAACATTATATCAGGCTGTATGTACACAAGCAGCAATCAATGTAAAGTTCAATACTTAGCAAAATACTGCAGACAGAGATTCTTTGCTGCAGAAAGCAATGCACTGTAATATATATTAACCTACGAGACCTCCAAGAATAACACAATCTATAGGGAATATCAGCTTTACACACTGGCAATAGGAAAATGAATTAACACTGAAAGAGAGATGTGTCTGGCACTGATTTTAATACAAAATTTAAAAAAGAAAATACAAAGCAAGATACATCCTTCACAATTTCTATATGGACAAAAGTACTTATGAAGTACATTCCATGGACAACTACTTTTTCACACAGGCTAAGATCAGCTTGACCCTATGTAAAAGCTGAACCTAAATTTTTATCATAGAGAAGCTTCTTTCTATAGTATGGACTTGAATCGCAGCACAAAATACTTGAATCAATGCCGACACTGAAGTATTACACCATTGGTATGTCTACGCTGCACTTAAAAATGCAGCTGGCCCGTGCTAGCTGACTTGGTCTTAAGCGGCTCAGGCTAAGGGGCTGTTTAGCTGCAGTACAAATACTGGGGCCTCGGGCTGGAGCCCAGGCTCTAGGACCTTGGGAGTGGGAGGTTCCTGGGGCTCAGGCTGCAGCCCAAGCCCAAACATCTATAGTACAATTAAACAGCCCCTTAGCCCGAGACCCACGAGCTAGGGTTGCCAATTTTGGTTGGATATATACCTGGAAGTTTCATCACATGACATAATCTTTAATTAAAGATTAATCTTTAATTTCTGGAGACTCCAGGACAATCCTGGAGTGCTGGCAACCTTGCCACACACAGGTACTGGAACTAAGGGTGCTGGGGGTGCTACCGCACCCCTGTCTTGAAGTGGTTTCCATTATATACAGGGTTTACAGTTTGGTTCAATGGCTCTCAGCATCCCTACTATAAAAATTGCTCCAGCATTCTTCTGCCAAGAGCCTGAGTCAGCTTGCACGGGACAGCCGCGGGTGTCTCACTACATTGTAGATACACCCTAGCATGCCTTGTCATTTGCAAAACTCATGACCACAATACAAAGTTGTTTTGGAAGAAAAAAATAAACCATTCTCTATTCTTCTTATGACGTAATCTACATTTTTGTGCTATTTTTTCCCCACCAACTTTTGTAATTCAACATATATACATGTCAAAGAAACAGATAGGAGCCATTGCTCTTACTGGACTCAAGCTATGAAAGTTAAGAGTTTTACAGTTTTGGGACTTGAAATATCAAGAATATGTAAACTTCATATTAATAGCTCCCTACTTGGAGAGTCTATAATACTTGCATTGGAGTTTAGCCTGAAAAAACTAGAGAAATTTTTCCAAAGACTAAGTGTGCTCTCATCCTCCATAGGGACAAGATCCCACCATTAGCTGCACATGGTCTACAGTGCTTGTCCACAATATCACAACACTCCTCGCCTCCTGTTTGTGGCTGGAACTCCCCAGATAGAAAGAGCTGCCACTCCCTGGCCTGACTGCTGCAAACTTATATTCAAACAAACATTGCACTCAGAAAGGTCAATACTATTATAGGAATTTTAGTGTGTAAACTGAAGAGAAGGTCCTATTGCTCTTGACTACTATACCTTGCACTTAATTTAGAGTTATATTCTGGACCAAGATTAAGTGTTATACCTATATGTTTTCAAAGTTTGTAAATGGTAAAACAATCATTGGGGGGGGGGGACCCACTAAAATGGAAGAAATACATTTTCTAGTGTATTACTGTCAAGGTTCCTTCCCTACTCTGAACTCTAGGGTACAGATGTGGGAAACTGCATGAAAGACCCCCTAAGCTTATTCTTACCAGCTTAGGTTAAAAACTTCCTCAAGGTACAAACTTTGCCTTGTCCTTGAACCCTATGTTGCCACCACCAAGCGTGTTAAACAAAGAACAGGGAAAGAGCCCACTTGGAGATGTCTTCCCCCCAAAATATCCCCCCAAGCCGTACACCCCCTTTCCTGGGGAAGGCTTGATAAAAATCCTCATCAATTTGCATAGGTGAACACAGACCCAAACCCTTGGATTTAAGAACAATGAAAAAGCAATCAGGTTCTTAAAAGAAGAATTTTAATTAAAGAAAAAGTAAAAGAATCACCTCTGTAAAATCAGGATGGTAAATACCTTACAGGGTAATCAATTCAAAACATAGAGAATCCCTCTAGGCAAAACCTTAAGTTACAAAAAGACACAAAAACAGGAATATACATTCCATTCAGCACAGCTATTTTACCAGCCATTAAACAAAAGGAAATCTAACACATTTCTAGCTAGATTACTTACTAATTTAAGGAGTTATGAAGAGCATTCCTGATCTGTTCCTGGCAAAAGCATCACACAGACAGACAGACCCTTTGTTTCCCCCGCCTCTCCAGCTTTGAAAGTATCTGGTCTTCTCATTGGTCATTTTGGTCAGGTGCCAGCGAGGTTATCTTAGCTTCTTAACCCTTTACAGATGAAAGGGTTTTGCCTCTGGCCTGGAGGGATTTTATAGTTCCCTATACAGAAAAGTGGTTACCCTTCCCTTTATATTTATAACAATTACATATCTCTAAAACTGTAAAATGAGTTCAATTTGGGGCCGACCTGATTTGATTTATTTTTAATATATGCCATTAATTAGTAGTTTCTCTTTCTTCTAACATAATATTCTGAACTTTTAAAAAAAATATCATCTTAATGTTTATCTCTGATTACATCATTTTCTGGATAAAACCTATTACTTAAATATCTATTTTTTAACATATTAGCAAAACTCAACACTTCATAAAATTAAAAACCAATATTTTAGTTGTACAAATATATTAGTATATCATATCCTCACCTCTCATAGTACTCTGATCCCTCCTCTAAACCAGGCAGAATCCCAGTTAGCAATCCTTGCAGACCAGGTTTTAATGTTTTTCCCAAGGGAAGGTAATAAATCTCATACAGGCTGAGTAATGCTGGTTTGACAGACATAGCAGCATTGGCAAGAAGAGGAAATAGCCCAGAACTGTAAATAATAAAATATAATAATACTGTTTCAGGAAGCTATTTATGTGACACCCCTAAACTAGGTCACACAAAACAGTTATAGCAGTGCTCAGCACTGTCACAAGAATATATTTTTATCTTAGTGTTTTGTATTGGCACAGAGCCACTATGGTGATAAGCGTGTCCCAGGTTAATAGACTGGTACAGTGAGGCCCCTAGTTGATTTGATGCAGTCTTATCAAGAAAGGGAGATACAGAATAGCATGTGACTTGTAACAAGTATATAACAAGATGAAACTGAACTACTTTAGTAAGACTGGGGAAAAAAATTATCATTTTAACTGATCCACCTCTGGAAAATTAAATCTTAAATGCAGGATACTAGAAAAAGAATCATCAAATGAAAAAAACACAACAAGTAAAGCATCTTCAAGTTTATAAGGAAAACACTGAAGTGTAGACATGGCATAATGGGAACTAATGTTTTTAATTTGAAGAAGTTAAAAAGTACAGAACATTATTTCCCTATAATAAAAACTATGATCTTGTACTTTGCAAAAATAAGATGCAGGACAAACAAAATAAATATACAAATATCACACAAATTAATTTTTAAAACAAACACAGTATCCATTGATTGCAGATATTCAGCCCACAAATGAGTCCTCAAATTAGCAATAGCCCCATTACGCATTTATGAATGTTAAAAAGGGTTAAAGGAAAGTTTAATTTTATAAACATAAGAAAAAAAATTATTGAATGAATGTAAATGAACAATAGGTTGCTCCCATTATGAGGGTTTTTCCCCCATTTTGAGAATGATAAACTAATACCCGTTCTCTATACCCCCATTCCAAAACAATAAAATCTAACTAAACAGAGCCAAACACAAGGAAGACTGCTAATGCTATGGTTCATTCTCCGATTATGATTGCTGTCCAAATGATCAAAAACTGGGATTACATATAAAAAAATAATCTTTTCACTGGGTTGATCCCTTTAACAGCACAGGATGTTCTTTTATCTGATCTTTCTATAATTCGGTGTCTTTAAGTGATTTTCTACATTTGCTATGTGCAATTGCTGCTTCTATAACTATTTCAGGAAAACAGAAGTCAGTTTTAAATCTGATGAACAAAAGAGAGGTTTTCTAACTAACAAAAATACATCTTCACTGTCTCTGCCAAATCTCATAAATTACTACCAACCTGTAAAAAACAGAAGAATTCTGAACACAATTTTATTTTTCAGAATCTTTGTGGGCCTAATTCAAAAACCCACTGATGTCATAGATCAGACCCTGAATGAATAAATAATCAGTATACGTTAGGAAAAATTATGCTTAGAGTCACACTGACATAAGAGCTCAGAGAGCTCAACAATCCCTAATGAAAAGAAAACTTTGTGGAAACTGTTATTCAAACATGATAGAAATGAAAATATTTTAAAAATATGAAGTTGCCTAAAGAAATTTATTTTTTTCTTTCCTCATATATATATATAAAGTGCCATATCACTCTCAACAACCAAAGAGTATCTTGTTGTTTCTCAAATACCCTCTTGTCTTGGTCTCCAGATAATATTTCTGTCTAAAAGCCACTGCTTGTCCTTCAAGGACTTGATCCTTAGATGGCTGAGGCCACCTTTAATGGAGATGCTCAGCACCTTGGAGCCTGTCTTCCTACACCGAGCATTAGCAGTGGTGTTTTTGGTTAGATTACAGGATACTGGGTTTATCATCAGCCTGTAACTTGTCATATTGCAAGATGCTGCAGCTAAAGGGCTTATTTTGCTCCAGCATATATTGTCCATCAGAATAGAATTTTTAAAAACATGTTTAAAATATGAAACTGAAAGTCTTCTAAACTACATTAAATGAACTAAAAATCTGAAAGTTAATGACATTTTAACTATTTTTACCTGTACAGGAAAAGATCTTTAGCCAGACGCTTGGGTCCAATGATTTTGAAGATAATCTCGTATGTTTCAAGTGCCTTCCGATGAACCCCACCTGGCAAGGCTGGATGAAGGCATTGCGCTAGACGCTTGCCTATAGTCAGCTTTTTAGGTACTACTTGGTACTTTGCATTGTTTTGTAAAACCTGTCAAGAAAAATTTAAATCAATTAAAAATATCCCACTTGGGCATCATAATATATTTCCATGACCCAAACAAACAAAACTGTCCCACATTTCAATTTTAATAAACTGTTCTACTGTCTTCTACCCTGAGGCCTACTCTATGCCTGTCATAAGTGAAATTGAGTAAATCTGTGCAATTTCACTTACATCAGGGCCCACAGTTAAAGTTTGTCTATTCTATTTTATTCATGTTTTTGTGGCACATTTATCACGGTGGTATTTCGAGACAGAAATTAAAACTCTCCAGCTGCCTATACAGATTGCCAGTGGAAACTCACCAGAAAAAGGACTGTTTGTGACCCCTTTAAAAATTATTCCAGGCAAAAATCAACAGCTGCTGTTTAAGAAGCATAGATTGATGCAGTGTGCAAAACAAAAAACTGTAGAAGTGAAATAACTGAATTCACAGTTACCTTTGATATTGGAATTTAGAATTGCATTTGCATTTTTGGGTGTTTCTGTTAATAATGCATCATTATGTAGTGTAAGAATATACTGAGAATACCATAACCAACATTAAAAAATAAAGTTAAAGCTTTTTTTATACAACTTGACTACACTGTAGTCCTCATCAACCATACCAGTACTCCCAAATTTTCAATATTCCACAGGATATAATGAGCAAAATAAAAGTGCTTCAGACCAGTTAGTTTGAGGCTCCAGTCCTTTATGGAGTTCCACAGGGGCTGATTTGTGGGCACACATGGAACCCAACAGTGTTCAATGAGGCTCCATGGGAGCACACAAGGGGCTGCCCATGTGGAGCTTCTTGCAGGATCCGGGCCTATGTTTGTGCAGTGCCACGGAAGCACACTGAGTTATTACATATTTTTATCTTGCTGACTAATTGACAAAGCAGTAACCATGTTCATAGTCCAATCCTGTATCCTGGCCTCATCCAAAACTCTCACTGATAGTTTTGGGGGCATGAGAAATATAGGGTTGGTCCAATAATGTAAATTAGAGTAAATTATTAATTTTTCTAAAAAGTTTAGAAGTGTTGGGATTAAATATAAACAAAGCTACACCAGTTTAACAAAAGAGAAAGGGAATGAAGGATTTTCAGTGTACTCCTGTGAAAAATGTGGTGCTTTCTTTCTCACTGATCATAGTAATAGTTTCTACTGAAAATCATTAGAAATATGGATAAAAATTTCTTATCCAGTTTTCTAGTCCCAGATTACCCACAGAGTAAGCAGCAAAAATTACATCTTTTGCCTGTAAGCTTTATAGATAGATAGATAATAAAGTTGAAAATTACAAAATATTTCATACTCCACACTAAATTATTTCAAGGGATATAAATTATATGTATATCCTACTGAAAATGAATTACTAATTGGACTGAACCTATCTTCCCATTATAAACCCAATTTCTAGCTGCACTATCCTACCCCTTGCCATGGAATTTCATATACCTGATCTTAGCCTATGGTAAAATTTGTGATTTTGTAGTTAAAATTTGGAGCAAATTAGAAAAGACTTTTGGAAATATTATGATTCAAAAACTGAACTGGGTTTTTCCTAACATTTTTTGGTTCATGAGTGCACCAAAAATGCTTGTACTAGAGACTTCAGATTTGTTTTAATCTGTTGGTTTTGGCAAGGATTATGTCTTTAGCTGTTTTATTTGGGGATGAATTGATACACAATTGGTTTAATAAACACATACTTTGTAAATTCCTTCCAGAGTTGATCAGTACCGCCAGGATGGAAGGGGACAAGTATGTGTGGAAGAATAACAAGAAGAGAACCAAATGGGGCTACTGTGTGGAGCGAGAGACCATCTTGTCTGGTTGGAAGCATGAGAGAGGTCAGCATAAAGGCAAGCATATCTGGGGTATGGACAGAAAGATCCCTCCCTAGTGTATTATAGCTTCCTCTTTATAATTAGAGGAATTGTGGAGATGGTGGGGGAACTATAGGGGTGATCTCAGGAAGGAAGAAAGAAGAAACAAACAGCGGTCTGGAAAAAAACAAGAAAAAGCGGTGTCCATCATCAAAGAGCTTGTTAGCGCCGCCGAAATTTCTGTTCATTGAGCAATTTAACTTATGTGGAGGTTAACCTGTTAAGCTATTTTTCCAACAGTTTAATAATATTTTAGGTCTTAGACTGTTAAAACCTTATCTTTTTATGTTATGTTATTCTCCCATACATCTGCTGCCTCTTCTAAAGAGTGCTACTGTCATACCTTGTTTAACTTTCCAAGTGCTGATATCAAATCTGCCCATTCACTGGAGTATTCAAAGTTCTTCAGTGCTTTGTCAACCGCTGCTACATAGTTTCTATACTTGGAGTCACTCAGTAGCTCCACCTCCTCCGTGTTCATCCTCCCACAGAGTCCCCACTAGATACCAGCTTGCAATTCATGTAAAATCATTAGCTGTAAAAAAGTGAACACTTTTTTCAAGTTTCATAATATTAAAATAATTATAGATACAAAATTTCATGCAAAGAGCCTGTGATCATCATAGAGGCTAGATCCTGTCCCTGTAGAAACCTTTACAGATGTGTGAGAATAAAGTTAGGTTTACTAATTAGGACAATCTGTGTATTTTGTACAAAAATATTATTTTGCACAGATATTAAATGTGTTTCCTGAAAGGAGTTTGTGTTCACCCTGTCATCTTGAATTATCCAGTCATGTTAATTATTCAAAGATTTTCATAAAAAAAAATTCCTCAGGTTTATAATTCTAAATGAAGCAACAGGTTTGAAAGCTTCATACCCATGACAACCAGCAGTTCAGAATATGCTATACACTGTAATTTCAAACCAATGAACGCACAACCATATATTATGTAATAAAATTATATTTCTGCATTTTGTTTTTTCTTTCTGAGCCATCATTGGAACAATTTGCCACCATGCTTTCCATGAAGTAATCGATCTTTCTGAACCACCGCCTGTGCAAAGAAAAAAAATGAAGGACATACGTATGCAACACAGTTGCATAGTTCTCAGAACTGCCCTTGGGCATTAACATTTACTTATGTCACATTTGGTGTTCCAATTTAGTGACATATTTTGTCACGACCTGCATCCATATATTATACTTTTAAAAGGGATTACTGTATACTGTTTTGTATAAAGTAAGTCTATGCATACAGGTACAAGTTAAATAGCATTTTGTAATCACAGGTTTTAGCAGCATGTTGTAGTGGTCTACACTGAACTCGGTGGGATTCCCTGGTTACAACAATGTTCTGACACACCATCACAGGACTTATATTGTGTATCCATATTTTAGTTTTACTTAATCTTCTTTTCTTTTTTTTTCCTCCACTGCTCCTTTGGTATTGTCCACAAAACCCTCTGGGAATTACAACTTATACTAGTGTAATTTTACTCTAACATACCTGGCAATTGCAGTTTTTGTCGCAGTCTTTTCTGCTTGATAGCTCACAAAACACACACAAAGACTTAAGGTTTCTAAATTCCTGCAAATGACATAAATTTCACTACATAACAGATTTCACATCCAACAAATGCAGTTTTCTGTCTTGGGTAAGAGCAAAGAATGGGAAGGACAATGAGTTGGTTGACGTAACTCTATGTTCAATTTCAGGATGAAGTCCAGTAGACAGCAAAAAAACACATTCCTCAAGTGTAAAACTGAAGATGGGAGTAATAATAAGAGAACTCCATTCATTATCTGGCCTAGCAGATGTGATTACAACTTAAAAAGTTACTTTGAAAGACAGCTCCTATTAAGCTTCCATTGTGAAGTAACAGAGAGAGTTACTGGGGAGTGTATTACAGCAAAGTAAAGGCCTCTGAAATAACTGAAAGCGGAAAAGTCAATGTAGAGGTGGAAAGCAATATCCCAAGACCTAAGACGAAGAATACAGCAAAGGTATAAATCCTTGGAAACTGTTATGAGGAAGTCAAAAACATTGTGAAGGAATCAGAAAATTAATGCTTCTTGAATTATACTATCTAATAAATGTCTTCTTATTGTCCAAGATGTGGACATAGAATGTGGAGAATTTTATGCCATTCACCAGGCACTTAGCAATCTCAGCAAGAAACCCTATTCTGTGGAACCCTATTCCATAAACTTCAATACAGTTACCTCAGGTGACTGGGTAACTGAAGAGAACAAAGCCGTAGGAAAGATAATCTCGTATTTTGGGATACATATAGGGAGATTAATCATCATGCTCATCAAGCCAGAAAAACATGAGTGGTGAGTCTACCCAAGAGCAAGCAATATCACCACCTCTGTCTCAGCCAATTTTTCTCAGCTCTTTCAGTAACTGGGGGAAAGGGAGAAAGTTGTACCTTCAAGCTTCCATTATAATACTCAGTGAAGACACAGCTAAACAGGTTTCAACAGCTGAACCAAGTGAACTTAGCAGATACAGTCAAGGTGAGCCAGTCAATTTTGCCAAGGCGTTTGATGTCACCAGATTCGAGCTGAGCTAGTCTTCCCAGGATTTCTTCTTTCACTGCAGTTAGGAGATAGCATACCACTCAAATACCCAGGAGAAAGGCAAGATTGGTGACAATGAGAAATCATTCAGGCGTTACCCCATTCCCCCAAGAACCCTGGTGAAAGGTGGAGGACTCCGGTATTGATCTCTGATATCACGGCAATGGGACCATAAAAATAAACAAATAAATATCTAGTTGGATAACTCTCTGCTCTGTCTTCAACATACTCTCTCCACCTGTCTTTTCTTCCCCAGGATCATGGGAATACTTGGTTATCTATTTCCTTGTCCTCCTTTTGTGAGCCTCTTTCTCCCCTGCCCTCCGTTTGTTAGTTTTTTCTTTCTTATTCCTAGAAAATAAAACACGAATGAGAACTAAGGAAGAAGGAAAGAAAGAAAGCAGAAATGTGCTTCTAGATACAAGGAGGCTAACGAACTGGAAGGGACATGGGACAGATGGGGCCTATATATAAAGGCTGGATTCACAAATCTTTTGCATCCTTGCTGCCTGGTGGATGGAACAATAATGATGATTGTCCTTTATTTTCTCTGTGGCAGGACAGAAGAGGAAAGCATGATACCAATGTTTAATGAAGCAAATATGCTCAATGAGAGTGCCAATTTATGCATTCTGGGATTCCCCATTGAAGTTAAGGGCTTGAATTCTATTCCTTTTATGAAATTTTGTTTAACAATCTTTGCTTTGAATTAAATGCGGAAAAAGATCCATTTTACGCAGAGAATAAAGTCTTAGGGATATAATGACTGTCAATATTTGATCTCCAAGAATGAAATAAAATATTAACAGTAAAAGAGAAGAAAGAATAAACATACAAAAGCAGCAGGCTTCCTATTTTTTCAGACTTTAGCAGTAGCACAGAGGAATGGAGGAAAGAACTGACACAGTGAATAAATGTTTCTTAGGTTAAAAATATTTCAGCATCTTCTTTATCCAGCTACATGTTATGTACAACAAAGCCACTTATATTTTGGTGGGGAGAGAGGCTTGGCTTCCCGTCCAGGCTCCCGCCCCCGAACCCACAAATGTTTGTGTGAAAGAGTGAGAGCAAAGAATATGGACTCTTATTTAGAAACAGAAGATCAGGACTATTATATGTTACCTAAAGAACAATGTGTCCGTTTTCCTGGAGACCTTACTTCTGACTTAAATATCAGCAGTTCAGTATATCTTCCTGGCTCTTTTCCCTATACAAATATGACAATTAGTAGCCTGTAATTAAATAATCTACATATTTAGAAATTGGTCAAGTGTCCACTACTTGACACTAATGAAATTATAGTATTAATTAATTGCTAATATGTGCATTGTTAGGTTTCTTCATAATTATGCAAATAATTACAACACATAGATTATATTTTACTTTATCATATTCAGTAATAGAGCCACTTTCCCTTACCCTCTCTCATTTAGCCTGAGACTCACGTCCCTGCTCTACCTTGTCAATGTGGAGAAAGCTTTCACTAACCACTGTATGTGCTATACATGTTCTGTGGATAAAGAAACTACAATGCTATAAATCCAGTTCCTTTTACTAGCACTACATTCAATCACAATTATTTTAAAATCAAAAATATGGGGGAAAAATCAATTTAAGTTTCCTTAAGATTCCATATTTATCCTCTATTAGGATATTTTATTCCAAATTACTACTATACTGAATTATCAAAATAATCTGTATTAGATAAAGATTATTTCTTCAACCCATTATATATTTGATTAATGTTGAGTTTTATTTATTTCTTCTGAAAAATTAACAGAATAAATAATATCTTCAGCTACTAATGACCTAGTAAGTGTTGTTATTATTAAAACATTTACCCAATGTGATTTCTGTACAACTGATTTTGTACAGCATTACCATTATTATTTGAAGTGTCAATACAGCAAAATATAGTGTAACAATGTCTTCTGAATCTAGAATGGATTAGATTTCAGTATACCTTTACCAATATTCCTCCATGCATCTACCCTGAGCATAAATACAAATTCAAGAGAAGGCCTGGTTTAACTATAATGTGACCTGAAAGAACTGTCCCTGAACAGCTCTGGGACATTTGATCTGGCAGGTTACATAATAACTGCAAGTTATTATAGTCACAGAAACTAACCATCCCCAGGGAAAGTTTTGTCTTTTTTCATTGCATAGTCTTTTCAATAACAGACCCCAGCTTCCCCGTACCACTTATTTTTAAAATACCCTAATTTATAGTAAAAGTAACCGCACTCTTGCCATTAACTTGCATACAGTAGTCATGATTAAAGTTTATTGTCTTTTTTTAAAAGAAAATTCTATAATTTCAAATAAATCTTTCAACATGTACAATAGGAGAAAAAATAACATTAAAATAACGTTACAGTCTCACTTTAATTTGTGAGAAATAAGGAATGTATTTGTTCTTCCATTTCTATTTTTGTCAGCATGAAGGCCTTGTATCACAATGTCGTTTTTACCCTTTTTATTTTTCATTTTTATCATGTACTCTAACGACTATTTTTTCTTTGCACTGATTTACAACTAAAGGAAAGATGCAACAAAATTTTTGTCAAACTGTATAGTTCTAATAAATCAATACAACATTATTAAAGCTCAGTAATAGTATCGTCTACTAAAATGAAGCAATGGAGCAAATATGTCTCATGCAGAACTTACTACTTTTTCTCATATTCCCTACTTAAAAAAATTAGCCTCCATTAAGTGGTTAATGAAGCCAAAATGTGTGGAGACAGTTAATCTCTTAGAATGTGATACACTACTTCTTTTATTTCTTGCCATTGCAGGTAATAACAGCATAAAACTATGTTTGTGTTTAATTCACATTATTAATACAGAAACATGTTCCTTCCCCCCCACCCCAATACCATATTTTGTTTTGTTCATGGCTTCTAACTTAGAAAGTTGAACCAAATATATAATTAAATTTGATGGCCCAAACAAAAATAACTTAAGGAAAACATATGATTTCCTCTGTTGCACGTTCACAAACATACAACACTAAACAAATTATTTATTTGCTTGTCTCTTGCACTCTTCACTCAGTAGCAGAGCCAGCTATCTCTGTGAAGATTTTTCTAATTATTTTACTGTTATGATCATTCAGACAGAGCAATCTGTCTCTTTCTGTAGGTGTAGCGTCCAGAGGAGGGGGAACATATGCAGTCTTTTCAGAATGAAGTTTCTCCCAGTCTCCCACACATTCTAGATAAATCTATTCAATTACTTTTTAAATGAACCCACTTCCATTTCATGGCTGGTAAACTGTCAACAGAAAGAACCCCAGGCCTATTATCACTGGGGATTATTAATGCTTCTTAAGAAACGAAAGATGCCAAATAGACCCACAAACCACAGTTTGAGGGTATGTTCAAGTCATCATTGCTTGACGCTAACAGTCTTGATCCTATCACCAACATCCCATTCTTGAGGAAAGTTATTAACAAAACAGTGACTGGCCAATTCTGGATACCTGTAGATTTTTGTCAGTCTGACAAGAAAACCACAGTTATTTTTGGTTGTGGATCTCCTTTTAATATGTTATTTGTCCATGTTATTTATTTAGTGATCATCCCTTAACACCACTGATTATGTCACCTTCCTCTGACACCAGGTAAGGGCAGACATGGTTGTTTTAGAAGAACCATGCTGTTTTTCAGAACCACTATTTATCCTCCCCAAAGATCCTCAGACACAGGGCCTCATAGTGTTCCATTGTGATCCAAGAACCCCTTAATGCCACCTGGCAAGGGGGTTACAGGAATATCTTGATTCTGGTACGTACATTATCAAAGCCAGGATTACTACTTATTAATATCATTCTGAAATGTATGCACAAACACTATGTAAGGAATTATGTTTATATACTGAATAAATGATACTGAAGTCTGTATCAAGGCAGGGTACAAAACAGGTTTTTCTCCAAACAGGATGTCAGAAATGTACATCTCTCTGTCAAAATGTAAATTAAGCATTGTAAGATCAAACAATGATATCCATTTACATACAGGTTTCAGAGTAGCAGCCAGAAAGAAAAGGAGTACTTGTGGCACCTTAGAGACTAACAAATTTATTAGAGCATAAGCTTTCGTGAGCTCCAGCTCACTTCATCGGATGCATTTGGTGGAAAACATGCATTTTTCCACCAAATGCATCCGATGAAGTGAGCTGGAGCTCACGAAAGCTTATGCTCTAATAAATTTGTTAGTCTCTAAGGTGCCACAAGTACTCCTTTTCTTTTTGCGAATACAGACTAACACGGCTGCTACTCTGAAACCTGTCAGAGTAGCAGCCGTGTTAGTTTGCATTTACATACAAAGTCAGAAGTTAGTAAGAGATGTGAAGTCAACAAGGAAGCAGCACACAGGAAAAACAAACCACCAGTGGTTATACTGCCTGTGTAAAAAGACAATAAGATTTGGGCTTATATCTGTGAGGCAAACAAGACACTTCTGCAACCTAAACCTAGGAAGTAAACAGGCAGTGTGTTTATATTTATGAAAATGGGATCTCAGCCAGGTTTGTCTGGAAAGCTGAAGACGACATTGGGTTAGATAAAACTACTTTAGTCAGGAGGTTAAGTTTAGTCCTTTTGCAATTTTGTTTTATATCTAACCATTTGTTTCTAATACCCTTGCTCACTATCACTTTAATCTTGAATTTTTGGTAATAAACATATCCTTGTTTTCACTATAAATATACCTAAGAGCTTTGATATGAAGCAAGGTGCTGATCCTGGGTTGAATAGTACAAACTGATGTGTATATTGTTATTTTGGGGACAGGGGACTGGGTATTACTGTCAGTGTTCAGCGGATAAAAGGCTGGACATGACGGGAAATGTTTCACCAGGGATGCACCTATTATTAACCTGCAAGGCAAAGTAAGTGGTGATAGAGTCCAAAGGAGAGTGCTTGGATGGCTAACAACCTGGTGGTATCAGGGAGCTGACACCCAGGTAAGCACAAGCAATATTCCCTCACACTGGAGAGAAGGGGTAACAAGGTGACTCACAGTCCTGGGTGCCCTGAGAATCATCACATGTTATCACCTCTTCTGTTCAATAAGCTGTACGTTAGCTTACCTAGGAGTGTCCTATCTCGTTAAGGGACAAGCTGGATCCTATAGCCAGGACAGTCTAGTATGTAATCAATGAGGCCTTCCCAACCTTAGGATGAGCTATTTAAACAGGAATCTGAACAAGGGAGAGGGTTCTTTCTCCCAGCATCCAGGAGACTAGTCTAACCAGATTCAGACACTTTGATGACTAAGTTTGAAAGCTTTGAACCAGGGTCCTGAGGTGAGAACATTACATGCTGTTTATTGTAATTGCTCCTGTTCTGAAACCTTATTAAAGAAGACATGCTATTGTATTGTTATGTCCTGGGTTCTCCCTTCCCAGCTCTGCTAAAATGATTCTCATGATGCCTAACTGGGGAAAATAAGGTGGGGCTCCCCTGCAGTGCCACACCTGGCCACAAGAGGGCATGCAGAAATTTCCCACGCCTTTACAGGGAAATACTGAGGCGATTTTGGCCACAGCCAAAAATATTATTAAATTGATAGTCAGCTCTATGACTCTTCAAGAAAGCCTAGAATTAATAGTCTCCTCTTTCTCAGTGTGTTATCCAATATAGGTAGCTTTCATCTAGGTTTGTATCTTAAATTTAATCCTTATGTGATGCTAACTGGTAGAAGGAACTGGAGGAGCTAGCCAGAGTTGTGCATTCTCCTTTTATTGAGGGTTTATGACAAATGTTTGTGTAAGTGTTTTGCAATACCAGTGTTATTAAACTTCTGAACGTGTCTAGATTTTTAGGTATCAGTGGCAACTAAAGTATTTCTTTGTCTTTGGCTGACCAAGAGATTGGGTTGCTCCCTTTCCTTTCCGATACAGTCCTCACAATAGGCTACTTCACATCCATGTTGTATTACTACAAAGTGTTTTACTTAGAACTACCCCTGAAGACCATTCTGAAGTTTAGCTAGGGCAGAATTCCACATTTTAAGTAAGAGAGATAAGGTGGACAAGGTAATACCTTTTATTGGACCATCTTGAGAGACAAACTTTCAAGAGCGAAAACTCTAGATCTGACCTACCAGTCCCCATCCTCAAAAGAAACCTGCACAATACTTTTAAATTCATAACCTTGCTAGACACTAAAAATCACGGTTTTAATAAAGATGCTCTATTTATGGCCTATTACAACAATCTGTAACTCATTAATCCCATAGGCGATGCATGGGGAGGCATGTAGGGTCAAGTGTCCCCCAGATTTCTGCTTAGCCTGCTGAGGGAGAACATAAGAATGGCCAAACTGGGTCAAACCAAAGGTCCATCTATCCCAGTATCCTGTCTTCCAACAGTGGCCAATGTCAGATGCTTCAGGGAGAATGAATAGACCAGGAAATCATCAACAGCCATTTTATAAGGTCCAGAGTCCAGGTATTAACAGATAAGAGTTCACTGAGGCTAATAAATAACTAATTAACCAATACCTAATTGAGCAGAATAAGACAGCTCACATGATGATAACTAGGATAAATATTTCAAACACTTTCAGCACTAACTTCCCTACTTCTAGCTTCACAACACGTTTTTATGATTAAACTAAAGCAAATACTCAGAGATGTAATAATTATTTTTACATTTAAAAAAAAACAAAGCACATTTCCCACTGCTTTGAGCAAAATAAGTGCCCACAGACTTCTCACTACAAGTGGGAAATCCAGAAATCGCCAGCAGTCATCTTCTTAAAGAGAAGAAAAAGATTTGTGACACTTGGATGATATTTAGCCTCGCCTTCCCCTTTTTTAAAAACAGTTTTGCATAGTATTAAAACTGTATTAAACAGTATTATACACTTTATTAAATAAAATAATAAAATGAAAACATTAGTCTTCCAATTGAAAACTTGATTCCAGTTCCCCATCTCTAAAATGAGAATAACAATACTTCCTTTCTCCCACCCTCTGTCTTTTCTACTTTGGCCTCGTCTACACTACGAGTTTATGTCGGATTTAGCCCCATTAAATCCGAATTAACCCTGCACCCGTCCACACAACGAAGCCATTTTTTTGACATAAAGGGCTCATAAAACCGATTTCTGTACTCCTCCCCAACGAGGGGATTAGCGCTGAAATCGACATTGCTGTTTCGAATTAGGGTTAGTGTGGATGCAATTCGAAGGTATTGGCCTCTGAGAGCTATCCCACAGTGCACCATTGTGACTACTCTGGACAGCACTCTGAACTTGGATGCATTGGCCAGGTGTACAGGAAAAGCCCCGGGAACTTTTGAATCTCATTTCCTGTTTGGCCAGGCGAGCTCATCAGCACAGGTGACCATGCAGTCCCAGAATCGAAAAAGAGCTCCAGCATGGACCGAACGGGAGGTACTGGATCTGATCGCTGTATGGGGAGAGGAATCCATGCTATCAGAACTACATTCCAAACGACGAAATGCCAAAACATTTAAAAAAAATCTCAGAGGCCATGAGGGACAGAGGCTACATCAGGGACGCAACACAGTGCCGTGTGAAACTTAAGGAGCTCAGACAAGCATACCAGAAAACCAAAAAATCAAACCGACGCTCCGGGACACAGCACCAGACATGCCGCTTCTATGCTGAGCTGCATGCAATCCTAGAGGGGGTCGCCACCACTATCGCACCCCTGTCCGTGGACTCCAAGGATGGGATACTCTCTGCCATGGCTGAGGATTTTGCAGATGGGGAAAATGAGGAGGACGAGGAGCTTGGGGAAAGCACACAGCACACCGTTTCCCCCGACAGCCAGGATCTTTTTATCACCCTGACTGAAATACCCTCCCAACCCTATGAAGCCAGAGAAGGGACCTCTGGTGAGTGTACCTTTTTAAATATAATACATGTTATAAAAGCAAGCATTTTTTAATGATTAAGTAGCCCTGAGGACTTGGGATGCATTCGTGGCCAGTATTGCTACTGGAAAAGTCTGTTAACGTGTCTGGGGATGGAGCGGAAATCTTCCAGGGACATCTCCATGAAGCTCTCCTGGAAGTACTCTAAAAGCCTTTGCAGAAGGTTTCTGAGGAGAGCAGCCTTATTCCGTCCTCCATGGTAGGACACTTTACCATGCCATGCGAGTAGCAAGTAATCTGGTATCATTGCATAACAAAGCCTGGCAGCATATGGTCCTGGTGTTTGCTGGCATTCAAGCAACATCCGTTCTTTATCTCTCTGTGTTATCCTCAGGAGAGTGATATCATTCATGGTAACCTGGTTGAAATAGGCGAATTTGATTAAGGGACATTCACAGGAGGCCATTCCTACTGGGCTGTTTGCCTGTGGCTGAAAAGAAATCCTCCCTGCAGTTAGCCATGCGGTGGGAGGGAGGGCCATTGGTGCTGAGCTGTTCGCATTTGGCTAGCAAGGATCTTCCCTGATACCAGCCACGCGGTGGGGGGAGGGGAAAGCGATTACTAATATTGTTTAAATTTCTTCTTTGACCTATATTTCATTGTAAAGGCATTTTCCACTGTTTCCTTAAATATAATCCTCCACGTCCTCCTAATTAAATCTCCAGACTGCTGTCCTAACAATTCCACTGACCAATTCTAATATTAAATATCCCTGTCTCCCTTCTCAAAGTTATCAGTGGTCATCACTTCAACACTCTGGAAGAACAAACATTACTTACATCCCTAGAAATTCCTCAAGATATATTAATGTAAATAACACATCACTTGCACAGGTCCTTGGTTGACAGAGCAGCAGCTAACAACTGATCTATACTTTATTCTGTGAAGCTGAAACATTTTAACTTAGGTGTATGGATGGGGATCTTTTTCAACCGCCCACTAGCATTCTATACTGAACCACTGTTTAACAATCCGACCTTGGAATAAAGTAAGAGCAGATGCTACTCAGAAATGGATCATATTCATACATATATTACTCATTTATTAAAAAACAGCTATTCTATTCCTTAACTCTATTTCCTAGTTTTCAGAGGGTTAAGTTTTGCAAATGATGTTCTGAAGAGCATGACATGCCGCCAGGCAACCGTAACTCTGTATTAACGTAGCTTTGTCAGTGAATTTTCATAATATGCAATTTTGGGTAGATGTGAGATTAACCTTTCATCAAATGGGCCTGATATCTCTTTCAAGGTTGAAAAAACATTTTTATCAACTACTGAATTGGAACAAATCCACTTCACCTTTACCTCTTGAATGTCTCAATACTGTACCTCAAAGAAGGTGGCAAGGAAACAAAGCTGAAATATTCTCTCTTCCAATTTTACTGTCATTAGGATATTGCACCAATATTTTTGGGAAAATTCCAAAAGTTGTGGGTGTCTTTCTGATTTTGTTTAAGGAAATACAAACATCATCATATCTTAAACCTAGACTATAAAGTCATACTGGGAACCAGTACAATTTAAAGATTTTAATCCTCATCACTTTTAGGTTTGCATTCGAAGTAGCCATATCAGAGTTTGCATTTGAAGTGCATTGTTTCACTTCTTCCCCATCTAAGCAGCTGGCATTCAGTCATTTTCTCTATATATGCAATTTATGCAAACCATTGGATTCATCACAGAAAAAAAAATCTATGAAGCTTAGTGAGGCAGAAGTCTTTTTTTCCACTTGTTTAGGGCAAGTGTGTATGTTCCCCACATTGATTGACACATTTTGCCAGAAGTCATATTTCTTAGCCTTATTTTATCTTAGTAGTTAAAAAAAAAACAAAAGAAAAAAACTGTGTATGTTCTTGGAACCTCCAAACGTGTTCATGGACAAACACCTTGCCCAACATTCTATTTTATGTATCTTGTTGCGCCAAAATATTACCAAACCATTTATTTTTATTAAGAAATTATATCACATACGACATGTTCCTAAACATTTTCTAGATTGCGACTGTTTTGCAGAGCACTTCATTCATATATCCTACTCATGGATTATTAGAGTGTAAATCTTTATCTGACCTCTTCTACGACTAGAACTTGGGCAAACAATTATTCCACAATTTTTTAATCCCCCTTTAAAACTGAATCCAAAAAGGAAGGACACTAAAACTAACTCGGGTTAGTTCACTACATGTTTACATCTGATACTATGACCTCAATCCACCAAAGCACTTAAGCACAAGCGTAGTCCCATTGACATAATGGGATTACTCATATTCTTAGTCAAGCACCTGCTTAAATCCTTTGATGCATCAGGATCTATACAATTAGTTAGTAAAGACTGCTAAGTACAGCATGTATATTTTCAACATTTGTTTCCTTTCTACAGGAGCAGAACTTTCTGGCAGGAAATCTATTGAGATCCTTCACAAGTCAATAGACGGTTCTGCCACTTGTTCTAAAATCTCTGAGAGAGTGTTAAACTGTTTAAAATAGAAAAATTAAAATAGCACTGTAGTGGTAGTTAAACTTCTTTTTTGAATGGTTCAGTGCTTTATTTTCATTTTTGCTTTTAGGAGATCGGTAATACATTTGATATAAATATCATTTCCTTTTCCTCCCATAAACTTTGAAATGGAGAAAATAAAAAAAAACAGAAGAGATTTTTTAGTTGTGTTCATCTCCTAATCGGATAGACAAAAGAAACGCAAACAGTCTCCACTTGAATATTATGCAATTCCATTTTATTGTCCCCCTCCATGCTCTACTCCTCACACCTGGTTATTTCTGGGGCTGTCTCTTCTTTACCACCACCCACTTCCTTAAACCTTTTCTCGACCTGGTCTGCATTCTTCCTCTTCCTATGCCCTTTTTGGGTCTTTTCTGGTCACTGCATATCTAAAATCTATGCTGTGCCATTAGAGTGAAATTGGCAGAAGACTACTCAGTGAACAAACTTTCAGTGGCTCGGCAGAAGCAGAACCAAACAAAGTAAGCTTGAGTTAATTTCCATAAGGTGAAAAGAAAAGGAGAACTTGTGGCACCTTAGAGACTAACAAATTTATTTGAGCATAAGCTTTCGTGAGCTACAGTTCACTTCATTGGATGTATCCAATGAAGTGAGCTGTAGCTCACAAAAGCTTATGCTCAAATAAATATGTTAGTCTCTAAGGTGCCACAAGTCCTCTTTTTCTTTTTGGGGATATAGACTAACACGGCTGCTACACTGAAACCTGTCACTTTCCATAAGGTGTTACTGTGATCATCCATTACAATATAGCATCACAAAATAATTTCTAACATGAAAGGGCCAGGGAAAGAGGTAGCATAGGTGCAGTTTTGCATTATATAAACATTCACTGGCATTTCATTAAACAATGTGTTGAATGCCACTAATAACCAGGGCAAACAAGGCAGCAAGTTAGGATTCTAAACCGTCCTCCAGCTCTCATTCCCAGGTTCCCTGAATTCACGGAATGCCAACTCCCATTTACAGTAAAATGAATCAAGCACACTATGCAGCTGACATTCCATCAACCATAAACTCTGATACATCAGAGTTGGCTTAAATAAAGGAGATACTATTTTAAATTTTTGAATATTTTGAAGACTATTAAATATTTTTGTATCTCAACTGGTATATTTTTTTTCCTAACACCTGATCTGCTTAAAAATTAGATCAACCTAACTACGCTGCTCGGGGCTGTGAAAAATTTCACGCTGTGAGCACTATTGTTAGATCAACCCTACTATAGACACAGCTAGGTCCACAAAAAAATTCTTCAGTCCAGCTAGCTATTGCCTCTCAGAACGGTGAATTAACTACATCAGTGGAAAAAAAAACAAAACATTAGTTCATGTAGGAAGCATCTATTCTACTGCAGCATAGCTGCAGCTGTAGCACTGGTAGTGTAGATGTAGCTTCAGTTTGCAAAAAAACGATACTACCTACTGATGTGGATGCAGCAGCAAAATGAGGACAGACGCATGGAATTAAGCAGCAGGTTGCAACTTTTATTAAACTTTAACCCATCACCCATACTCTCCTATACCGGGCATTTAATTGGTTCCAGTGTTAACGTTACAGAGCTCCTTACTGTATAATCCATCGGTAGCTCCAGGGTTACAGGACTCCTTGCCATATAACCCATAACCTGGGGTAGATTCAACTCTCTCTGAGTCCTAGGACTGCTCCCCTCCCATGAAGAGGACAGAGGGTCAGCAGGGTGGAGACTTTGACCCATGAGAGACACAAGGTCTCACCCATCACATGAGCCCAAGACCCATCATCAAAATCCCAAATCTTTTACCTTCATTTTATTCACTTAACTGCACTGGAAACTGGCCAAAAGTTGTGATTAACAAGCAACTCCATCCCAGTACCTCAATTAGGTACTAAGCACATTCCCACTTAATCCATTGTGGCTTGATAGTACCGCAAGGAAGGCAAAAAAAAATCTCCCTGGTCCTCTACTAGTTGGCCCATGGGAGAAAAATATTTCTTCCTCATCCTCTAAACAGGCAAACAGCAAGATGCACAGCATCTTTCAGGCTGGGTTCCCATTCCTAATTCAGGTGGATTGCTCGAACGGAGCTGTCAAAGGCTCCATATGACCCTTGTGTTGAGTTAAATCCAAGGAACTGAGAGATGCTGGCCAATCAGCATCTCTCTACCCCAGCAGCCACTGGATGCCAGAGATGTACATCGAACTGCCAAGCAGACTGATGCAAGTATTTAAAACAACCACAGACACTGGCTAAAACTTTCAAACAAAATTAAACCCTATTATTTTCAATATAATTTCAGGACATTATTTTTGATAGTGCAGGAATTTGAAAATACTGCTGTTTAAATGGCTGCCTTCCACCTCATACATTCTTTTGTCTCATATACATTCAGAATTAGAATGCAAGTATTGCTCTAAGCAGCAATTACAATTGGAACATTAAGCTATCATGTTCACATAAAAGATAGAGAAGTGCAAAGTTTAAGGTTCATGATAATTAATGAAAGACGACAGAGTGAGTTTGACAAATGTCCTGGTTACAATAAAGGTAGAGTCCCTCAGATTGTAACCTCTTCATGGTTCTTCTTAAGTATACGTACAGCACGTTTTAGGCACCACTGCAACATTAATACAAAACAAGTGATTGATTACTATACAAATACTGTTTCTTTAAGAACAAAGTTTAAAATTTAAAGCTTATAATAAATGAATTTGGTGTTTTTGGAAGCATCTCCCACTTTAGCATCCAGGTGCAAATCTTAAATTTAAACAGCCTGCAGTAAAAGCACACCCAGCCACAAAATCCTGTACTGCTCCAAACATCATAGGAAAAACCGTGCCAATCAATATCCACAAGCATGCCGGTATTTGACCAAAAAATGTGCTTTGCACTATGAACTGAAGGTTAATAGCTTCCAGCTCTTGCAGCACAAATGTTCCTCCATTCGGCATCCTACCCTCAAGACATTCTGCAGGGGCAAATCCAGGGACTAACAGCATCATTTTAGCTGATCTCATCAATTGCAATCATGCAAGGGGGCGGGGGGAGAGAGAAAGGCAGATAATTCACAAAACATACAGGGCTTTACAAATTAAAACCACTGCCTTGAATTGCACCAACAAGAGAAAAGAGTTGAAAGCAAATCATAGACCACCGGGGAACAGGGAGCCCTTCCACAGATTATTGCATTATTTTGGATTACTTTCCTTCCCCTTTTTACGGGGGGAGGCAGGGGACGACGCCCAGGGCAGTGGAGGAGACACAGGAGGACCTCCTCAGTGGGGACACGCAGGACAGGGGAAGAGAGGTGGAGGGGGCTGGCACGAGAGTCAGTAGCGTGCAGGGAGGAGGACACACCGGGGGAGGGGGGGGGTCTCAGGGCCTGGCACACGGGGAAAGGGGGAAGACACCCAGGGTGAGGGGGGGAAAGGGGAGAAACTCAAGTGCGGCGCCCAGGGTGGGTCAGGATGTGGTACGGGAAGAGGGGGACAACCGAGGCACTGGGCAGAAGGGGAGGGGGGGCACCCAGGGCGGGGAAGGTCAGGTGTGGAGCGGAGGGAGGGGGACATCCAGGGCGGGGGGGGGGGTGTCACGGGGCATCCAGAGGGGGCGGAGAGGGAGGGTGAAACACCCAGGCGGGGAGGATTAGGGATGGGGAGCGGGGGACACCCAAAACGGGGAGAGGAGGGTCCGGCTGTGGCGCGAGGGGGAGTAGCAGAGGCCCCAGCCCCAGGACGGTGTCCGGAGAGCCCCCCTCGCCTGACGGGCCGCGCCGCGCCGCGCACGTCCCCAGCGCCCTCTCCGCTCGCCGAGGCAGGGCCGGGAGGGGTAAAGGGCCGCTGCGGCCTCCAGCTGATCCGCGCCCGCAGCCCGCGACGCGCCGAGCGGCACAAACCGGGGAGTGGGAAGGGAAGCAGCGCGCGGTGCCCAAGCCCGGGAACGCGACCGGGACGGGGCGCTGGTTACCTGGGCGACAAGAGCCGGAAGAGCCCGACAGCGGAAAACACCGGAGCAGCCGCTGACAGCTCCCAGCATGCAGCGCGGCTTCCCGTTTCCGCCCCTCCTCCCATCAGGTCGCCTGCGCCACAGCGCCCCCTGCCGGGCCTCTGGCAGCGCAGCGCTTTGCCCCCTGCGGCGGGAAGCGTGGGTGCATGTGTGACAGAGCGTGTCTCTGTGTAGCGGGGCGAGGGCTGTGGGCATTCCCTGTATGCCTGACTGTAGGGAAGTGTGTGTATGCACGCAGGGGAAGTGTGTGTACGTGCTCTGTTGTGTGATGTGCATCGGTTTGTATCTCCGTGTAGGGGAGGTCTGTTGCCTATGCCTTGTGTGTAAGAAAGTGTATGAAAAAATGTCTCTGGGTGGACAAGTGTGTGCATGCATTCATTGTGTGTAGGTGTGTAAGAGACTGTGTGTCTTTGTGTAGGAAGGTGTATTGCCACATATGTGTCTACCTCTTTAAATAAAATTTGCAGCCTAACTCTTTGACTTTTAATCCTTTTGTTAGCTTGTGCACACAAAAATTGATAACATAAAATGTGTGTGTTCATTTCATAATGTTTTTAAAAGAGAAGGGAACTCGAAAAAAAGTACTATTTCTTAAAAAGTAAATGTCCTTGACTAGTAAAAGCAGAAGAGCCAGGGTATCATGCATTTCTCCCCACCTTTGTCTAGCTACATGAAATGACTCCTGGGAGAATTCTGCACCACTGCAGAATGCAGAGTTTTGCAGAAATCTTTGTTTCCCCTGCAGAATTCCTGGCTGCCGCTAGAGGCTGCTGGACTCTGCAGAGCCCAGCTCACAGCGAGCGGAGTGCCCAGCCTGGGAAGGCTGGAGGCCAGGCGCTCATTGATCCTCACTTTCCCAGGATGGGAGAGGGCCTGGGAGACCTAGGCAGCTCTGGCAAAGGGAGAGGCAGGGCTGGGCCGGGCCTCAGCACACCATGTCGCCGGGTGCGACAGTGAAGGAGCTGGGGGAGTAAAGGCTCTGGAAGTGCTGGTGTCTGGGCTGGGGATTGTGCTGTGGCTGGGCTCTGGGGCGGGGAAGAGGGGGAGGCTGGTGTCTGCGGGCTGCCCCGTGGCTTGGCTCTGGAAGCTTCCCCACAGCTGGCCTCTGTGGGGGGCGGGGGCACCTGGTGTCTGGGGCGTGCCCCGCAGCTGAACTTTGAGGGGAAGAGGAGGATGGTGATGTCTGGGCCGGGGGATGCCCCATGGCTCGCCTCTGGGGGGAAAGGACTGTGGGTATCTGGGCTGCGGGGTGCCCCACAGCTGGGCTCTGGGGGAATGGGAGTGCAGGTGTCTGGGCTCTGGGGGATGCAGAGAGCCTCCTCCAGCAATGCCAACTGGGACTGGATTGTATGGTTTCAGAGTAGCAGCTGTGTTAGTCTGTATTCACAAAAAGAAAAGGAGGACTTGTGGCACCTTAGAGACTAACAAATTTATTTGAGCATAAGCTTTCGTGAGCTTCATGCATCCGATAAAGTGAGCTGTAGCTCACAAAAGCTTATGCTCAAATAAATTTGTTAGTCTCTAAGGTGCCACAAGTACTCCTTTTCTTTTTGGATTGTATGGGTTTCTTTAACTCTCTGCTCCTGGGGAACTCTCTGCTCTTGTATTGTTGACATACTTGTTGACAGGTATTTTGAATTAAATTAACAAAATAATTGAAACTGGAATGATTGTATTTTCTTATTTCAACAAATAAAATATGCAGAATTTTTAAATATTGTGCATAGACTTTTTAATATTTTGGTGCAGAATTCCCCCAGAAGTAACATTATAAATAAGGCTACATTTTAGTCACGGGTATTTTTAGTAAAAGTCATGGACAAGTCACAGGCAGTAAACAAAAATTCACAGTCCATGACCTGTCCTTGACTTTTACTATATATTCCTTACTAAAAGTTGGGCAGTGAGGCTGCAGGTGCTTTGGGGGAGGTGGCCCAGATGCTGGTGCTTGGGGAAATGGGTGGGCTGTGGCGTGCGGCCGAGGATTCCCACTGGTGCTGGGGTGGGAGGGTCGACAGGGTTCCCTACCCAGCTCCACTTGTCCCCGCAGCTCCTAGGCGGCAGAGGGGCATGGGGCTCCACACGCTGCTCCCGCCACAAGCGCTGGCTGCATTGGGAACTGCAGCCAATGGGAGCTGCACAGGTGGAGCCTGCGGGCAGCGTGCAGAGCCCCCTGGTCCCTCCACCTAGGAGGAGCTGCAGGACCATGCCAGTGGGAGCCGGAGAGCCCCCCACCCTGAGATAAGACACCTCCCCGCACTCCCCAACCTCCTACTCCTAGCCCTGAGCTCCCTCCCACACACCCAAACTGCTGCTGGTCGCAGGAGAAGTCACAGAAAATCATGGAATCCGTGACCTCCGTGACAGTCTTGCAGCCTTAATTATAAACTCTTTGTGGCTGACTCTCTCTTTTTGTGTGTATGTCCAGCACCTACCACAGTGGAGCCCTAATCTTAGTTGGGCCTCTAGGCATAAACAATTGTAATAATAAATAATGTGGAAATATATGTGGTAGTGCATGTTAATTGTGTAACATGAATACGTGTGTATCTGTGCGTGGGAGTCAGTTTCTACAGATTTATGTATATGGGTATATGGACGGATGTGGATGTCTGTGGTTGTGCTTTATGGATTTGTACTTGGGCTTCAGGAGTGGGCCTTTAATGGACCCACTGCAGCTGTGATAATGTGTAGTCCTAATTCCATATGTGAAATAAATAACACATAAAATTACCATATAGGCATTTCTGAAATAAAAAATTTATTTCTTCGTCTATCATTTCCACAAATTACCACCATTGACAAATGTGAACTATACTCCATTCACTCATAGATGGAACAGAATCATTGCACTAATGTTGTATTATACAAAACATTTATACGGGTGATGTTTGTGACATGAACAAATCAGGTTTCGTACTTGTCAGACATTGCTCTTGGCAAGTCATTAAGAAAATAGAGCTGAGGGTGGTGAAGACTCTGAGTTTCCCTTTTGGATTACCCATTATCCCCCGAGAAAGTAAAACAGAGCCCCAAATTCTGTTTTACAAATTATATTCTTACTAGCTGTCAACTCACCTGCATTTGAAGTTAAATTCACTTTGACCTACTCACCCTTTTTATCATTCATCCATTTTGGAGAGTAACACAGACATCTAGGAGTATATGTATATGGTATGGCTGAAACAAATACTGGAATACTGTGTCCATTTCTGGCATCTACATTTTAAATAGGATGTTGAAAAATTGGAGAGGGTGTAGGACAGAGCCACAAAGATAATTTGAGGACTAGAGGAAATGCCTTACCATGAGAGGCTTAAAGAGCTCAGTATGTTTAGTTTATCAAAAAGAAGAGTGAAACATAACTCGATTACAGTGTAGAAGTGTCTTCATCGGGAAACAGATGTCAGATACTGAAGGGCTCCTTAATTTAGCAGAGAAAGGCTAACAAGAACCAATGTCGGGAAACTGAAGCCAGAAAAAAATCAAATTAGAAAGAAGGCACACATTTTTATCAGTGAGAGTGATTAACGAATGGAACAAATTACCATGGGAAGAGTGGATTCTCCATCTCGTGAGGTCTTTAAATCAAGACTAGATGCATTTCTGGAAGATATGCTTTAGCCAAACATAAGCTATTTAACAAGTTATTGGGCTCAATACATGCATACTGGGGCAAAATTTGAAGGAACAGTAATCCACACCATGTAGAGTCAAGCACAGGAGTTTATTTCATATAGTGCTGGTGGAGTATCACTTTGCTTATTAAGCTCAAAGACACTACAGAACAATTAATTACAATAGATTATATGGGGTGCTCATTGGGAAGAAAGAAGCGATGGGGATGGATTTCCCAAGCCCGTGGATAGGTTCTAGCAGCAAGACAAGATAAACACAATAAGCCAATGGTCTAAAAGATTACATAATGGCTCCGCCCAAGGCTCAAATTAACATATTGCTGACACACAGGTAATTACCCCCAAACTATGTCTATTAAAGTGTAGAGGTTAAATCCTAATTTTGGGGTCCAGGGGAATGAGATAGCAGTTCTCCCGGTTGACCAATAGTTGACATTCCTGGAGATTTAAAGCAAAAAAGGAGTAATTAGTACTTAACAATAACAATTGTTCATAAGTTTACCCAGGGTAAAAGTAAGTCGGGTGACTTACCGGTATGCTGGGGCCAGCTCTGGCCCCTGGAAGGGGCGGGGCCTAGGGCAGAAGGGGTGGGGCTGAAGGGGTCAGAGCCAGCCTCAGCCCACCCTGTAAGATAAGTGCCCCCCCTCCTTCTCCTTCTCCTCCTCCTCCCCCACCCCCACCAGGGTAGCAGCAGCAGCCCGGGGTCTGGGGGCTATTTAAACGGTCTGTGGCTCCCCTGCTTCTACTGCCCCGGTCCTTTAATTAGCCGCCGGAGCCCTGGGGAAGCTACCCCAGGTTTCTGGGGGCTATTTAAAGGGCCTGCGGCTCCCCTGCCTCTACCGCCCCAGTCCTTTAAATAGCCCCCGGAGCCCTGGAGTAGCGGCGGCAGGGCTCTGGCAGCTATTTAGAGGGCCGGGGCAGTAGAAGCAGGGGAGCCCCGGTCCCTATAAATAGCCACCGGAGTCCCGCAGCCGCTACCCTAGAGCTCCAGCAGCGGGGCTCTGGAGGAAATTTAAAGGGCCTGGGGCTTCAGCCACTGCCCTTTAAATTGCCCCCTGGGGAAGCCGGGCTGCCCCAGTACGATGCACCGGCTCTTCCTGGTACGCCATACCGGGGCGTACTGACTTACTTTCACCTCTGAGTTTACCCTTTCATTTCTGTGGGCTAGATTGGCATACATCTGTGAGGGGAGGGTGTCATAACTCATGTCAATCATATTAGGCCTCTCCCCAAACTCTGTCAGGGATTTGAGGAGTATTGTATCACTATTTCCACCCTGCATAAGGGAGTAACCGGGAGGCCTTTCTCAGTGCTTCATGTGTCTATAACTTGCGATAAGGACGCCCAGTTACATTCGGAGTTATGCTGACTACACTTACTGACTTGAAACACACAAGGTTATCTGTTTACTCCAGCTTTCTCTTAGCTATGTATTGTTCTTTGTTAGCCAGTCTTCATCCGGACCTGTATGAAAAGTTCTTAGCAGAAACCGTAGTCAAGATTTTACATCCACAGCACATGGATTTTGGCCCTTCAAAATGTAATGGCCTGTGATATAGAGGAGGTTAGAATTAGTCTCTTTTGGTCTTAGTCTCTATAAATTAAAATTATTGCTGGGATTGAAATGGAGCAGAGAGAGGACTATTGCTTTGATCCTGCAATGTGAATAACTTTACAAATGTGAGTAGTCCCATTCAATTCAGTGGAACTACATACATATGTGAAGATATTCATGTTCATTTATTTGCAGGATTGGGGCCTAAGAGCTGGAGAGAACAAGAGAAGAACACTGAAGATGAATATTGGAGAAGAAAGTAAAATCACAAAAGGAAAGGGGATTTTTAAAAAGAGTATTTTAAAGAAAATCAAACATGTAAAAAGAATTAAAAGTAGCTTATGGGGGGGGTAGACAAACCAATCAGGGGAAGTTAAAACATAGGGCCAATACTAAGCCCACTGATTTCAGAGGGAGCAGGACTCAGCCCAAAGGAAGGCTGCTAGATATAGAAAAGAGAAAAAATTGGAGTAATAGGAGACCCTACTTTAAGAAAAACACCACATATGCAAGACTTGCATTAAAAAAAAAAAAAGTTGGCTACACGGTTTAGGCAAAGAAGAAACTTCCCTTCCTTCTCCCTCCAATGTTCTTAAAAACAAATTGGGATTTAACTGTTGTTATAAAACATTTCTCTAGCGCTGTAAAATTATATGGGGGCATTATAAACACAAGTTTAATTCCTGCAATCCCTTCCTTCCTGAGCAGTCTAACCTGGTGGCTGAACTTTGTGAATTTGTCCTCACCAATAACTATTTCACATTTGGGGACAATGTATACCTTCAAATCAGTGGCACTGCGATGGGTACCCGCATGGCCCCACAGTATGCCAACATTTTTATGGCTGACTTAGAACAACGCTTCCTCAGCTCTCGTCCCCTAATGCCCCTATTCTACTTGCGCTACATTGATGACATCTTCATCATCTGGACCCATGGAAAAGAAGCCCTTGAGGAATTCCACCAGGATTTCAACAATTTCCATCCCACCATCAACCTCAGCCTGGACCAGTCCACATAAGAGATCCACTTCCTGGACACTACGGTGCTAATAAGCAATGGTCACATAAAAACCACCCTATACTGGAAATCTACTGACCGCTATTCCTACCTACATGCCTCCAGCTCTACAATACAACCACATTTGCTCCAACCCCTCAGACAGAGACAAACACCTACAAGATCTCTATCAAGCATTCTTACAACTACAATACCCACCAGCCGAAGTGAAGAAACAGATTGACAGAGCCAGAAGAATACCCAGAAGTCACCTACTACAAGGCAGGCCCAACAAAGAAAATAACAGAACGCCACTAGCTGTCACCTTCAGCCCCCAACTAAAACCTCTCCAACGCATCATCAAGGATCTACAACCTATTCTGAAGGACGACCCATCACTCTCACAGATCTTGGGAGACAGGCCAGTCCTTGCTTACAGACAGCCCCCCAATCTGAAGCAAATACTCACCAGCAACCACATACCACACAACAGAACCACTAACCCAGGAACCTATCCTTGCAACAAAACCCGTTGCCAACTGTGTCCACATATCTATTCAGGGGACACCATCATAGGGCCTAATCCCACCAGCCACACTATCAGAGGCTGGTTCACCTGCACATCTACCAATATGATATATGCCATCATGTGCCAGCAATGCCCCTCTGCCATGTACATTGGTCAAACTGAACAGTCTCTACGTAAAAGAATAAATGGACACAAATCAGACGTCAAGAATTATAAGATTCAAAAACGAGTCGGAGAACACTTCAGTCTCTCTGGTCACTCGATTACATATCTAAGAGTGGCAATTCTTCAACAAAAAAACTTCAGAAAAAGACTCCAACGAGAGTCTTCTGAATTGGAATTAATATGCAAACTGGATACAATTAATTTAGGCTTGAATAGAGACTGGGAGTGGATGGGTCATTACACAAAATAAAACTATTTCCCCATGTTATTCCCCCCCCCCCCGCCCGGTCCTCAGGCATTCTTGTCAACTGCTGAAAATGGCCCACCTTGATTACCACCACTAAAGGTTTTCTTCCTCCCTCCCCCCCTCCCGCTGGTAATAGCTCATCTTAAGTGATCACTCTCCTTACAGTGTGTATGGTAACACCCATTGCTTCATGTTCTCTGTGCGTATATAAATCTCCGCACTGTATTTTCCACTGAATGCATCCGATGAAGTGAGCTGTAGCTCACGAAAGCTTATGCTCTAATAAATTTGTTAGTCTCTAAGGTGCCACAAGTCCTCCTTTTCTTTTTGCGAATATCCGATGAAGTGAGCTGTAGCTCACGAAAGCTTATGCTCAAATAAATTTGTTAGTCTCTAAAGTGCCACAAGTCCTCCTTTTCCTTTTGCGAATACAGACTAACACGGCTGCTACTCTGAAACCTTTCCTTACAGTGTGTATGGTAACACCCATTGTTTCATGTTCTCTGTGCGTATATAAATCTCCGCACTGTATTTTCCACTGAATGCATCCGATGAAGCGAGCTGTAGTTTATGCTCAAATAAATTTGTTAGTCTCTAAAGTGCCACAAGTCCTCCTTTTCTTTTTTCAGGTGCAGAAGCATTTCTTAGCCCAGCAGTGAATATGTTCTGGTCTTGCAGCAGGTGGGTGACTCAACTGGCAGAACAGAGCAACTAGTGGCACTCAAAGCTGGCTACTGGAAGCAAGAACAGCTCCCTCTGTTCCTGGGATGGGATCGCGGGGCACTTCCCAGCGGCGAAGTCCGCTTTGTGGGAGGCTCTTATCTCTGGGCGGCGAGCGTGGCGGGCACTGCAGTGCCAGAGGGCGCTGTGTGGGGCGGCAGGGAGGGCGGCACGAGCCTGCTCTGCTCTTGCGCCTGCCTCGGGGAAAGAGCTTCCGGGGCTGGGTTCAGACCGTCCCCTCTGCACGTGGGCTCGCCGGCTTGGCCGGGCGTGGCCTGGGCGATCTCTGGGGGCGTTCCGCAGCCCCGTAACAGCAGGGGCCCGGGCGGAGAGCTGCCGGCGGCGCCCACATGGAGGAGTCCGCTTTCCTGGAGATCAGGCGGAGGATGCAGAGCGGGCTGCTGATTATCCGGTATTGCACAGGGGCGACTCTGCCCGCGTCCCTCTCTTTGCGCGGGGCGAGCCCCTTACCTTGCTGCCTGGCTGCGCCTGCTCGGTAGCTCCTGCTCGCGGGGCTTTTGGGAGCATGGTGGGGAACCTGGGGTGATTCAGGTGCAACCGCTTGGGTGATAAGAACGTGCGCCCCCCCCCAAACTTTTACTGTCCTGTTGGCATTTTGATGCACCCAACCCTCCTCGTGTTGCTGGGCTGGTGGTTACCTAATCTGGGGGGAGGGATAGCTCAATGGTTTGAGCATTGGCCTGTTAAACCGAGGGTTGTAAGTTCAATCCTCAAGGGGGCCATTTAGGGATCTGGGCAAAAATTGGGGATTGGCCCTGCTTTGAGCAGGGGGTTGGACTAGATGATCTCCTGAGGTCCCTTCCAACCCTGATATTCTATGATTCTCTATGATTCTATGATCACACTCCTTCGCCGTTCCCCTTGTGAATGCACAGCTGCTACTCCCAGCACCGCCTAATCTGACAAAGTAGACTAATGGGTTTCAGAGTAGCAGCCCTGTTAGTCTGTATCCGCAAAAGCTCACCTTACCTGATCACTCTCCTTACCGTGCCTATGGTAACACCCATTGTTTCATGTTTTCTGTGTACATAAAACTTGCTCACTGTATTTTCCTCTGAATGCATCTGATGAAGTGAGCTGTCGCTCACCAAAGCTTGTGCTGAAATAAATTTCTTAGTCTCTAAGGCGCCGCAAGGATTCCTTTTCTTTTTATAGTTTCTAATTTTACTCTTAATGTAATTTCTAATCTTAAAAATCATTACATGTCAACTGAAAAATATTTAGATGGTGTTTATGTATTTACTGAGGTAATTGATCTGATGAAGTGAGCTGTAGCCCACGAAAGCTTATGCTCTAATAAATTTGTTAGTCTCTAAGGTGCCACAAGTACTCCTTTTCTTTTTATCTGATTCTGTTTCATATATTTGAACTCCAAACTTCATAGTGCAAATGAACCTGTTTGCCCGCCTTTCCTTCCCTCAACAAATACATAAGTAACTTTCAACAATAACATTTGCAAATGCAAATTGCAAAATCTACTATGTGGGCACTGTGCCTGATTTGTGAAGTGCAATATCTTGACTGCAGAAATCAGCAAAATGCGTTCCATATGTAATATAACATGTAAAATGTGGATGAAAATGAATAAATATCATACTGCTTGCTATGAATCTTGGAAAAAGTTGGCCCAATGAATTTCAAAGGCTCATCAAACCTATACAGAAAGTATTAAAAGTGACGCTTTCCTCTGTGATTTCTGCAAAATACAGGTTTCAGAGTAGCAGCCGTGTTAGTCTGTATTTTGCAGAAAGAAAAGGAGTACTTGTGGCACCTTAGAGACTAACAAATTTATTAGAGCATAAGCTTTCGTGAGCTACAGCTCACTTCATCGGATGCAAAATGCATCCGATGAAGTGAGCTGTAGCTCACGAAAGCTTATGCTCTAATAAATTTGTTAGTCTCTAAGGTGCCACAAGTACTCCTTTTCTTTCTGCAAAATACAGTTTCCACATTTAAATATGTTGGTTTCTTCTAATTAACTAATTTTTCTGCCTCCCTGATAGTATTGTCTGGGAGGCAGTTATTAACATTAGGAACTGATCATTTCCTTTTCTAGTTTGATCTACTCTGAGGGTTCAGGGGAATTTTATGAGTGCAAGGAATTCAAGTTCAGATACTTTGGACCCAGTTCTATCCACATACAATTTGATGGGAATTTTGCTGGTGATTTAAATGGGAGCAAGACTGGACATTTTATTTATAATTATTGTGGCCCCTCCCACATTATCTTTTAAACATGTAAACGTCTTAGTCTCTCATTTTTGTGTAATTTTGATTCTGATATGCGACTGGGATTTTTGACAGTTAAAACTATGTTTTCCTTTACAGTTTGTTTCATGGTTTTAGGTTAAAGAAAAACAGTTACATTGCTGTCTTATTTCCCAATAAATAAATCTTTTTTGTACTAATTTGGAGACAAATATTTGTGGATTGTAGAAAAGCATGCATTCATTTTTAGTTTTAATCCATATACAGTTCTTAATGTTGGACTCAACAAAACATTGCATCATCCATAGACACAACATTTAAATAAATAAAAGTCAGAAGCATTTCAACTTTGAGAAAATATGTTTGCTTAAACAAGTCAACATTATATATGACTACTAAACCCTCATTGTAAAGCTTCCTTTCTAATTGCTTTAAAATACACATAAATTTTTATATCTCTAGTGAGCCAAAAGCAGGAAATTTGCCAGTGGATATTACAGTGGCTCCAGGATCATTAGAGATAAAAAGTTGTCAAGCCTGCAAGATGATCAACTTTCCTGCAGAGGTCAGGATCGTTCCTTCTTCCTGTCGAGGACTACAATATATAGCTGGAGATGGTTTACATGTGAGGCTGCAAGTTCAAGCAGATTCAAATACAAGTAAGGGTGACCAATTATTTTGTTTTCCTTTGATTAGACACTGTATACTAAATTCCTTGAGAAGAAGAAAATCAAGGCCATTGTTTAGAAAATATAATTTTTGGTTACAGATAATCTGAGACTTTACAAGTTATTTCAAACATATGAGAGAAAAACAAGGTGAGAAAATAACGAGGGCTGTCAAGCGATTAAACAATAATAGAATACTATAAATTTAAATATTTTTCGATGTTTTTTACACTTTCAAATATGTTGATTTCAATTACAACACAGAATACAAAGTGTACAGTGCTCACTTTTATTTATTTTTGATTACAAGTATTTGCACTGTAAAAACAAAAGTAATAGTATTTTTCAGTTCGCCTAATACAAGTACTATAATGCAATCTCTTTATCATGAAAGCTGAACTTACAAATGTAGAATTATGTACAAAAAAACTGCCTTCAAAAATAAAACGATGTAAAATTTTAGAGCTGGCAAGTCCACTCAGTCCTACTTCAGCCAATTGCTCCAACAAGCAAGTTTGGTTACAATTTGCAGGAGATAATGCTGCCCACTTCTTGTTTACATTGTCACCTGAAAGAGAGAACAGGTGTTCACATGGCACTGTTGTAGCTGGTGCTGCAAGATATTTACGTGTAAGATGCGCTAAAGATTCATATGTCCCTTCATGCTTCAATCACCATTCCAGAGGACATGGGTTCATTCTGATAAGGATCAAAACAGAGAGGACCAATGCATGTTCATTTTCATTATCTGAGTCAGATGCTACCAGCAGAAGTTGATTTTCTTTTTTGGTGGTTTGGGTTCTGTAGTTTCCGCATTGGAGTATTGCTCTTTTAAGACTTCTGAAATCATGCTCCACACCTCATCCCTCTCAGATTTTGGAAGGCACTTCAGATTCTTAAACCTTGGGTCCAGTGCTGTAGCTATTTTTAGAAATCTCACATTGGTACCTTCTTTGTGTTTTGTCAAATCTGAAGTGAAAGTTTTCTTAAAACGAATAACATGTGCTGGGGTCATCGTCCGAGACTGCTAATATATGGGAGAATGAGGGTAAAACAGAGCAGGGGACATAAAATTCTCCCCCAAAGGAGTTCAGTCACAAATTTAATTGACACATTACTTTTTTAACGAGCATCATCAGCATGGAAGCATGTCCTCTGGAATGTTGCCCAAGAATCGGGGGGCTTACGAATGTTTAGCATATCTGACACGTAAATACCTTGCAATGCCAGCTACAAAAGTGCCATGCTAACTGTGTTCTCACTTTCAGGTGACATTGTAAACAAGAAGTGGTCAGCATTATCTCCTGCAAATTGTAACCAAACTTGTCTGTCTGAGTGATTGGCTGAAGTAGGAATGAGTGGACTTGTAGGCTCTAAAGTTTTACATTTGTTTTATTTTTGAATGCACTTATTTTTTTTTTAGAGTAGCAGCCATGTTAGTCTGTATTCACAAAAAGAAAAGGAGGACTTGTGGCACCTTAGAGACTAACAAATTTATTTGAGCATAAGCTTTCATGAGCTACGGCTCACTTCATAGCTCACGAAAGCTTATGCTCAAATAAATTTGTTAGTCTCTAAGATGCCACAAATATTCCTTTTCTTTTTGCTTATTTTTTTTGTACATAATTCTACATTTTGTAAGTTCAACTTTCATGATAAAGAGATTGCACTACAGTACTTGTATTAATTTAAATGAAAAATACTATTTCTTTTTTTACAGTGCAAAATATTTGTAATAAATAAATATGAAGTGAGCACTGTACACTTTATATTCTGTGTTGTAATTGAAATCAATATATTTGAAAATGTAGAAAACATCCCAAATATTTAATAAATTTCAATTAGTATTCTATTGTTTAACAGTGCAATTAATCGCGATTAATTTTTAAATTGCAATTAATATTTTTGAGTTAATCGCGTGAGTTAACTGCGATTGACAGCCCTAATTTTTCACTATGGCAACTTACGCCTCCAGTTTTGAAAATGTAGTATATGCTGGCTACTTCTGCATCACATCAGATAAGTTCAAATTCATTTGTCCGCAATGATACACACAGCTTTGTCTTGATTCAGTCATATTTATTGATTATTTTTAGTTTTCTGTTATAACTGGGAAAATATGCTGTCTGAACTGGCTTTAGTTGTAGTGTTTTTCTCTTTGCTGGCCAGCAGAGGGTATTGCTATATTGGAAACTGTCATTTTTCTTTGAGAGAGAGAGAGAGCGAGCATATTTTGTTGCTATGTTATATACCTGTATCTGGCTGACAGTTTAGAATATTGCTCTTTCTCTCCCGCTCCCCTTCCCCTCCCCCCCCACAACTATCTAGTGTGGTAAATTAAGGGAGGCACCACACACAGCAAAACCAGAAATCAGTAGAGCTTACATTAACCAGGTTAAGACTTAATTTGATCTAAATGTAACTTTAAAAGGATCCTCTTGACCCTGACACGACTTCAGCCCCTCCAACATGAAGCTTGCAAAACTGTTAAAAATGACCATTCAAATACAGCATGTATACATCACAGTAAATGCTAGATGCTGTGCATATGGGCCTTCCTTCAGCTCTGCTTGCCTGTTCTCTTCTTGTAAGCAGAAGTGTACAAAGAATTTGGTGTGTGGAATGTCAATATTTTTCTTCTTGCTTGTAGTAGTTAGAATCTTAGCTTTCTGGAGCTAATGAGTAGATGCACAGTTTTTTATGTGCAAATTTATGTAGATTCAACAGGAACTTGACGTTTATTATGTCCTCTTTAATATCTGTAGAATTAATTTCAACTTTGAGTGAAAGTCTGAAGGCGCAGAAGAGTTGCATCTTTTACTGTCAATCTTGTGGTGAAATCATAATAAAAGAACGGTAAGCAATACAGTTTTATATGTTGTATCTTAATAAAAGCTGTATAACATAAGAACATAATGGCCATACTGGGTCAGACCAAAGGTCCATTGAGCCTAGTATCCTGTTTTCTGATGGTGGCCGGTGCCATGTGCTTCAGAGGGGATGAACAGAACAGGTGATCATCAAGTGACCAATCTCCTGTCACTGATTCCCAGCTTCTGGCAAACACAGGCTAGGGATACTATTCCTGCTCATCCTGGCTAAAAGGCATTGATGGACCTAGTCTCCACGAATTTATCTAGTTTTTTTTTTTTTTTAACCCTGTTATAGTCTTGGCCTTTACAACATCCTCTGCCGAGGAATTCCACAAATTGACTGTGTGAAGAAATATTTCCATTTGTTTGTTTTAAACCTGCTGCCTATTAATTTCATTTGATGTACCTTTTCTGTACCTTTTCCAATTAGAATATATCTTTTTTTAGACAAGGCAACCACGTCTGCATAGTATACAATATGTGAGCATATCATGATTTATATAGAGGCAATATGATATTTTCTGTCTTATTATCTATCTCTTTCCTAATGTTTCCTAACATTCTGTTAGCAGTGGTTGCTATTAATGTTACTTGTGCACTAAGATGGACAAATTAAAAGTCATATTTTTAAAAGCCTCCTCACCTGTTAGTCGTGTACACCAGAGATTTAGAAGTGAAATTATCTGAAACAAATCTTTCATCATTTATGCTATTTGTGTACTTTTGGTATGTCACTCAAAGTGGAAAATAATAAGAGACTAGGGGAGACAATGTGTTTCAGTGGTTAGGGCACTAGACTGGAATTTAGAAGATCTGGGTTCCTTTCCTGGCTCTGCACTGTACCAGGCAAGCCATTTTGTCTGTCTGTGCCTCAGACTTCCCATCTGTCGAATGAGGATGATGAGTCTTACTCTCTTCTGTGTTTTGAGGTATAGGGCTTTTCATCCATAGATAAGAGGTAAGTATATTTATTAGTCAGTTTCCTTTTCTGGTTCTCCTACGCTAACAAAGCACTTCAGTATTTTATATTGCAAATAGGGGAAAGTTTAAGTCAAAGAGATCGTTTGTTTGTTTGTTTAAGATGTTAATGGTTATTAATTAATTATAGCTTTAGGATCACTTTTTTAATGTAAACGTATATATGCTTTTTGTAACATTCTGCATTTCAGGAATCCTATTTGATTCTGCTCATTCTGTCCTATAAATTCTCCCTTGTCAACAATTTGTACTTACAGTGTGACCAACCAGAGTAGGTATTGGTGGAAAGCTTCCTTTTATCTCCCAGAGAAAGGGTAAAATTAGCCCTTGCCCTGAAGGTTATAGAGTCATCATAATAAAGAAGTATAATATAATTTTTCTGAAGAGATTTTTTTCTGAAGTGGTCAGTGTGATTCTGTGGAACCCCACATGCTGAGCACTCTCTACTACAGGAGTTGAAGAAGCTTGGCATGTGGAGGATGGGGTCTGCAACCAGTAACATCTGTTTTGTTAGGACACCCTCTCCCATTCCCCCTATCTGCAAGATTTTAAAACTCTAGATCCGAACTCCTCCAAATTTGGGAAAGTTAATATCTCGAGCTGAACTTTTTATTGGACTCCTACTGCTAAATGGGCCAAATTGGCTTCCCAGATTTGAGCAGCCCTGAACCTTCTGAAGTGTGTAAGATGTATCTGAACTTTGTGTGTCTGCCTTATCTCTTTCTTACAAAGTCTGCATATTGCATGTGAATTTTAGTGCAGAGTTGCTGGGTTGTCTAGCTGTTGTGATGAACAATTTGACAGCTTTAGCTGAACGTGTGCACATTCTAACAGATGTACTTGCTATCTCTTAGGATCTGTGTCACTCCTAACATTCAAATTGGCAATTCAGATGTAATCTGTTTCTATTATATTGCCATTAACTGTACTGATTTATGACTTACTCTAGTGTAACCAAATGATGATTTCATGGCTTTTCCATATGAAGTATTTTAGCAGCTAATTTGTGTTTTATTTGTATATATTTAAAAATGACCAGAACTTCTTAAGTTCTTGTCCGTAGTATTTGTGGTATTTTCAGTTGAAAGCTATCAGGCATTTCCATCCCCAAATAAACATTGTTTCAAATTTTAATTCATTTACTATATGCATGTGAATGGATACTGCACTCTTCTCCACGCACAAGCACACAGGAGATCAAATTGGAATAAAAGGGTGAAGTGTATGGGGCATGGCAGTGGCTCTCCGCCATGCTTTTCTCCTTTCAGGAAGCCTCTGGTGCTTGGTTGGGTTACACAGATCTGGAAGATATGGCAGGATGGAGCAGGGTAGCTGCCACTGTATTTGGTGTTCTCCTTTCCCACACTGCCTTATTTCCACGCTGAAGTCAGTATTATAGTTAATGCTGTTAGAAACAACGTTAGTTCTCTCTGGCTTTGGCCTCACCAGAGAGAGGGGTAGTGTGCAGATGTCTGACAGCTTCTGATAACATAGATTGAGGGGGGAAAGAAGCTTGCAGAGCTGTGTGGAGGGCAGGTCTTCCTTGCAGATGATCAGAGATCCACTGAGTTAGAGCCTGATTCTTTCCACAAGTTTCATGGCTCTCCAGAGATACAGAATCATGCCCTCTGCCCCTTCCACAGGACCCAATGGAGGAAAGATTGTCCGATTTTTCCACGGCTTGAAAGCTGCAGAGATTTCAGGATGCTTCTTTCTTTCCTCCTGATTATACTGTAGAAGAGGAGGTTATAGACACAAAGTATGCCTTTCAGGGCTTTGCTTCTGTTATTCAGTAGCTTTCAGAGAGCAGAGCAGAATGTAATTTAAATTAATTTTCATTAATTATCTTTTAAGGAGATTACCCTTTCCATTAGGCCAAAAAATTATTTTGGCTACAAAAGTGTTTTATATGTGCATTGAAAAATCTAATGCAGAATAGAGGAGTTTTTTTTAATATTGCATTACATTTACTGTTATGACTGAATTCCACGTTTTATGTGTAGAGCAAACATCTGACTACTTAATTTATGTTAAAGAAAGGTATATTATTCTAAATTCAGTGAGGGTTTTTGGGGCGGGGTAGTCTACATAAAGTCATCCAATTTTATTTTTCAATTTTATAATGCAAATAGATTTTCAATGGAAGGGATTTTAATGTATACTTTCTAAAGAATAATGTTAATGTTGGACTGCAGTTTTGGGGTATTATATAAATTAAAAGAGAGAAGAAAATCTGAAAGTCTTCCAATATAGGATGAGTAGAGCCTTACAATAGCGTGGGGTCCCATTGAGGGACTGGACCCCAGTAAGCCCATGGGGGTTGTTGTATTAGATGGTCTTCAGTGAATCATTGCTCAGAACAATTCAAACTCTTCTAAAACTGAACTAGGGCTGCATTAATTTGATGTCATTTATCCAGTTCTAGAGACAGATAAGGGCCCAGATCCTGGCTTCCCATTGATAGATGTACAAGGCCCAAAATGTAATAGAAAAGCTGTATTTCTGCATAGGATGGCTAAGCCAAGAGGGTAGATGGCCTGTTTAGGAGGGCTCTGCAGCCCCCTGTATGAGGCAAGTGGTGGCAACGCTGCAGCTGCTATTGTTATGTAAGGCTGTGTTGTGTACTTGGTGGAGACTAAAGGTCTCTGTCTGGGAAGGCAAGGTGGGGGCTCTGGACTGCAGGTGCAGATCAGACATTGACAGGGGCCTGTTTACAGCAGGCTTTGTTGGTTTCTGGTATGTAATGCTTGAAGAAAACAAATATAATTGTTAAATACAACTCTTGTTGCTGTAAAGCAAAGAACACCATGTAGTCATAGGAGTGGACGGATTTGAGAGCAGTAAGGAAGATAGGATAGGGCATGTGGCAAGCCCCCAAAAAACTGGTCAGTTGATGGGACAAATATTGGTTGAATATTATAAGATAATGTCAGAAGTGATCAAATATTTTAAAGCACTAATTTATTAGAATAGAAATAAAACAGTAAGATTTGATGGTCTCCAGTAGGCTTAGTCTTAGAAAGTTACTTATGCCTAATTTAAAAAAAAAAGTTACTTTAATTCAGAAAAATGCCAAACGTAATACAATGACGTTCTAAAAAATGAGAGAATGAAACTATGATGCAATCAAAAAAGTAGGCTGCCTTCTGTATCAAGACATTCATGCTGGAACATTTGACAGTATTTGACTGTGGTCAAATAATAGGTGGTCAATTGACTGGCTTGCCAAGCCTTGTCATAACCACACTACAAAGTTTGAAAGGATAGCTGTGTGATGGGTTGGACCCCTCTTTCAGGGTGCCACCAGATGTGCTGGGGTCCCACCGAGCCCACCTTCCCAGCAGCCTGTGTTTCCCTTAATCTGTGTTGCTCTGAGGTTCTCAAGCCCCTTTCCAGCACACACACAAGTAGGGACACACCCAGCTGTAGAATCACATAGAACCTGCGATCAGCTCTCTGTGGGAGGACTCAGCTAGGGGATTGCCCAGCACTCACATGCTCACCTCCTTTGGAGTATAAACCCCAAATAATACTGTCTTGCACTGTATAGAGGGATCTGCACAGTTCAAGCTCATAAAAATCACTCCCTCCCTCAATGTGGAGGGAGATGTGCACAGTTCCTCCCCCTCTCCCTCCCCCCCCCCCCCGAGTTATGAGTTGCACAAACTGGGTTTTGGTATAAACAAGAAATGTTTGTTAACTACAAAAGGAAAATTTTAAGTGACAATAAGGGATAGCAAACAGAACAAAGCAGATTACTTTAGTAAATAAACAACAACCGTAAACTGAGCTTCACACACTAGATAGGTAGAATATAAATTAGCAAATTCTCACCTTGAATGATAAACAGGCTGGAAGATTCTTAAGGCACAAGTTGCCTTAGCTTTCCCTGTTTTTCATACATAGGCTAAAAATCCTTTAGCTTGGGACCATCATGTCCCACAGTTTAGTCTTTGTTTCTAGGTGTGTTGTTGCAGGGAGAGTGAGGTCCCCTCAAAATTTACCCCTTTATATTTTCTCCCCACTTGCTGGAAAGCTCTTTTGCTGTGACCTGGGTCAAACTGTTCCCATTGTGTAGTGCTATCTCTGAGAGGTTTTTTATTGTACACGGTTTCTGGGGTAATCCTTGACTTGTGTGCATTTCCTCAATAACCCATTAACATTTTTGGCCATTTTACTCTTGTATCTGGGAGACTGCTTGTGGGTGTTTTCAACCTCAGTTTCAGCAACACACATGTAGCCAAACTTCATTACTTCACAACGACAATAGCGCATACAATCCAATGAAGTATTACTGTCTGGCAGATCAAGACTTTCAGAATGACACCTCAAAAGGCATAATTTGTATAAGATGTCCTAATTACATGACCGTGGTGAATAATGGGGAGTCATGGTGTCACAAGCTGACCTTTAAATAGATTTTTAATATATTTCAGCTCTCATCTGCAGACAATATTGATTTTGATAAGGTGCTAACACAATCTGAAATTTATTGTTATCTAGAAAGAAGGAAACCTGTGAAATATTTCACTTCTGCACAAGAATACAGAAGGCACAAGAAGGTACCCAAAAAAGTATTGGCCTCTTAAGAGACCTCCTGATGAGAGACATGGAGGTGGTAGACTGCAGCAATGGGAAAATATGTGAACATCTGCTCAGAGATTGTGAGCTAACTGAAAATTTATATGGGTTTTTTCTAAAGTGATAAAACAGGCTAAATTGCAAGTGGAGGCTTTAAGTAAGGAGACAAGAAACTGTACATAGAAGGCAGCAGAATGAGAAAGATAGGCATGAGGGAAAACACACAAGGAAGCTCAAAGAATGGCCTCAAAATCTTGTAACAAACAGCCTAGAGCAGGGGTGGGTAAACTTTTTGGGCCAAGGGCCACATCTGGGTGGGGAAATTGTATGCAGGGCCGGGCAGGGGGTTGGGGTGTGGGAGGGAGTGCGGTGTGTGGAAGGGGGTGCGGCGTGCAGGAACGGGCTCATGGCAAGGGATTGGGGCAGAGGAGGGGTGCAGAGTGCAGGAGGGGTGCAGAGTGCGGGAGGGGGCTCAGGGCAAGGGTGCAGAAGGGGTGCGGGGTGCAACGGGGCTCAGGGCAGGGAGTTGGGCTGCAGGAGAGGTGCGAGGTGCAGGCAGGGGACTTAGGGCAGGGAGTTGGGGGGCAGGGTGCAGGAGGGGTTTGGGCTCCGGCCCAGTGCTGCTTACCTAAAGCGGCTCTGGGGTGGCAGCAGTGTGCACCGGGGCTAGGACACCGGGGCTCCCTGCCTGCCCGCCCTGGCCCTGCGCCGCTCCGGGAAGTGTTCCCGGCCAATGGGAATTGTGGGGAGCGGTGCCTGGAGGCAAGGGCAATGCACAGGGCCTTCTGCCGCCAGCCCCCCGACATGGTGCCGTCCGCTTCTGAGAGTGGCACGGGGCTTGCAGCAGTGCGGGGAGCAATCCCATGGGCTGGATCCGACCCGCGGGCCATAGTTTGCCCATCCCTGGCCTAGAGAATGACACGGGAAGTCTGGAAGTGACTGTTCATCTAGCCATTGTCCAGCATTTGGGCAAAAGTGTAGAATTTGCTTCACTGTAAATGAGTGAAGGAATCCACTGATAGCTCTGTGCACTTAAGAAGAACACCACATCTGTGGGACTAGAGGAACACATCTGGGTAATTGTGGTCAGGCTTAGGAGGTTGTGGATAATATGACCATTTAAAAACAAGAAGATGTTATGAAACATTTTTCTGTATGTATGTTTGGATTATATTGGTTTAAGGAGTAACTAGTGTATTTCAAATATTTGACTTTTTATTAAAGTAGGCATAAAAGCATGCACTGAGGAGGAATAAGAGAAGAATTACTATTTTAAAAAAAAAAGAGAGAGAAATTTAAGTGTTACATTTCATAGGCCAGATGTTCAAAGCAGAAACTATGCAAGAAAATAATGTGTAGGTGTTTCAGACAAATGGAATTGTTCCTGAATACGTACGTGTGTGTGTGTGTGTGTGTATTTTGGCTTTGAGGCATCATGAAATATAGTAAGGTGTTCTGAGACTTGTGTGACATCTGCAAATTTAATTTGCGTCTAACTTCAGGTTGCATTATCCAGTGCAAGTAAAAGCACTATAGCATTTTTTATTTTTTGTTTTGTTTTACTTGAAAGTCTGATTGCCTCCCTGTGAGCATGGAATGCCTTCAGAATACATAACTGACCTTGCTGAGTGTATATTGCAGAGAGACCTGTATTGATGTTGCATGGACGTCTGATGTAAAAGACAGAGACGAGAACTTTTTAAAGAGAGTTTTTTAAAATGCACATTATGTTTTTCATGACTATGACTTGATGTATTTATTTATTATCTCATGGTTTACTTCACTAGTTGTCAATGCCAATTTTGGTAGTATAATCGCTGAGATCAGGCTGAACCTGAGTCTTTCCACCCGTTTGTTGGGCATGATGTAAGATTCTCCTGTTTATGCAGCCATTTCCCAAATAATCTTGTCATGAGTCACTGCCATTGGCTTCTCAGAATTCATCCAATGGGCTTCAACATCTATAAGTATGTGCCTTTTACTGGAGGAGGGGAGGCCAGCTCTTTCTTTTAGCGGGAATCTCATGTTTGCTTGGTTTTTTTTTAAGTGTGTTCAGACCCACTGATGACAAGTGCCTTAGAAATGCTTGTAATAGATTGAATCTTGCCCATATGCTCAGGGTTTAGCTGATTGCCATATTTGGGGTCGGGAAGGAATATTCCTCCAGGGCAGATTGGAGAGGCCCTGGAGGTTTTTTGCCTTCCTCTGTAGCATGGGGCATGGTTGACTTGAGGGAGGCTTCTCTGCTCCTTGAAGTCTTTAAACCATGATATAAGGACTTCAATAGCTCAGACATAGGTGAGGTTTTTCATAGGAGTGGGTGGATGAGATTCTGTGGCCTGCGCTGTGCAGGAGGTCGGACTAGATGATCAGAATGGTCCCTTCTGACCTTAGTATCTATGAATCTAAATATCTTGTTTTCTTTCCTCTATTAGGACGTTTCTCAGAGTTCTTCCCCTACCAAGTGAAAACTGGAGTGCTTTGGTTGAGGAGTGGTGCTGCCACCCCAATCCGTTTGCCAACAGCACTCTTCATCCTCAGAATAATGACTGTTTTCTTGGACACACTTACTTTCTGGTGAATTCAGGAAGTGAGTCACATGTGCCTGGAACTGAAATAGTCCATTCAAAGACTGAACATTCTGCTTCTGAGAGGGGCTCTACATGGGTAAAGTATTTTGTTTTAATAAATCTCAAAGCGTGACTTTTATTATTTTTTTAATTTGATTTTGGGGTGAGGACATTTCTGTGAAAGATCTTTATAAAGTTTGGGCCTGTAGAGTTGTTGACATCTACTGTCTAGGAACCAGACTAAATTCTAGCATTTTCTGAACAATTGCTCGTAGTCTTAATATCACCTAGATACATAAGAAATGATTCAGAAACCTCTGCCTTGAAACACACTTGGGAATCATTGTGAAAATACTGTTCAGAGAACCTAATACTTGCAAAGAAGACCAAGTAAAGCAAAATGGGATTTCATATTGTCAGACAGTGAAGAAGCAAAATCTTTGGATCACCCTTGATTTGACTGAAATGGAAACAGTGTTTGGTGCTACAGGCTTTGTATAATCAGATGGTGGTTAATTAAAACTGTACCTGTGATGTGATAGGAAGATGTCAATCAAAGAATAGCAAAATAAAACCCAAAAGCTAAGAATGGGTGGAATCGAGGGGTAACTACATTTGCTGAAACTTTGCTGGACACTGAGAAGTAAATATGAACAAAACAGTTTGGCTATACAAGAACTTGTCAAAATCCGGATGTGGTTTGGGTCCAGATATCATATTTATGTTCCCACAATGCAAGGGGGCAAGGGTTAGCAATGCAAAGATGGACCCATGTTTTGGGAATATCTTTGTCCCACCACTTTGTCGTGGTACTGATGCAAAAGCTGCACTTGCCTGGCAAATACTGCCTTCAAGTAACTTACTGGGCTTGTTAGGCTAGGATTAAACAGGCTGAGCCTCTCAGTGAGTCGCACTATGAATTCCATACACTGTCGGTCTCAGTCTCTGCCTCTTCCCATGCTTGACTGAACACCTTCCATGCCCTTTTCTGGGTTTCTCGAGATACTAGGTGATTCATTAGCAGAAATTTCTCTCTCTCTCTCTGAACAAAGAGTAATCTCAGTCTGTTCAGCACAGCTCTATATTTAGAATACATTGCTGAAATAGTTGTGATTCCGAGAGAGTTAGGACAGTACAACCCCCTTCTCCCACAATCCCTTGGACTGTCAAATCTCCCACAAGCAACTGCTTCCACAGGGAGTGCAAGGGGGGACTGTGAGAGAGGTAGCAGGGTGAGGGGTGCAGCTGAAGCACTTGCAGGTGTAGACATTGGGCAGCTGCATCCAAAACAAAATGGCTCATTTAGATGCACTGGACTACTGGTATTTAGACCAGTGTAGTCGTGCCAACTCCATTAGAAATGAGACAAGTCTTCAGTGAAGAGGCACCTGAAGATTTTTTTGAATCTGATGAATCTCCATATTCACTTCCTAAAAATTACCTTGATTTCAAGATTTGTTACTTGGTTGTTTGAAAACCTTGTATCACGCTTGCACTGAAATTCTAATGTCTGCACTCACCGATTTCTAGCATCAGTCAGTTGACAATCAAATGAGCATAACCTTAAGATCAAGCAGAAACTGGACTAATCAGGGAAATATTCATATTGAAATACAAAATTCTTCCATAATATGGAAAATGTTATAGAAAGTAACAGACAACACAGATTGCTGTCGGCACTAACATTCTCATTTTATAAGATAGTCATGCAGTCTGCATTAGTATGAAAGTTCCTTTTTAATTGCATAAGTCATTGGTTTGCCTGGGACCAAAACAGTAGTAGAAATATAGCAGAGATACTTAAACAATCCTCTGCAGTCTCTTGTGGGACAAAGACAACGTTATGCCATGGAAAACATATTGCTCACATTTTAGTCTAACGATGTAACACGGAAGTTAAATGTCACATGGTCACACAGCATTCTAATAGTATCTCTGGGGGGAAAATATTTTCCCTAAGACGATATCAAGGATCCTTAGAAATAGAAACATACATACACACAAAATATTAGGAGAGGATCTGCCTCCATCTGCAGATTGCCAGCAGCTGCAAGTTGTCACATAGATATATTGATTTAATTAGTCTGGCTAAAAATATCATCCTTTTTCTTCAAGCAGTGAAACCACTGAGTTCTCAGTATTTTCAGGTACCATACTGCACAATTCTCAGACACCGCATGTAACTTTTAGCAGAAAAAGCTCTCAAATAGTAGTTATCTAAGGAATACTGTGCTTATAGCTCCCTGACCCTGCCTTCATTTATTGGGTGTTAAGAAACCCAGCCTCCTTACTCCCTGTCAGAAAGAAGGAGAGAAATGAAGTAAGTTCTACTCCACAACTTTTGGGGGAGAGTAAGGGGCAGGCTTTGGGAAAGGGTATGAACTGTGCATCTGTCTTTATTGGCTCTAACTCCAGTACAATGGGATCCAGCTTTCTCATGTAATGTATCCTGTTAAGGCTGTAACAAGTCAGCAGAGGCTAGAGAATTCCCAACCCTTGCGTTCCCACTGGAATCTTGGTCGGTGTTTCCTGGCTCAGTTGAGGTTTGCAGCGTAGACTATCTCCTCAGTGTCCTAATCATAGGAAATAGGAAGTAGCTGTCTTCACTGAGGGCAGCGGTGATTCAGTCTCATTAGAAACAAGAGCTAATAGGCAGCCTCACTTTCACCTGGCAAGTTGAATTCTCAAATGTATAATGTTTGAGTTGAATTAGGTTCCCATCTCCATCCAAATATTGTTTAGTCCATGAGAAGATACACAGATCTGGGAGCCAGGAGATCATGAATTTAAATCTTATCTATACCCTGTGCAGTCCTACCTTTGGACTCAGGGCAATCCCATTTCACTAATAAATTAACTAAAGGATTACATAAAGTTTCTTTTAGCAGAACTAGGAATTGAACCCAGAACTCTAATATTCCCAGGTGGATACATTTTTAAGACCAGAATGGACCACTATAAGTATCTAGTCTGATCTCCTGCACAATACAAGCTAAAGAATCTCACCCAGTAATTCTGGCATCAAACTCATAACTTGAGCTATAGCATATTTTTTAGATAAATATCCATTCTTGATTTAAAGGCTTTATGTGACAGAAAATCCACCCTGTCTATATGTGAGTTGTTCCATGGTTAATTACACTCACCGTTAAAATGTTGTACTTTATTCCTAGCTTGAATTTGTCTAGCTTCAGCTTTCAGCCTTGGATTTTATGTCTTTTTCTGCTAGCTAAAGAGCTACTGTCAGAAATCTCTTCCCCATGTAGATACTTGTAGACAGTGATCAAGTCACCTCTTAATCAAAGTAGATTGAGTTTCATAAAATACGTTTTTCAGACTATGAATCATTCTTGTAGCTTTTTTTCTGAACCCTTTCTAATTTTTCAACATCCTTTTTGAAGTATGGACTCCAGAACTTGACACAGTATTCCAGTAACTGTCTCACTAACTCTGTATACAGAAGTAATACCACTTTTCTATTCTTACTCAATATTTCTCTTCTTATACATGGAAGGACCATGTTCATGATCTTAGCTACAGCATAACCAGCATGAGCTCCCAAGGTAATCTATCATTACCATTAAGTCCTTTTTTTTTTTTTTTTTTAAACTTACTGCATTCTAGGATATAGTCCCTAATCTTATACGAATTGCCTACATTCTTTGTTCCTAGATGTAATTATAATACAATCTAAGGTCATACATTTACATCACACAATGAGGAAACATTTTTTAAAAAATGTTCTATTATGAAAAAAGATATGTCATTTATGGTACAGTAGGCAGCAACACACAAATTGCATTTGGTCATTTATCATACATTTTGGTGGCTTATATCACACATGAAAGCTTTAAAGTTGAGAGGTATGCTGGTTGAAAGGGTGGCTTCATTACAGTTGGAAACAATGGAAAATGGTGACCATATTTTATTAGGGACATACAATAAATGGGGAAAAGATTTTTTTTTTTCACTTGTTTTATTTATAATAATCTTAGATGTTACTTTTCTGTGTAGGTACAAGTTAGTCGGGCTTCAATATTATTTTTCAAGTTGAAAGTTTTCTTTTTCAAACTTTTCTAAGCCTAGACAAATGCCATGTGAAACATATTTGCTGCACATATACCCCAGATGAACAGGTATAATGCTGATTGTATAGATACTAGATGCACAAATCTTGCTAATGAAATAGTATGAATGAAGGTAAGTGTGGCACTCAGTTATATCTTTTAAACAATATTCAATTTAAATATGAACTCTGGGTTTAATTTGTACAGTGTCATAAGGGTAGTGGAAGATTTAAATCAAACATACAACTTCTCAGTAACTCAGAAAATTTAGAAGGCTGCAGTGAATGAAATAGTTAAGACACATCTATATGTACATAAATATTCTGAGGAGTGAAGTATAAAGTTCACTATGCACTCTGGAGAGTATTTTAAAATTATACATTCTTTGTCAGAAGAGTTGAATGACATTTAAATGACATTTTTCTTGTCCTACAGAAATCAAAGGAAAATGCTAGAGTAATTTGTAAGCGCTGCCAGGCAATGCTGGGAGAGACAGTATCATCAGGTATGGATTACACAAACAAAACGATACTTTGTTGGCTCACTCACTAAACACTAGAGGTTAAAACTTCTGGAGAAAAATAATTTATCAATAGGATGCTGAGTTGATTCCTGTGTGGGGAAGGTCTTCACTTCTGAAAGGGTGAGATTGTTTTCACTGTCAAAACTATGAGGTTATTGGCCCCAGTAATTTATTTTGATTCTTGTTTATGTAGTGCATCTGGCCATATTGTTCTCTGTATTTTAACACTTAGCAAAATGAATGTATTCCTTTTTATATGTTTGAACCATGCTGCTTCCTCTGTTATAAAGTGGATTTGTAGCAGAGACCCAGAGTTGTGATATGAACAACTCTGAGCTGAAATAATCGTTAGAGATTTAAATATGAACACAAGTATTTATATTTAGTTTCAAAAAGATGTGTACATAGAGTATCATGGACACATTTGCAATTAATCGTGGAATGTATACTTTGTGTACCTTAGTAAATTTTGTTTAGTGTATAGATTAGGTCTGAACTACATAACTAATATAAGCTCAAGTATACAGTCTTTGTCTTTCGTAAATAGTCCCTCTAAACAAAATATGGTAGAATAAACTTTTTATCAATCATGTGCAAACGTTAATTTCTTTGAAGAAAAATCTACTTCCTATCAACTATAACTAATACAGAAGAGAAGGCTATAAAGTCTCATAGCTCAAAAGTTGACAAAAACTTTGTGAAGTTGATTCATTTGAAATTTATTAGTCACCTTAATTGATCAATCTATAAGAAATTAACATTGAAGTACTGTGGTATTTGATCTTAGTGTATTTAAAAATATAGACTAAATGTTCAAGTTAATTGTCCTGTAGACAATATTTTAATGTACAGAGGAGTATGTTTGCAAAAACATATTGTAAAATAGGAGTACATAATGTCTGTGTCCAGACTGTGTTAATACTGGTATGTATATCTATAGATCTGTAATTTTATATATAAATATTTGAGTTTATTGCCTGGAAATGGTATGTATTATTTATTTATATTACATTATATTTTATAAAGAATATAAAATGTGCAAGATGCTGTACAGATCTATAGGAAGATAAGGTCCCTCAGTCCCAAAGAGCTTAAAAATCTATACAGACAAAGACAGATAAAAGGGTGGGAAAAAGGACTTGTCATATAAGCAGTGTGGTCAAGGTGAAGGCTGTCAGTTCCATTAAATAATTATAAATGTTCATTTTTATAGATAGATAGATAGGCATTACCTAGACATAGTTAGTTCTGATTTTTGTTACATTAACTGCCGCTGTTTTTGTTACTTTGGTTTTTAATCCTTACCTATTGTTTCTTTTTAATTTTAAATTTTTCCTACTTTCAGTGTATGTATTAAACCTTTCCACTGCTGCACTCTGCGGAGTGAGGGCATAACTGCTCACTTTCAGTGCAGGGGCACTAGTTTTAACTAGAAGTTTAAACTAGTGCAATCTACACGCTCTCTTATACCTTGTAAAATATATTTGTCCTAAATGCGTGGCAGCTTTAGTTGCTTTCTGAGTCTTCTGTTTTTGTTCAATCAAATTTCTCTCACTACTAGTAAAAATCCGGTGGCAACCACCTTGGGTAAATGTAAAATAAAACTTTCCTCTGCTTTCAGTTTTTGTGCTTGACATTTACTTTAAAATTTTACTTTCTAAATTGTTGGGCTGATCTCCTGGTGTCCTGGGAAGCGTTTTGCAGACTGGTTATTTATTATTTTCACTAAGCTTTTCGTTTCCTACAACGGGACTGACAAATGTAAAAAGGAAAGATGTCAGTGCTGCACTAAATGTAGAATAAGTAGGCTCTGTATTTGAGACCTATCTATGCTAAATGTGCTACTGCATCACACTGATTCTGTGATGAGGCTCTGTTTTAGGTCATATTGTCATTTGATTGGCACCCATGACAACATGGATAACAACATTGGTTAAAAACTATTTTAAGTCTCAGTTAATTGGATTGCAAATCCCAGTCAACACTGAAAGAAAGACTAGAATGTGGTTTAACTAGAAATGTGGTTTAACTAGGCCACAGCTTTTATTAAGTAACACATCTGGGAACTATTTGACAATAACTATTTGGCCAGTGGAGATCATCCATCCTTTGTAATCCTGGTGAAGAGCTACTTCAGCTCTCCTCCATTCCACCTCCTGGAGGACTACCGTCAGCCCTTCACCCTATTGGTCCCAGCACAATTGCTTGGACCCCCCAGCCCCCCCTCCCCCCGTACAAGAGTTAAAGGGTTGGGGAAGAGGTGGTTATCTCCTCACTGTGCAAGACATTGGAAGCCCCAGCCCTGTTACCTGCCTTCTTTAGGAGATGCCTTCTAATCTGCTTCCAGTTCTGGTTCATCAGGGAACCAGACATCCTACTGACTGAATACCTGTAATGGACACCTGCCAAGTTTTGACAAAATGAATTTTATAACCTCACTTACCTTCTAGATCCTGGGGCTTCTAAGAGGAAGATTTAAAAACCCACACTGCCCAGGCCAGTCTGACAGTGAGAGAAAATTCCTTCCCTGCCCCAAAAAGGTGACTAGCATGATGCCCAGATCAAGGCTCAACACCTGGTCCTGCTCTAATCCTGGGTCAGGGAAGGGGAAGCTTTTCTTCTTAGAGCAGAATGGTGCCCCAGAGCAAGGGCAAGGGTTTATAAGTGCTTTCCAGGTGTGTGCAGGAGCCGATAGGCTTATATCGAATCCTTCTGTCTAACCAATCGGAAACCATGCCCTTCTTAAGCCCACAAGGAGGCTGAGTGCTCACTGCTGGCCCAGAGAAAGCCTCCCCATCTCTGAGGCCGCAGTCGGGGGGAATGTAGGGAACAGAGCCATAAATAAGTGTTGTTTGTTGTTCAGAGTGCCAGGAGCCTGGTAGCGAACCGGGTCCCCAGTGTTAGGTGCTGTACAAACACAGAACAAACGATGGTCCGTACCCCAAAGAACTTCAGTCTGAGACAAGAAATGACAGATGCAGACAGACAGAGGCTCTGACCCTGTTTCTGCTGCAGAAAAGGGCTAGCTATGATCTGAAGACCCTGCACAGGAATTTCTAGCCAAACTAGTGCATCACGGAGTGCTGCTGCTCTGGCGCTTCTTGTGCTTCAGTGCATGGGGAAATGATTGGGAGGGGCTCATCTAATATATATGCCAAAAATCCCAGACTTTTCCCTTTACCTTTTCTATGAAAAAATCAGTTGGTGGCTAGAGAATAAACTGACTTCCTTAGATCAACTTACGTCATTCTCAGACCTGAAATCCTTTGAACAAATAGCATAACCATACAACTTCCAAAAATTTGATTTTAGAAATATGAATTTTTATCTCTTTTTACTACTGTCTCCACACCAGCTGCCTGAGCAGACATACAGCTACCAGTGTCTAACTTTAAAGATACAGTGCATAGGCTCAGGTGGTCAGATCTACAGTGCTAGTCGCTAAACTCTAAGCAGTGCTGAAAGATGCTGAAATAGACAAGTCATGTACTACTTCTACATCTCTGTATTTGCCAACAACATGAACTTTTTCAGCCGCAATTTCTGCTAAAAAGGATACGAGCAAATGATTCACCAGGCGTGCACATGCTCGTTCTGGGACTGCCTGTATACCTGAATAGTCTAGTCCCACAAGCATAAAAGCTTACATGGAACTTTTGACACACACTTTGGTATAAGCAAAAGGTTAAGCAAAGGTATAAGCAAAAAGGTTCTAAGGGACTCTCCTCAAACCTTCATAATAAATAATGATGCTAATTCAGACTATTAATAGCCACAAGGAAGTGTATTGCCAGATTAGTTCTCATGAAAGAGAATCCCAAAATTGTGATTTGTTGCTCCAGACAATAGAAGAAACAAACTTCTGCTCAAATCCCAGTGTCCTAAAACAAGACAGAAGTCTTTAGGTTTTAGTCCCTAGCATTCAAGGACAAATAAAGGCACTGAACTGGGACACTGATAATCATGCAGAATAACTCTGCTCCAGATATCCATGCATCTACCTGCAAGAAACCCCAGATCTGCAATATCTGCTCGCAGACATATAGCAATGCTACAGTTTGTGTACTTGTTGTTTTTGTACTGGGAACTAGCCATATTGTACTAGCTGCTTGTGTACAAAAGTGTATATGATGCAACTGTGGGGAGAAAAAGGTTTTTCTATCTCCTCATTTAAAACATTATCTTTGTTTATGTTTATGGAATTGGGTACTTAATAATTGCACTTATGTAACAACCTATAAATACCTTGTAAAATACAATCTGTGTTTATATTATAAATACAATATTTTTCTTTTATACCTACAAAAATATTTTAAAAGAAAAAGATGACCTCGATGGAAGCAGCTATGTCTGCAAAGCTGAAGCAATTCCTCTTCTGACCTTTTTTTTTTTTTTAAATGTCTGCACTTCAGGTGTGGGTCCTGTACGTATCAATACAGAAAGGGCCAATGTCCTGAGGAAACCTAACTTTGTTATAGAGAAGAATTGTTTCCATTCTTTTTGCAGAAAAGAGAATTAGTCCCCTGAGTTTACTCTTGTTAAAGCCCTGTGTTTGTTGTTCACTGGGAAATCATTGGCTGGTAGAGGATACTGAAGTACGGCATAAGTTGCACTGATTTCAGTTCATTAAGTTTTTTTCATTTCTTGTTCAAGGTTTGCGCAGCAATAATAAATAATGGACAAGAGTTTTTAATTGGTATCAGCAAACATTTAAATACATTACATATTTTTAAAATGATCGCTACAGGGGTTTTGGCTCCTGCCTACTCTGAATTTATATGGGGTAGAAGGCGAAATAGTTCTGCTTGATGTGAAGTAGGGAATGATACAGATGGCAAAATATTGATCTTGTGATTAGCTCCAAAAAGAGCTAAAGAGATATTTCCTTCTGGCCATATCTGATTTCTTTGCCAGTTACCCAGCTCCTCCTCCTACATGTCAAAACAAGAATTTGGACATCTCTTCCACCGTTTAATTGGATGCTGATCTAGAGTTTAGTGATTGTGGTGATGCAGTGTATTACTGTAGAAAATAAGTGTACTGTTTCATTGAGTTTTAAAAATTTCCTTTTGTCTGATTTTTAGGGACTACAAAATATTACATCACTGAGATGATTATTCAGCCATCTGGAAAACATTTTGACATGATACCAAGGTATAGAAATCAGATAATGTGTCCAGTTTGGCTATTGTAACAATGTTGTTGAGTGGTAAAGATTAAACTTTTTGGATAGTTACTTTTTTGGTATTTAATTAAATATTATGCACTATTAAAATAACAAAGTTAGGAAATGCAAACACACTCTTAACTCAGCCATATAGTATACCTGCTGTATCTTGTGAACTCTTTTCTCATTAAAGGCATAGCTTTATATATTACTCTTTTTGTTGTAAACTGTATACCATAAAGTACAGATGGCATTACGGAAAGCCAAAATAACTTTGTAGTTGGAACCTTAACTTTTTTACATTGCATATTTAGTCACCGAAAGTCAAACAAACTTTGTTACTTTGCTAAATTTATGCTATGCTTTCATATAATTGCTAATTACAAGATGGTATCTGACAATCTAAATCACACTTTTTCTGTCCTGTCTGTGTAGCCTTTAATTTCAGCTAATACTTGTAGTTTCCATTTTTTTTTTTCATTTTTATTTTCAGACAATCCAGTTTATGTTGAGGTTACCATAAAATATAGCCTGCTGTGAAGAGAGTTACTGTTCCATTCTGCAAACTTTAAAGCTATTTCAAATATGTACATCATTATTTACTTGTATGTTGTATGTACACATAGTGCATAAATTGCAGTATTGGGGTTTTATGCCTTTATCTGCAGCATTTGGCATTGGACTGTTCAGATACAGGACATTTGACCATATGGATCATTAGTCTACTCAAGTATGGCAATTTTTATTATGCAGAAAAGGGAAAATACTCCAATTCTTGTTACAGGAAGACAGAGATGGAGGTGAAGAGAGAGAAGCTCTATCTCCATACAGTAATGACTTAAGTCTAGGGGCATTATTTCCATGCCACACTGTAGTGGAATTGACAGCATGGAGAAACCTAGATGCTATATATTTAAAGTTTACTTGGGGCTCCCTGGGTATCAATGGCTAGTTTTTGTAAAATATAGTTACTATGAAAACATTCTGTGAAGACTGATTGATTGATTTATTTTAAAACAGGTCTCAGTTTGTACAGAGCATTATAGCTCAGTGTCTCGTGGAACTGTCCTCTGCCAGAAGCACATTTAGATTCAGAATACAAGGACATGATGGAAAAGTCTACATCTTGGTATGGCATTTTCTTATAATTGTAGAGAAATATATTCATGAGTGTGAACTCCTGACATTTATTCATTGGTTATTATGTGCTTACTTATGTGTGTAAGGGAAATGAGAAAAAGGAATTGATCATTCAAAATTATCAGTTCTGCCTGCCTGCCTGCCTTTGACTCTGTTTTTTCTTTTTAGTTTAGTTTTTAGTTTGCAATGGAAGTTAAGAACCCACTTGAATTTTTTAGACTTAAAGCTCATTGAAGTCTCAAGCAGTTAGTCCAAAGTACTGTACACAGCTATGCTGTTTACATAGAAGTATGTAGTCTTGTCTGTTTACAATATTTTTATGACTGAGGAAATTAAAAAATATTCTGGAGTCTTATATCTGATACACTTGGGCTGCACCCCTCTTCCTGGAAATGTTGGAAATAGCTCAGACTTGTCCAGGGACCTCTGGGGTGTGGGCACATCCCTTCTGTCCTTATCCCAATTAATCCTGTCTCTGGAAGATCAGAGTAGCAGTTCAGTGTTCTGCCTTATCCTCTGCCATCCTATCTTTTAACTCTTAATTCAACTAGCACTGCCAGAATCATTTCCCTCCATTTCTTTTCCCCAGAGGGGCCCAAAATTTATGGGGCTGTGACCCCTGAACAGAACCAGTCGCTGACCATCTTATCTCCACTCACCTTATCCCCATTATAGTGCAGCAGGCCACACTAATAGAAGAGAGAAAGCCAGGAGGTGCTCCCATTATGAGGAGGCCCTCTTAAAAGCCACAGGTGGGGAGGTCTGCCACAGCTGTTCAGTCCGTGAACTCTTAGATTCTCAGGGAAATAAGTAGTGCTTTGAGATCTCTACATCCTCCAATGCTAATCAAGACTTCTCTGGTGACATCTTTACAAGAGCTATTCAGTTCTCTTCAACACTTGGGACTCAACTTGGGCCGAACCAACTTCACCAAGTGGGGATTCTCCAGGGCTGAGCCCAAAAATTGGCCTAAAACCACTTCAAAAGGCAGAAAGTCCAGGATACTCTCCCATGTCTTTAAATAGCTGATGGTATATTGGCAAGAAATATGGCATTCTTTTACCCCCTTTTTCAGAAAGAGAGGATCTGGGCTCCCTAAGTGATGCATTCTTGTATTTCAGAAATGTTTGCATAATAGAGGACGAGGAACTCAATTCCTTGCCCCTGCTGATTTTGTGCGCTTGTGGAATGTGTGGATCATAGATTATAGAAGGGGTAGTTGGGATCGTCTAGTCTGATCTCCTGAATGATGCAGGCCATAGAACTTACCCAAAATTATTCCTAGAGCAGATCTTTTAGAAACACATCCAATCTTGATTTTAAAATGGTCACTGATGGAGAATCCACCACGATTGTTGGTATATTGTTCCAATGGTTAATTAATCTCACTGTTAAAAATTCACAACTTATTTCCAGTCTGAATTTGTCTAACTTCAACTTCCAGACATTGGATCTTATTATACCTTTCTCTGCTAGATTGAAGAGCCCATTATTAAATATTTGTTCCCATATAAATACTTGTACACTGAATCAAGTCCTGGTATGATCAGGCTAACCAGGCATATTTTCGTTACCTACTTTAATTTGTCATAGTGCTAGAGATTTAAGTTTTTTGGACTCATGAAATTGTATCCTCAGCCAAACAGGTTCTGTTCTGCTTCTCTCTCCTTCCCTACTGATTTTCGCTTCTTGCTCACTGTGTACCAAATATCTTGGATTGTGGGTAAGATGAGGATCCAAAGGATACTTGTTTACCTAATTGTCTTTCTAGGACCAGCCTCTTTTTCTACTACACCCAACCAAGGTCCATTTACCTAATTAACACAACTGAATAAGACGTTGCTATTCCGAATTTACATTTATTGAGCAATAAGAATTAAATGTTTCAATATAGTTTTATAAGCGTTTCTCTCATGTAAGACACGTAGTCAGACTTTGGAGCCTTGTGGAGAAGTCTAAATGGTCTTTGGTATTTGCAGGAAGGAGTCAGTTCCTCACATTGGGGAAGAGTTCAGTCCTAGACAAGAAATCACTGGGTAACAATATTTTCCCCATTAATTGGCACAATTAGTTTAAATGCAGAAACTTTTTTTTAAAAAAACATTTGTTTTTAGGAAGAGTACCATAGATATGCCACACTGCTGTCTACACCAAGAAAATATTGAACATTTAAGGTTTTGGTGGATGTGAGATATCTCAACTTCAAGTAATCGGTTTTTGGGGGGGTGAGTGGGCTTTAATCACTAGGAGAGGTCCAACAGATTTTTTTGCAATTTGTTTGCACAAAAGAATTTTGTGTACAAAATGGTGCTGCATTGCAAAGTGGTTACAAATAAGAACAAATTGCCAATTAACAGCATTACAGGCATTAACAAAGACAGATTCTAAGTAAGCATAAAACGCTGGCTCAGCAAGGTTTGATTTTAAAGCAGTGATAGTGGAGCCCCCCAAGCATTTAAAGTTTCACTGTCTGGGACTGAATTGGCAAATAAATATCACACACGAGTAAAGGTTATGAATACATTTTGGGATAACAAAACCCTAAATAGTCAGATACATACATAAGACTTCAAAGTCCAGATTTCAGGTTCGGTATTGGCAGTATTGGTGAGTTTGCTGGCTGGAAAGTCCCTCTGGAACATATCCACAGCTTGGATGGGCCATTCAGTCCTTTGTTCAGAGCTTCAGTTTGTAGAAAAGTTACTCCAGAGGTAGGAAGCAGGATTGAAAACAAAATGGAGAAGATGCAGCTGCCTTTTTATATCCTTTGCTATGTGGCTTGGACGTCCTTTGTCCCACACAACGTACAGCACATGGGCATGGAAAAGCAGAGCCCCTTGTCCACCGGCATGTCCCTACATGTCCTGCTGACTCATGGGTGTAACCCCTGCCTTCTCTCAATGGGTTAATTGTTTTTATGATCGCCTTTGATAGGCGATCAAGCAGGCTGGATAGTGCTGATGCCAATCTATTTGGAAGGGGATGGGGGGCAGGTGTCACCCAGAAGCACAACACAAGTTTGAAATGCAAATATACCATACATGTTTATTACTCACAATACAAGGATGATACTTACATATAAACGTGATTATCATATTTAATGAATTATAACTTTTCCACTGAAACCTTCCATGGCATATCTGTAGGGCCCTACTAAATTCAAGGCTGTGAAAAATGCGTCACGGACTGTGAAAGCTGGTCTTCTGTGTGCTTTTACCCTATACTATACAGATTTCACGGGGGAGACCAGTGTTATTTCAAATTGGGGGTCCTGACCCAATAAGGAGTTGCGGGGGGGGGGGGGGGGTCTGCTATATTGCTGCCCTTACTTCTGTGCTGCCTTCAGAACTAGGTGGCTGAAGAGCAGCGGCTGTTGGTCAGACGCCCAGCTCTGAAGGCAGCACCCCTCCAGCACCAGCACAGAAGTAAGGGTAGCAGTACTACAGTCCCCATTACAATAGCCTTGTGGACCTCCTCCCCCACCCCCGCCAACTCCTTTTTGGGTCAAGATCCCTACAATTACAACACCATGAAATTTCAGATTTAAATAGCTGAAATCATAAAATTTACAATTTTTAAAATCCCAAGACCATGAAATTGACCAAAATGGACTGTGAATTTGGCAGGGCCCTACATATCTGGTAAGACTCATTACAATTTTATAATTTTGGTATCAATATCATAAAGTGTCTTACATATTCTATACAGCATCACACAGTCTAAGAGTCACTGAAAGTTCTTGTAACACTTCTCTTTATGTTACATATTTCTGAGGCACCTATTTCTTTCATATCTAAGTCCATCGGTCTATGTGAAATGTGTCAATCCAATTCCTACAGGATAAATGTCTTTTTGTTATACAAATCACCATCGTAATTGACTCTAATTTGCATCCTTGCTGTCATGTTGAGCAGAGTAGTGAGACTGAATGGGCATAGAAGTTGACTTACCTTACCGACCCAGATGGTGGTCCCTCTGTGTCATGCTTGTGGCACAGTAGCAGGACTGTATGTGGAAGCTAACACTGTTTTTTCTTAGGTTTTTATTACACAAGGTGGTAACCCTTCTGTTAGTACAGAGTATGTTGCTTTCCAGGGCTCTCAAATGGACACTGTTGATAAGTTCTAAATTTACTTTATTTTTTAAGTATTGTTGTAGCAGTTTTTTTCTTACCAAGTGTTAAATTCAAGGAAATTTGGGAATCCAGATACTGCATGGGGAAGAGAAAAATCTATGTAGTATCCATAAAATAGCTGAAAGCTCAGATCGAAATTTACAGATATATTAGCCAGAAGTAACATGCATAAATGCTTAGTATCAGAACACTGAGACTGAATTTGGGACTGTTTATACAGGTCAACAACCAGGTCAGAAATAAAATAATTAATGCTGGGGAAAAGGAAAATGCTGAAAGAAAATAAATAAGTTCAGAAACTGACAGGCTTAGAAGATGCAGAAATTTCTCACATAACCAATAGTGCCTTTCCTCCAACAGTCTCAGATTTCTGCTATATAATGCATACTCAAACATCAGTACAAATCTGTTTGATCTTTGCTAACATGAGACATGCTTTGACAAAGTGGTTGTAATCTGTGGCTTCTGTCCCACAGTATTACAATGTGTAAACAGAAGCACTTTTCAGATGGGTCCAGCTGCCAAGTGAAACTGATTAGTAATCTCTAAAAGAGGGTGCAAAAGAAACTGTAAAAGGAGTAGACATATGTTGATGGTGTATCCTCTAGATTAGAGTGAAGGATGCTATTCACTTTCTACTCCTGGGGCAATTCTGTGCCAAAAAATTAAAAAACCTGTGCACAATCTTTTAACATTTTGCAAAATTCTGCATATTTTATTTGTTAAAATAACACAATATAATCATGCCAGTTTCAATTATTTTGGTAATTTATTTCAAAATGCCTGTCAGCAAGTATGTCTGTAACAATACAGATGATAAAAAAAAAGTTTCAGAAAATGTTGTCAGATTCCTTGCTAGGCATATTAATACAGAACTTAACAAAACTTATTTCCCATACCCCTCAGAAGCAGTGCAAAGGCTTGGGGGAATCAGAGGTAACTGAGGAGCTGAGGGAGAAGGAAGTAATTGTTGGAAAGGAGCCTGGGAGTGAACCTGGAGGGTTGTTGGTTTGGGTTAGAGAAGTATGAAACAAGTTATTTTGGGGGAGAGGGATTGTTGGGGAGCCTCCCCCAGGCAGACCCTGGCTGACCCTTAACCTCTCCCATTCAGTTGGGAACATCTGTCCCCATCCCCATGTGTCCCTGGGCCCCCATTCAGCCACTCCTGTCCACATGTGGCCCTGCATGCCCACTCAGCTACCCCCTTCCCCTGTCCTCATGTAACCCTGTACCCTGTCCCCATGTGGCCCTGCACCCCTATTCCCATTCAGCCCCTCCCCCAGTTTGTCCCCCCACTAGCCCTTCTGAACCCCAGTCTGTGACCTCCCCAGCAGCCCTGTGTGCCCATCTCCCCGCCCTCCTGCCCCATATCCCAGGCCTCCTAACCTGGCCCTGCTGTGAGGAATGCAGCCAGCTGCTGGCTGCTGCTCTCTATTCTGGTGCCACAACAGCCCCTGATGGATAAAAGGTATAACTACAGCACATCTCTGGTAGAATGTATTTTCTGCTGAGAAAAAAAATCTGCAGGAGATATGAATTCTGTGCTTGTGCAGTGGCACAGAATTCCCCCAGGATTAATTTTCTGAAGATTCTACAAGGACTCTAAAAAGGGAAGGGAGAACATATGTGGTGAGTGTTGGTATTTGTGAGTAAGGGATTTGTATTATCATAGAATCATAGAACTGGAAGGGACCTCAAGAGGTCATCTAGTACAGTCCCCTTTACTCATAGCAGGATGATTATCTAGACCATTCCTGACAGGTGTTTGTCTAACCTGCTCTTAAAATTTCCAAAGGTGGAGATTCCACAACCTGCCTAAGCAATTTATTCCAGTGCTTAACCACCTAACAGTTAGGACGTTTTTCCTAATGTCCGGCCTAAGCAGCCCTTGCTGCAATTTAAGCCCATTGCTTCTTGTCCTATCCTCAGAGGTTAAGAAAAGCAATTTTTCTCCCTCTTTGTAGTAACCTTTTATGTATTTGAAAACTGTTATCATGTCCCCTCTTAATCTTCTCTTTTCCAGACTAAACAAACCCAGTTTTTTCAGTCTTCCCTCATAAGTCGTTTTCTAGACCTTTAATCATTTTTGTTGCTCTTCTTTGGATTCTCTCCAATTTGTCCACATCCTTCCTAGAACAAAATTCAGTACAATTAACTAGTGTATAAAGTATGTCTCCTCTTTCCCTGTCTCCTCCTCAGACATCTTTGAGAGTGTCTCTCATTCCTTCTTTACAAAAGCCTTGCATGGTTTTCTAACACTGGGTTTCTGACAACCTGCAATAGTTGTGCTCAGTTATATCAAATAGTAAGTGTTATCTGATGTGAACAAACCTGTTAGCAGGGCTGCAATAAGTCTATCACCAAACTTAATTTAACTTGTCTTAATCGAAGGTCACCCAGGTCTCCAAAAGCAAAAGGCTAGCATGAACTAACCAATAGCAGCACTTAATTCCTACTTTTATAAGTACACTAGATACTGTGTATAAGAGTCCAAAGATACATCAAAGTGAATGCTAAAAGTAGCTAAGAAAAGAATCCTATTAAACTTGCCTGCCAATTCAAAGAACAACTAGGTCTTTGGGGAAAAACAATTGGAATTGGGACAGTACAAAGTAATACGTTTAATGAGTGACATACAAAGCAAACTGAAATAATATGCTCAAAGAGAACGAAAAAATTCTGTTAGCTCACTTGTGAAAGTTAATTCCATTTTGGCAACTCATGTCTCTCTACTGCCACAGCCAAATGAATAGATGAAGAAAAGGGGAGAGACAGGAATGGTTTTGTACAGTTCCTAGCACAACAGTGCCTTATCTTGTTTGGGGTCTTAAAGTAACACAACACAAACATTCAGTGATTGGATTATTATTAATAATAATAATACAGTGAAAAGAATTGAGACTTCTCAAAATTTTCCTTTAATATAGACTTCCAGCACTGTTGTGCCAGCAATTAGTATGGAGAAACCTAATTCCCATTATCAGCTCTTTTTATTAGTTTTATTTTCCAAACAAGTGTTGGCTAGAGCCTTTGCCACTCTTGTTAATTAAGCCTGTCTCATCGTTAGTAAACTCTAATGTGCTACGCATTCCCTCTCTGTTTGTTTTAGCTCTATCCAATCTGTTTTAAATCCTCTCGCTTTCTCTCGTTCCTTGGCTTTTCCAGTGGGAAATCTCTCAACTGCTGTCCTATCTTCATGACTTGACTGTTTCAACACCATTTGCTTGACACATCACTGAAATATAAAATTAGAAAAATCACCCATTAGTTACTGGAGCAATAATGTTTCGCTGGCTGTTCTTTTTCTAGCAAAGGGAACATGCTACTGCCACAAAGGAAATGCAGATTCACAGTTCTGTTGCTCCTAACACTGATCACAAGAAATTCTGCATCGTTTAAACAACCCTTGATTTATCTCCACTGGAGCTTACAGCACTTTGAACACTTAATATTATTTAACATAACATGTTAATTCACATCCATTAAAGATTTGTTAGAATATAGTTTTAAATTGTCATGCTCTAGTAAACATCAGGCTTCATGATTTATGTGGTCTAATGTCACCTACTCATAGCAGGTCAGATTTAAATCCGGAGTAACAGAACAAGTTCTAGCTGCTGGTGTATTCTATAAATAAACTATTTTCTATCCACAGATGTGGCTTTTAAATTCTGACACTTTATTGGTGGAATCTATGGGAAATTCAGCATCCAGCATTGTTTTTACATTTTTTGAAGATAATTTGAGGCCTGATTCAAGGTCTTCAGGCACATGGAATGCGGTCAAAGTTCTTTATCATCCCTGCATTAAAAACAGGAATAAGGAGTAAGTATCAACTCTTCTTTTATTAAGTTCTGTTCTTTGTTTGGGTTCACAGTCCATAACAACAGTGTTTCTCTAATGAGCCTTCTAGGTACACTTTAGACCTGGGCTGGGGAATCTTTTTTCTATCGGGCCACTGGCCCACAGAAAAAATCAGTTGCTGGCCACACACAGCCACGCAATGTGAGGGGAGGTGGAGGCTTGGGTCTTCCCTGAGGCTCTGGGGTGGGGTTAGAAATGAGGGGTTCAGGATATGGGAGGGGGCTCTGGGCTGGTGCAGGGGGTTGGGGTGCGGGAGGGGGTGAGGGCTCCAGCTGGGGGTGTGGGCTCTGGGGTGGGGCTAGGGATGAGGGGTTTGGGGTAGCAGGAGGTAACTCTGGGCTTGGGCCAAGGGGTTTGGAGTGCGGGAGCAGGCTCAGGGCTGGGGCAGGGGATTGGGGTGCACAGTCCGGGAGGATGTTTGCTTGCGGCTCCAGCCCTGCCAGGGTGAGCGCCGAGGCCTGGCAGCGTGGAGACTTGCTGCGGGCCGGATGAAATGAAGCAGCGGCCCAGATCTGGCCCACAAGCTGTAGGTTCCCCATTCCTGTGTTAAGCCAATGAGAATCCGATGACTAAATTCCTGCACCCCACTTTGAAAATGTAGGGGCCAGAATTGCATTATTAATTGACCTACATTAGTATTACAATATAGGTAGCTAATTGTTTTGCCCTGATGAAGCATAATATGCTCTATTTTTCATGGTTCTTTTTTCATGTTAACTAATTGTGTACACACACACACACACACACACACACACACACACACACACACACACACACACACACACACACACACACACACACACACACACACACACACACACACACACACACACACACACACACACACACACACACACACACACACAGAGCCTGATTCTCTCCCTGACTTCCACCAGCAGAAGCTGGAAGGACCCAGGATGTGAGTTCCAAGAAATGGAAAGTCTACCTGAAGCTAGACAAACACACTGGCACAAGATGCCCACAAACTGCTGCGACATTTGGGGGCCTGGAACTAGCTAGTACAGCTCATAAAGTGTGAAAAGCTGACCAGGGCAGGGTCAGGGCAAACACAACATATGTCAGTTCAGCACATCTCTTTGGTATCCTCCACCTGTACGACTCCTGTGGTGTCCTGCCCAGAATTTAAAGCTGCTCTCCCCTGGGGAGAATGCCTGTTGGATGGCAGTGGTGATACTTCTGCCTGTCCTTACCTGGTGGCAATCCTACCCCCTCTGTGCAATTTCAACTTTGAAATTTTCATCCATCTGTTGCAGCTTCAGTGTTAACCCTTTGCGCTGAAACGATGCCTTGTTATGCGTATGGTCTGTTAAAGTCCTCTATTTTTAAGCCAAGAGATCCTCAATTCCACATGCTTTTCCTGCAATAGTTACAGTAAACAAGCATGCTGATGGCCTAAATATGCATGAGCAACATATATAAAAATATAAATGTGTAAGGATACCACTCCATATTCTTGCTAAATAGTAAATTAGGAGTAGATTATTTAGTAATGTGAAAGAGTTTTACAATTAAGTGTTTTTCAAATATAATTTTACAAGTTGTGTGTGTGTGTGTGTGTGTAAATGTAACTTGCTTTGAATCTAATGGTAAGATTCTTTTTTTTTTTTTTTAAGTTCAAACAGAATGCTGTATACTTGTTTTTTCTTGGATATGTCCAAGTCTACTAGAGTTTGCATAAAGAAAACATTTGACTTCTTCAGGCTCTGAAGTGTCAATTATGGAAGAAAAACACTGCCAGAGTAATATTTAGTTAAGGCTGCAATCACGCTTTTAATAACATTTTATATTTAAGCCTGTAACTGGTGGCGGATAAAGTTGCTAGAATATTACATTCACCAATTACTTCGGTGTTTGCACAGCTGACGGAATAGGATTTGTTGGGTAATTCGTATTTCATCTATTGGCTCTATGATGGTAGAGCAGAAAGCATGTATGAATAGTGGTTTGGATTGGTTTGTTTTTCCCTTAAACTCTTGAGGGAAAAAAAGTGGTTGATTAAATAGGTATTATAAAACTTACCAGAAAATATCATATCTTGTGATCATATTTTATAAAAGAAACCTCTCATATTTTATAATATGAACCTCTCAAAAACTTGTGAGAATTTGTGATATACATCATGGTATTTCTGCTAATTGTATAGAGACTGCATTCCCAAATATACATAAAAACAATTCAAATACTGAATATTTTGAACATACTCTTCCACCTAATTCATAGAAAGAATGCTCAGATACTTTGAGCAGTGCTTATTTGTGGAGGAGAAATTGTTTTCCTACAGAGTGATGTGATGATGATTAAAATTATTAATGCAGAAGGTATTGGAAAACATATTGCTGTGTGTGATATAGACGCTACTTAGTGGCCCTAAATCTCTGTTATAGTAGTCTCATGTATACTGCTTAAACTTCAAATGAGGAATACTGCTGGAATCAGTGCAATTTCTCAAAACAGAAGAAATTATATATCAATGACTTGAAAACTTGAAGTAGTAGATATTTTCATTTTCAGCAGATTTTCATTTTTTATTCTGTATCAAAGAGAAGATTTATCTACCTTGGCTTAATGCATAGATAACAGCCATATATACTTAATCACTTGCAGTTTGGATACATTGATATCCAAATCCTATTGTGGATTGCTTACAAAATCAAGAATGTACATCATTTAGGGATGCGGAGGCAAAGAGAAATGTCAGAGTTTAGAAAAGAGGGAGGTTCTTTTCTGTCAAAGGCTCCATCACAGAACTTTATTTGAGGCCTTACTGCCAGAAGTATGTACAAGTGTCTCTCTTTCTCTAGTGGATTGGGTATAAAGTCTATTTCCAAAGATTAATTAGCATTTATCTTTGGGGTTATTCAGGGTACATCTACACAGCCCAACAAAACACAACCCCTTGTGGCAGCAAGTCTGACAGCTGGGGTTAACTGACTCGGGCTTGCATTGCGGGGCTAAAAATAGCAGTGTAGACATTCAGGCTGGAGCTGGAGTGCCGAAACCCGGTGAGGATCTCAGAGCCCGGGTTCCAGCCCAAGCCCAAACATGTACACTACTATTTTTGGTCCCATAGTGCGGACCAAAATTAGTTTTCCCTGGCTCCGAGACTTGCTGTCATAGGGTTTTTGTTTTGTTTTGTTTTTCTGTGTTGATGTACCCTCAGTGGCTACCGAATAGGCATGACTGAGATCTTGGAAAGCACACTCTGACTCACCTGTCAGAAATATCAAGCACAGAAAGAAGATGAGGGGTGACAACAGTAACAATTGTTCCAATTTATCTTCCATATTAGAACATTTGGTTTAGTTTTTTTTAAAAAATGTGTGATGTCAGTAACTTTAAATAGCACAGTCCGTTTATGGGTCTGGTTTCTGAAGATCTCCCTGTATTTATTTATTTTTTTTTTTTGAGCTGCTCAGTACTTAGGAATGTTACCTTTTTACTATCATTTTTCTCCTCTTAGCATGAGTTGAAATCAGAAGAACTTGGCTTATGTGAGCATGTGACTAATTGCCCTTCAGAATCCATGCAGAAAAACAAAACATATAAACCTAACTACCTTCTCAACATCTCTCCTTACTCAGATTTTCAGGGGATATTACTATGACTTTATTGCTTGTCTTTTTCTTGTCTGAAGACTTCAGATTCCCTCTGCTTTATGTCATCTTCTGTGCTTAATGCTCCAGTTAAAATATTTTTAACAGACAAAAGAAAAACATGTCTATTTTCCTCAGTCTGTAAACCAGGAATTCTAAAATACTCTTTGTTTCAGTCTCATACTTCACATCTCTCACTGGTGCAAAAGAACTGTTGCATGATGTAGACCAGGATTGTTCTCATATGCTGTAGCCCTTTTCATGTATGTGGTATCCCAAAGTGTTCTCCAGAGCAGTAAATTACACACCGGTTGTTTGACTCTGTAGTCCTGAACCTTGGAACGTGTGGCTAAGGAACTTCTCCGGCTCAGCTGTTCAAAGGTGGTGCTGTCTGAGCCTTTTAGGGGCACTGTGATGTGTTCCCCATCCAGTCATTTTTTGCTACATTTCCCTACTTGGAGCTTCCAGGACAGGCATGAAAACTGGCTATATATAAATATGGGAAACAAACTGCAACGACTTAGCTAATGCTTTCACATCTACTGATGATAAGCACTACATAAGAGTTACTTGTTATAATATTAGTACTCCCAGTCATTCAAGTGTGTCTGGAGACCTGTGATTTTGTTCTAAGTTGACTAGTATTTTACTTGCATCTGACAGGTTAATGATAATTTGCACTTATATAGCACTGTAAAAGCAGGTAACTGTGTCCTGGTAATTGGCTGTAGGATTTATTGTATGCAGTCATGGTCTACTATGTACCCGGGAATCAGTCATCCCCAACTGTTTTCTTTAGTGATTTGCAGATAAGATGAAGAAAATGTCCCCTGAACAAGTTGTACTCAAACTTCTTTGCATGACATTTGTTTTGTTTTTTTGCTTTTGCTTTTAAAAACAGTTTGGCACAAATGTTCTTAAAATAAAATGAAGAGGGGAAAAAAGACAATCTCTTCTTACTTTTCTACTCAGGTTGTTTAAAATTAAGAATAATTGGGAATAAAAGATCTACAGCTTTTGTGTTTAAGCACAGTGCACAAACTCATCTAAATTAGACATTAGTGGTTCACTTACGGTTTTTCTTAAAAAGTTGACTTGAAAGAGTATACTGCGGTAGAACTCAATGAATACGGAGATGAACAGCATTGGGACGTCCGAGTTAAACAGTAGTATATTTTTATTTGCTCAGCATTGTTTTTGGTTTCTGCTGATCTGAATAAAGTAGCCATTGAGGCCATAGTCTGAAAATAAATCATATGGAATACATAATAGAAGGAGACTTTTGAATGAGATTTGCTGGTGGTTGGGAGGGCTGTCTACTTAAATAAATATATATAAAAGTGAGAAAAAAGTTCACTTGCCAGTGTAGTACCTTCATAAGAGGAATTTTTTAATTTTACTAGAATACAGAGCCTAGAAATGTGTTTCTCTTCTCTTCCCATTTTAGTTCTTGGGCTGTTTTTAGAGGCAATCTTGGAGCCCAGTTATGATCCTATTGAAATCTGTACAGGATACTTTGCAAGAAAAGTAACAAAATCAAAAACAAAGTACCCCTCCTCTTTCCACTACTTTGAGTGACTTTATGCTTATCCATTCCATTCACTACATGCTTTCGAGTTACCTTATACGGAAACCCTGCCTAAGCAAAAACATTTATACATGTGTGATGGGGTAGTCTGCCATCAACAGCAATGGTGCCTAGTTGTCAGCCCATCCCACCACCTGTCATGGCTGTTGGAGGGTTTGAAAGATCCTATAGGAAGATAGGGATAGTGAGAAAGCAGCTTCAGGACTGAATAGTGCTTGGAGAGGGAATCCTGTTCCTGTATGTTTAAGGGCCCAGTGTCAGGAGCCTTGCACAGAGGTTGGGGCAAGCCTCCCCTCTCACCCTACGAATTGGGAAGGAGTTGGGAGAAAGTGGAACAGCATAAAACTGCCTCCTTCCTCATAGCAGGGCAGACACTGACAGGAGAAGGCTGGCCTGATGAATCTTTGAGATTGGAAGTCTAGATGGGAAGGGTGTTTAGCTGAAGGGAGCGGGCAAAAGCCTTGCAGCTGATTAACCTAAGGTAGATGGCCTGAGAGACGCTCCTCTTTCTGGAGCAGGAGTTTATAGGGAAACTCCTGCTTGAAAGATGGAAAAAGAGATTATTCTAAGGCCAGGTCTACACTACAGATGTTCAAGTGGCACAGCTATATTGCTGCGGCTGTAGCGCAATAGTGTAGACACTTTGTGCATCAACGGAAAGGGGTTTTCCATTGTTGCAGTTTATATCACTCTGAGAGGCAGTAGCTAGGATGACAGAAGGGTTTTACCTTTGACATATCCACATCTATTGTGGGACTTAGGTTGACTAACTATGGTGCTCAGGGTGCAAATTTTTTACAACCTTGAATGACGTAGCTAGATGGATCTAATTTTTAAGTGTAGACCAGGCTTAAGGCAAAGAGGGCCAAGCCACAGCCCCAGTCCCAGAAAAAGGGATAAGGGGAAACTCCTGTTGAGAGGAGAGAGAGACTGGCTATATTAAGGCAAGGGGCAGAGAAAACTGGTAGAAATTACAATCCTACTGCTGCAGAGAAGAACCTGAGGCTGGCTTTTAGGAAACGCTTCCATACCTGGCCTCAGGAGAAGCCATGATGAACCACAAAGTCAAGGTGAAGGCCACAGAATCTGCAGATCTTGTGAAATTGCAGGCCTGGATTCTCCTAGCTCTTCCCCGGACCAAGAGGGGAATCGTGGATGTCAAGAATAAAAGAAGCAAAGACCTGATAGAGACTGGGATTGAAGGCCATTAGATCTTGTTTACTATTTTTTGGACTTTTTGGGTAACCTCTAGGAAGGGGAGTGGGCTGAGCAGTGGAATGGTTGGAGGGCTAGGCCATGGACAGCAGACTGTTGTAGCACCAGAACCAACTAATGGGGGTGCTAGACTGAGACAACCCTTGCAATGCCGAACCTGGATGCTAGGATGCCTTCTGGAGGTGAGAGCTGTGATTATAGCACATAAACCCTCAGGGATGGAATTGAATTTTTAGTTTGCTCCTTTATATTTGTAACCTCATAGCTCTTCCTATTAAAGTTTAGAAGCCAAAATTATTGCTCTGGTCCAGAGGTGTTGAAACAGTTTTTATAAGCAGGAGTGTTGAGAGTCATTGAACCGAATTGTAAACCCTGTATGTAATGGAAACCACTTCAAGACTGGGGGGTGGTTGCACCCCCAGGACCCCTAGTTCCAGCACCTAGGCTCTGGTCTGCCTTCTCTCAAGGATCTTGTTTCTGTGCTGGTTTAGAATGTTTGTTTTTCCTTTCTCTTTAATTGTATGCCTAGGGTACATTGAAAAGCAGTGTGGCAACAGAAAACTTAATATTTTCCTTCTAATTATTTGTAGTGTAGTTAGTCAGGGGTGAGGTTTCCTTATATTGGTACTGTACAAACACATTAGAAGACATAGCTCCTACACTGAAGAGCTTTGTCAAATTTATATTATTATTTAATACTCTGGATTTGAATTTAGGGTTTTAAATAATTAATTTGCTAATCCATTCCAAGAATATACTGGTCTTCTAGAAAAGTATTTGTTCCAAAGACACAGTTAGATGCTCAAATACCAGTGGGTATTGTAATACTTTTATTCTGTCTTTTTCAACACATTCATCTAATGGTGCTTTTTTTTTTTGCAGATAATACTGTCAAGTATCTAAATCCCATGTTACGTTTTTCAGGGAATATTCTTCCATCATTAGTGGTGGTTAGGCAAGGAAATCTCTTGTGCATCAATGGGAGAATAAATCCCTGTAAGTTAACAGTAGAACAGTTGCCAAAAATTAAATTCATTTTAAGTTTCATTGCATGTACTTTGCTAATGAAAGTTGACCAGAATAATATGTTCTATCTCTAACGGTTAGTAGGGAGGAAGGAAAAAACATTTTAACTGATTCATTATGTGAAAGGATTCACTAAAAGCCTCCTTTGTCTTAAGAAAAAGAAGCAGAAGAAGATGAGTCAGAGAGAAGGAAGATCTTGTTAAGATACTGGATTGGGATGCAGTTCATTTCTCTGGCCAAACCACTTAATCTTTGTCTCAGTTCTCCATCTTTAAAATGAACATGTAGATTTCCTTTCTGTTTTATCTATTCAGATTGTGAGCTCTTCTGAGCACAGACTGTCTTTACTGGGGCCTGTACAAGCTACTGTTACACTGATAATAAATCTGTTGAAATTACTTACACAGGAAAGACGTACCACCTATGAAAAGAGTATTAGAAAATGCTGTTGAGTCTTGTTGGAGAAGCATGTTTTGTACCTTCGTTCTGATCGTTTCTTATTCAGGTATTTATTGATGAAGGGTATAGAATAATAGAATATCAAGGTTGGAAGGGACCTCAGGAGGTCATCTAGTCCAACCCCCTGCTCAAAGCAGGACCCATTCCCCAATTTTTGCCCCAGATCCCTAAGTGTGAGTTCAATCCTTGAGGAGGCCAATCTTGGGTTTAACAGGTCAACGCTCAAACCACTGAGCTATCCTTTCCCACTGGGTATGTTATTATGTGGATGTTCTTCACCTTCCTCTCAGCAAGGCTCTTTCTCATAAATATCTGCTGTGAAAATGGAAGAGGTTTTCCTGTGGAGTAATAGGTTGTTGGCAAATAACATCTTATGCAAACTGCCTGACTGCTGAGAGTAATAATGTTAAACAGTGTTGAAGTTAAAGGGCTATCAAAAATACATGAAGAAAACTGGAAAAAATTAAGTTAGCGATGTCAGTTTGACCACGAGCTGGTTTTAGAAAATGGTTTTTGAATGAAAGGGGACAGTTAGAGAAAATTACAACTTTCTCTTTACAGATGTGTGCTGGAAAAAGTTTCATGGTCAAAAAGTTGTTGATGATTTTACTTTCTATTTCCAGCATATATTTAAAATATCTTTGAATTGTTTACTGCTCTGGCACTGATGCTGTATCCCCCTTTTTATTGTGTTCTTTTAGCATTATTGTCTGTTTCTCTCTTAAGATTCTAACCGTGACTTCCAGAAATTGTACTAATGCGTACGGTTTTATTAGCTTCAGAGGAGCAGCATGAACTAGAAGACTTGAGGCCTGGTCTACACTACGAGTTTGTCGGATTTAGCAGCATTAAATTGAATTAACCCCGCACCCATCCACACAACGAAGCCATTTCTTTCGACATAAAGGGCTCTTAAAACCGATTTCTGTACTCCTCCTGTATGAGGGAATTAGCGCTGAAATCCAGCCACCCAAGCACTCCACCCCAGTATACAGCCCAAGCAACAGAAGGCTGTCATTCAAGAAGTTTTAAAGTGGCCTTTTCCTTCCCTCCTGCCCTCCTTCCACCTGGGCTACATTGTGAGTTATTTCCCTATTTTTATAATCAGTTAATAAAATATACATTTTTTAAACAATTATTTCCTTTGCAAGCAAGCTGTGATCAAAGGGGGGAGGACGCGTGGCTTACAGGGAATTTAGAGGCAACCATGGAGGTGTGTTTTCATCAAGGAGAAACAAACAGAAGTGTCACACAGTACCCTGGCCAGTCATGAAACTGGTTTTCAAAGCTTCTCTGATGCGCAGCGCTTCCTGCTGTGCTCTTCTAACCGCCCTGGTGTCTGGCTGTGTGTATTCAGCGGCCAGGCAATTTGCATCAACCTCCCACCCCGCCATAAACATCTCCCCCTTACTCTCACAGAGATTGTGGAGCACACAGCAAGCAGCAATAACAATCGGAATACTGGTTTCGCTGAGGTCTGAGCAAGTCAGTAAACTGCGCCAGCGACCCTTTAAACATCCAAATGCACTCTCTACCACCATTCTGCACTTGCTTAGCCTATAGTTGAACAGCTCCTTACTACTGTCCAGGGTGCCTTTGTATGGCTTCATGAGCCATGACATTTAGGGGTAGGCTGGGTCCCCAAGGATAACTATTGGCATTTCAACATCCCCAACAGTTATTTTCTGAAAAAAAGAAAAGGAGTACTTGTGGCACCTTAGAGACTAACAAATTTATTTGAGCATAAGCTTTCGTGAGCTACAGCTCACTTCATCGGATGCATTTGGTGGAAAATACAGTGGGGAGATTTATATACACACACACACACACACACAGAGAACATGAAACAATGGGTTTTACATTATACACTGTAAGGAGAGTGGTCACTTAAGATGAGCTATTACTAGCAGGAAGGAGTGGGGGAAAGGAGGAAAATCTTTTGTGGTGATAATCAAGGTGGGCCATTTCCAGCAGTTAACAAGAACGTCTGAGGAACAGTAAGGGGTAGGGTGGGGGGGAGAATTCAAGACTTGAGCATCATGAACCTTTCCCGGCCATCCCTTGTTGATATTGGAAATGTCCCTTGTGATCCACCAGTGCTTGTAGCACCATTGAAAAGTACCCCTTGCGGTTTATGTACTGGCTGCCCTGGTGGTCCGGTCCCAAGGTAGGGATATGCGTTCCGTCTGTAGCCCCACCACAGATAAGGAATCCCATTGCAGCAAAGCCATCTAGTATGACCTGCACATTTCCCAGAGTCACTATCTTTGATAGCAGCAGCTCAATGATTGCATTGGCTACTTACATCACAGCAACCCCCACAGTAGATTTGCCCACTCCAAATTGATTACCGACTGACCAGTAGCTGTCTGGCGTTGCAAGCTTCCACAGGGTTATTGCCACTCGCTTGTGAACTGTGAGGGCTGCTCTCATCTTGGTATTCTTGCGCTTCAAGGCAGGAGAAAGCAAGTCACAAAGTTCCATGAAAGTGGCCTTACACATGCGAAAGTTTTGGAGCCACTGGGAATCATCCCAGACCTTCAACGCTATGCACTCCCACCACTCTGTGCTTGTTTCCCGGGCCCAGAATTGGCATTCCATGGCATGAGTCTGCCCCAGTAACACCATGATCTCTAAATTGCTAGGGACCGTGCTTTTAGAGAAATCTGTTCATGTCCTCATCACTGCCATCGCCTCCTCGCCTGGTTTTTCAGGTGCTGGTTCTGCATAAACTGCATGATAATGCACGGCGTTTACAATGGTCATAACTGCTGCGGTGAGCTGAACGGGCTCCATGCTTGCTGTGCTATGGCGTCTGCTCGGGCAATCCAGGGAAGAGGGCACAAAACGATTGTCTGCTGTTGCTGTCACGGAGGGAGGGAGGGTTGACTGAAGACGTTTACCCATAACCACCCGTGACAAATTTTTGGCCCCAACAGGTATTGGGAGCTCAGCCCAGAATTCCAGTGGGCAGCGGGGACTGCGGGAAATGTGGGATAGCTACCCACAGTGCACCGCTCAGAATGTCGACGCTTGCCATGGTACTGTGGACGCACACCATCAAATTAATGTGCTTAGTGTGGCTGTGCTTAGTGTGGATGCATGCACTTGTTTCCAAAAATCAACTTCTGTGAAATCGGAGTACTTTCGTAGTATAGACATGGCTTGAGTTTGTGGCTGAAAGCCAGGAACTACCTGAATTCCAATACTATCACTACAATGTTATGATTACATCAAGATGCATGTGCTGTAATTTAAAATTTGTATTGTAACTGCTGGGTTTCAGGATGTTGATTTCTTTCTTTTATTTATTCTGGGAAGGCTACCTCCATCTGGATATCTTGATAATGAGAAACCAGAAATTTGCTCCGTTTTCTCACTTCTCTTCCAATTAGTCTTCATCAACTGAGGTATAGTTATTTGTGAAGCAGTTTTCTTATTTATTCTAATAGCTTTCAGAAATCACTGTACAGTAATTCATCTATTTGAAGGTTCTAAAGTGAGTTCTAATTCAGTCTGAGTCCTGTTATTTAAATTCTATAATATTGCACAAGTTTTTCCTTTTGAGAACCAGGAGTAGAATGTCTATCTGCATTCCTTCAGTAACTCTACTTGCAGAAAATGAGGTAAACTGACAATTGACAGACTTATTGAGCAAGGATCTTCATTCTTTTTTATTTTTGGAACCAGGCGTTAGTTACAGTATGTATTTCCACCGTTTAAATCAGGATAATTATCTTTTTACAGACCTCCTTGTAAAGCGCTTTGAGATCTTCAGATGAAAAGTGCTATAGAAAAGCTTAAGTATTATGATTTTGTTGCTTTGATTTCTTTCTGTCAAATTTTAACTAGGTTCAGTAATGTTAGTATCACAAATTAAAGGGAAGAAGATTGTTGGGACAAAACCTTGAGGACCATTTGTAGAGAGTGGCAGTTCCTTGTCCACTGTGTCAGGTCTGGGCTTGTTTATACTTCCGGCTAAATTGGCACTGCTGTGATCGATTCAGTGGTGTTGATATAACAGGTCTGGTGAAGACAAGCTAAATTGATGGCTGAGCTCTCTCCTGCCATCAAATATAATTCACCTCCCAAGAGGCGGAAAATAAGTTGTCAGGAGAGTGTCTCGTGTCCACATAGCGTGGTGCAGACGCTGCTGTAACACGACCTAAGTTACATCGACTTCAGTTATGTAACTGAAGTAGAGTACCTTGGGTTGACTTACAGCATTAGTGTATACCAGCCCTTAGAGAGGGAGCATGGTCTTATTGATTGCTAGGCTAGGAGCTAGGAACTCATATTGTAATGCCAGCTTTGGTACTGTTTTGCTGTGTGGCATTAGGACAGTCACTTAGAGTAAGATTTTCAAAGACAGCGAAGCCCTGTTTTCAAAAGTGACTTAAGAATTTAAACTTATTGAAAGTCAATGGGACTTAGACTCCTAAGTTCCTAGGTCACTTTTGAAAACTTGACTTGGACTCCTAAGTCACTTAGGTGTTCTTGAAAATTTTATCTTCTGTATGCCTATATCCAAATCTGTATAATAGGGGATGTTCATACATTACATCATTACTCATCTCACTAGATACTGTGACTAACTGTTTCGCCTGGGCTTTGAAAATATAAAAGGCAATATACATTTTAATTATTATTCTAAAAATAATATTGTGACTACTACCTTGCTGAATCATTTATTGTATGCTAATCTTACTAAAAAAAAGATACGCTATCAAGTTTTCCTATCAAAGCAAGATTTTATCTCACTATGTATGGCAGAACAAAAATGCAATTCATTCTTCTTTATAAATATCCCTTATCATTCTTCCTTACTAATGCATATAGTTTAGAGATTATTATATTCTAAATGAAACATCTTAATTTAAGTAAGTACAGTTTGATCTCCTCTCATGCCACTAAGTTTAATGGCTTTTTTTTCATTAGCATCAGAATTTGGGATAGGAGAAGTGTAAAGTAGGATGGAAAATATAGTGAAGAAAAAACTACATAACCATTGGTCACTGCTAGGAAGTTAATTTAAAATCTATCTAAAGCACCTGCAACATCAGTAGTTAAGTCTACAATCATACTAAAAACTCAGAGCGAAAAATGGACTTTGGATCCTAAACCCTAAATTGATACTGCCTATGCTAGTCAGTTTCCTTAGTGACTATTTTGGAGGAATTTTTGTTGGGCGGGTTGCTGGAAGATCAGCAATGTGACATCTGTATATAGATATTTATTCCACATTATTAACAAAACTGCTTTTTGAGAGCCCAAGTGGTTTAAATGTGACAATGATATTATGTCAAGGGTACTTTTATAATTGTAATTTATGTAGTTGTGAGCCAAGATATAGTAGCTTGTAGTATACTCATAAAATTACAGTTTGTGGGTGTTTACAGCTAGATATATGGACTCTGTTTCACATATGGCAACTGTAAATACATAACTCCAATAATATCATCCAAATAGCAATGTCTAGGTAACAGAGTTTGATAGCTGAATCATTTAATGAGTGTAGAGTATAAAATAAAACTTGCCTTTAATTATATTACATGTTATATAAATCTGTTAGGCAGACTGCTGACTGAACTATTCAAAGCTCAATTCTTGATTTACAGAACCCCAAAATACTGCCTAGTTCTAAATTAATCAATATTTGTTATTTCTATTGTATTCAACTCCCAGAGGCTGCATAAACTAATGCTACTTATATTGGCAAAATAACTTAGGTTACTAATTTTAGTTTGCTTTTAATTTCTGTATCAATAAGGCAAAGTGGGGAATTGGAAGAATGGCAGATGCTGTACAACTTCAGTCTGATCACAGCTAATTTCAGAAGTTGTTTAGGGAATGATTCCATTCGTTCACTATATTTTATGCGGGAATGCTGCTGTTGTATGATGATGTTTGTTTATTTGGAAAGTCACATTAATCCAGGCCTATAAAGTAGTCCTTGGAACTAAACATTTGAAGAACGTCTTAGAGAAGAAAATCAGGGCTTGGGATTTTTCTGGCATTTTATATTCAAAGGGACCTATTCTGTTTGAGAACAAGTGATTTACTCAAGTTTCATTTATAGCTTAGGCCAAAATCCAGAGACCCAGTACCCACCTTAGGCACTTGGCACAGTAATGGTGGATTTCTGGGTTTGGGGGAGAATCCTGGAGGAAGAAAGGAATCAATTCTCCCAGGCTATAAAGTTGATGAGGAACTGCTACCTGAGAGGCTATTTCAGTCAAATAGTTTCAATACAATAATCAAAAGGGAGAGGAGTGGAGAATCCTGTATAGTGGTCGATCACTGGACTCTCATCTAATCAGATTTCCTTAAGAAAGCAGATTGATGAGAGGTGTTCAGGGAAAACTCAGGGGCTGCAGGGAAAGAAGTTGGGGGAGCACGGCAGGTTTCAGAAAGCTACAGAATTCAGCTTTGATTGAGAGCCAAGAACTCATGAGTTCTAATTCCTAGCCTTTCACCTGAGACAGTATGAATTAAGGCTCCTGCATAGAGGAGTAGGTCAGTCAAAAATTAGTATGCAGGGATGTGTCCCGAGTCTGCACCTTGTCTTTTGTTTCATTTTGTTTGTTTTAAACAGAAATTTATTTTGTCTTATTGAAGTTATACCAGTACTTAACTGAAATTTCCATGTTAAGATACTGTGACGCTCTGTGCCTCGGGGGAACACCTTACACGCCCATGTTCATTTTTATAAAATGATTGTGTGGTATCCAATGCAAAGTTTGTCATGTTGGGTGTCTTTGGAAGGCTCATGATGCACTGAGCATGGTTGCTATAGTGATGATACTGGTTATAATTTCATGTATGTAGTTATGAGGCTGAAAACGTGTCCTCGTGGCTTAAAATAAGCCCTGGCAAAAACTCTCCAAGAGCAGAAGGGTAGTTCACACCTCATCAGGGCAGGTATGGGACAAACCCAGCCCAGCCTCACAGGAACAAAAGATGCTGGCCTAGGCAGTGACAAAAGGATCTGTTAGACTCTCGAGTGAGTCACCCCCCCTCCTTTGGTCAGTTTGGAACTGCAATGAGGTAATGCTCACCTGATTCTGAAAGGGGGGGGGCAAAGCCAAGAGGGAAGGAAGGACTTGATAAAAGAGAGACACGTTTGCCATGCGCTCGCTCGCTCTCTCTCTCTCACCTATATCTACAGACACCACACCAAGCGACTGAAACCCTGATCAAAGGGGAGAACCTGGCTGAAAGGCAACCAGTGGTGAGAAGCATCTAAGATTGCAAGGGCATTGAAAGTGTTAAGATCAGCTTAGATTTTATTTCATTTGACCAAATCTGACTTTTTATGGTTGGACTTATAATCACTTAAAATCTATCTTTATAGTTAATAAATGTATTTGTTTTATTCTTCCTGAAGCAGTGCATTTGGTTTGAAGCATGTCAGAGGCTCCTCTTGGGATAACAAGCCTGGTACATATCAATTTCTTCATTAAATTGATGAACTCATATAAGCTTGCAGCATCCAGCGGGCATAATTGGACACTACAAGACGGAGGTTCCTAGGATTGTGTCTGGGACCGGCAGTATTGGCTAGTGTCATTCGGTTGCACAATCCAAGGAGCAGCTTACATGCCAGAGGCTGTGCATGAATGACTCAGGAGTGGGGGTTCTCACAGCAGAGCAGGGTAAGGCTGGCTCCCAGATTCAAGGATTGGAGTGACCTGGCAGATCACTGGTCCGGATAACACCAGAGGGGAATGTCACAGATTTTATAATTTAAGAATATCTTCATTCTACAGAAGTAAAGAGGACACTTCTGTTTCTTTTTAGTACTTTTGGGATGTGTGTGTGTAATCAAAACCTTGAGATATGGATATGAAGATTTAAAAAATCAACGAGTGCATGCACTTCGTATTTCTGATTTCAACAAGCTTCATGAGGACTATTTCTTTCCTCTTTTATGCATTGAGCAATTTCAGTGGTATCCATAAAGATGGCCAAATGACCTTTATAAACTCTCTCTCTGAAGAACACTTATTAAAATAGTGTGTGTGATGATTTGGGGGAGTTGTGTATATCTAATGAATTCTGGTGGTTGATAGGAAATTGCTGCATCATGGAATGCCTCGGTGTATGTGGATTCCACCACTTGCTTTCAGGTTTGCAGAACCAGGGCTAGAGGTGGGATGTTAAACCTTAATGGTTGCCTCTTCAGGTGGAAACATATTGAGGCAATGGATTGGCTGAAGCTAGGAGACTAGTTCCTCCATCTTTTTTGTAGGGAGGGAGAAGTGCAGAGTGCAGAAAATCCCCAGCAGCAGAACAAAGAAACAAAGAAAGGTGTAGTTGCTGGGACATATAAATGAAAAGGACTCTCAGACACACAGGAAGGTTAGTCAGGAAAGAGGCATGCTTTTGTAGCAGTGGGGTGCTGTTTAATTCTGCAACCAGCTGAGGAAGATGGAAGCTAGCTGACCTAGGGGGAGAGAGAGAGATAGAGAGACTCCGTGATTCAGAGGAGAAGCCATGTGCAGAAAGGGGAACCTGGACTCCTCAGAAGACTATTCCCAAGCCCAAAGAATTCTCCAGAGTGGTGAGAGAACCCGAGTCAGGGAAATGCATACAAGTGTTTTTGTCTACGTCTGTGCATTTCTCATGCTATCTAAGTAAAGAGTCATTTGTTTTAGAATCCTGTGGAAGGTCTGTTTGTGGGTCTATTTTACTTCACTATCATGTGCCCCTGATGAAGTAAATAGTAAACCCAGAAAGCCCACATGGCTGGAGGTCTGGGAGAGGGTATGTTTAAGCTATGGGAGAGCCTGAAGGTTCAGCAGTGATCCCAGGGGCAAGGGAATTGGATTGTGTGGTTGCAACTCTCGGAAGGAAATGCAAGACGGAGGATATGCCCTCTGAGAGTATGTTTAGAGACCCCATTCAGGGCCATGCCTGGGATCTGTTCAGACTCAGGAGGCTTAAAACACAAGGGGCCCAGTGAGGTGGGCTCCAAATAGAAGATCTTGGTGAGTGTCAATCCAGAGGGAGCTCTATCACAGCTATGTGTGTAACAGTGTGATACTAGTTTAGGGTGTTTACTAAAATATACTTCATGTATATGTGTGTGTGTTTTTTTGTTTTTACAGCATAAAGTAGTCTGTTGCCTGCAATGTGGAATTGATCCCAATCCATGAGGAGTTTGTTCAAATTTTCTACTAGGAGGAGGGTAAAGACACAGGATGTAAAATGGAGTGGGGGGCCTGAAGGCAGAAGTAAAGGGATCTTCAGGGCTCCATCAGGAAGCTCAGGTATTATAGAGGGGTTGAGCTATAGATAAGAACCAAACTAAACAGATGTAGAATGTTACAGGGTGGGAGGAACGTACACACAAATCCACTGGACAGTAAAACTGTTAGCATTTAACTGCCCCAAAGGGGTGAACTACATGCTTACAATTTGCATAAGCAAGAGATGATCAGCTTTAGTATTATTTAAACTTTGGTTTTGTATTTTGTGTATTTAAAATGGACTACCTTGTCTGAAAATAATCTATTACTAGTCAGCTTCTGCAATGATTTATCATAATTGGCTACTATAAATCCATTTCAAATAGTTAGACACATGAATTTCAAGAATCACTTCCCTTAGGCAGCATGAGTTCAAACTGCTAGGTAGACTTTCCCCCCCAACCCCCATTCATATGCAAGTGTAAAAATTTTATGATGTTGCTTTAATGAGTCCCACTGGGATTTAAGATTACTTATCTAAGCCCTTATTAAACACACAAAAATTTGTATGTGTAGCCATGCAAAGTGCAGTTTCTCCTCAGACAAAGCAGTGTGTTTTAGGAGTTGAACGGGACTTGAATGGAGTGTAGCAGAAATCAAGGAAAAAAGTTATTTTTCCCACTAAGTATACTTTGCCTAAGTAAGTACTAACAACTACTGTAAAAGAATTACACTGACAGCATATCCTGAATGTTAAGGCCATTTCACTGGGTTAGAGGAATTGGTGATGGAAAAATACTACTACCCATGTCAAAAGAAGGAGCTGGATACTACTTGAGACACCAGTAGCAGGAATCGGTAGGAAGGAGCCTGCCTCAAGCCCTAGCAGAAGACTTGTATTTTCCTGTGTAATTACTTCTTTCTGACAGGTTTCAGAGTAGCAGCCGTGTTAGTCTGTATTCGCAAAAAGAAAAGGAGTACTTGTGGCACCTTAGAGACTAACAAAGATGCATCCGATGAAGTGAGCTGTAGCTCACGAAAGCTTATGCTCTAATAAATTTGTTAGTCTCTAAGGTGCCACAAGTACTCCTTTTCTTTTTACTTCTTTCTCTTCATCCACACAACCTCCAGGGTCCTCTTTGTTTTACATTACTTCCTGTTCTTGGCTTGTGACCTCAGGTGCTCTTTTCACATACCTCTCTCCTGGGGCCTCCTTTAGCTGGGGGCGCTGCCTCAGCTGTCTTTTGCTGGATCTGTAAGGAATGGAGAATTAAAGAGGAATGTAGTTGCTGGGACACTATCCTCTTAGCTACACCTTTGAACCGCCGATGTAGGTCAGGAAATGAAGCCCTTTCCAGGCAGGGCCTGGACATAACAAATTTGATCTAAAATAAAGTGGTGAAATTAAAACAAGTAAAATCCCAGATGAGGATTTTTAAGAAAAAGGGACTTCATAAAAATCCAGTGTGCAGTTGGATGAAAAGTTCCAAACACACTTTTAAATCAGTAGATTTATTGTCATTGATTTTTGACATCTCTCTATTGGAAAATACTATTTATATAATTTTTTTTTACTCTAACCTTCCCCTCCGCCCCCCACAACCTCACCCTCACATTTCCTCCTCTCTCAATGAATTATTAATTCCTAACATTATCCTCTGTAGCAGACTGATGTTAATAAATGCCTATACCGTATCAGTTCTTTTTATATATTTATTTTTGTGTAGGTATCTACCATTTTCACCCCACTGTCTGCTGTTTCAGAATAAGCTTTGCCTCTAACCTCTTATTCATATTCCTATTCCTTAGCACCAAAGATTGCATGATCTGTCTCTCTTGCTAACATTTCAAAACTAACAGATGAATTCCAGTCTGTAATCATCCAGCAGGACTGCTGAAGCATCAAGGAAATTGATATTGCAATCTCTTGAAGCTGAGTTCATCACCTCTGCAAGCATGTCCAGATTTCGTTGCATAGGACATTCCACAGTAAACCTTTTCTCAAACTTCAAACTCCTTTTAGCAGGAGGAAAATCCATAAAACTGCATCATTGCTGGAAAGCCTTAAGGGTATAAGCCACTCAAAAAAAGGCAAATTTTCTAAAGTCAATGTCAGAAACCTTATTTGGGACCTTGACAGTGTAAAATACAGTAATACATTGTATCTTCACTGTGAAGGATCCCATTCATTGAGGTTTCTATGTATGTGGCTCTGAAGGGATATATAATGAGTATCTGCTGAAAGGGATGGTATTCATCAATATGGATTGCTCCACACACAACGGGATGGTGCATGCAGGTTGGCTGTGCACCACCTAATAGTGGGGTGTGGAAAAGGTTACACTGCATAATGTTCCACTTGATAAACCCATAAATCTTAACTTGAGTAGACCTAGCAGCCCATTATAATGATTTTGAAGGTTTTCTGAAGAGGTGCACCACTGGGCTGATCTGGCTTACGCAGCTAACCATTAAGCAGCACATGCATACTTTCCACAGAGTGAACCTTGCAGCGTTAATACAGGTTTTACAAAAGACTCTGAGGTCATCTTGAGTGACTTTGTCAATCAAACTAGAAAAGGAAAAACTGCAGAGTTAATGTCCCCTCTCCATCCTCTAAAATCCTTTCCTCTTTCCATAGTACTGGTACTCCTATGTGATTTATAATGTCATCAGTGGTTTCTTCATTTCTACTTGTTTCAAGGTACATTTTTTTCATTCTTTTGGACATCTTGCCTTTGTAGGCTATACCATCATTTGTGAGGTACTCAAATACTGCTCCCAGGGGCTGGCTAGAGAGACTGCAGTTTTACTGATAACAGCATGGTCTACTCTCCCACTCTTTGGGTCCATTCGTTAGGTGCTGCTCCCCTGGGCAATTGCTCCTGCACTTACTTCTGTTGCAGCTGTGTGCTGGGAGAAACATATGGCAACTCCTTGCAAAAATTCAACCACCCCATGGTGGGAGGGTTGGAGTCCCTTGTGTATAACGAAGCTCAGCCCTGCTTTTTATGCATTACTGTATCATACTGACTGGTGATGACTTAATCTTGGAGATCATATAATGGAAGAAGTAAATAAGAGGTTCCCCAGTCTTTCTCTCCTCCTGTCTCTGAGCACATGCTTCTATAAGACAGAGAGTTTCACTGAGTAAAGGGGAGTAATTTTGAGAACCTCTTGTTAAAATATTGGCTGCAATATAATTGCTTCTCCACTGCTACTTTTAGAAGTTCCAAGCAGCAGCAGTGTAAAAATATATTGATTCTACTGCTGCTTGGGAAAGCTCTGATTAACAGCAGACTCAGGAAGAAATCACTACATTAATTTACATTTTGGAAAATCCTCTCCACAATCATAAGGACTAGAAGAATTAAAAAATATCCCAGTCTAGCAGATGGAGTTGCAGTATTAGAAATACTGAAAGACGTCAGTGCAAGCTGAGACTTGTGGCACACCTGGCTGATCAAAACTAGCAAGGAATGCCTCATCCCCTTGCTGTAACAGAGTGCATTCTGTCAGGGAGACTGATATTCTTCCAATCTCCCTGAAAGACATATTAGTCTAGATCTTCTTAAAAAGAAATCCCTCGGTGTTAGCCCCCAATTTACTATTGTCTAGTCTCATATATATCATTCCTGAGAACAGGGTTGGAGCACCGGGGCTTACTCCACTCTGCCCACCTGGCATTCCAGGCAGGGAGCGGGCAAGCCCCTGCGCTCTGACCCTGCTCCCCAGCTGGAATACCATGCAGGCAGAGCAGGGCAAGCCCCTGACCCCACTCCTCGGCTGGAACGCAGAGCAGGTGGAGCGAGGTAAGCTCCTGACCCCACTCTCCGGCTGGAGCCCTGGGCGGAGCGGGACAAGCCCCCACGCCCCGACATTATTCCGCGGCTGCACACCTGGGACTGGGGGGATAGGTCCATTATCCCCCGCAAGGCCAGCTGGAGGCAGTGCTGATTGCTCCTGCCCATCCTTCCTGCCTCCCCTTCCCCACCTCCATTGTTACCCACCCACCCGAAGACGGGGCCCACCCAAGTGTTCCGTTCTGGCTATGCCAGTGATCTGTGCATTTTGGGAACCATGCTGCACTGTGTAAAAGTGAATCCTTACTATGTACAAAAATAGAAGGTCATAATTTTATGACTGTGCATAACTGAAACCATGCAAAAAATACCGTGTAAATCGAGGCCCGACTATACACTTGTTCTGAGGTCCAGCAGGAGGTGGGAGGCAGACCAGTTTAGAGTCTCTGGGTAAAGATAAAAGAGGTAAAAAATAGTGGTGATATGATGATGGGGTCTACTACCAGACCCCCAAATCAGGAAGAGCAGGCATATCCGAACACAAAACAGAAATATCCAAAACATAAGATCTGGGGAGAAATGCAGGATTTTAACTCCCTAGATATCTTTTGGAATAGTCATACAGCAAAACAAAAAATTTCCAATAAGTTCTTGGAATGTACTGGGGACAACTATTTGTTTCAGAAGTGCAGGAAGTAACCTGGGGGACATCCATTTTAGACTTGATTCTGAACGGGAAGGAATTGGTAGTGAATCTGAAAAGAGAAGGCAATTTGAGTGAAAATGGTTATAAAATGATAGATTTAATGATTTTAAAGGACACAAAAAGTGAGAACACCAGAATAAAGACAATGGATTTCAAAAAAGCAGACATTAAGAAACTGAGAGAAATAGTAGGCAAGATTTGCTGGGAAGAAAACTTAAGGGAAATTGGAGTTCAGGACAGCTGGCAGTTTCTCAGGGAGACAATATTAAATGCATAAGTGCAAATTATCTTGATGCAAAGGAAAGATAGGAGGAATATAAAGAAGCCAATAGGGCTCTATCAAGAGCTCTTTAATTACCTGAAAATCATTCAGCAATGCTACAAAAAGTGGAAACATGGACAAATTGCTAAAGAGGAGTGCAAACTAGTAGCACAACTCCAAAGGGACAGAATCAGAAAGGCTAAAACACAAAATGAGTTTTACCTAGCCAGAAACATAAAAGGAAATAAAAAGAGGTTCTTTAAATACATTATAGAAATAAAGAGAAAGATGAAGAAAAGTGTAGGTCTTCTGCTTAGACGCAAAGAAGAGCTAATAATTGATATCAAGAAAGCTGAGGTGTTTAATGCCTATTTTTCTTCCATCTTCACTAAAAAGTTTAATGGTGACCAGTTATTCAACATAATTAATATTAACAACAAGGGAGAATGAATTGGGAAAGAACAGGTTAAAGAATATTTATAAAAGTTAGATATATTCAAGTCAGCAGGGCCTGATGAAGTTCATCATAGGGTACTTAAAGAACTAGCTGAAGAAATCTCAGAACTGTTAGCAATGATCTCTGTCAACTCCCGTAGGATGGGTGAGGTCCCAGAGGGCTGAAGAAGGGCAAATGTAGTACCTGTCTTTAAAAAGGGGAACAAAGAGGACCCAACGAATTATAGACCTGTCAGTCTAACTTTGGTACCTGGAAAGATACTAGAACAATGTATTAAACAATCAATTTGTAGTCACCTCGAGGATAATAGGGTTATAAGGAATAGCCAGCATGGCTTTGTCAAGAACAAATCATGTCAAACCGACCTAATTTCCTTATTTGACAGGGTAACTGGCCTAATGGATGTGGGTAAGCAGTAGACATGATGTATCTTGATTTTAGTATGACTTTTTATGCAGTTCCATATGACATTCTCCTAAGGAAACTAGGGAAATGGATGTAGATGAAATTACTATAAAATGGGTGCACAACTGGTTGAAAGACCACACTCAATCAGTATTTAACAAGAGATCACTGTCCAACTTGGAGGATGGTCTAGTGGGGTCCCACAGGGGTCAGTCCTGGTCCATATTTTCATTAAAGACTTGGATAATGGAATGGAGAGTGTGCTTAAAAAATTGTGGATGACACCAAGAATTTTTTTTTTGGCAGGGTAAGATTTGAATTCAAAATTACCTTGACAAATTGGACTATTAGTTTGAATTCAGCAAGATCAAGTTCAATCAAGAAAAGTGCAGAGTACTTTAGTTAGGAAGTAAAAAATCAAACGCATGACTACAAAATGGGGAATAATTGGCTTGGTGGTAGTACTGCTGAAAAGGATCTGGAGGTTATAGTGAATCACAAATTGAATGAGTCAACAATGTGATACAGTTGCAAAAAAGGTTAATATCATTCTGGGGTGTATTAACAGAAGTGTTGTATGTAAGACCTAGGAGGTAATATTCCCATTTTACTCAGCACTGATGAGACCTCAACTGGATTGCTGTGTCCAGTTCCGGGTGCCACAATTTAGGAAAGATGTGGACAAATTGGAGAGTCCAGAGGAGAGTAGCAAAAATAATAAAGGGTTTAGAAAACCTGACCAGTGAGGAAAGGTTTAAAAAAAAAAAAAGAGCCCCCAAACCTAGGCTTGTTTAGTCTTGAGAAATGAAAATTGAGAGGGGATCTGTTAACTGTCTTCATATATGTTAAGAGGACTGTGATTAATTGTTCCCCATGTCCACTGAAGGTAGGACAGGAAGTAATGGGCTTAATCTGCAGCAAAGGAGATTAGGAAAAACTTTCTAACTAAAAGGGAAATTAAGTTTTGGAATCGGCTTCCAAGGGAGATTGTGGAATCTCCCTTTTTTTTTTTTTTTTTTTTTTTTTTTTTTTTTTTTTTTGAAGGTTTTTAAAAACATGTTGGACAAACACCTGTCGGGGTGGTCTCTAGGTCAATGATTCTCTGCCTATTTACCATTGTGGGCTGCATGTGCAGCTCTCTAGGTGTTACATGGGCTGCATCCACACATTATAAATCTGCTACCTGTATGGCCCTGAGGATGTCAAATGGGTCGCAGCTGTGTGTTGGTTGGGCTGCGGTCTAGGTTTACTTGGTCCTGTCTCTGCAGAGGGGGCTGGACTTTATGACTTCTTGAGGCCCCTTCCTGCCCTATGTTTCTTTCATTCTATGATACAGGTTGTGACGTTAGCAGTGTGTCAGTGACATGCTCCTTTGTCTTTTCATCCATTCCAGACAGCACAGTCTACAGTTATTACCATACGTTAAGGAAATAACAAGCCAGCTGTTCTCACATAGGTTAAGATGTATCCAGGAAAGAATGAAATGGTACTAGATGGAAGAGGAAAACATTTCAAGGAATTAGAAAATGCCACCATTTCCTTTTGAGCTGTGGATATATATACCCTACTGCTGGCAAGAAAAATGCAGCTTTGGGTAATGCTTGAATACTTGTTAATCCTAGATACTCAAAAGTGCAACTATAATCCAAAGTGCCACCTTCTATCACTGACTATCCCATTCCTCCTTGGCAGTGATGCAGCTATTGTAGTCCATGTTTGAATCGGCTCCAGTCAGAACTACTGGAATTGTTTCAACAAGAAGTTCAACAAGTTGTGACTTAAAAGCATAGCAGCCTTGCCTCTTCTTCACAGAACAGACACATTAAATTGAAAGACAGCACATTGTAAATCACTGTCCACACAACATTATGAGAGTACTTTGGCTCCCCTTTTAATGGGAGGCACATTGGTTCACTGCTGGGAATTCTGCAAATTACATTGTACTCTGGAACTATGCCAATAACTTTGCATACCATAGATATTTATGAGCAGACGCAACAACCTTCAGCCAGTGCCCAGTAGGAGCTGAGCTTTTGCACTTTCTTGCTCTTGTAGGCTCTGAGTAGCAGAGCTTCTGAATTAAAAGAAAGTGCAAGTTCTATTTTTGTATCTACCTAGGCAAAAATGATGCTGGGAATTAAGAATTAGGTTCAGGGAAATAAATCATGAATGACAATTGAAAAAAGGAAGGAAAGAAAATAGTTATATACAAGGATCTGTTCAGCTTTGTTGTTCAGAACTCCTTGTTTTGCATATACACTTCTGTGCTTTGCTCCTCAGTTGCCTTCTATGCCTCCTACATTACAGGAATTCACGCTTTCTTTTTCCCCTTTCCACTTTTGAGATTCATTTCAGTGTAAAAACATCAGCGGTTTTTGTAACAATATATAATATTGGGATTGATTTTTAGATTTATAACATTTTATTCGCTAGATCAAATTGACATTTAAAATGTACTAATTCAAGTAGATTGCTAAATTTGTAACACTATTCCTAATGTGATTGTTTACTGTGTCTTAGGATGTAACTGTGTGGTAAGATGACTTGACGTCCATGATCTGGAACTGATGATGCATCCCAGATTCAGGGATTTCCTCTTGTCATTTCAGTTTTCTTCACTTATATGAGTAATCCTATTGGAATCAAAATTTCATGTCTGCAAGCCAAATTCTATTCTCATTTATAATGTTGCAAATTTGGAGAAACTCCTTTGAAACTAATGAAGTTACACCAGAATAACTAAGAGCAGAATTGGGGGTAGTAAAGACACTCACATGAGTAAAGTGAGCAAGATTTACTTTATACTTTGCAGGTGAGATGTAACGGTTTGATTTTTCTGAGTCCGACTTCTCCTAAATGATGACTGTATTAGGTAAAATACTTTGAGAAGTAACAAACAATTTAAAAATGCATGTAATATAAGAAAATGGATGTAGTTGAGACTTGTATTAAGCCATTTAATATAAACAGAATACTTTAGAATCTACAGTTTCTTACTGTAGTTTTTAGCACTGAGAAGTATTTAATGTATTTTCTGAAGCTTTGTTAGAAATTAGAAAATTATGAGTAAAATTTAGAATTGTTCTAAATCATAGAACCCATTATTGAAGCAAATGGCAAAATTATACTTATAGGACCATTTGAAAAGTTATAAGAACATTTTATCAACTTGATTTTTCTTATGTCTGTGAAATCCAGACTTTCTGAAAGGAGTTTACAGCAATGAACAGATGTTACTCTAGTCAGGTTAAGTTTGAATTTTCATTATAAACCCCTTTTCTTAATATAAATAATATGTCCTTTCTAATTGCGACAAGCTGAAAATTCATTTAGGACTTACATTTCATAGGATAAAATGTTTTAAACCTGCTAAATTCTTTTTTACAGGGCACTTGATACCTTTTTTTTAATCAAGGTCCAGACACCCAAATTGTCTCAATTAAAATATATATTCCCAGAAACAATAAGGTATGCCTAACCATTGTTGAGAATATGTATCATTAACTGAATGGGAAGAATGTTTTAAAAGAATGATCAAGATGACTTGAAAGTATAGAAATTCACAGATACACCAAACTATCTTAATTCTGCACCCAGAGTGATGAACTGAGAAACTAAGATATAGGAACTTAGGGTCTGCACTATGGGGCTTAGTCGAACTGAGTTATGCAACTCCAGCTATGTAAATAACATGGAGCTGACATAGCTTAGGTCAACCTTTTGCAGTATCTACACCGTGCTGGGTCAATGGGAGAAACTCTCTCATCGACTTACCTTATGCTTCTCATTCCGTTGGAGTACTGGAGTCAACAGCAGAGCAATCTGCGGTCGATTTAGTGGGTCTTCACTAGACCCACTAAATTGACCCCCGGTGGATCGATCATTGCAGCGTCGATCCCCGGTAAGCGTAGACATGTCCTAAGAAGCATGCTGCCGCATTAATACCAAGAATGCTGCCTCTGTAGAATGCCCAGCTCCTGTCAGACCCTCCTGGTGCAGGTCCTTTTTTGTCTTCTCCCTCCTATTGGTCTGTTCCACTTCCCTTCCCCCATCCTTTTGAGACAAGTCTGTCACATCTTCATTATGCTTTGACATTTCAACAGGTATGATCTTCTATGGGAGGGAAAATCCTCTTGGGTCCAGGGTACTCTGTTAACTAATTCAGATCCTAGTAAAAGTCTATGTACTTGCAAATAAGTTACTTCCTTCCTGCCATAAAGGTAAAGAATTAACTGGGCTGCTACTGGAGTGCAGATGTTTAGTTTAGAAAAAAAATAGTGTCTCCATTCTTGAAATTAAACATTTGCAGAGGAATTTAGTTTGCAGGTTCTTTATGGAAGAATTGCATTTATTAGTCTTCCATATCATTTAAACGTTGGCAAGAGTTTAGTGACTAACAAATCAGCATTAATTTTATGCCATCTTCAGATCATTTCAAGAATAATCATACTTAAAAGTGTGAATAATGTAGCCTCCTAGCATATTGAATGTATTTTCACATCTAGCATACCATAATTGTTTTTCGATTAAACTGCTTTAAAAATGAAGGCAACAAAGACATTTTACTTAACAAGCTTGTCCTTTAGTTCAGTAAAGTCACCTATCCTTTAAAAGTGCTATGGATGGTGGAAAAGATAACTCAGTACTAATGAAGTGTGAGAGTCAGAACTGAGCATTTGTTAGCTCTTCCCATCAGATTTTTCAGTAAGGCCCCAATTCAGCAAAGCACTTAAGCACTTGCTTAACTTTAAGCACATGCATAGTCTCATTTATGTGTTTTTTTTTTTTTGCACCGGAGCCTAAATATACAATTTATGTAGTAAGATTAGAGCCAAAGAAGTCAAACTATTCCTGTGCCCTGGTGCTCGCATTCAGCAGTGCCTTATGTAAAACTTGGTTCATTTCTCAGTCATGGTCTACCACTCCTTAGAGTATCATAGGCTATGATTTCCAAGGCAGCACAGTGATCTTGATTTGTGACAGCGGAAAGCTGGGAAAAGAAGGGATTGCCTCATATTGTTCAAAAGCAACTTTTCTGGCCCATTACTGAGGATGATGAGTTCTGTAGTTGCACCCAAACTTCCTTGGCTGAAAGATGGTTGCCATTGATATGCTCCAAAAAGTATGTAAATACCTGAGAGAAAAATAATGTAACAAAACAAAGTCCAGTGCAGGTTTTCCAATGATATAAGTAACATTTTTCTTGACTTGAAACATAAAAGGGTCTGATCTCTTAGTGATGTGCAAGGGAATTTAAGCAGGTACTGTTTAAGACTAGTGACTGTGTGCACATTTTCCACGTATTGATGGGAGCGAGACTTCATCTGTCTGTTAACACTTTGTGACACGGTCAGGCCAGATGGCTACAGGAGTGTGTGTGGGTTTTTTTTTTTTTTTAATTTTATCCGGGGGACAACTAATGAAATAACAGGGACAGGAGTGTGGTCAAAGGGTCAAACGAAGGGAACCGGACGGGGACCCCGAGCAGAGAACCTCGGACAGCACCCACTGCTCCTCAAAGGTGTCAAGGGAGTCAGTGGGTGTTGCCCAGAGGAACTCTGCCCGGATACGTGAACGGACCGAGGATCAGAAATAGGCCCCACAGTCACAGGAGACTCCATCGGCCAACCTCCTCACTCTGGTTTTATAGATGGCCATTTTAGCTAGGACCAGGAGATCCCATGACTTTGTGGGGCCATGGATAGGGAGTGCATAAATAAGAAGATGAGGAGAAAAGTGCAACCAAAAACATAATAAAATATTGGTGAGGAGCTGGAATAGGGGCTGCAGCCTGGCACACTCCAGATATGTGTGTGCCAGGGCTACAGGAGCATGTTAGAAGGCAGATATATTCGTCCCAGATTAAGTAGATCTCTTTCCCTGGGTAAGGTAACAGGGGCAGTTCCAGAACAAGCAGGAACTTGCTGGAACCAATTAAGGCAGTCAGGCTAAGTAGGACACCTGGAGCCAATTAAGAAAAAACTGCTAGAATCAGTTTGGACAGGCTGGTTAATCAGGGCGCCTGAGTTTAAAAGGACTTCACTTCAATTTGTGGCGTGCATGCGAGGAGCTGGGAGCAAGAGGCAGTAGGAGCTGAGAGTGAGAAGGCATACTGCTGGAGGACTGAGGAGTACAAGCATTATCAGACACCAGGAGAAAGGTCCTGTGGTGAGGATAAAGAAGGTGTAGGAAGGAGTACATGGAGAAGTAGCCCAGGGGGTTGTAGCAGTTGTGCAGCTGTTCCAGGAGGCACTCTAGACAGCTACAGTCTACAGGGCCCTGGGCTGGAACCCGGAGTAGAGGGCGGGCCCAGGTTCCCCACAAACCTCCCAACTCCTGATCAGACAAAGGAGGAGTTGACCTGGACTGTGGGTTCCACCAGAGGGGAAAGTCTCTGGGCTGTTTTCCGGCCCACATGGTGGATCAGCAGAGACTGCGGGGATTGTTCTCCTTACTTTTCCCCAGGCTGGCCAGAGATGAGATTATCTGAGTAAAACAGCAGATTTTAGCCACGAAAATGGCCAAACTGAGGGCTGCCGTGAATCTCTGAGGCAAGCAAATCCGCTAATAAGTGCAAAACCCACCAAGGTAAAGGAGGAACTTTGTCACAACTTCTTATGTGGGTTCAGGGAATGACAGAATAAATACATAATTCACAATTTTGATATCTTAAATCTTGCTCTATCAGGTTGAGGAGAGCTTCTTCTGAGTCTTATTTTGACGAAACTGGGAATAGAGGGTTCTCAGCTGCTCACACGGTATAACCCATAATTACTATTGGCATGATATCATTGTTCTCTGGAGTATAGAAAGTTGGATGTGCTTACCTAAAGAGTCTGGTCAGCTGTTTTGGTTGAAGATCTTTGACAGTTTCACCACTAGTTGAATCTGAATAGTCATTTTCATTTTTTGTGAAATTCACATTTGCTGTTAGAATCAATTTGTTAAACATCAGAAAATACTGGTTGACATTTTCAAAGCAATTTAGGTGATTTAGACACTATCTTTCATTCATTTTCATTGAAGACAGACAAATCCTTGAGACAGCTTTGAAAAAATCTCTTACTGTTTTAAATCCTTTTTCTGTCATACATATAACAGCAACATTATTTTCCTTGCTTTGTATCTTTTGCCCAGTATGGTAACATGATTACAGTATCACTACTTGAATCCCTGCTGCAGGAATGAAGCCCTTAGAGAAAATTCTGGAAAGGCACAATATGCAAAACTATTAGGAAAAAAAAGAGTAAAATGTTGTTCATGGCATTTAATTTTTTATTTCTTAATTATTGTTTTCTATTCTCCATTTTAAAAGATCAAAGCATAAATAAACATACTTTATAGCATTAGTCTTGTGGGCCCCGATTAAGCAGTAGTCTTGTGGGCCCCCATTTAGACTTTTATACCTCCCTCATCACTATAGTATTGGTGCACCACCTGGAAGTGCATTAAGCAATGTGATTAGCATTTGTCATGTGACAGATTTTGTTCTCTCCAGAAACCTATGTGCAGTTCTTATTTTATTTCTTTTTTTTTTTTTTTAATTTTTTTATGTCTTCTGTGCTGAGAGGGGGAGTGTAGGCAAGGTCAAAGAAGTATACCTTACAGTTGGCGGTTGTCCCTAGATCCTGTGAAAGTTGTTGCACTGCATTTGGAGTGGCCCCAGAAAAAGCTCTTACTCTTGCATAAACGAGCTTTATCCTTGCAATGGACAGCTTCATTGTACTTAAGGAGCCAAGTTGTCAACTATGGTCCTCATCCCAGAGCTTCAGAGATCTTTCATTTGTACTGGGCCCAGACCATTGAATGCCTTGAAGATAAAGGACTGAGATCTCGAATTTGATTTGATAGATGGGAAGCCTGTTGGAGAGTGAAGGACAGGTTTCATGTACTTGTGGTAGCTTGTGTTGCTAAGGCATGCATTGCTGCTTTCTGTGTTATCTAATTCATGCTAATACTATCCCAATTAAGCAGTATTCATTGCCATTCCCTGTTGCTATACTACATAGGTGCCCAGAGAGACATCCCAATATTGAACCGCCTGATTAAGAAGATTATGCTGTATTGCTTTTGGGTAATGACACACATTTTTTAAGTTCTGTGGCAAGCCTCTTAAAAAGTTTACTTTCCCCTAAAAAGAGATGTCACATGAAGACTGAGATCTGCTATAAGTAACCAACCATATCTGAACAAATTTATAAATAAACCCTTCACACTAACGTTCATTGGGAATCCAGTCATCTGTGAAGCAAAGAATTTATAATAAGAGGTTGGAGAGTAATTAATATATTTTTGGTAAAGTAGAAGAATTTGTTTTGGGTGATATCTGGAAATTCACACTGGGCTAACCTCAGTATATTCAAGTAATTTGGAAAATTGCCTTTGCTACTTTAAATGTAAGCCTTTTTTTCCAATGAGTGTACTAGTTGATCTCTACAGTAACAGTATATTCTACTTTTAATTTCTACTATTCTAATTGATTTCTAAGTTGGAGTTTTTTACCTCCTTTTGAATATTTACAGTAAATGGTGCTTCTAGCTAAGAAAGCTAGTGATTTTACTTTTAACTTATGACTGGGAAGAATTTTCCTAATAAGGAAATAGCTGACAGGCATGACTGAATTATAACAATGTATAAGGTTAGAAGCAAGGATTTAGTGTCCAGCTGCAAAGCACACTCATGTCCTTTTTGCTTAACTCAAGATGTGTGCTGTTTCTAGTTCAGAACCATTTTGTTGAGTACATTCTACTATATCAACCTGCTTTGGGGGTTGGTTTCTAAACTTGACTCATGTCAACTGTCCAGGTTTATTTTCAGCGGTGAGTTCTCCCATCATAAAATTTAGTCCAAACTAGGGACTTGTGTTTATACCCCTCTATTATCCATTTCTAATCTTGGTTCACCTTCATGGCATTTTGTGACAGAAGAGGCAGTAGCAGTGAGATGCATACACTAGTCGAAATAGGGAAATATAAATAATGAACAGTGTTGAGGTACTCATTCTGTGTTAGTGTCTTCGACCTGATCCTGCAAGGAGCAGAGTGCTTCCTGGGGATGCTGCTCCCACTAGATGCTTAGTACCTCCCAGGAGGCACTCACCTCACACGACTGAGCCTTTTCCAGAGCTAGTGACGTGAAAGCAAGCAATACTTTCTCCTAGATGGCAGTTGAGACAGCTAGTCTATGCAAAATAAAAACAGGCTCTGTAAAATCAATAACTGTATTAGAAAACAATGAAATACTCCATTTTTAGCAAAGAGGAGCTTTTCTTTCATCCACAAGGACAATTACAGAAGAAGAAAAACATTTTTTAATACTACCTTGAGTGAGAGAGCAGAAGAAGAACAAAGAAGCAGAAGTCTAATAAAACAGTAGTAACTGACCACATATAAATGGTCAAATGTCACATCAGGGAAGGTTTAGAGAAACAACTTTCAACAATGTAAACCATGCTTTCTTGGATCAGTCTGAGAGCATGCAAAAGGAGACGTTATTCCTGATTTAGTACTAAGAAATCCTAAGGAGTACTAAGGAGTTGGTTTAAGAAGTAACTATAATTGTACCACTCTATAATTAAATCCATACAGTCATACATTCCAAGTCCAGGAGGGACCATTCTGATCATCCTATGTGACTTCTTGTATAACACAGGCCATAGAACTTCCCCAACATCCTTGTGGAAAAAAACATCTCCAGAAATGAGCACATTGACATATTTTAGAAGAGGATTTAAAATAAAGTAAAAAATCACTTAAGTCAAAACTGAGAAAGTTAAAATCCTTGGATGCAGTATGGCAGCTACTTCAGCATAGTGTATATAATAGAGCCACTGGAATCTTCCCTACTTCCAAACAAAAAAGGAAAAAGGAGGCAAGGGGGGAGGAAAACAGTATGGTCAAATGCAAAGGTTCAAGAGGCCATTCAAGCGAAACAGGTATTTCTCAAGTAAAAATCCCCATCCCTGAGAAGCCAATAGAAAGGAGCATAAACCGTGGAAGGTAAAACATAAAATGGAAATTAGGAAAGCTAAGAGGGAGTGTGAAGAGAAAATAGATAACAAGAAATGTTTTCAGTACATAAGAAGCAGTAAGTCTGTCACAGAATCAGTGGGTCAGCTAGAGGACCAGCGGTAAAGGGAGCAATTAAAGAAGGTAAGGATATTACAGATTGAATGAATGAGTGAGTGAGTTTGTCTTGGTCTGTGCCACAGAGAATGATGGGATGGTACCTGCTCTTTTCAGGTACTTATAGAGATTCAGCTGTTTGAAAAAGGAGGGACAAACTAGCAACCTGTCACCAGGTTTGGTTGATATGTTTCCAGGAACACTGAAGAAATACAAGAATGAAGTGGCTGACCTGCTAATAAAAATATGTATTTAAATCTGTAACTGCAGTTTGCTCTCAAGCATCGTACTGGCCATTGTCAGAGACAGATTATTGGACTGAATGGACCATTAATCTGATCTGACAGTTCTTACATGGAAGAAAAGGAAGCCTAGATTAACATGCGTTTGCAAACTGGTTGTGCTGGCATTCTGAGTTGATTTTGCTGAAATAATCTGTTATTCCTCAGTGTAAATTGGCAAAAATATTTACAAAAAAAAATTGTTGGCTGCTGTTTCTGTGCTTGAGTGTGATTAGCTCTGAGAATTTCAGTGCATTTTATATTCAAACCAGAAAGCCATATAAAGTAAACTAGGGTTGATTTTGGTTGGTGTAGATTTGTTCCATTGCTATATCATAAAAAATCAATTGGCATTAGAGTCCTAGCCCTCCTACCTTTTCATCAGTGATGAGTGACAGTTTTGCTACCGGCTAAAATAAAAAGGATTCCTAATAATATACTAGCTGTTCTTTTTGCAATATTATATATGCAAAAGTACTGTATGATAGGAAATTGGCAGTGACAGTTGCGATCTGATTCAGAATATTGTTAAAACTTAGAATTACAAATGTAAAAATGAATTGTTCTGATGGGTGCTAAATTGTCTTGTCTTATTATGTATCTTTTTGTAAAATTGGTGATAATAGCAAAATACCTCTCACATTTACCACCTTGTAAGGAAAATATATTGACCTGTGACTCCTAAAGGAATATGCACATGAAGTAGAACTATTAGGGTATAGAAAACAATACAGTATTTTTTAGCATTTGTTTGAACCCTTTGTGCACTATGTATTTTATGTGAATTAACTTTATATGAATTAATTAACAGGATTTCTTGTTACTTTCCAGCCTTGCCGATGCATGGGAAAATGATATTGGAGTTCATCCTCTAACATTTCCATCAAAAACATGTTTGGAATTGTTGTTGATATTGAGTTTGAGTAATGCTTGTCTGCCACCTTCACTACGCTGCATGAACTCCTTCCAGGTAATGAGCTGTTTTTCATCCAATATAGAGATGTTATCTGTAGGAAAGAGCAGGCCCCTGGGGATTCATAAAACCCTTCAACTTAAAGGCTTATTAGTTGGAGCTGCACAGCTAGTCATAATACTAAATACAGCAATGAATAATTAATTTTTTTAGTATGCAGTTTTCCCCAGAATTTTAATATTTAGACCAAGGTGGGAAGGTATAGCAGATTTTTAAACTGTCCAAGCTAAAGAGCATGTTTAAATAAATGCCACCAATGACTTTTTAAAAAGGGGAATCTTGAATAGGTAGAACAGTTAAAGTACAATTCCATTAAAACACAGCAATATGTCAAAGCCCTTATAAAAAAGAAAATTAAAGTAATTGTGGTAATAACAAAGAATCAGATTATGAACCCTTACTTCCTTGGGTGATCACTCCCTTGAATGATGGGATCGCTCATGCAAGTAAGTGCATGTGCATGGCAGTGAAATGGTCACAATCTGTCCTATTGTAGATTACTGTTCAACAACACCAAACCACAACACCAAATCCTCTCCAGTGAAAGACATGGGGCTTTTAACATTTCTAATGAATTATTAGAATTATTCTAATTATTGAAGAAAAGATAATATAACATGTATAAATTTTATCTTCTTTACGAATAAGCATGTACAGTTTACAAATGAAATATATAGTCATTTTAACTCATGATAATAAAATGTATTAATTCAGCCTCCTTTAAAATATTCTTTGTCTATCCTTGACTCAGTCCATCAATTATATGAATCAACAGTTGATTGGTTTAGGTCAATAAATATATCTAAATCTATGTCTGATTTGGGAGTTAACCTAAAATTGTGTTCTATAGTTTAAGTAATTTATGTAAACTATTTTTTCTGTTTTACTGAGATTTCTTTCTAATTGTGTTTACCGTTGTTAAGGTCAAAATAAATAAATGAAAAGAAATGCCCATAAATGAAATATTGGGCCAGAACCTCAGCTGGTGTAAAGTGGTGTACCTTTATTGACTGTAATGGCGTTAAATTGATATATACCATCTGAAGATCTGGCCCACTGAGTTGTGAAATAACTAAACATGCAGTTTTTTAATTGGCTTATCATCTACCCTCTGTGAACTTTAAAAGGGGTCTGTAGTCTTTTGAACTCTTGAGTGAACAGCAGTTATTGCTGGTTATTTCAGAACGGTGTTTTTTTTTTACCCAAGGTCAGAACAGTTACTGAATTGTGCTTTTTTTTTTTTTTTGGATCATAAAACTGAGGAATCTTCTATATGCTGGTGGAATGATATTGCAAAATTAAATTTTTTTAATAGATTGATGCAGTTGAACAATCTGGGTTTCCTGTTAAACAGTGAACATTCATATAACTTGTTTACTGCCCATAATATGGGGTAAAATCTTCCCAGTTTTATTTGGGATTAAGAAATAGTTTGAATGAAAGTCTGTTTTTGTATGCTGATGGGATACACCTTGCGCCATTTCTGCGTTTAGTGTTTGAGATTCTGTAGTGGGAGGTTTCTTTGGTTTTATCTGGATGTAGATGGGAATGGAGAAATGATTAGCAAACCCAGAGAAAGATGGATTAGTAAATTCAAGAAATATCTTATCCCTTTTGTAGACAGAAGGTTAGGGCCTATGCCTGAAAAAAATGTGAGTACCTGCCTTCATATGACTAGTCCCATTAACTTCAATAGGACTACCCTTGTGAGTAAAATTACTCACGTTGTGAATGTTTTCAGGACTTGGCCCTTAGAGTAGCTAGTGGTGTTAATTTGCACTGTAATCCTGAAGATTGATATGAAGAATCCTTGCGCCTCTGGAAAGCCCTGTTGATTTCAGTGCACTGGTATGGTTAATTTGGGCCCCACTGATTTCACTGGTACTCAGCACTGGCACAAGTGCATGTCTCTTTGCAGGATCAGAGCCTTGGCATATCCTATACTCCTATCCTATACTCGCGTTGCCAAAGTTCACTATGGCATCTGGAGTTAGAGAAGGTTCTTTCCTGAGATGCCGGTTGAATTCTTTTAGTTGTTGGTGATCTATTTGTAAATTCATTTTCCAAATATTACTGTGCACGTGAGAAACATGTTTTTCCCCCAGAGTCCTTGTTTGTTAATTTTATGTCCTGATCCAGTGAAGCATTCCGATGTGGCTAACTTTCAATGGGGCTGTTCACTTGCTTAGTTCGAAGCATGTGCTTTTGCCGATTTGAGCACTGCAAGGCTAATGGTTTCTATTAGTAAATTGTTGAAACCTTACTTTGTGTGTAAATCTAATGAAAATGCAGATGCAGTCACCACCCTGTTGTTCTAATGATAGTATTAACATTAGTCTTTCATGCTAAAGATACCCTTTGTCTATGCTCTTTGCTTGCCTTCCTGTATCAGCTGCTTCTTTTAAATCTGCCTCAAATTCATTTTTCAGAAAGTTTTTTCTGATTTTGCTGCTGCTTGTTCACCTTCTGCACCACAGATATCAGGAATATTATATCCTTTCTTCCATACCTTTCATGGAAAAAACTGACAAGATATGCAGGAGTCCTGAATAGTGATATCACACCAGGTGAAGTACCCTATGACCGGAATGAGGGGGAAAAGGATGTTGAGTCTTAAACACAGTGTGGAAAAAACTGGGTTATTTTGTTAAACAAGACAGTCATACTTTAAATGTCATTAAGAAGAAGTAAAGGGCAAAACCAATATTTGTTTTCCTTTGCAGTGCACCTTTAATATATGATTGTCAGTGGTCTACAAAAGCATTTTGACAGATTTTTTTAAAAAGTAGATAGAGTTAATCTTTTTGGAATTGGGCCGAAAAGAACCTGGAAAATTTCTTCTTGCCTCAACAATTGGTGTTTCAACCCATCTAGCCATCCCAAGTAGAAAGTCAATGTTTTATTCAACAGAGTATTTTCTTCACAGAATATACGTGTATGTTTCTGCTGTAGATTTAGAAAAATATGCAGTAGGTAGTTCTGAATCCCTAATTGCTGACCTAGACAAGGTACAAGTTAGCACCTGATTTCATCTGTAGCATAGGAGTGATTCATGTATTCAGCTTTCGGAAGTAATGGACATAAAGTAATCTTTTCCAAATCCCAGTGCTAACAGAGACCAAATTTTGTGTAAAGGATGTAGATTCTTGCATCAAATCCTCTCTGTGTTACAGTGCAATGTTGAAGACCGTATAAATGTGATTGGCATAAGTATGGATTGGATTACGTCTGGGTATAAAAAGGCACACAAAGGAAATATGCTTAATTGCTAATAATCTCAATAATAAACTGTTCTGCCTTGTGCTCTAAAAGAGTTCTCTGGGGCCAGTTTAGTGGTCTTCATATCTGTGCTCACTATAAATTTTCTTCTATTTTCTAGCAGTGTGCTACTGCTTGCTTAACACCGCTTAGCAAAATAATATTTAAAATATTTTTTCATTCTGGTATGACCCTGTGAAAATGTTTCAATGTGGTTTGTATCACTGAAGTTGCATGTGACAGGAGTGCACCAGAAGGCATCATAACACTAGCTGTCTGAATTTACTGATCAAGTATATACACTACAGCAGGTTTCCACATTGCCTATTTGCGTGTGAGCAGAACATCAATTCTTGTCAGTTTTTGTGGGTCGTATCTTCTTCATTCTTGTGTAATGGCACTGAAATTCTTTGTTGTCTGTAGCTGACATAGGAAGACAAGTGCGTGGCAGGAATAAAGAGGAAAAAGTTAAACATTGGCTCACCTAGTCCAGCAACAGGGGCTGCTTTAATTTGCACTGGTAGATAACTGCTTCCAAGGAGCCCCTTCAGCAACCAGGATTACTGGAGAACATTGATTTCTGTCCCTGACAAACCCATGGCCCATCTCCTCTACCAAGGGTGCCTGCAGGTGCTCTAGGGCTCACTGAGCCAACTGTGGATTCCTCTGGAGCAGTACAAAGGGGATTTATGAAGGGCTGAGGAGTAAGACTCAGAAGGTTATGAGTAAAGTTTCCTATCCTGTGCTTGCAGTGAGCCTTATTTTGTCCTCCTTTGTTGGGCTCATATACATTGTTCAGAAAACTGCTTTAGCTCACTATACTCTTGATCTTTCTGCCTCTCTTCCCTCAGGAGCTGGCAGTTCTTTGCTTTACTATCTGGCTGAACTTTTCTTCATATATTATTTGAAAAATGGGAAGTGCCCATAGCTAGCACCCATTTGACCCATCATCTGCTTTCTTATTGAACTGTTCATCTGTTACTTCTGAGCATAAAAGTTGGTCAGATATGTTGGTAAGTTTGTACGTACAGCACAAAGCAGTTAATGCTGGGAGATGCTTTAAAGTGACAAGTAATCTGTTATGTTTTGCTAACGTATCTTGCCTTTCTTTGAATTCCAGCACACTGAACAGAAAATGTCTTATATACTGAATTCTTATGATGATATATGGGGGTGTTTAGCATATTTCTCTGTCTTGTTATTGTGGAAAAACAGGCTTCAGTACCAAGCATCGGCTCTTATGGCCATAGACTGTAACAGTGATTCTGGGAGTTAAACAGATTGCTTTTTGAATTTGTTTTAATTTATTTTTATAGCTGCATGAATTTGAAAGAAAGTTGTGTTTTAAGGACTATAGAGCGATGTCAGCATTTCATTTGCTACAATTTTAGAATTTCTTTTCTGTTTAATTCAGTGTAAGGGAAAGTTTGTAGCTGCACTAGCCCTTTCTGACAAGAGAAATTAGCTGATGGTACAAAAGGATCATTTTCACCTTGTTGCATTATTTATCATAATGGTACCTCTATAGTTAAGGTTCAGCCAGCAGTATGTCCTGGTGAATAAATTCCTATTTTAAAAATTTATCAAATAATGTGGTGGATTCTCCATCACTTGAAGTCTTTAAATCAAGATTGTATGTCTTTTTCTAAAATATATGCTCATGCTCAACCATAAACTATGGGCTGGATGCAGGAATTACTGGCTAAAATTCTGTGGTCATGCAGGAGGTTAGACTAAGTGATTATAATAGTTAGCATCCTTAAAAAAAAAAAAACTTTAATCTATTTATTGTTTTAAACCTGTAACTATTTTGAATTATCTGTTGATAGGGAAATATTTAGTTCTCTTTATTTGTAATTTATTTCTTAATTCGTAATGCACAGTAACATTTGGTAGCTCAAGAAACAAGTTACTTAGGGAACATCAGAATTTTTAAGTTCATTCATTATAGCTTGATAACTCCATTTTGTACAGTAATTATTACAGAATGGATATAGATACAGAATTAGTATGTTCTGTAATATATATGCACAACAGGGGCTGAATTGAACTGTATGCCTTGATATATTAGAGGCTTCCCATCACCTGAAGCTTATAAAAAGCACTTGCACATTCTCCCACAAATAATAAAATTTCTTTGAGAGGAAATGTGTAGATACTTCTGTTACTTCTTCCAGTCCTTTCTGGAGCAATAGCAGAGTAAAACTTTGAAGGATGTGGTCAGTTTCACTCTTCTTGCTCCTCCTGAGCAATCTGAGCCACAGAAGTGAACTTATCCATATTCTTGTAAGATTGACTCTGTTGCTGCCTTGAAACATTTTGGGAAGCAACATTGGAGGCAGGGAAAAACGATATTGTTGCTACTGCTGCTCAAGATGGTTGACAGGCAGTGAAGTAGGGAATGATGAAGACTGGGGAGAGAAATTGACTTAAAAATGGGTCTCCTACCCTCCCATACCAGAAAGGAAAATGAAGTAGATTTATACAGATCTTGCACCTCTTGTTTTAAAAAAAAAAAAAAAAAATTAAAATTGGGCGTTCCTACCAATAGCTACTGAGGTATGGAGTCTGCCATAAAATGGAATGGAGATATTTTCTATTATGTATGTACTTGTGAATGTTTATATTTTGCAAACATCTGGATCCATACCTTTTGATTCATTTACTGAAAATGGTTCAGATTTTCAAAACTATCTAGGGGATTTAGAGAGACATTCCATTAATTTCCATTTCTAAATCTCCTTGACTGCAAAGGTGCTTTGAAGTTCTCAACCAGTGTTGATAATCAAGTGGAGAAACTGGTGTTAAAACACATAACGTAGCTTCCTTGATATCCATATATTCAGTTTTGTTTCTTTGAAGTGACTGTATATTTTAGTTTTGCTAAAATCGCTCTTAAAGTGAGAAATAACAATAATATTAGTGCCAGTCTCTTTCGGCTGCTCCAAAAAGATTATCTTGGCTATAGCAGCCCAGCATGGACGCCCTTGCTGTAGTAACCTTTTGCTGGTTTCAGCTAATTCTGCCAAGGTATCAGTATTACAGGGGATGATATAAGACTTAATCTTGTCTGGAACCATATTATTGTTCCCTCTTAAACCATATTTTCTGTGGTAAATGATCTAAAACAAAAAAATCCTCAACTCTCTCTTGCATTACATCTGCAAATAAATTCTTTATTGTGAGGATTTAGATAACACTTGTGTACTCTCTTTTTAAGTTTGATTATTTCTCATTTATGGTGATTTATGCCGTATATTACCTCACTTTTATATCTTTCATGCAAACATCAGTTTTGCAGTTTAGTACAATTACAAAGGCTACACTTGTTAAAAAAAAAATAAAAGTTATTGTACTGCATAAAAACACTTCAGAATAAATAGAAAAGAAGTGGTAATATGATGACCAGCCACCACTGGAAGTAACAAGCAATACTGGAAGAATTATACTACTTTAAATATTTCTATGAAGATTGAGAGAGTTTTCCAGGTTCAATTAAGAGATTATGATGCTATTTTTGTGCCTCTACCATTTTATCATACTTTATTAAGTTGATTTTATTAGATCATCACTCAAACTCTGATATTTCTGTAGTTTTTCCATAACATTTATTAGAGCAACTGTTAGAGCCATCCATCAATTTTTTAATGTGTGACGATACTTTGTATGTAAAACATGTTTTTCCAGGGCCATACACAACTTTATATTTCGGGGGAAGGGTCCAGAGTTTAAAAAAAAAAAGTTGTTGACTATAGATTTAATGAATTGCTTTCTATGTGATTAAATTTGTTCATTTTTAATAAAATGAGATGAACAAGCTTCTGTTCCAAGCTCAATGTTTTTCTTGCTTTATTAATCCAAATCCTCAATTTTTGTGGTGTCTACAGCCCCCCATGTTCGCAGTTGGCTAAGCCCATTTCTTGTAATTACTTGAGATGATAACGGTGAATCAGAGTTCAGAAAGCAGCAATAAAATCCTAAACTGGGATCCAGAATCAGGAACCAAATTATAGCGTCACCCCTTTGCTGAGCAGTACCAGATGTCCATAGCCTTTCAGGTCAGCTTTGCAGAGAAGGAGAAATCAGTGACATGGAGTGTGGGTAAATTCTAAATGTAACTTGTTTTATTTACACATATCCTGGAGGAGAGGTGGTTACCAAAAGCACACAAGCAATTCCCTTTTTTCAGAAATCTAAGCCTAACTCCAACTCTCTTCACCCTACTCCTTCTACCCAGAATCTTGTATAACAACACAGAACATGTTGTCGCAGGACTGAATATTTGCTTGCACACTAAGAAAAAGAATTTGGAAGATTAAGTGTAATTTTGTCATTTAGTGACATCTTCGAAAACAATATTCTCGGAACACGTGAAAAAGTACTAATGTTCTTTTAGACAAGAATAGTATAGGTTTGGTTGTAAAAATCCGGAATAGATTGGTCTGATTAGAGTTCATGTTACCTGATGCACAATAACGAATGATGTTAGAGCTATGTCTGGTATAGTTTCATATTCGTTTTCATTAAGATGGTTCTAATTGTTAGTCATTTTCCCCACATTTCAGAACCTGTTCAGGTAGTTGTTATATTCTAATTATTTAGCATTTGTATTACAATATGGTAGTTTTCTAGTTTTCTATTGTCTATCACCATTCCCCGAAGTCATGGGCAAATGGTAATTGTCACATGCTGGTATGTGTGTTGGAAATGGTTCAGTCAATTCTCCATATTATATTTTAGTCTGAATAAATAAAATAAATCTCTCTACGTCAGAGATTCTAGGGAACTTTTCAACATCTCTGTCTCTATTGTGTTAACTATTCATTGTCCTGTTTGAAACAGTGAGAAAGGAACTCTCCATAAAGGTATGTTTAGGACTTTGCCATGCTGTCTGTATGGGGCTTAACATAGACACAATTAGCATAGCTTCATCATCACAACCTCAGGCTGCTGCTAGTTGCAGAATTTTGTGATTTACTGCAAAGAAACTGTTTTATCTGGACAAAGCATAGAATCTACTTTTCAAAGAATGTTTGCGCCATTTCCCACAACTATTTATACAAACAAAACTTCACTTGCATACTTCAGGCAGTTTTAAATTAAGGAATTAAAAGATACCTAAAACCAATTGTGATAGGGGACTTGGAGGGCCAGACAGCTTAGTGGTTAATGCACCCAGCTTCTGGCCTCTTGCCCCTCTGTCAGGGCAGTAGAGGTGCCTGTTTGTGACCTTAAGCTGGAAATCTTCAACTTTCCACCCACATCTGGGCTTTGGCCTTTAAAAGTGGTAGGGGGACCTGGGTCCTGGCTCAGTGAGAAACATCACTGGCAAGGGTCCTCCCTGCAGCAAGTCAGGTAGGAGAATGTATATAAGGAGCGAGGGCGGTGTGGATACTAGTCTAATAGGTTATACTGGCTGTAGAATGACTGTGCCTAATAGGGTACAAAATGTGAGCGAGGCCAAACAGCAAAAATTAAGATGTTTATACACCAATGCGAGGAGCCTAGGTAACAAAATGGAGGAACTAGAGCTACTGGTGCAGGAAGTGAAACCAGATATTATAGGGATAACAGAAACATGGTGGAATAGTAGTCATGACTGGACTACAGGCATTGAAGGGTATGTGCTGTTTAGGAAAGACAGAAACAAAGGTAAAGGGGGTGGAGTAGCATTGTACATCAATGATGAGGTAAAATGTAAAGAAATAAGAAGTGATGCAATGGATAAGACAGAGTCCGTCTGGGCAAAAATTACATTGGGAAAGAAAACTAGTAAAGCCTTTCCTACGATAGTGCTTGGGGTGTGCTATAGGTCTCTGGGATCTAATTTGGATATGGATAGAGCCCTTTTTAATGTCTTTAATAAAGTAAATACTAATGGAAACTGCGTGATCATGGGAGACTTTAACTTCCCAGATACAGACTGGAGGACCAGTGCTAGTAATAATAATAGGGCTCAGATTTTCCTAGATGAGATAGCTGATGGATTCCTTCATCAAGTAGTTGCTGAACCGACTAGAGGGGATGCCATTTTAGATTTAATTTTGGTGAATAGCGAGGACCTCATAGAAGAAATGGTTGTAGAGGACAATCTTGGCTCAAGTGATCATGAGCTAATTCAGTTCAAACTAAATGGAAGGATTAAGAAAAATAAATCTGCAACTAGGGTTTTTGATTTCAAAAGGGCTGACTTTCAAAAATTAAGGAAATTAGTTAGGGAAGTGGATTGGACTGAAGAACTTGTGGATCTAAAGGTAGAGGAGGCCTGGGATTACTTTAAATCAAAACTGCAGAAGCTATCAGAAGCCTGTATCCCAAGAAAGGGGAAAAAATTCATAGGAAGGAGTTGTAGACCAAGCTGGATGAGCAAGCATCTTAAAGAGCTGATTAAGAAGCAGCAGAAAGCATACAGGGAGTGGAAGATGGGAGGGATCAGCAAGGAAAGCTACCTAATTGAGGTCAGAACATGTAGGGATAAAGTGAGACAGGCTAAAAGTTGAGTAGAGTTGACCTTGCAAAGGGAATTAAAACCAACAGTAAAAGTTTCTATAGCTATATAAAACAAGAAGAAAACTAAAAAAGAAGTGGGGCCACTAAACACTGAGGATGGAGTGGAGGTTAAAGATAATCTAGGCATGGCCCAATATCTAAACAAATACTTTGCCTCAGTCTTTAATAAGGCTAAAGAGGATCTTGGGGATAATGGTCGCATGACAAATGGGAATGAGGATATGGAGGTAGATATTACCATATCTGAGGTAGAAGCAAAACTGAAACAGCTTAATGGGACTAAATCGGGGGGCCCAGACAATCTTCATCCAAGAATATTAAAGGAATTGGCACCTGAAATTGCAAGCCCATTAGCAAGAATTTTTAATGAATCTGTAAACTCAGGAGTAGTACCGAATGATTGGAGAATTGCTAATATAGTTCCTATTTTTAAGAAAGGAAAAAAAAGTGATCCGGGTAACTACAGGCCAGTTAGTTTGACATCTGTAGTATGCAAGGTCCTGGAAAAAATTTTGAAGGAGCAATTAGTTAAGGACATTGAAGTCAATGGTAAATGGGACAAAATACAACATGGTTTTACAAAAGGTAGATTGTGCCAAACCAACCTAATCTCCTTTTTTGAAAAAGTAACAGATTTTTTAGATAAAGGAAATGCAGTGGATCTAATTTACCTAGATTTCAGTAAGGCATTTGATACCGTGCCACATGGGGAATTATTAGTTAAATTGGAGAAGATGGGGATCAATATGAACATCAAAAGATGGATAAGGAATTGGTTAAAGGGGAGACTGCAACGGGTCCTACTGAAAGGCGAACTGTCAGGTTGGAGGGAGGTTACCAGTGGAATTCCTCAGGGATCGGTTTTGGGACCAATCTTATTTAATCTTTTTATTACTGACCTTGGCACAAGAAGTGGGAGTGTGCTAATAAAGTTTGCAGATGATACAAAGCTGGGAGGTATTGCCAATTCGGAGAAGGATCGGGATATTATACAGGAGGATCTGGATGACCTTGTAAACTGGAGTAATAGTAATAGGATGAAATTTAATAGTGAGAAGTGTAAGGTTATGCATTTAGGGATTAATAACAAGAATTTTAGTTATAAATTGGGGATGCATCAATTAGAAGTAACGGAAGAGGAGAAGGACCTTGGAGTATTGGTTGATCATAGGATGACTATGAGCTGCCAATGTGATATGGCTGTGAAAAAAGCTAATGCGGTTTTGGGATGCATCAGGAGAGGCATTTCCAGTCGGGATAAGGAGCTTTTAGTACCGTTATACAAGGCAGTGGTGAGACCTCACCTAGAATACTGTGTGCAGTTCTGGTCTCCCATGTTTAAAAAGGATGAATTCAAGCTGGAGCAGGTACAGAGAAGGGCAACTAGGATGATCCGAGGAATGGAAAACTTGTCTTATGAAAGGAGACTTAAGGAGCTTGGCTTGTTTAGCCTAACTAAAAGAAGGTTGAGGGGAGATATGATTGCTCTCTATAAATATATCAGAGGGATAAATACAGGAGAGGGAGAGGAATTATTTCAGCTCAGCACCAATGTGGACACAAGAACAAATGGGTATAAACTGGCCACCAGGAAGTTTAGACTTGAAATCAGACGAAGGTTTTTAACCATCAGAGGAGTGAAGTTTTGGAATAGCCTTCCAAGGGAAGCAGTGGGGGCAAAAGATCTATCTGGCTTTAAGATTCTACTTGATAAGTTTATGGAGGAGATGGTATGATGGGATAATGGGATTTTGGTAAGTAATTGATCTTTAAATATTCAGGGTAAATAGGCCAAATCCCCTGAGATGGGATATTAGATGGATGGGATCTGAGTTACCCAGGAAAGAATTTTCTTCAGTATGTGGCTGGTGAATCTTGCCCATATGCTCAGGGTTTAGCTGATCGCCATATTTAGGGTCGGGAAGGAATTTTCCTCCAGGGCAGATTGGAGAGGTCCTGGAGGTTTTTCACCTTCCTCTGTAGCATGGGGCATGGTTGACTTGAGGGAGGCTTCTCTGCTCCTTGAAGTCTTTAAACCATGATTTAAGGACTTCAATAGCTCAGACATGGGTGAGGTTTTTCATAGGAGTGGGTGGGTGAGATTCTGTGGCCTGCACTGTGCAGGAGGTCGGACTAGATGATCAGAATGGTCCCTTCTGACCTTAGTATCTATGAATCTAAGTCCAAGTTCAGTGCCCTGGGCTACTTCCTACCTATAGTCCAAACAGTCTCTCAACAAACAAGAGAGTCCAAAGGAGTGAGGCCCTGCAGACAATTAATCTGCTGGTTCTCAAAAGGGGTGGCAATTGGGGAAGGTGCTGCCAGGAGGCCTTGCCCATTCTGTGGTCCCCTCTCAGACTCAGCCTTCTGTCTAGCTTCCAAGAGAAGGACCTTCCCTTTTGCAGCCTGTCTACCCACCCTTTACTTGGGCTGCTGAGCTCCCTTTTAACCGGCTCCTCCAGCCAGTGCATGCTTGGTGGGCCCAGAGGGGCAGGGCTACCTGGACCCAGCATTGCCTTTTAACCCCTTCAGGCCCAGTGTGGAGTTTATATACCTGATCATACCAAGGCATACTTGGTCCTACTTCAGCACAGGGGGCTGGATTATGTGATCTTTTGAGGTCCCTTCTAGCCCTACATGTCTGTGATTCTGTGAAGGAATGTGGTACCTGTTCCACTGAAATAGATAACTTATTTCTATTCGGGGTTCTATTCCCAGAAGTTTACCTCCTATAAGCTAGTTTTAGCTCTGGAAAGTTCAGAATTAATAGACTGATTAAGTGAGGGGTATTTTACAGTCTGCCAGTCAACACTGCACAGAGATCTGACCTGAGATCCATATATAACAAGCTATTCAGCCATAAAATTTATGGGGAGTAATAAGTCATTCTTAGATTATAAAGCAATGACTCCATAATGAAGGCTTCTCCTTAATGTTTCATATACTTGATATGTGCTGCGTGGATGATAGTCGTTGCAGAAGCTTACACTATATTGCAATTTGCTTCCTTTAAGAGTCTGGGTATTCTAGAACATATGGAAAAGAGATGTATTCATTGTAGTGTTTTTGAATAGAGTAAAAGATGCTTTGAAAACACCGGTATTCAACTGTATCAACTTGTTGTAGTTCATAATGGGGCAAATTTTATTGTAGATTACAGGGACCTTGAGAAATGTGTCTTGGTGAAAAGAAGCCGCTGCTCAACTCCAGAGTTGTATTGGCAGGCAAGGCAGCTTGACAAGACATTGAGGAGTTTGAGACCACAACATCTGAAGAAGAGCGAAGTGGTAATGACAGGTCTTCAAAGAATCAAATGGAGAAATAAACAAATTAAAAGGGCATACAACCAAGTATCATATGTAGTAGTTATGAAATGGAATAGCAATTTGGCTATGGTAAAGTGCACTGTGGAAGAAAGATGGGCTATTAAAGCTCTTTGTTCTTGACTGTCAGTTGAAGATGAATCTGGAGTGATGCTTTTTATCATGGCCTTGACATAATGCCTCCAGTGACATACATATAACTTGCCTGCTATCAGAAATCAGAGTCCATCATTCATTGCAGTTTTAGGAATCTTGTCATCTAATCACATCATCCTCATTTAAATCATTGGTCCTTGATCTGTGATTGATAGATGATGATAAATGTAGTGGTTGATGCTAGAAAACAAACTAAAGTTTGGAATCGGGAAAAGACATGAAGTATATGAAGAAACACAAAAAGGAATCGACCATCCAACAAGTGAGGGAAGGATTTGAAGAAAGATACAAGAGATGAGATGGCCAACCTGCCTTGCCAATGGCTTATTCCTGCTCCCATTGAAGTAAATGGAAAACTCCCACAGACTATACTGTGAATAGGATTGGGCACTAATTTCCTCCTCTCTAAATGGTATGCTGGTGTGATCAGTAATGGAAAATTATAAATGCAATGACTTCTTAAGCAGCAGCATCAAAAGAGAGGATAAAATGACTCTCTAATTCAAAGGCTTTTATACATAATAGTGTGAGAGGAGACAGAGGTATTCCAATATAGTAAATTCATTTTACAGCCTGTCAAGTGAGCATTTGGGGTTTTTTTCCATGGGTTTTTATGCAGGAAAGGACAATACAGCTGTTAAGTATTAAAAAAGCCCACTAATACACAAGGATTAATTCATTCTCAATGGAGAAGCTGCTGTGCCTAAGGTAAAGCCTGGTAGCCATTTAATAATGCACAGAACAACATGCAGCAGTTTAAGAAGGCCATAGCCAATTGAAACTGCAGGAAGAGTTTTGGGTAGACAGACATAATCATTGGGATTTTGTCAGGCCACTTGGGTTAACATTCCTTTCTCTTGCTCTGCTTAGCAGCAGCCTAACACATTAAAGGTGAACTGATTTTTGTTTTTTGGAAAGGAAATAAATATCCAAAAACTTATTAATATATTAACTAATCACTTGGTAGACTCAAATTTGATACTTTTTTCCCTACCTGCCGAGACCCCAATCCAGGCTTTTTATGATACCCATGCTTGTAGGAATAACAAACAGATCAGGGAGCTTATTTCAGTAATAGCGATGCTATCAACCCTTGCTGGAGAAACACAAAATCTGAAATCTGGTCCTGAAAAGTAGATAAGAGGAAATTATCTACAAGTATTTTTTTAAATACCTTGCGCCCTGAAAAAAATTCTGCCCTGTTGAATCAAGTAACTGAGAATGTAGTCTTTAATCGTGCTTATGAACACGACATGTAATTGTCTTGGCTGCTTGGCCCACTCCTGGGATGAGTACCAGATCGCAGAGCACTTCCCTATGATAAGTGATGCTGGAAATGATAGGACTGCAGAAGCTTTGGGATCATCTTCTGCACACAGTTGGACCTTACCTTTAGTCTTAGTGGTTGACTCTTTTCCTAATCTTGTTCTCTATATCATCAAATACTTTATACAGATAATTTAATGTTGGATATAACGTTCTTTGCTTGTTGGTCCTCCAAACTACTGATACCCTTTTTTGTTTCCATGTTGAGATTCTCCAGCCAATCAAAATTGAACATAGTTATTTGTGGAATTTCAGATAACTTAATAATTTGGCCAACACATTTTTATTTTCTCATGAATCGCTTTCCAGACAGTCTATGGCTCCATATTGTTCAGCTAGGAGCTTTGAAAAGATGGCCAATAAACCTCTTCATGTTTTTCCTTCATTTTGCTTTCTCAGGTTTTCAGCAATGATCTGTGTCCACATACATTTCTCATTTCTATTATATACCATTTTACTCTGTTTCCTTGGTGTAAACTAAGATAAAAGTGGATTTCAGTGGGCTTATGATGGAGAGGTATTGGACATGTGTCCTCTTGCATCACCTGGGACAACTGGATTAGCCCCTTTGTATCTTTTAAGCAGAAACTCATGTAACTCAATTCTTCTGTTTCAGTAATTAGTAACTAGCTTTTAATGTTTGCAGTGTTTAGTTGCACTTGTCTCTTCCCTTTAAAGAAAGGCAGAAAAGCTGAGAAGGACAAAATGTTTTCTTCTGTATAACAATGCGAAATGTTACTACTTTAAAAAAAGTGTAGGAGATTTGCTGAACAAACAGAAAAAACTTATTTTAAGTTGCATTCTTTACTGTCACAGAGAGTAAATGCATTTTCAGCTGTATTTTTATAGAGCAGTAGCTAGTGACTACTTAAATTAATCACAAATGTCTATTCCTTATGGATATCCTGTGGATATATTCCATTTGCGGTAGCTGTTTTTCCTATTTAAAGGTGATACTTAGAATGTGGCTAAATATTAGCTATAGAACTTTCTGTGTTAGAAATATTTCTGTTTAGTGGCTCTTCCCTTTCTTGCATCCCTGCCCCCAAAACAGTGCGTTTCTTCAACATATTGTGAAGTGTGGGCTATATCCTGGTTCCACTGAAGTCAAAGGGACTTTTATCAACTCCTAGGATTTAACCCAGGAACTTTTAGTACACTTACTTAACAGCAAATAAAATGCATAAATTCCAAGGCCAGATGGGATCACAGTAATAATCTGGTCTGCCTTCTTGTATACCACATGCCATAGAACTCCCCCAAAATAATTCCAGTTTGAACTAGAGCATATCTTTAAAAAGAAAAAAATCCAATCTTGATTTAAAAATTGCTAGTGTTGGAGAATCTATCGTGGCTCTTCTTAAATCGTTCCAACGGTTAATTACCCTCACTGTCCAAAAAAAAAAATCGCACTGTATTTGCAGTCTGAATTCGTCCAGCTTCAACTTCCAGCCATTGGATCTTGTTATGCTAGACTTTTGTCTGCTAGAGTGAAGAGCCTATTGTTAAATATTTGTCCCCCCGTAGGTACTTCTGGACTCTGGTAGTCACCCCTTTACCTTCTCTTTGTTAAACTAAATAGATTGAGCTCCTTGAGTCTATCACTATAAGGCATGTTTTCTAGTCCTTTAATCATTCTCCTGGCTCTTATCTGAACCTTCTCCAATTTCTCAACATCCTTCTTTAGTTGTGGATATCAGAACTGGATACAGTATTCCAGCAGCGGTTGCATTGGTACAAAATACAGAAGTGAATTTCTATTTCTATTTCTGCTCAAGCTTCTGCTGTTTATGTATCCAAGGATCTCATTAGCCCTTTTGGCCACAGCATCACACTGGGAGCTCATGTTCAGCTTATTATTCACCATGACATCCAAATCTTTTTCAGTCACTGCTTCCCAGGAGAGAGTCCCCCATCTTGTAAGTATGGCCTACATTCTTTGTTCCTCGATATCTACATTTACCTTTGGCCATAATAAAATTCATACCATTTGCTTGTGCCCAGCTTACCAAGTGATCCAGGTAGCTCTGTATTAATGTATGTCAACACACAGCCCACAGCAGCGAATCTCAGCGCCCAGGTCAACTGCGGCTTGTGGGGCTCAGGCTTCCACCAAACTAGCTGTGTAGATATTGCAGCTCACATTCTGAAGCCAACCCCCCTCCCTAGTGTTAGAGCCTGAGTTTCAGCTCAAGCTGAAGCATCTACACAGATATTTCAGACATGAAAACCTGAACCTCCTGAGCCCAAGTCTGTTGCCCCAAGCTCTGAGATTTGCTGCCACGGGCTATGTAGATGTACCCTCAGTGACTTGTTCTCCCCCCAATTTTTGTCATCTGCAAACTTTGTCAATGATGATTTTATGTTTTTCTTCCAGGTCAATGATAAAAATGGCATAGGGCCAAGAACTGATCCCTGTTGGACCCCACTAGAGAAACACCTGTTTGATAATGAGTACCCATTTTAATTACATTGAGACCAAACAATTAGGCAGTTTTAAATCCACTTAATGTGTCCATATTATGTGCCAATTAGTGAAAGAAGCCTCAATGCTGAGACTTATTGTGCAAAAATTAGAAAACTCAGGGCTTGTCTACACTTAAAATGCTACAGAGGCACAGCTGTGCTGCTTGGTGCATCACTGTAGAAACAACCTACACCAAGAGGAGGGATTGTCCCTACTGCCTAGGTAAATCTATCTCTCGGAGAGGCGGTAACAAGATCAACGGAAGAATTAGTCCATTGATGTAGTGCTGTCTACATGGGGACTTTGGTTGACTTAACTATGCTGCTCAGGGGGGTGAATTTTTCACATCCCCCGATGGATGAGTTTAAACCAACCTAGTTTTCTAGTGCAGACAAGGCCTCAGAGTTAAACTTTTTCCTCACCTGCCTCTGTTATCAAGTGGATCAGGACACGTAAGTGCTGCCTACTTCTGAGCCCTCGTATAAAGATGCAGCAGCAGCTTCTATCCTGACCCAGCAGTAGGATCTTTGGGGTGATTATAGCACAGACACAAGGAACTATGGCGAGAGAAGGCACTGGAGCAGAGAAGAGTCTGGCCCTGGTGATCTCCTAGTCAATTACTAATCACACAAATCTGTTTGTAAAAATCAGATGCTATCAGATGAGGCATATTCAGACCAATATGTCTCTTCTTTCAAGCATCAAGACTCAGCCCCATTCAGCTGATCCCTATTTTTACTTCCATAATTTACCCATCCGCAGGTTAACATGTACATCTACAATACATTTATGTAAGTCCGTTATATTGTTAATGTACAAAGCTATTAACTATTGTGCAGGTGATGACACAAAGACATAAAGAGCGGATAAAATGATAGGAAAAGACTAATGAGCAGTACTTCACATTGTTGTATTGATAAGAGCCCTCACGCTTCTATGTACATTTTTAGCTGAATCATTTATATTAGACTGTGCAGTCGTATAGTGGAATGATCTTTCAAACCTGTGAACATCCCAGAAGATAATCCTATTAGTCCAAATTCATATCTGTGTGACTCTGTTGAAGTTACAGCATGTGAAGATTCATGGATGATTTGTACAGTGCTGTGAGGAAGTAAAGCCCAACGGGAGAAATTCACCTCTATGCAGAGGACAAGCTCAGAACCCATACACCTCTCAAGCCCTTTTTAAGCCCTCACACCAAGAAAGTCATTCTAAATGGTCAGTGGACTGCAATATCGTGTACTCATCTCAAAAAGGGTATTGCAGAACTAGAAGGGATTCATAAGAGTAATGGAAATGGGTAGGGAAATAGAAAAATTCATATGAAGGGAGAGGAAAAAGACTAGGATTGTTTACCTTTAGAAAGGAAAGGAAACCCAGTGAAGAGAATGCTTTTTCACGCAGCAAGTAATTTACTTTGGGACTCACTGCTGCAGGATGTAATTGGGGTCAGCAATTTATCAAGATTCAGAAAGGGAGTAAACACTTTTATAGATAACTCTGCATACTCTTGGTTTACTACTTTAATGCTAACATAAATTTTGGAAGCATTATTAAATCCCATGCTTCAGGTCTTAAGCCTGACTAAAGGAATTAGGAGAAGACCTAAAGTGGGGACAGATTATTCCACATCTGTCTAATGCAAGGGTTCTCGAACGTTCCTCTGAAAAATCAGGAGCTGGTCACTAGTGGAGGCAGGATACTGGACTATATGGACTATGGGCCTGATCCAGTGTGGCAATTTACTGTTTTCCTGGTATTTAATTAAAATATACTCTCAGAAGAGGGAGGACATAAAATACTGGCACAGTATAAGTGAGTTCAGTACCCTTTCTCCTTAACTAAACCTTGTTTAAGTCTTTGTCCTGTCATCCATGCAGTAGTTTATATACTTTTAAAGCTAATGGAAAACGAGATTAAAATAAGGGTTTAGTGAGACTTAAGTGGTGACTAAACCTTTTACTGGTCTCTGCACAGGAGTGAATATTAGCCTATAGAACAGCAGTTCTCAGCCCGCACGTGGCCCAATTAGCACACAACTGCGGCCAAACTCAGCTGTATGCTAAATGGCAGCCCGTGAGCCAGGGTCCAGCCAGGTTCCCAGCTGCCTGGCACGCAGGGGTCTGGGCTGCCCAGTGCGGTGCCGTTGGGGCTGCCAGCCCGCTCCATGTGGCGGAAGTCTGGGGTCGGAGCTCCCACCCAGCCCCACAAGCTCTGGGGCAGCCAGCTCGCCTCACGTGGTGGGGTGCGGGGTTTCAGGGCGGGAATCCGGGGCAGCTGCCCAGCCCCACGAGCTCCGGGCAGCTGCCCAGCCCCACGAGCTCCGGGCAGCTGCCCAGCCCCACGAGCTCCGGGCAGCTGTGCGGCGGGTGTCCAGGGTTGGAGTCCAGTCAGCCGCTGCCCTGCCACCAGGCCCCTGCTGACCAGGCAACACATACGCTGCCCACAATTTGTAATAAGTTGAAAACCTCTGTTACAGAAGAGTTAAATATACCCAGGTACACACTTCTGAAGTTGAAGAACTGCCAGTAAGAGAGTTATAGTCAAACATCAGTAATCTTATTATTTCACAAACAAGTTTCCTCAGCAAAGCTCACATTCTTAATACAGGATTATGTAGAAACCAAGTTTGGCAATGTCTCGCTCTTCTGTTTAGGAGTTAAAGTGCAGAAGAAAGTATTTGAAAATGTAGCAGCTGGAATACACCCTTTTCCTCCCCCACCATTGAGATACAAATCTATTGAGCCATTTTTCAGGTTATGAAAATTTCCAAAATCATTTCCTTCTGGCCTGAAACCAAACATGAACATTTTCAGCCCAAAAGGTCACAATTCATAATAAGTTATAAGTGACTCAGAGCCATTTTCAGCCTTGAAAATAATAGCCCAGCGGTTATCAAACTGGGGTTCTTGGACCGCAAGGAGTCCTTAGAGATTGAACGGGGGGTCCTCAAAATGCCAGCAATCAAACCAACAATAGACTCTGCAGTAAGAAACAGGCACACCCATCTCACTGAAATCTGTAAGTACTCTGATGCTCTTTTTCTTAAAAAAAGAAAAGGAGTACTTGTGGCACCTTAGAGACTAACAAATTTATTAGAGCATAAGCTTTCGTGAGCTACAGCTCACTTCATCGGATGCATTTCTGTAGCTCACGAAAGCTTACGCTCTAATAAATTTGTTAGTCTCTAAGGTGCCACAAGTACTCCTTTTCTTTTTGCGAATACAGACTAACACGGCTGCTAAGCTGAAATCTTTTTCTTAAAGCGTTAGTAACAGTACATGTTTATATGAAGTATACATATACCTTTGTCCGTCAGTTTCTCAGTTGGTGGTCTGTGATTAACGTTGCATTGGAAAAGGAGCCCATCGAGGAAAAGAAAGTTTGAGAACCTCATATTTTCAAAATTGAATAATGAAATCCATACTTGGTCACCTAAATGAAAGTTTCCTCTGTTTCAGAGCACCAACAGCTCCCATTGAAGTCAGCAGTTTGGAAAATTGGTCGCCATATTTGGTGCTCTAATATAGATTTGGAGTCTAGTTTTAGGCTTCTAGGTTTGCAAATCATAGCCATAGTCACTAACTTCCTGTTGTTTTGATGTATTTTGTTTATGCATTATTACCTAAAACTTTTGTGATATTATCCCCACATCCTAGCCAAGGACCTGACCCTACTGAAGTTAATGTCAAAACTCCCATTGGCTTCAGTGGTGCAGAACAGATGCAAATGAGTAAACTAGCTAGCTGGATATATTGTGGAGAAATAGTAGTGAAAGTTTCTCATTAACACCGTTGGATATGAACTTCGCAAGAAAATACTTGGAGCTAGTCTCTTAAAGCTGGGTATTTGTTAGAAAAATGAATTAGGAACTGTAGTTGCTGGTTAAGGGAAGGGTTTTTCCATCACTATTTTGAATACTTCAAACAGTGAAGGTGATTTAATGTGTTCGGTCTGTTAGAAAAAATAGATCCTTAGAGTTAAGTACTTGCTTATACTCTGCAGTTATTGGTATAATGTTATATTTTACACTTGGATAAGTATAGATTTTGAATAGAAGGAATGTAATTACACTGAATAAATGTTCCTCATGAGGGGAAATTCTCTAGTTCATTTAATTAATGCTTCATGCTCCTAACAGTTAACTAACTTAATTTCACTCCTGGTGTTAAAGGTCTGTTTTAATTTTTTGAAAACAGGTTTTTTTTACTTATTACTAGAAATGGTAGATCAGCCAGAGCATTAAAACAAATGCATAGTGCGTATGCCTGTGTATATGTATATACAATATATTTGTGATTTTAGAGAAGTAATAAAACAAATTAAAACAATGAACAAGAGATATTTGGAATAATCTCTTCTGAGATTTAAGCAACAGAAAGCCAATGAGAAAAAAATGATTATAGAGAACTTAAAAAGTGATACATCTGGAACATCCTATGTCCTTTAGTCTCCCATGCAAGTAGTCCCATTGACTTCAGAGAGACTGCTCATGCATGTTAGTGTTTGCAGGATCAGGCCACAGATATGTGTTCATCTTGGTATGTATATATAATACTGTGCATTTGGTTTTGAGGTGAACATGTTCATGGTACAAAACCAGTAAAAATTGGCAAGCATTCAAGATGAACAATTAATTGCTATGCAAATAGTCAGTACGGGGAGAGGCTTTTGGTACAAGTTTAGTATATTCTAGCTAAAAATGTAAATCTGTAGACATAGGTTTGGGCCAAATTCTGATATCCTTACTCACACTGAATAATACTTTATTCCATAAAGAGTCCCATTGACTGGAGTAATATGCTATTAAGGGCATCAGATCTGGCCCCTTGTTTATTTCAGTTGTGCAAAAGAATATATAATGTACCGAAGTGGCGAAAAGGAAAGATATTCCAGTGGTTATGGCAGTAGCCTAGGATCTGAGATGCCTAGGTTCAAGTTCCTGCTCCACCACAGACTTCTTGGATGACTTTGGGCATTATAAGCCTGTGTTTACAAATGCTGGACCTCAGTCCCACAGCCATGCTAACATGTCCATATTGCACTTTGCATACCTTCTGATTCAGCTCTGCAGCTTGAGTTGTATACATATTGAAAGATGACAGGGCTTGGACCCAAGTCTCAGCAGGACTTGGACTCTTGACACCCCACCCGCACTCCTAACAGGGTACTAGATGAGTCATGAGCATTTGCTGACCCGAATCAGACTGATTTGTGTGTGGACAGAAGGGGGACTTGGGCTCAAATCTCAATCAAAACCCAGGCTTAGTGTGCAGTATAGACACACCTAGACTTTCTCTGATTTAGCTCCTCATCTGTAAAATAGGGATAATAGCACTCCTCAACCTCACAACGGGATTGTGAAGATAAATACATGGAAGATTGTGAGGTGCTCAGATACTATGGTGTTAGGGGCCATATACGTACTTAAGATAGATGACAAATACATATTTTAGAATACTCTAGTTCAGTGGCTGTCAACCTTTCCAGACTACTGTACCCCTCTCAGGAGTCTGATTTGTCTTGTGTACCCCCAAGTTTCATCTCACTTAAACTACTTGCTTACAAAATCAGACATAAATATACAGAAGTGTCACAGCACACTGTTACTGGAAAAACTGCTTACTTTCTCATATAATTATAAAATAACTCAACTGGAATATAAATATAAATAGTATGTAGAGCAATATAAACAAGTCTGTCACTGTCTGTATGAAATTTTAGTTTGTGCTGACTTTGCTAGTGCTTTTTATGTACCCTATTGTGAAACTAGGCAAAATATCTAGAGGAGTTGATGTACCATTGAAAGACCTCTGCATACCCCCAGGGGTACATGAAACCTGGTTGAGAGCCACTGCTCTAGTTGATACATACATACATTTTAAAAAGCATAACTTGTGTCTGAACACCAAGTTAATGCGACTTGAAAATATTTAACGGACAGATTTTGACATCGTTTCTTACTGATTGTAGTACCTTACTTTATAGTACCTACTCCTACATTGCAGGATAAGATACTACTCGCTGTGAGTAAGAGTAGCAGAATTTTGCCTTAAAGTGAGCAAGCTAAAATAATAAACGTGGTTCTTGGAATAATTATCCTTTATATTATCATAGAATATATTGACTGAAAGGCCAGAGCATGTTCTGACTTGTGTATTCAGTTTAACTTGTATATGTTTGCAGTATATGTATTTTGATATACACTTGCAAAATACCTATATACACATAAACATTCAACATGAAATCACTAAAGTTGCAGTGCCAGTGTATGGATGTTCATGGAACTGATTGTAAAGGAAGAGTTCAGAAAAAAGTTTGTTTTTACAGTTTGAAGACAAAATACCTTTTAATTTCTTTCACAAGGTAAATAAAATGTTATTTTAAAGAGAATGGCTTTTCATACAAACATTTCATATAAATTAATTTTAAATGTTTGCCAGCTCTTCATGTTTACAAAACAAAAATGGCTAATATAATTTTGATGATTTTAATAGCTTGTGGTTTTTTATTCATGTTGTTTATAATTAAGTGTAGTTTATCTGATACCATATCCAGGTAACAGGCTTGTCAATATCTAGTTAATCATTTGTTTGTATTTCGATTTTTTTTGATATATTTGACATATTTGATACAATAGTTTTCAATGACTGAATTTTTAAAAACTGGTTCAATTGTTTAATACAGTTAAATAATGTTTTAATAGTGCATTTGTAAGTGACCTCTCTAAGGAAAGTGTTTTACATGGTACTTATGAAGTCTTAGGTCAGTCAAACAAGCTATGATGATTGCAGTTCTCTGACAAAGTCTCTATTTTGTAGTTTAATAATCCAAGCAGAAGAATGATACCTTTAGGGAATTATGACACTAGCGTACAATTTATTCATTATAAACTTGTCTTTGAGTGATAAATTGGATACTAAAAGGAGTAAATAAGAGTGAGTATGGAAGGAGGAAGAAGACCTGGAAAAACTGAGTATCATTGACTGTCATTAATGCTTTGTAAAAAGGAAGATTAAAAAATGAACCTGGAATAGGGTTGCCAACCCTCCAGGATTGGCCTGGTGTCTCCAGGAATTAAAGATTATGTCCTGTGATGACATCTCCAGGAATACATCCAACCAAAATTGGCAACCCTAACCTGGAAAATTCCACATTGTGAAAGAGAAACGTTAGCTTTGTTCTGAGTAATACTATTTCTAGCATTACATCAGTTCAAGAAGTGGTCACAGAATAGTGAGATATAATTGTTGTGATTGCCTGAAGCTGGAGAAAATTGAACTGCTGGGAAGTGAGCAAAAAGAACAAACTATGAAAAATTTAAAAAGAGGAAAAAACACGAGGGAGAGGGAGAGAGAGGAAGTGTGTGTGTGTGTGTGTGTGTCAAGGTGGCTTCTTCAGAGCAATGTTTTACTAGAGGCTTTTTATTTTTTATCCAATAAGCAATCAGAGTATCGTTCTAATAAATCAAAGAACCTGGTATGGAAAGGAACCTAAGGAGCTAATTGGTGAGAGTAGCTGGAATTTCCAGAGCTTTGTAAGATCCTAAAAAAAGGACAAAATGTGAGTAGTTATGGAGGAACTCAGAAATGTTTTGGTGTTCACAAAACCTCCAGAACTTTTTACTCCCTGTGCCTTGTGATACTTTAAGAACCAGGCTTTTTAAATGTGCTAATTCACTCTAAATAGCATTTAAAATTAATGCAGCGAAACTGTATTCAAGTAAACAATGCATTGACCTGCTAACTGAGCCTCATTGCTAGGGCCCTGCCAAATTCATGGTCCATTTTGGTCAATTTTATGGTCATGGGATTTTAAAAATAATTTTCATCATTTCAGATATTTAAATCTGAAATTTCACAGGGTTGTAACTGTAGGGGTCTTGACCCAAAAGGGGCTTGTGGCGGGGTTTGCAAGGTTATTGGGGCACGGGGTCATGGTATTGCCATCCTTACTTTTGCTCTGCTACTGGTAGCAGCACTGCCTTCAGAACTGGGTGGCCAAAGAGCAGTAGCTGCTGGCCAGGAGCCCTGCTCTGAAGGCAGGTGTGGTATGGTATTGGCACCCTTACTTCTGCGCTGCTGGCTTCAGATGCGGGGCCTCTCTGGCCCAGCAGCTTCCACTCTCTGGCCGCCCAACTCTGAAGGCAGCAGTGCAGAAGTAAGGGTGGCGTGATCCGGTATTGCCACCCTTACTTCTGCGGTGCTGCTGGCGGAGCACTGCCTTCAGAGCTGGGCCCCTGCTCAGCAGCCAACGCTCTCAGGCCACCCAGCTCTGAAGGCAGTGCAGAAGTAAGGGTGGCAATACCGCGACCCTCCTACAATAAACTTGTGACCTGCCTGTGTCCCTCTTTTGGGTCGGGATCCCAGTTTGAGAAACACTGGTGAAATCTGTATAGTGTAGAATAGAAGTACACAAAAGACCAGATTTCATGATGGAGACCAGATTTCATGGTCCATGATGCATTTTTCACAGCTGTGAATTTGGTAGGGCCTTACTCATTGCTAACCTGAAAAGGACCACCTATAAGCGTGAACAAATGTTTCAGACCTCAGGATTCATTCAATTCTTGCTGGGACTGCTAACAAGGCTGTTGTTTGTGGCGGTGGTTGTTTTGCAATTTGGGCACCTATCCCGTAAGAGCTGGGCTCGGATTACAAATGTTCTTCACATGTAAGTCCAGCCTGTAGGGACCATTGTAATGCAAATCATGATAATAAACTGCTGAACAAATAGTAAAGACTTTGGGTAACTTGTGTGTTGGACTGGATTTGAACCTGTAACCTAGAGGCAACAGTCTCTACATAGCGCACAGCCCTCTTGAGCTGTTCGGTTCCTGAATGACGTATATGTTTTTTTAACTGCAAAATCACTTTAATTACTTCATTATCTGTTTTGTTTTGAAATGTCTCTCATGTTTGAAGCAGAGTGGCTAGAGTGCCTTGAAAATCCACATGCAAGTCTTATATTGTGTGATAATGAGTACATCTTGTCACAAAATGCATTTTATTTTCACTCATATACCATAATGTTTATGGTGACCTATTTCTGTGGATATGAAAAATTATTTCCCCATTCCTTTGTGACATTATTGGCCTGGTAAACTGTTCCAAAGTCACTTGGTGTAGGTAGCATTACTAGGATGAGCATTAATTATTTTCAGGCTGTGATGCATCACCTTTGCGGTGTCTATATTTGTCTTCCAAGTGTGCATCATCCATTGCTAATTATAGGTGGTCTAGAGGGAACAGATTTTCCAAGTCAAACAGACTATTGTAGTGCAGGATACTCTCAGGATATTTTTGAAATGTAGTCAAATTCGCCACTGAAACAGTTGACTATGCCCTAGCTGATTTTTGCATAAGTCCTGGGGTGCTGAGTGTAACTGCACCCATCCAGCAATCCCTCTGAAATGAAAGCATCCCAAATCTAACTCTTCAAACATGTGAATTTCCTGCTCCAATGCCCATTCCCAGTCGAACGCTTCATTTCCAGAGTTGTAAAGCAAAGTGATTAAATTCCTTTTCTCTTAAGAAAACCCAAAGAACTTTTGCTCAAGTTCACAACCAGACTAAGAAATGAGAATTCCATAAAATATTATTCAGTTCTTTTCCTTTCTTGTCTTTCTGCCTTGTTCATGTCTTTTTCCATCCTACACACTATACTTTAAAAAAAAAGATTTTTACTCACAGACAAATTTAGCTGTTGTTGCAACATCAGTCACCCATATCAAAGAGAGAATGAATTCTTGCTTTTCTTCTTTCGTTGTCTATTACCTTTGTCTTTCCCTCTCTGAACAAACATGTTTACTCTTGAGACAGAATCCACTATGTGACTTCTGGTAATGGGTATTTAAGTTTTATTAAAGTCATTTTTTATTATTCTCTATTTAAAAACTTTCAGTGGCATGAGGAATGGCTCATTAGGCAGTTTAGTATGCAGTTTTTAGATATTAAATGTTTATTTTATGTTGTCCATGCTGGATGATTTTTGCCTTTTAAGGAGTTTTAATATAATTATATTTGACTTCATTGTGTTTAAGGGTGCATCTTCTCCAAGCATCTCTTGAAAGTACATTATCTATGGGAGAATTAGCTCATTACACTCAGATCTGTGATGATCCCATTAGCAAAGCAGTGGGGACTTGAAGTCTTAGAACTACAGACGTTGTCTAATTGCAAAGCAAACGGAAGAGAATCTTCCATCATGGTGCAACTTCTGGTGTCCTTTAGATCTATGAACCACCATGACACCTGCATTCCTCTGGGACAGTGCAGATCATAAAGTCCAAGACAAGAGTGTGTGAATGGGGAATAAAGCATTCCCAGTCGAGGGGATCTAACCATGGAACAAACTTCTGAAGGAGTTAAAGTGAATGCAGAGTCTGGTCATCTTTAGGGGAAACCTTTATTTTAGGAAAGGCCTTTCCGCCATAAAAATGACACTCTCAACGCTCTACCTAATATATCACAGTAGGTCAGAGTACTTTTTCTAGTCTGTTATTTGTGGAACTTAATTTTATGTTTGGTTTATTGTGGAAAAAAATAGATTTGTGATTGTTCTTCCACAACCTTATCCTGTCTACTGGTCTGCTCTCATTTCCTTCTGTTTCCTTTCTCTCCTTTTGGTCTGCCAGTGCCTCCCACTACACCTTTCCCTTTGTATCCTGCTCCTTCGCTCATGTCCATGTCTTCTTCCATGCTGCTCCTTAAACCTAGAATTCCCTTCTAACAGTGTTGCAGAAGAAAGTTCCGTTCTTCTCAAAGCATGGTTGCGCTATAAAAATTGATTGTGGTGTTGTGGATATCCACATTTACTCTCTTGCAATGATCCTCAGGACTTCTAAAATCAGCTCTTTGGTGTCTCAATTTGGCATACAGAAACTGAGGCTAAAAATTGGGCTACATGCAAATGTCACAGGTGGCTTATAATAGCTTTATTTTTAGCCCAAGTTATATCAAATATTTCTATATGTAGCAGAGCCTTTTAAAACTTTATCATTCTTACGAGCATCACCAACTCTCAAACAAATAAGAGGTTAAGAGATGTTACACTATTATTCAGCCCTCAGTCTTTAGCACACAGTTTCATTTCAGATGTAATGAGACACTTTGTGGGGAAATAAAAATAAACTAGACCCTTTCTCATTGTGCCAACAGCAGGTGGAATATTAACCAAACAGCTTTTCTTCACATCACTGTATCTCCCTGCTCCTTATTACAGCTTTTACTGGCAGTCAGATCGAATGGGAAACAAGTGGAATAAACGTGCACATTCTGAGCCTTCAGATTTATGGGGAAGGAGAGGAAATGAAAGACAGAAATGGCAAGTTAAAGAAACAACTTAACTGATGTAAACATATTTGCTGGAATATTATAGTAAACAAATAAAATGAAATCCACCCATACAAATTTATTAAGATTCCCTTAAATAGTCAATCCAACTTTAGCATAATCTGAAAGAACTGTCTGGCCAATCTAAAATCTAAAGATGGTATGGCCCTGGGTGTGACCTCTACTGCTGGTCCTCAAATTAACTATAATAGCCATCTGTGTTACCTATCTGTCTTAGGTTTTTCTATAGTGTGCATCACTAAGAGCTGATAAGATGGTGAAACCAGTGTCCTCAGCATATCCCTGGACAAATGAACTTCTGACAAATAGTTTGAGTTGGAGGAGGGGGGGAGTAAAGAGAGAGAGGTTTTGATTTAATGTTAAAACACAAAAATACTTTGACCCCAAACGTTAATATCAAATAACTCTGATATATTGTCAGTGCAGTACCTTACTGATAACAGGATTAATGTAACACTGAAAGGACTTGTTCTGTGGAGAGTCTGAGGAACCACAAATCCTGTTTCTAGATTTTATGAGCATGTTGATGATGCAATGACCAGTCCCCAACTCTCAATTTGACCTAGTTTGTAGACCTGTCTAAACTCCATCTTTTAGTGAGAGACTTCGGCTTTCCACTTCTGTTTCCGGACTGCTAATCCATCCTCTGCTATCTCCAGATTCTTCACTGGTTACATACAAAAATAATAAGAATCTCAATCTGATGCTGCTTCAGGGAGGGTTAAGAAGCAGAACTGGGAACTGACAGAAAGGGTCTTCTTCCTCCTGGCCCTAAAAGGGGCTCTCTGCCTCCCAGCCCCTACCCGTCACTGAGGACCTGGGGCTGCAGAGCAGGAACTGGAGATCTTGTAGGGCCAGCAATCTCCCCTCCCTTTGGAAACTATGCTCTCAGTAGGATTGCCAGGGAACTGAGCCTCCAGCTACAGCAAAGAAGTCCCTGAACCCTAAGAGGTAATGGAGATGGACGTTGATTGGAGGAGGATTGATTTTTGTGGGGTGATTAATTATTGTGAGGCATGACGCAGAATACAGTGACAGTGAATACAGTGACAATAAATTGCATTTAGATAGCAGTTTTCATCCAGAGAAGCCTGGAATACTTCACAATATACATGCACATGGAACCACCAAAGGGCACCCACACCTGGGCTCAAGAGTAGCAGCCATGCAAATAAGCAGCGTATGGCACACTGCACAGCACACCTGGGCAAGCCCCCATCTTTTACAAAAAGTGAATGGGATCTCTAATGTCTATATAGAGTTCATAGCACGTTGGTTTTAGACACCCCCCCCCCACGCACACACATAACATCCATCGTACTCTGTTAATCTACCTAGGAGGGAGCAAGAGCTGATTTGACCCTACTGGAATTTAAACCTGTGGTTTCCACACCTGATGCTTAGACCATTAAACTATCCCCTCTGGTGTTCCAGGGAAGAGACAGTCAAAATGACATGTTCTTTATCCTGGGGTGTTTGAGGATACTATTATACATGTGCAGTGTTCTACAAGCCACTCACATTGATTTTATTTTATGAGTGGTATTTTAAATGGTAGCCTTCAAGAAAAAAATAAGACTTAACAGGTTCGGTCTGTCAGCCCCAGCAAGGTCAGGTATCTAGTTTTACAAAGAAAACTGTGATAACGAGCATAGTCCACATTCTCTGGGATATCTCCATGAAGGGTCTTATTTTCCTTATTGGGCTGAAATACAGAGAACTTGTACTACTTGTGGGGTTAAATTTAGCTCTTGCAGAAGTGGGCACTGGGACAGAAGGCACATACCCTGCAGAAAGGGTTTGAAGGACTTTAAAACCTATCAGTATGGCCAGATAAGAATGTGTGTAAGCTGTTTATTCTTTTATGATGTGCTTTCTCTGTAAAAGTTTTTGTTCTGAATGGTTTGCTTTACGAAGGTGGATTGGTCACTGGTTAACCCTGTCATTGGCCCTGAAAGAGAACAGGAGGCAGGTGCTGAACTAAACTAAGGCCATGTCTACACTTAAAGCTTACAATGGTACCATTACCACTGTGCTCCTGTAAGAGCACTCATGTAGCTGCATTATGCCGACGGGAGAGAGCTCGATGGGCAGTGGTAGTTATGTTGGTGGTCTCCCTTTGACATAGCACTGTGCACACGAGTGCTTATGCCGGCAAAACTTAAGCCGTGGGGGAGGAGTTCACACCCCTGAGCAATAAAAGTTTTGCTGACATAAGTGCTAGCGTAGACATGGCCTTAGACTTGTTCAGGTGATCACAGTGAATTGCAGGAGGAATGGCATCTAAATCCCTGGTCTGGGGGGAGAGGAACATAGGTTCCCACTTCAAGAGAGGTTGCAGTTAGCGGCCTGAGACCACAAAGGAGCTCTGACAGACACAACTCCATTAATTTGGCCCAGGATCTCCATACTAAATCCATGAATTGAATTTGCAAAATCTTTCTTCCTTTTGTCCATTTCTTTAAAAAAGATTGAACCATGTCTAGTCTCTTGTTCAGGGCTTTCATTCTTTTCTCCATTACATATTTAAATGCCATTAAGACCAGAGTTAAATACCACAGCAGAAGCACAGCTGCCATCTTTCCCCTCCCTGAAACAGCCCTCATAAAGGAGATAAGTTTCTGCTTTGGTATTTGTCCCAGGGGAAAACTAAAACAGAAGGTTGCACAAGAATGCAAAGCACAAGTTACTTGGCTTGGAACTGCTGGGATTCAACAGAGCCTTCGTTAAACGTGTCTTTTCAGACTGCCCCCACACATGTGCCCTCAGGCAAACATTTTTTCTACAGCAGTTTAAATCATTTGCTGTAGAAAATAATTGCTGCTTAATAAGTGCATGATTAGCTGAGGCTTGCACTTCATAACAGTATAAAGCAAATGGCATCTGATCTTGAGAAGGAAAATCCTAAATTCTGTGGATTTTTTTTTTAATCTGGTTGGATTTAGATCAGTAATTACAATGCAGCATCAGCACCAAGTTTCATCTATATCCATGGTTTGTATTTAAGTCTAACAAAAGTAAATACTGTTGTTCTATCTGTGCCTCTCTACATAACACATGCTACCAGGAATAATGGCTGCTCTAGAAAGAAAATGGGAACAGGTCAACGATGGGGGTTGGGAATGATACAAAATAAAAATAGTTAGGGTTAGTAGCCATTTAAATTTGGATTTTAAAAAATCACTTTTATCCTTCCCTTAAAACATTTACATTTTTAAACAATATTTTCCAGTATGCTGCAAGGACTTTTGTCTTGATGTAAAATAAAAGCCAGTAGAGATTGATCTTTTGTCTATTCTTTTGGCGGCTCTTAGACTTCCTTATAAAGCTTGGTCATGCTTCAGCATGCTGCTATTATGTTGGCAAAAAGCGCAGCCTGGAACTTCAAAGGGATTGCTCTCTGTTTCATATTTACCTTTGTTATATCGCAAGTACAAACAGCCTAGTGTAACTCAATACTTCTGAGAAATTAACACTGTTAAGAGGGATAAGTTGAAAGCATGTATGTTAGTTATAGACTGACTTATTTCATTCAATTTTAAAGGGACACTATCAGGTTGAAAATCATACTTTAAAAAAAATTCTTGCAGAAATTACAACTGAAATCTCTTTTATTTTCCACTGGGTTGTTTGTTTACATTTTACTTGTCTCCCAGTTTGGACAATGGAACTACGGTAACTGGGTCATATTGTCTCTCACACAGTTTATCCCTGCTCCAGGGAACAGGAAACAGCACAAATTTGCACTTGTGGGATTCCCTTCATATCTTTCCCACTGGAATGTGGAGTTTTCCCTCCTCATTCTTCTCGCAGAAGCAGCAGGGAATTTGGCTGCTTAGGTAGCAGATCTACTGAGGTCCAGCTTTTCCATGGCTCTGCACTGCATCCAACCTCTCTTTGGGCTCCATGACAGTGTGGCTCTGACAAAAATATGCTTCCCTTGGGTTCCCACAGGTGCTGCTGCCAAATTGCTTAAGTGTAACAGATGGACCCATGTAAATTAATATTGATAGAGTCAGCATTAACTTCTCAAATTCCCATGAGGCTGGGTGGATGAAGGATCTCACAGAGGGTTCCTTTCCCTCCAATATCTGGAGCACCAGCTGAGCCACTGTGACGGGGGGAATGATGGAACAATATCATAAAGCCCTGCTCCTAACTCCAAATGATCTGGGTTTTCCTTCCCTCCACTTGTAACCCATCAGGCCTATTTAGTCCCATCACGTCTGTTTCTATTTGGTTTCTATTTAATTTCATGTCTGTGTTCCCCTGCACTAGCACAATGCTGTAATGTTTAGTTTCCTGATACTTCAAGGAAATAGATTAGTTTGTTAAAGTACACAATGCCATTGGAATGAAAAAATGATTATGATTATTGACACTTTTCTGTTAGTCCTAGGTTTTGTAAAACTATATTTTTATAAGGTCCAGTGTTTGGAACTCATTTGAAACTGGCAGTGTCCTTTTAATAGCCACGCTTTTTAGTGGTTTTGTAAGATTGTTTCATGGAGGTTTTCATGGTATCTTGTCCCTCATGTAATATTTTTGTATTTTAAATTCTGTTTGTTGTTAGAAGTAAAGCAATTAGATTGGCTTTACCATGCTAAGGGCATGATCCTGTCATCCTTGGTGGATCAGGCCCTACGAGCGCAAGCTGATCCTTCTACAGTTTGCTTAGGGCAGAAGTAAGTGCCAGGGATAAAGTAATTATGAAAAGAACTTTTATTCATATTCTGATACATACTTAGGGCCTGGATCATCGGTGCGTTATGTTCAAAGTATGCCATGAAACTTCCCAATCTGAGCATAAACCTGGAGCAGTTCTCCTCAGATGTTGTAATTTCTGTCTGTGATTCATCAGAGGTGAAAAGTGAACTTCAGGGCACTCTTGTCATCTGCTTGTCTCCTCTCTGGCATAGGAGAACGTGGGGACATAGCAAAGCCAAACATAACTTGCTGATATTCTCCCCAGAGCCTGGAGAATGGATAGTCAGAGCACAATTTAGAGCAGCCCTGTAGCTGGTGTAGCTTGGATCAGAGCTTTGCATGCTATCAGGAGGCTGACCTGAGGAAAGTAATCCCATTGTTAACATAGGCATGTGTTTGATTACTACATTATTCTCACTGTCCTAGTACTAAATATGCCCCACTCCTTTCAAATGGTAACGTTCAAATCTAGAAATGTCTGTGCACTTCCAAAAAGCAGTTTCACAGATTTGAATCTTTCCCAAGCCATCAGATGTTGCTTGGGGCATGAGCAAAGCTCTGTCATCCCTGTCTGTCATGCTGATTGCCAGAATGGCTGCTATGTTGTATTTCTATAACTCATCTTTTTTACAAGGACAGGTTGTTGGCTGCTATTGCTCAACCCCTTCCTGGATGATCATGGACTGCTTTTCCACTGGTCCCTACCCTTTGACCTGTCCGTTTGGGTGGTCCTGCAAAGAGTTAAAACTTCCATAGCATAGTTTTCAGGGTCACTGAAACAAACAAGCCTTCCCCCTGTGCCAAGGTGCAGACCCCAAGGAAGGAGTTTCATAGATACTAAGGTAATAAATAACTGCTTACTCTAGCACTTTAGTCTGATAAAGGCAGCTGCCTTTTTATTGGGCCCTGCATTCACTGGAGACAGAATGAGGTGGGCATATGTTCAGGTTTAACAGTTAAATAATATTCCTTCAAAGTCATTTTCATTTTGTTTTTGCAAATGTATTTCCAGAACATGAATTGAGAGTATATGCCAGGAACCAGTTATTCATGGAGATGTTGCCTGGACAAGATGCAGATGGTTTGCTCCTCCCACTTCCTGGTCTACCTTGATCTTATGCAATGCAAACTGAGCACAAATGTTGTGATGAATTAGATAGGATTTAGACCTTAATTAAGAAGGTGCAGAATACTTGGTGTCTTCTGACACATCTAGAGGATTTATCTTAAAATTGTTCTAGGAAAGAATTTGCATCAATCATAACCTGAATATAGACAACGAATAAGCCAAGACTATGACACTTTTTGGATATAATGGAAAAATCTGAATGCCAGTATTTCAACTGCTCAGTATCCACTTGCTGTCTGCAACAATTACAGTAGGACCACATTAGAAAGTTCCACATGTCCATGGGCTTTATTACATGGGAGAGCTGCGCAGAAACTGAAATTTTTGTCCTGTGGAAAAGTTTGCATTAAAAAAAGTTTTTTGCATCAGAATAAGAAGTTGAAAATGCAAATTTTTCAATGGAATAGAAATTTTTTAAATATTCCAGGCAAATAGCTGGACCACCACCAACCTGGTTACCCAAGAAGACGACTGCCCAGGGAAACCTGTCTGCATAATGGGTTTCTTTCAAAAGTTTCATCCTATCGACATGCTCCCATAGAACATTTTGATTCTGGCAAACCAGCATTTTCCAATTAAAAAAAACTTGTTCTGTTGGAAAAAATTTGAACATTTTTAGGGTTTCCACAAAGCCTGGAAAATATTAACGATGGAAGATATTAATCCTCTAAACTACTGACTCTCACTCTCAAATGGCCAGGAAACCCAGTATACTTTCCACCTTTGCTCCTGATTTAGCTATCTGTATGAACAGAGACAGCAACTTAATCAATAATCTTAATGGAAAAGTCAGAGACAACCAGACTAGTGGTGAAAACCTGGTTCCATTGAAGTAAAATGCAGAACTCCAACTGACTTCAGTGGGGCCACTCTAGAGATCTAGCAGAAAAAGGGAAGGACAGAAACAAGAAAGAGAAGCAACAATTATTTCAATACAAAACTTGAGATAGATTTTTTTTTCTTGTATCAATGCAGGTTCCTTCTATCTTTCAGTACGTAGTACTGGTAATATCATTACAGTTGATGTGTTTATTTAATTTGACCATTTTATTCCTTGGAGAAGATTATATGCATTTAAATACTTCCCAGTAGAGGTTGTATTGTTTTGTTTTTTGTATTGTTGTATTTCCCTGCTGTGTAATAGAAAGTAAAATTTAGAAAAGAATGCTTTGTGACTGCATTTACAATATTACCAAACTGAATGAAAAAAACCCACAGTATCATCAGAATATTTGATGTCTCCAACAACAAAAGAGTAATAACACCGGGAAATCATAAAAATAGCTAACAATTACCTACAATATTTTAAATACAATAAATTATGTAGAATACATACAAATTAAAGATTAAAATTTATTAAATTCTATGGATTCAAGGGAAAGCCTATAAAATGCAATAATAGTAAGCTGGAAAAAACTAATAATATCCACCCTTTATTTGTTCAATGACAGGAGGAATTATATCTTATATGTTGGTATCACAATCATTGTAGATGTACTCATGCACCTTAGCAGCGATAAAGTATCAAAAAAGTTAATGTTGCAGTTTTCTTCTACCTCCTCAACTAGAGATCTGTGGGTTTGTGGGAGTTTTTGCCCCATCTATCATCCTATTGCCTTTCTGAGCCACACAGACTATTAGCCTCATCAGGGATCACCACAGATAATCTTGCCAAAGCCTGCAAACATGGTATTTCACGCAGTCCCTGTCAGCACCCAGGCCGGGCCGGGGAAGCTAATGATTCCACCAGTGGACAAAATTCAGTAATGAATCCTGGTCACATGCCACCTGAGGCGTGTTGCACATACGCTAAGAAGAATGCTATGAAAGAGAAGTAACCATACAAAACAACTGTGATCTACAAACTAAGTTGTCAAGATAATTAGTTTTCTGAATAGTTTACACAAGAATTTTGTTGTTGTTGCAGATAGTACAGTGTACTGAGTCCTTTTCAAGAAACTCAATCTGGTTTATGCAAAAAGAAAAGGAGTACTTGTGGCACCTTAGAGAATAACAAATTTATTAGAGCATAAGCTTTCGTGAGCTACAGCTCACTTCATCGGAAAAGCAGCATCGCTTGCCCCATAACCTCAGCCATGCAGAACACAATGCCATCCACAGCCTCAGAAACAACTTCGACATCATAATCAAAAAGGCTGACAAAGGAGGTGCTGTCGTCATGAATAGGTCGGAGTATGAACAAGAGGCTACTAGGCAGCTCTCCAACACCACTTTCTACAAGCCATTACCCTCTGATCCCACTGAGAGTTACCAAAAGAAACTACAGCATTTGCTCAAGAAACTCCCTGAAAAAGCACAAGAACAAATCCGCACAGACACACCCCTAGAACCCCAACCTGGGGTATTCTATCTACTACCCAAGATCCATAAACCTGGAAATCCTGGATGCCCCATCATCTCAGGCATTGGCACCCTGACAGCAGGATTGTCTGGCTATGTAGACTCCCTCCTCAGGCCCTACGTTACCAGCACTCCCAGCTATCTTCGAGACACCACTGACTTCCTGAGGAAACTACAATCCATTGGTGATCTTCCTAAAAACACCATCCTAGCCACTATGGATGTAGAAGCCCTCTACACCAACATTCCACACAAAGATGGACTACAAGCCGTCAGGAACAGTATCCCCGATAATGTCACGGCTAACCTGGTGGCTGAACTTTGTGACTTTGTCCTCACCCATAACTATTTCACATTTGGGGACAATGTATACCTTCAAATCAGTGGCACTGCGATGGGTACCCGCATGGCCCCACAGTATGCCAACATTTTTATGGCTGACTTAGAACAACGCTTCCTCAGCTCTCGTCCCCTAATTCCCCTACTCTACTTGCGCTACATTGATGACATCTTCATCATCTGGACCCATGGAAAAGAAGCCCTTGAGGAATTCCACCAGGATTTCAACAATTTCCATCCCACCATCAACCTCAGCCTGGAGCAGTCCACACAAGAGATCCACTTCCTGGGCACTACGGTGCTAATAAGCGATGGTCACATAAACACCACCCTATATCGGAAACCTACTGACCGCTATTCCTACCTACATGCCTCTAGCTTTCATCCAGATCATACCACACGATCCATTGTCTACAGCCAAGCTCTACGATATAACCGCATTTGCTCCAACCCCTCAGACAGAGACAAACACCTACAAAAGCTCTATCATGCATTCCTACAACTACAATACCCCCCTGCTGAAGTGAAGAAACAGATTGACAGAGCCAGAAGAGTACCCAGAAGTCACCTACCCCAGGACAGATCCAACAAAGAAAAGAACAGAACGCCACTAGCCATCACCTTCAGCCCCCAAGTAAAACCTCTCCAACGCATCATCAAGGATCTACAACCTATCCTGAAGGACGACCCATCACTCTCACAGATCTTGGAAGACAGACCAGTCCTTGCTTACAGATAGCCCCCCAATCTGAAGCAAATGCTCACCAGCAACCACACAACAGAACCACTAACCCAGGAACCTATCCTTGCAACAAAGTCCGTTGCCAACTCTGTCCACATATCTGTTCAGGGGACACCATCATAGGGCCTAATCACATCAGCCACACTATCAGAGGCTCGTTCACCTGCGCATCTACCAATGTGATATATGCCCTCATGTGCCAGCAATTCCCCTCTGCCATGTACATTGGCCAAACTGGACAGTCTCTACGTAAAAGAATGAATGGACACAGATCAGACGTTAAGAATTATAACATTCAAAAACCAGTTGGAGAACTCTTCAATCTCTCTGGTCACTCGATTACAGACCTAAGAGTGGCTATCCTTCAACAAAAAAGCTTCAAAAACAGACTCCAACGAGAGACTGCTGAATTGGAATTAATTTGCAAACTGGATACAATTAATTTAGGCTTGAATAGAGACTGGGAATGGATGAGTCATTACACAAAGTAAAACTATTTCCCCATGTTATTTCTCCCCCCCACTCCACCCCCCCACTGCTCCTCAGATATTCTTGTTAACTGCTGGAAATAGCCTACCTTGCTTGTCACCATGAAAGGTTTTCCTCCTTCCTCCCCTCCCCCCCCCGCTGCTGGTGATGGCTTATCTTAAGTGATCACTCTCCTTATAGTGTGTATGATAAACCCATTGTTTCATGTTCTATGTATGTGTATATCAATCTCCCTTCTGTTTTTTCCACCAAATGCATCCGATGAAGTGAGCTGTAGCTCACGAAAGCTTATGCTCTAATAAATTTGTTAGTCTATAAGGTGCCACAAGTACTCCTTTTCTTTTTGCGAATACAGACTAACACGGCTGCTACTCTGAAATCTGGTTTATATTAGCCATCTTTTAAATGCAGAGTTTGTATTCTATGTATCCTTACTTGTGCCAAGAAAAATTGCTTTAATCTACTATTTGTTTCAAAATATTATAATTTTATTCTATTTCACAATATTGAGTGAAGTCTCAGCATTGCATCTTGCTAGTTTTCACAGTACAAGAAGCTGGTAACAACTTCAGATAATGAATGAATACAAACTCTCCATTTTCAGGTTCTTTATAGATACATAGTGTAGTGCAGCACAGCCATATACATACGTACATACATACAGGTAAAAGACAAATCACACCAGCTTGAATTTATTGTAAATGGTAAAATGGCAGAAATGTTGACACAAATTCTCAGAAGGTTAAGAAAGGTGGCTTATTTTGTATTTACCAAGAGTCAGTATCTCTTCGATTGTCATCACAACTGGAAGCTGCCATTTTTTACTCTTCCAGTGACTGTGACAAATGCATTGGAATAAACTGGGTTAAGATGAATCCAGATAAAATGGGGAAATGATGGTGATAGGTAGGAAGAAATTAACTAGATAGTGAGTCCACTTATGTTAGTTCTATGTGCCAGACCACCAGCAATCTGGTTGCAATTTCATGATCGTATTCCATCCGTTGATGCTGTTGTTCCAATCTTGGTGGCAGATAGTGCCTTTTCATTGAAGTCCTATTGTTTGTGACCATTTCTTTCTGAAATGTAGATCTCATCACAGCAATCATTTCCTTTGTAACCCCCAGACTACATTACTGCAATGTTCCCTATTTTAGCTTAGCACTGAAAAAACCCAACACTCGTCACTCAGTGGGACAAATAGCTATGAGCCCATAGTACCAGTGTTTTATGACCTGCTTTGGCATCCTGTTTATTTCTGGGCACAGTTCAACATGGTTAGTCATGAAGTACAAAGCCCTAAGTAGTCTCTTTCTCCATGTTCCCTTGCAGTTATGAGCCACTGGGCTGATCTCACTATTAGTTCCTGAGGTTAATATCTCTATCTGCACTAGAGATCTTATGCCCCTGGGACTTGATTCCTTCTGTGGTCTGCCAGAATGCTAACCAAATTCAGCGTACAATGCAAGATAGGTTTACCATATTTCAGGTTCCCAAAAAGAGAACACTTCTGGGGTGGGGGATCTAGAGGGAGGGCACAGTTGGGGAAGCTGGAGGAGGTACCTGTAGCAGGGGTACTCACTTGAAGTTGGGGGCAGTGTCACTCTGTCATGCTGGCAAGTGCAAGTCTGGGATGCAGTGACAGCAGTCAGTCAGTGCCTTTCTGTGGGACCCCCTCCCCAGGGCTGGGAATGGAGCCTGGGTGGGCAGGATCCAGCAGCTGTCTCCCAATCAGCTACAGATGCAGAGGAGGGACCAATCAGGAAGTGGACCAATCGGGATTCTTTCTGAGTTGCAGTGTCTGCTCTGCAAAAATCCTGGACAATTCCTGTTGTTTGATAAATTTGTCCAGACAGAGGACGGAGCCTCAAAAAAAAAAAAAAAAGGCAATGTCTGGGAAAACCTGGATGTCTGGTAACCCTAGTGCCAGACAAATTGTTTTGTCAATTTTTTTAAACTTTTGCCTTAATTTTTATAAGAGATTGGGTGTTAGTTGGGAATGACAGGGGTAATTGCTGGACCTTTAATGTTGTTCGTACTTTTAAAAAAATTATAACAATTGGGTGCTAATATACGTTTTTTAGATGTATGTATAGTTAAAGATAGTGTTAGCAATACTGGTTTGCTCAGGAAGAAATAGATGTCCGTGCAGTTTAATTTTAGACCTTCTTGAAACTTTCTGATAACATTTTATTCCGCACATGTTTTTCATACAAGCTGTAATCTCAAAGTGTTTCACAGAGTTAAAGAATACAACAGAGTGTCTAGTAAGAACACCAGAATACAGTGTTGTAAAGGCATTCCATAATGAATAAATTAAGGATCTGGTCATAGGTTCAACAAAAAAATTAAGAGGAATAGGTGAGGGAGAAAAGCTGTTATTTGTAGAAAAAGTTTGAAAAGCAATGGAGACTCAATAAGCCAGAGAGATAAAAGAAGACTGTTCCAGAAGGCAGAAGCTGCTGGAAAGAAATCTCTTTGCACCGTATTACCATTCTGGATAGAACAGATAGAGAGGATGTCTGGTGTTAGATGAGCAGAGGCAAGGCTCCAGCTAGATGAGCAATGTATTTAAACAAAACACAAGATTTGTGTGTTCAGAGTACGTAGGCAATTCTGTGGAGCTGACAGTAGATACAGGAGTAAGAGAAAAGTTAAAGGTCAAAAATGATGCCAAAGTTACAAGCAGTGGAGGCAAAAGGGCTGTCTGAATTGAGGGAGATGGAGTTGTAGAGAATTCTCCTCTTTGCTAAGAAAAGGACAAGCAGTTCTTTCTTTGAGGCAATCAGCTTTAGGAAGCAGAGATTAAGCTACATGCTTATTTCATCAAAACACAAAAACACCTCAGTCAAAAGCTGAGTTTCAGTATATAATCATGGGGATCACAAACTTTCAAACTGCTCCTACTTTTTACTCACTCCAAAGTGAAAGAATGCTGCATAAATAAAGGGGAGTGTGTGCTTTTAAAGGTTAGGGACACAGGATTTCTAATACCTATATGTTTCATACCAGTAAAATACACAGGTGTACATGGCATTCCAATACAACCCCTATTCATTATCACTTCACAGGGGGAAATGTACTTAAGTTCTTTCTCATTTAACTACAACTGTAAAGTTAAAGTGAAACAACTTTAGCGTGTAGGCAATCCTATCTGATTCATCACAACATTTGTGCTCAGTTTGCACTGGCATAAAATCAAGCTAGACTAGGAAGAGGGAGGAGCAAACCATCTGCATCTTGTCCAGGCAACATCTCCATGAATAATTGGCTCCTGGCATACATTTCTCGATTCAAAGCAAACATTTGAGTGTCTTTTGAGTATTCCTTTGGCCATCTGATCAGAAAGAAATCTTTTATTCTGTGCAGCTCTATATTCAATCCCTGCCAGTTCATCATATTTAGTACATTCTTTAAATACAGTATCAAACAGTCTGGGGATTAAAGATCAGCATGACACCTACATACATGTAGTCTAATTTACAAACCCAAGATGATATTGAGCTTTACTAGAGCTGTAATTGCTTGTGTAGTTGATCCATTGGAGTTGCAAGGTGCATGGAGGAAAAAGGTCAGCATGTGTCTATTGACTCTTCTTCTTGCTGTGTTTTTATGAGACATCAGTTCTGTTCGCTGGGTGTTTTCAGCAATATGCTAAATGCCCTATTGGCTTTTTCATCTTTCCATAGTGGCTTTAATGCGTTTTCTGAACTACCTTTTTGATCAGCATAGCATTAAGCTTCCCCAGTTTAATAGTTAGCTGTTTTGCTTACTCTGGAGGTCCACTTTGCTCATACTTTGTTCCCAGTTGTTTAACATCACATTCTAAATGTGTTCTAGTATAGGTTGCCAGTTCTGAGGAAGGCTGAAAAGAACATGGAGGGAAAGCCACTCCATGGAGATGAACCAATAGCCAATAGAATCGGCCCATTTACTCCCACAAATCCTTGGGCTTTTTGTATTTGGCAGGTTACACACTCTGTCCCTTCTGTATTGCCATTAGCCCTGCACACCAAAGGGAAGAAGGTGCATCATTTTCCATGCAGTGTTTGTCATGTAGTTTTCCTCCTTCCAGGATTTTTCTGTTAAAAAAAAAAAAAATGTAGTGTGCCTGGTGTGTGGACCCTAAAACTGGTGGTCATTCTAGCATTAGAGTTCATCACACCAGTAACAAAAGTGAGCTCCTGCATCACCACACTGGGTAACAAGAAGCCAAAATACAGTCCCCTTACATAGCCCAGCCCCTAGCCCCACCCAGACATCTGATCTTTATGATGAGAGGTTACTGAAAAACAGATTCATCGTATATAAGGTTCTTCTAATCCCAAGGATCAGCCACTCCCTCAGGTCAATATATATACTTACTTATATATAGAGAGAGAGATTTTACCAAATACCATGCATGTAGCCAATCCTTTAGTAACTAAAAGCTAAAGGTTTATTAATACAAAAAGAAAATAAGAGTTATTAATTGGTTAAAGGAAACATGTACATTACAGTTATTTCAGAGTTTGCAGGTCAGGATAATAGCAGTGATGTTAAATCTGCTACCTTATAGTAATTCTCTCTGGTTCACTCAAATAGATTGGGTGTCATCAGTCCATTGTCCAAAGCTTCCTTTTGTTAGAAATCGTGTCCAAAGATATGGGGCAGAATTGAAGACAAAGAAGTGATGTCACTGTCTCCTTTTATACTTTTAGCCCAAGTGTATGGAAAGTTACTGGCAAAAGATGGAGTTTTAAATCACATGTCCTTATGTGCCTTGCTGAATCACGGGGTAGCCATTGCCTCAATGCCTTCTAAAACATCTTCAGGAGGGGTTCACTGGGTAAGCTGATTGTCCTTAATGGGCCATCGAGCAGGCTGCCTAGTTTAGATGCAAATCTGTATTGGGGCACCACCCAAGAAACAACATGTTTGAGATACAAAGTCTTAGCCAATATTCATAACTTCATATACAAAGATGATACATGGATTTAAACAGGATAATAATACTTACCAGTCTATAACTTTTCCATTGACACCTTACATGACATACTTTGTACAAGATTTATTGCAACTTTATAACAGTGGTGACTGTATTAGTGTAATTAGTTATCTTCCTTTTTATGCAGCATCACAGATGTGTCTTGGACTATTTCTTATTCACTTTGAAATCAGAATGAGTTTTTCCATTAACTCTGATGAGGTCAGGATTTCATAGCAGATAGAGACAACGTTCTTAAAACATTAAAAGCTAATATTTTGGGCAAAATGGGGAGTATATCAGGGATTAAAATCAAAACCAGTTTCAGAACACAGTCAAATGTCTTTTTAAATTAGAAAAGATGAACACCTTTTACTTTTGTTATTTAGAAACAACTGTATTTCTGATGCAAGGACAAAAATGTGTACACATATGACTTTCCCTCACAGAAATAAATACAGACCAGAGAATCTTGCTAATCCTTGTTGCAACTGTGAAAAATCCTACAGCTGATTTAATTCAGCAGCAAGCATTGAAAAGTGAGTTTGAGAATATTAAGGGGATAAACAGAAAAGTAGAATAAACATATTAAAACTATCTTCAGCATTTAACAATCACTTCTTTGGGAAAAGTACTGCACAGCTTTGGGTAAATGTATTTTTCTGTGAAGTGATAAGTGCAACGTTTCTTGAATTGCAGGAGTCCTTTTTCTCGCCATGCTGAAGCTAACAGTTGTTTTTTTGTTTTGTTCTCTTTTACAGGTTGCCTTTTTGAAGATGTGAAGAATCCAGACATATTAACTGAAAATTATTCTCAAGTTAACCTTCAAATAAAATACAGAAATATAAGGATTGTTTCCACTGGAGTGACTTTCCAGCAAGAGTCACTGAGGGTGCAAAACCTCAACATAATATTTAATTATTATTTTAGCTTTGATATTTTTTGGATTTTTGGTTTTGAAAGAGCAAAGCCAATAACAGAGAAAGTTGGTTCAGACAGGCATACAGTACAAGACTGGAGTTCTGAGAGTGACTTGTGTCTGATGGCTGGGGTGACCTTAATGATGACCTCTTAATCATCAGGGGAGAAGAAATCAATTATCTAGATGGAGCAGTGGTTTATAGTAACTTATATATTTTATGTGGAAAATGAAGAACTGGCAGCCAGGAGAGGGTATCAAATATTTAATATAGTGAATTCCAACTAAGAAATATATATGCAACTTTTACCATTTTTCTCACTTTTTTGAGTTGGCAGAGGTAATCAGACAACTAGAACTGTAATATGTAAACTGTTGTTTTCCAGCAACCTTATGTATGTAGAATATACATTATTTCCATATTAAATCCTACTCCCTAATCAAGAGAGAAAGTAGTATTTGCATGCCTGCACCCTATGTAAAACTGAATGAAATTGATAATGCATTAGTTAAAGTTCACAAACAAAAAGTTTTTGAGATTACTTAAAAGAAATGATCTTGCAACTACAAAAAGAAGGGTGTCTGGAATAGGCCTCATAGAAGTTGCTAAATTGAGAATCCTGGAGATAGAAATCCTCTGTTTGCAAAGTACGTGCATCTCAGGTTGTGACAACATAAACTTCCCCACGCAGCCCTTTCTAAACTTTCCTAGGTGCCTCAATCCTGGCTTGGAGGGACCATATCTATGGAATAGTTCAGTCTTTATGGCCCATTCAGTACTTTCTCTTATGAGACTGTCAACAAAAGTTGACAAGCGAGTTAGTGCTGATTGGAGTTGGTGGCAGTTTCTGTGTTGTAGACACTTATCTACTTGTAATTGGACTGATACCACCAAATGCATTCCATGTGGAACAAATAACCTTGCACTGTTTCCAGTTTTGGAGTGGACCTCTCATTCTTTAGTTGTCAGTAATCACTTTGGTCCCTATTGTGCAGAGAGAGTGTCAGAGAGGATTTGTATATATGTGTGGGCAGCGGAGGGAAAGATGAGCTATTCATCTCTGCATAAGCACTACTACTACCATAATTCAGCAGCCACCCTGTACTCTGCCTAAGCTAAGGATATGGCTGAACTGTATGAGAAAATTAGTATTGCGGATCCCTTTTATATTGTATATCTGAGCCCTGTATTAACACATATTCAGAACTCTGCCCATTTTGTAACTTTAATCTATTTTCTTATGTGTCCTCAAGATTGCCACAGAATGCCATTGGAGCCAAAAATTAGCACGATTCAAAAATGGGTCACACATTTATATGGATAACTAGATGATCCAGAGTTATACTAGTTTATGCTACCATACATTTTGGTTAGAGTTATTAAACACCATGATTCAGGTTTTAAACTAATCTCTAAGTTTAAGGGTTATGAGGAGACTGAATATAGGATGCAGATTAGCCCACATTTGTCTATTCTGTTTTGTGCCTTCCTCTGAAGCATCTGGTGCGGTCCACTTTTGGAGACAGAATACTGGATTAGTTGGACCCTGGGTCTGATCCAGTCTCACTGTTCTTATGTCCTGAAGATGCTTGGGAGAAGCATTTCTACTGAAAATAGTGGAAGAAATCCTGTTTGTACAGGCTGTTTTTTTCCTTAAACAATTAAGAAATAAGAGAGACAAGATGGGTGAGGTAATATCTTTTATTGGACCAACTTCTGTTGCTGAAAGAGACAGCTTTTGAGCTTACCTCACCCACCGTCTCTCTCTTTAATATCCTGGGACCAACACAGCAACAACTCCACTGCAAACAATTAAGAAATAAGAAAGCTGTGAGCTTGTCAAAGGGCAACTCTTTAAAAGGAATGGGTTTAGAGGGAGAGATTCTTGTTACAAAGAGCTTCTTTTAAAACACTGAGATTCCAGGAGAAGACAGCACTTCCTTTACATGTTTGCCAATAATATTGTTCTAACACATACTGCAAAATGCTGAGCATCTCCTGTGAGATATGGGATATCAGTGGGGGTTAAGACCACTCAGCAACTAGTTTAGGCTCTATCCTACTTTTCCTCATTTTAGATTTAACTATTCAAATAAAAGTGGAAGTGTGGAATTTTTCACATATATATTCTGGGGCTATATTTTGTACTTCCATGACAATTTGTCTGTATAACAATGGTGAGTCATTTTGATTTTTCTCTTATGAATAAAAATTTTTCACTAATTTTTTTCCATTTTTGTTGTGCTCTGTTGTATGCTGGTCTCTGCTTTCCAGAATATGATTAGGCCAATCAAGGAGGGAAAACACTGAAATGACAGATTGCTACACTGTGATTGTAAAGCCACTTTCCTCCTATTTAAATGCCCCCTGTTGTGATTTTGCATCAATAGAGCAATCTGTTCCAGAGAGTATTTATGCTTTGTATGTTTAAAATCTGTCATTGTGTCAGTTTCTCCTACATAATATGGTATTAGGGACATAAATAGTTAATATACTTCTAATGGCAAATGAGTTTCTGAGATGGCAGGTGCAGGCAAATCATTAACTTGATTTATCAGCAATACAGAAGAAAAAATCTGCATGAAGTGGGGCACTATAAATAAATATAAATCAAACCCCTCCTGGCTAGTTTATCACTCTCAGAAAACCTTGTACAATATCACAGTGAAATGTCATGCTTCTAGTGTGTTCAGCTTGAAAGGATTCCTGGGAAAGTATATGGGAGAGGAGACAACAGAGGTAGCATTAGGCCAAATGTGCAGCCTCACAAAGCCATGTTCTTCAGGAATCTTTTTTTGTTTTTAAACCCAGTCTTCGTCCCACTTACTAGAAAGGTGAGGGCTGTGAGCTGCCAAAGACAAGCATTTCTGGTTCTGGTTGAGTTATCTTTCCTGCAATTATTAAGTTATTTGGACAGGTACCCAGAAAACATCAGCCCACATACAGTAATGTATAAATGTATCAGAAGTGTTCTTGTCTGAAAATAAGTTTATTTGCCAGTATTCAGAAGAAGGGGAGAAAAGTCAATAATGTCCCCTTACGAGTATTCATTGTGATGATAGGTGATGCATTATTCAGCTTGTAACTGTTTATATAGACAAGTTGTCTACTTTTTTTCTTTTAAATCTTTCAGCATTTTTTTAATCTTTTTTCATAGGCACTGGTGTACTTGAATCCTGATGAGTCCAGTTGTTGCCGTTTTAAAACTCATTAATTATAATGCTTTATAAAAATATGGCAATCTTCGTGTGAGCAGGTTATTTTTGCACACTACTTCTTGTCACAACATCCTTGTGATCATTCACAATTAATGGTAAATCTAATGTCATCTTTTAAATTCCACGTTTATATGTGTCCAAAATAGAAATGTTGCTTATTTTTCAAGTTTATAAAAGGTGCACATCAGAAGACCTCATACACATGAACAAAAAAAATATATTTTTTGCACAATACCTACAAGCCCTTAGTTACAAGATAAAATAAAGCATTTCAATTCTGGTTTAAAATAAATAGAGTGATTCCACAGAGAAGCATTTTTGGGTTAAACACACAGTGTATGTCTATACTGCAGTAAAACACCTGTGGCTGGCCTGTGATCTATCACAGGCTGAGAAGCTATAAAAGTTCAGTGTAGACATCCGGTCTCAAACCAAAGCCTGGATGTGACACTGCAATTGGATAGCCCTGCAGCTTGAGCTCTGCGAGCCTGAGTCAGCTGACACGGGTTAGCTGCAAATGTTTTATTGCAGTGTAGATGTACCTTAACATGCTTTTGTCGGTTCCCTTTTCCATATTTGTGCTGTCTTTCAACAGTTAATTGACTGTTACTTCGAATAAATCTAGATAAAAACAGCGTTTAAAGTGTGAGCATGTATAAAATTGGTTTTAATTTAATTGTAAAATGCCACTTTGTCCTTTTCTATTACGTTACATCTGAGGATTTCTATGCATTTTACAAACATAACCATACGGTCTGGCAGAGCTGCAAAAAATATCTAAATCTGAATATAGAACCTGTCCTTTAAAAATGTGTCAAGCTTCATTCATAATTTGAAACTATGTTCTCCTTTAAAACTTTTCTAAGCATCACAGAGGCCTTGATCCTGCTGTGCATAGTGAGTCAGGATGACAAGTTGCTTCACACCAGCATCAGTGTGGGTGGAGATTAAATACCAGCACAAGTGAAGACAAGCAGTGGGGGGCAGGACTTCAGTGAAGCAATGACAATTTATACCAGCTGAGGATCTCTCCCTAGACCAGTTCCTTTGCACTGGATAGACATAAGTCAGAAGCCCTTAGTGCTCCCTCTTTCTTGCCTTCAACAGTGTAGAATAAAAAATGGTAGTGTGGGCATGGGGCATGTCTAAGGAGACATGGCTTAAGTGTGATCATCATGCCATTGGCCTGAAGGGTCAGTACAGCTCATAATTGCTGACCACTGTAGAAAGGTGTTGGCTATAAAACAGGTAGAGGGGAAAGAGAAATCCAGTCAATGCCTTTCAACGCTGGATGGTTAAATTATAGATTAACAGGGTTATTGAGTTTACAAATTCATGCAGTGTCCTGGCTCTTCTCCGAACTGCTTTAGCAACTTTGTCAGCTGTTGCACTGTCTGTGGCTAATATGAAGGGTGAGACGCACAGTGATCCAATTGTATAGTTAGTGTAGGCTGTTTTCTCAGATTACCAGACATGCCCTTTACCGGGTTTTGATTAATGTGGACCTAATAAGAGCAGAGCAAGCATGGTCCTTTGTCTGAGCTTTGAAAGGAATCTGAGTATGGGACAATTTACAGCTTGTGCTTTGTCGCTGAAGAAGAAAAGTGTTTTTGTTAAATTGCTGGAACACATCTGCCAGAATTGATGAAGCAAACTGAAAATGCATTAAATTAAGGGTATCTTTTTAAATACATGGCTATTCAGACGGTTTGAGCCACTATTTTAGTTGATTCAGGATAATTATTAAAATCATATTTTGAGCCCGTGATGTGCAAACATGGCTTGTCTGTTGCGAGCTCTTATCTTCAATAGACAAAGAGCAATGTTCCAGTCCAGCAAACACAGCTGTGGCAGATCTGGCATTTATGCAGTTCTCTGTTTAGCAAAGCAAACAAGGCATGGGGGAACCCAGTAGTATACCTGTAAGCATGATGCAGCAGCGGGCTCCAGAATATGCTTAAAAGTAAAATAAACTAAACCACTTTTTTGAAAAGGGAATTATTGCCTACTCCTGCAAATTTTTTCCTGACAGCTACAGTTACTGTGAAGAAGCATCTTTGATGGTTGTGGTGGTGGTGAGGGAGGGTGGGTGAGGGGGGATTAAATTTGTGAATAGAAATTTTGTGAATAATTTGTGAATAGAATATTTATATATGATTCTTTCTTCAGTACCACCATGTGACTGGCGGGTATATTTTTAAAATATACTACTGAGTTATTTCACAAATATATGAAAACACTGGTTGTTTAATTATGAAACTTTAAAATCTGCATCTTCTCCCCTCTTCTAGATTTTGGCCCCAATTCAGCAAGGCTTTTAACATTGGCCTAACTTTAAGCATGAGTAGTCTTCTTAAAGTCTTGCTGAATCAGGGGTTTTATATTCAGTGATTTTACCAATCTACATGTCACTAGTTTCCGTTTCCACCAAATACTGTCAGTAATATATAACTCAGCAGTTTCTTCTGTAATCTTATTGTCATAGCTGCTCACAGCCAGAAATCAAGTTTATGATCACAGGAGCAAAATAATTTTCATCTTCCATGACCATGATACGGGGGCTGTTTTATTAGAAAATTGAGAGCCAGCTGCACTAGTTTCTCTAGATGGCTTCTCTCCTTCCTTTCCTTTAATGTTTTGCAGAATTACATTGCTTTGGTACTCTCTCTCTCTTCAGTAAAAGGCAGTTTTGTGAAATGGATTCCCGACTGCACTGATGAAGTTAGAACAGTTTGGCACAGGCTTGGAGACCAAGATGCTGCAATGAAAAATGAGCTCTGTCAACAAAAACTGATTCGTAATCACAAAATGTGGACAAGGTGGTGAATTTTGTACAAACTGTCGGTCACCCACTTCCACCATCCTGAGGGAGCTGTTACCTGTCAGAAATATCTGTGGACTTTAACCTGTCAATGCTTGTTCAATGTCAAATTACATCAGAGCATGTTCTTTCTCATCTTTGACCACTGCAGCTTTCCCTTAGTGACCTCCTTGGGCCAAATGAACTTTAGAAACAATCTTATCTGAAGCATTGCAATCATTTACTCTCTCTATGATTATGATGAAAATATTATTGGTTGGTTTTTAAGTCCTCAGCTATACAGTGCCTCTCATTTGTATAATTCTTTAGGTGTTGGTCATGCCAGGTATTCAAAAACTGCTGATTCTTTGTCAAAACAAATTTATTCGAATCTGATGCTTATTAGTACATCCACTAGGAGATGACCTCACACCCTGAGCCACCAGTTTAAAGCCATGCGTGTGCTTTATGGCTGGCCTCAGACATTATTACCAAGGCAGTTTATTTAGAGGGAGTGTCTAGCTGCCATGTTTTTCATGTGTACCATGTGGCATAGTGTCTCATGCCACATATTGGAAAACTTCCAAAACACAGTTGGTAGCTATGTAGTGTACTTGTGCTTGCTTGATCTTGGAGGAAGGATAGCTCAGTGGTGTGAGCATTGGCTTGCTACACCAAGGGTTGTGAGTTCAATCCTTGAGGGGGCCATTTAGGGATCTGGAGCAAAAATTGGGGATTGGTCCTGCTTTGAGCAGGGGGTTGGACTGGATGACCTCCTCAGGTCCCTTCCAACCCTCAGATTCTATGATCTCTGTTGTTGTTTTTCTCTCTAATTTTTTTCCATCTTGTTTGGAAAAGGGCAGCCTGAGACATTTTGATATGAAATACATATATTAAAAAGATTAGTCTATGTAGTATATGTACAAGTAAATCATACGGAGAATTTGCCCTCCCCTAAATAAATCACGTTTACCCTTCCTAGTAGTCTCAGCGGATAGATCAAGAATAGAGTGGGCGTGGAGACTTAAGCCCCCTTTTATCCCTAGACATGGTTCTTTCATAAAAGAGATGATGCTCATTGGTGGACACTCGGGGAAGCTTGTCATGCTCTGGCCACTGCTTTCTTTCTCTAGAAAATGGGAAGCAAATGATCCTCCAGAGCTCTCACACCAACATTTTTTCTGATCAGAGCAGAAGGATAGTCCAGTGGTTATGGCACTAGCCTGGGACTTGAAGATCTGAGTTCAATTCTCTGCTCTCTTCCCTGTTTTGCCTTGGGCCCCTCAGTTACCCATTTGTAAGATGGGGGAACATTAGCACGTTCCTACCTCACAGGGATGGTGTGAGGATAAAATACATTAAAGGTTATGAGATGCTATAAATACATAGATTGATAGTTAGATCATTAATTCACCATACGCTGTTTTATTAAAAATGTCTAACTATTTTAGCCTCCACTAACAATTGCTAGGCATTTGAGCACATATGTGAAATGCCTCTGTTCCAAGTGTCTGCTAGAAGATGATGTTATTTCCCTCTCTTAACCTGTAATGCATTTATACTCTCTGTGATTTATGTAACTATGAATAAGATCTTAAGTGCTACACCCAGGAGAGGATGGATTGTGGGCATATACCAAAACTATTAGCCTACAGCTAAATTTTCAACACTATAATCCCCAGTACAATGTCTTTTGATAGAATGCTTTAAATGTGGATGTATTTAATATTATTTGGAGGAGTTTCATTACTTTGATATGTCTGAATTCTCTAAAAATAGTTGACATCTCCCTTTATAACACTATGTGATCTTAGTGACATTAGATATTATCAGTCACAGTTTATGCTGTTGATAGGTCAAGGAAATAGCAAGGTTTCTATTGCAAATGGAGTTTGTAGACGTATTTAGGCCTATTTGCTGATGAACCATATATGATATGTATAAGTAGGGGCATAGCGAGCAGATCGAGGGACGTGATCGTTCCCCTCTATTCGACACTGGTGAGGCCTCATCTGGAGTACTGTGTCCAGTTTTGGGCCCCACACTACAAGAAGGATGTGGATAAATTGGAAAGAGTACAGCGAAGGGCAACAAAAATGATTAGGGGTCTAGAGCACATGACTTATGAGGAGAGGCTGAGGGAGCTGGGATTGTTTAGTCTGCAGAAGAGAAGAATGAGGGGGGATTTGATAGCTGCTTTCAACTACCTGAAAGGGGGTTTCAAAGAGGATGGCTCTAGACTGTTCTCAATGGTAGCAGATGACAGAACGAGGAGTAATGGTCTCAAGTTGCAATGGGGGAGGTTTAGATTGGATATTAGGAAAAACTTTTTCACTAAGAGGGTGGTGAAACACTGGAATGCGTTACCTAGGGAGGTGGTAGAATCTCCTTCCTTAGAGGTTTTTAAGGTCAGGCTTGACAAAGCCCTGGCTAGGATGATTTAACTGGGACTTGGTCCTGCTTTGAGCAGGGGGTTGGACTAGATGACCTTCTGGGGTCCCTTCCAACCCTGATATTCTATGATTCTATGATGCTGGCAGAACAGCTGCCAGCTCATGCCAGGGCCCCGGACTTCACTGAACATTTACAAATGCATAGCTGGAAACCAGTCTTGCTTACCTGTGTTATCAACTCTAATATCTATGTTGATAATGCTAAGAATGTGTATAATATTTAAATCTTATAAAATACTTGTAGGATACTGCGTGTATTGATCCCACTTATAACCTCTGTAGCCCATGGTATAAAGTTATACTGAGTGTTTGCATTGTAAACCTCTGTAATTGTGTAACTCCCCAAACAAGAGAAGAAGCATTAATTAAGGGACAGTGCTCATCCTGCATACAAGATGGCCCACTGAAGGCCAATAAGGTATTGCATAGCATCAGAGGACAGAGGCTCTGTTAACTGCATTACTAACTCTGCAGGAAGGAGAGATCTATGTATGAACTCATCCCTTCTGCTTGAACTTTGGGGTGGAGGGGATAAAAATCCCTGACAAGGAGCAGCTGTAACTCTGCTGTCTGGACTCTGAGAGGCAAAGATTCCTAAACATAAGCAAAGCGATCCCCTTGCTTCTTGGCATGGGTTAGCCCTGAAAGACATTTTGAATTGACAGATTACTACAACTCTGTCACCTTTTGAATCACAGACTGAAACTCACTTATGTGTATATATATGCTTGCTTGCTTTAACCTGTAACTAATTCTCATTTCTTTTTCCTAATTAATAAAACTTTAGTTAGTTTATTACCGGATTGGCTACAAGCGTTTGTCTTTGGTGTGAGATCTAAGGTGCAAATTGATCTGGGATAAGTGACTGATCTCTTGGGACTGGGAGCAACCTGAGTACTTTGTGTGTTTGTCTGTAAGTGACCAATTATCACTAAGTCCAGCTTGCCTATGTGGCAAGATAGACTGGAGAGCACAAGGGGACTGTCTGTGACTCCATGGTAAGACTATTACAGTGATCCAGGAATTCACATTTGTTACTGGGTTGGTGAAATCTAATTATAGAACATACAACCAGTTTGAGGTTTGTACCCTAGCATCGGGACAGTCTGCCCTGAGGTTAGCACTCTCAGTCATGAGCCACTCCAGGCATCGTGACATCATGATTTTATGATTGTCTACAAAATTCTGCTTTCTATTATTCTGCAACACCTTATATTTACTCACAATGACTTAGAATTAATCCATTTAAAATTTGTACTACTGTTTCCCTTCAGTAAAAAGTTTTAAGTACTTTAAAATGTTTGAATTGTGTGAACTGGTTTGATGCTGGGTAAGGCTAAGATTTAGTCATGAGTATTTTTAGTAAAAGTCATGGACAGGTCACTGGCAATAAACAAAAATTCACAGCCCATGAATTACACAGACTTGTATGATAAATCCCCATGACTATATCTTAGGTGCTCTGGGAGCCCTCGGGGTGCCGTTGCTGCTCTGGGACACCACTGCTGCTCTGGGTTGGGGGGGGAGGGGCATGGTCTCAGGTGCTGCTGCTGCTCGGTGAGGGTGGGGTGACCCCTGGGACCACTGCTCTGGGGCTACACCCAGTATGGCTGCTTCTCCGGTAGACCCTGGGACATCTGCCTGGGGCTGGTGCAGCTGGCCCCAGGCTGCCACAACTGCTTAGGCGGCCCTGGGGTCAGCTGCAGTGGCTGCTGCAGAAGTCACACGGGTCCCAGAAAGTCACAGAATCCATGACTTCGTGATCTCCATGACAGACTTGCAGCCTTAATGATGGGCTAGGAAAATCCCTTTTTAAGTAAAGAAGCTAGGTAAAGTATAAAACTGCAAATATATTTTTCCATTCAAATCTGAGAGGTAAAATTATGCCTGTCCTATGTGGGTGTGCTGGGGTCGCACTAAATCTGTGCAGGGATTAGCTAGGTATAAAGTGTCTATCAGTGCCCTAGTCTGGAGGGCCAGCTAGTGTTTCCTGCTATACTGTCCAGACCCAGAAGAGGCATTTTTGGGTCTCTACAAAATAATTGCTTCCAAATGACTTGGAATGATTTTTGCCGATATTGTTATGTAGTGTTCGTAGTCCCCATTCAGACGCTGCATAGACACATCGGCAGAAACAGTCACCACTCTAAGGAGTTTACAATGTAATTCAGAATTTACAATCTAATCTACAAATACAACAACCAGTGCAGCTAGAAATAAAATTGAACAACAGCTCTTTAAATCCTAGTAGTTTATGAGAGCACCTGGTAAATGTTGGCATCAGATGCAACGGGGGAGGCCTTTATCCTGCTTCTCCACCACATCTACCTGCTGCTGTTCCCCCAACTTCCTCTTGGGGTGCTCCTGGTTGCTGTTACTCTTCCTTTCCCTTTCTCCCCCACTGACGCTGTTGCCTGGGGCCTAGTGGCTGCCAAATGGCAAGCATCTGTAGATTCTACTGTTCCAGGCAATTCTGGAAGCCTGCATCCCATGAGGCTCATTTCCTACCTGAATACAGTTCTTGTATAATACTTGTACTCCAGGCATTCAGCCAAATTACCAGATGTGTCCCTGCACCCTGCTGCTACCAGGTTAGGGACACCACTGCTGCTGCCTCCCTACAGGCACAACCCCACATCCTCAATGCTGCTTCTCTTCATTTGCATTTCTTTTCCTTCCCCTTTTTCCATTTCAGCACACACTTCAGGATACCAAGAAATACCATTGAAAGTCACCATTCACATGGGTATTTGTGAGGCTTCCTTTGTCAGTGACCAAAAATTTTTTCACATGAATATTCACAGAAAATTAATAGAAAGGGCCACCCACTACTACAGCAAATTTGACAGAGGCATCACCCAAGTATTCATGGAAAGTGTTTGCAGTATTTGACTATTTCCAGATCTGACCACACTACTCCTCCCTCCACAATGCAACTGACCCTCGGGAGAGACATCATTGAGCCCTAAATATCTAGGAGAGCAGAAGCACGAAGGCTTCTAGAGTCATTAATCTATGTATCTCTCTGTGTATATGAAGTCCCAACCACTTATGGTTGTTACAGATCCCAAGGGATTTCCACAGGAATGTGGGTTTTAACCCTGAGGTCTAGTTGAGATTTCACCTCTAATTGCATTCTGCCTGCCTAGAATTCCCCCTGCAGTATCCCTTTCTTGCTACAAATTGTACTTTAGTATTTTTGTACAGTGTTAACCTATTGCTATTTTATCTGCCAGAATATAGTTGTATTTCAGTGGCATTTTCTGTGTACATTTTGTATGCTAGTTTAAGTCTGCAAAGCATGTTGAGTTCCTATGGGATGAAAGGTAATTTACAAAATATAAGATTACTATAATTTCATTACCTATGATATGCATCCCTCTTCGAGAGGATTAGGATGGATAGTTATCGTAGGCAAAAACCCCTATCTCTGTCCTCCACAGACTTACAATGATTTGTCACATTCACTGATTTTCCTGTGCTGTTTGCGTACTCTGAAAGTACTGAGGAGAGGGGCAGGGTGAGGAAGCTACAGAGTTAACAATGAATAGTTATGTGCCCATCTTCAGGGAAACACTCTGAAAGATACAAGTTTGTCTTTTATAGTGAAACACACCGACCTACCTGAATTCTTATTATAAGGTGACTCTGCATAGCTACTGGGATTTTCTTTTCTTTGGTATTCTTCACAAATGCAGCCTATAATAATCTTCTATTTGTGCAAGCCATTCATCAAGATCTCTAATGCCATTAAGAATGATTGAATATCATGTATAAATAAGATAAAACCTCAGAAAGAAACACCAACTTCATTGTGTCATTATTTTGGCCATTTAGTTCTAGATCTGATGCAGTACTATTGTACTGATCTTAAAGAACAATTTAAAAATCCAACTACAATGAAGCAAACCTATAAGAGCTCTGGGGAGAAAAAAGGCATGAGAACATTATAAAGACATCAGAGTTTTGTGTTCTGCACATACAAGAGTCAAAACAGCATAAAAACCTCTTCTCTTCTTGGCAGAAAATGTCCTTCAGCTTAAATCTCCTGTGCACTGATTGTAAAGGAAGTTTAAAAATAGTAGTGGGAAATAGAATTACTAAACAAGCTTGTGAGCTTTTTAATTCTGAGCATCATTTTGCCAACTCTGAGGAATCCAAAATGTGCATAAACACAAGTTAAGTCATGGAAGCCAAGTAACACTCTAGTTGTACAAAACCCTTGTGATTATCACTTTTGTAGGTGTTGATTTAAAAAAAAAAGCCCCCTTCTGTCCTACACTCATGAGTGCTTTTAGCAGGTGGATCAATTTCATGGTGTTACAAGCCTATTTTGATCCTTCCTCTTCTGGGATTCTCCATGCACATATTATTGGATTAGTCTACTGGGGGCAGGTTTGTTTCCTGTGGAATGAGCAAGCAACTCAGTATTCTCAGTCTACACTTCCTCTGGAGGCACAGCTCCATCCCTTCAGAATCCCTTTGCTTACTCACCTGCATCCCTCTGGATCCTTTCATGCAGATTTGCGATGGCTTCCCTAGTAATCCTCCCTCTCCCAAAGGGCACTGATGATGTGGAGAGGATTCCAGAGAATTTAAGGTAGCCTTCGCATTAATTTTTCTGTGGATCCCCCATAGGGGTTGGTCTGTGGTCAGTGTGCATGCCTTCAGTGAGGTTGTGCAGGGAGATGGATTCCCCCCTGATCACATGTTATCAGCCAAATTGTTAAATAGTTTCTGATGCAGAATCTGTTCTTGGTAATCTTTGCCTAGCTGGACTTTTCCATTCCAGGCTGAGGTTGCAGGGACTGACAGAAAAAACAGCTTTATACTGGGAAACTGATCACAATGGATCAGGAAGTAGGGCAGAGCAACAAACACAGATCTCATGATGTCATTTTTGTAGAAATTGCAATCAAATATTACTTGTTTAGAATAATATAGTGGCTCCCCATGCACTACTTAAACTGCTGCCAAAATATCTGCAAGGCACTATTCAAGGACACTTAATACATCCAAAAATATATATATATTAAAAAGAAAGTTACATTAACAGCTTAATTTTAAACATCAGATAATTTCATACTGAAAAGCAATCCTCCATTAGTAAAAAAATATCTAGGGTCAAGGGGTACCACATAATCTGTATTCTACCCAAACCTCTTTGTGACTTGGCCCTGGTCTACACTAGGTGTTGAGGTCGAATTTAGCAGCATTAAATCAATTTAACCCTGCACCTGTCCACATGACGAAGCCCTTTTTTTTGACTTAAAGGGCTCTTAAAATTGATTTCCTTACTCCACCCCCGACAAGGAGATTAGCGCTGAAATCGGTTTTGCTGGGTCAAATTTGGGGTACTGTGGACGCAATTAGATGGTATTGACCTCCGGGAGCTATCCCAGAGTGCTCCATTGTGACCACTCTGGACAGCACTCTCAACTCAGATGCACTGACCAGGTAGACAGGAAAAGGCCGCCGAACTTTTGAATTTCAATTTTCTGTTTGGCCAGTGTGGCAAGCTGCAGGTGACCATGCAGAGCTCATCAGCAGAGGTGACCATGATGGAGTCCCAGAATCGCAACAGAGCTCCAGCATGGACCGAACGGGAGGTACGGGATCTGATCGCTGTATGGGGAGAGGAATCCGTGCTATCAGAACTACATTCCAGTTTTCGAAATGCCAAAACATTTGTGAAAATCTCCCAGGGCATGAAGGACAGAGGCCATAACAGGGACCCAAAGCAGTGCCGTGTGAAACTTAAGGAGCTGAGCAAGCCTACCAGAAAACCAGAGAGGCGAACAGCCACTCTGGGTTAGAGCCCAAAACATGCCACTTCTATGATGAGCCGCATGCCATTTTAGGGGGTTCAGCCACCACTACCCCAGCTGTGTTGTTTGACTCCTTTAATGGAAATGGAGGCAACACAGAAGCAGGTTTAGGGGACAAGGAAGATGATGATGATGAGGCTGTAGATAGCTAACAGCAAACAAGCGGAGAAATCGGTTTTCCTGACAGCCAGGAACTGTTTCTCACCCTGGACCTGGAGCCAGTACCCCCCGAACCCACCCAAAGCTGCCTTCTCGACCCGCCAGGTGGAGAAGGGACCTCTGGTGAGTGTACCTTTTAAAATACTATACAAGGTTTAAAAGCCAGCATGTTTAATGATTAATTTGCCCTGGCATTCGTGGCTCTCCTGGATATACCCCCAAAGCCTTTGCAAAAGGTTTCTGGGGAGGGCAGCCTTATTCCATCCACCATGGTAGGACACTTTACCACTCCAGGCCAGTAGCACGTACTCGGAAATCATTGTAGAACAAAGCATTGCAGTGTATGTTTGCTGGCGTTCAAACAACATCCGTTCTTTATCTCTCTGTGTTATCCCCAGGAGAGTGATATCATTCATGGTCACCTGGTTGAAATAGGGTGCTTTTCTTAAGGGGACACTCAGAGGTGCCCATTCCTGCTGGGCTGTTTGCCTATGGCTGAACAGAAATGTTCCCCGCTGTTAGCCACGCGGTGGGGGGAGGCAAAATGCGACCTTATAACGAAAGCACATGTGCTATGTATGTAATGTTAACAGCAAGGTTTACCATGAAAGAGTGCACCCATTGTTCTATAAAATGTGTCTTTTTAAATACCACTGTCCCTTTTTTTTTCTCCACTAGCTGCATGTGTTTCAAGGATCAGAGGATCTTCTCCTTCCCAGAGGCTAGCGAAAATTAGAAGGCGAAAAAAATGCACTCGCAATGAAATGTTCTCTGAGCTCATGCTGTTCTCCCACACTGACAGAGCACAGACAAATGCGTGGAGGCAGACGATGTAAGAGTGCAGGAAAGCACAAAATGACCGGGAGAAGAGGTGGCAGGCTGAAGAGAGTAAGAGGTTGGCTGAAGAGAGGGCTGAAGCTGAAAGGTGGTGGCAGCGTGATGAGAGGAGGCAGGATTCAATGCTGAGGCTGCTGGAGGATCAAACTAATATGCTCCAGTGTATGATTGAGCTGCAGGAAAGGCAGCAGGAGCACAGACCGCTGCTACAGCCCCTGTGTAACCAACCGCCCTCCTCACCCAGACGCCCAAGAACGTGGTGAGGGGGGCCTCTGGCCACTCAGCCACTCCACCTCAGAGTGCAAGCAGCAAGCAGTAATAACAGTGGGAATACTGGTTTCGCTGAGATCTAACTGAGTCAGTAAACTACGCCAGCGCGTTTTTAAATGTCCAAATGCACATTCTACCACCATTCTGCACTTGCTCAGCCTGTAATTGAACAGCTCCTAACTACTCTCCAGGCTGTCTATGTATGGCTTCATGAGCCATTGCATTAAGGGGTAGGCTGGGTCCCCAAGGATAACTATAGACATTTCAACATCCCCAACGGTTATTTTCTGGTCTGGGAATAAAGTCCCTTCCTGCAGCTTTTGAAACAGACCAGAGTTCCTGAAGATGCGAGCGCCATGTACCTTTCCCGGCCATCCCACGTTGATGTTGGTGAAACGTCCCTTGTGATCCACCAGTCCTTGCAGCACTATTGAAAAGTACCCCTTGCGGTTTATGTACTCGCTGGCGTGGAGTTCCGGTGCCAAGATAGGGAAATGGGTTCCATCTATGGCCCCACCACAGTTAGGGAATCCCATTGCAGCAAAGCCATCCAGTATGACCTGCACATTTCCCAGGGTCACTACCCTTGATATCAGCAGATTGTGTTGGCTACTTTCATCACAGCAGCCCCCACAGTACATTTGCCCACTCCAAATTGATTCCCGACTGACCGGTAGCTGTCTGGTGTTGCAAGCTTCCACAGGGCTATTGCCACTTGCTTCTCAACTGTGAGGGCTGCTCTTATCTTGGTATTCTTACACCTCAGGGCAGGGGAAAGCAAGTCACAAAGTTCCATGAAAGTGCCCTTACGCATGCAAAAGTTTCACAGCCACTGGGAATCATCCCATATCTGCAACACTATGTGGTCCCACCAGTCTGTGCTTGTTTCCTGGGCCCAGAATCGGTGTTCCACCTCATGAGTCTGCCCCATTAGAATCATAGAATCATAGAATATCAGGGTTGGAAGGGACCCCAGAAGGTCATCTAGTCCAACCCCCTGCTCAAAGCAGGACCAAGTCCCAGTTAAATCATCCCAGCTAGGGCTTTGTAAAGCCTGACCTTAAAAACCTCTAAGGAAGGAGATTCTACCACCTCCCTAGGTAACGCATTCCAGTGTTTCACCACCCTCTTAGTGAAAAAGTTTTTCCTAATATCCAATCTAAACCTCCCCCATTGCAACTTGAGACCATTACTCCTCGTTCTGTCATCTGCTACCATTGAGAACAGTCTAGAGCCATCCTCTTTGAAACCCCCTTTCAGGTAGTTGAAGGCAGCTATCAAATCCCCCCTCATTCTTCTCTTCTGCAGACTAAACAATCCCAGCTCCCTCAGCCTCTCCTCATAAGTCATGTGCTCTAGACCCCTAATCATTTTCGTTGCCCTTCGTTGTACTCTTTCCAATTTATCCACATCCTTCCTGTAGTGTGGGGCCCAAAACTGGACACAGTACTCCAGATGAGGCCTCACCAGTGTCGAATAGAGGGGAACGATCACGTCCCTCGATCTGCTCGCTATGCCCCTACTTATACAACCCAAAATGCCATTGGCCTTCTTGGCAACAAGGGCACACTGCTGACTCATATCCAGCTTCTCGTCCACTGTCACCCCTAGGTCCTTTTCCGCAGAACTGCTGCCGAGCCATTCGGTCCCTAGTCTGTAGCGGTGCATTGGATTCTTCCATCCTAAGTGCAGGACCCTGCATTTATCCTTATTGAACCTCATTAGATTTCTTTTGGCCCAATCCTCCAATTTGTCTAGGTCCTTCTGTATCCTATCCCTCCCCTCCAGCGTATCTACCACTCCTCCCAGTTTAGTATCATCCGCAAATTTGCTGAGAGTGCAATCCACACCATCCTCCAGATCATTTATGAAGATATTGAACAAAACGGGCCCCAGGACCGACCCCTGGGGCACTCCACTTGACACCGGCTGCCAACTAGACATGGAGCCATTGATCACTACCCGTTGAGCCCGACAATCTAGCCAGCTTTCTACCCACCTTATAGTGCATTCATCCAGCCCATACTTCCTTAACTTGCTGACAAGAATGCTGTGGGAGACCGTGTCAAAAGCTTTGCTAAAGTCAAGAAACAATACATCCACTGCTTTCCCTTCATCCACAGAACCAGTAATCTCATCATAAAAGGCGATTAGATTAGTCAGGCATGACCTTCCCTTGGTGAATCCATGCTGACTGTTCCTGATCACTTTCCTCTCCTCTAAGTGCTTCAGGATTGATTCTTTGAGGACCTGCTCCATGATTTTTCCAGGGACTGAGGTGAGGCTGACCGGCCTGTAGTTCCCAGGATCCTCCTTCTTCCCTTTTTTAAAGATGGGCACTACATTAGCCTTTTTCCAGTCATCCGGGACTTCCCCCGTTCGCCACGAGTTTTCAAAGATAATGGCCAAGGGCTCTGCAATCACAGCCGCCAATTCCTTCAGCACTCTCGGATGCAATTCGTCCGGCCCCATGGACTTGTGCACGTCCAGCTTTTCTAAATAGTCCCTAACCACCTCTATCTCTACAGAGGGCTGGCCATCTCTTCCCCATTTTGTGTTGCCCAGCACAGCAGTCTGGGAGCTGACCTTGTTAGTGAAAACAGAGGCAAAAAAAGCATTGAGTACATTAGCTTTTTCCACATCCTCTGTCACTAGCTTGCCTCCCTCATTCAGTAAGGGGCCCACACTTTCCTTGGCTTTCTTCTTGTTGCCAACATACCTGAAGAAACCCTTCTTGTTACTCTTGACATCTCTTGCTAGCTGCAGCTCCAGGTGCGATTTGGCCCTCCTGATATCTTTCCTACATGCCCGAGCAATATTTTTATACTCTTCCCTGGTCATATGTCCAAGCTTCCACTTCTTGTAAGCTTCTTTTTTATGTTTAAGATCCGCTAGGATTTCACCATTAAGCCAAGCTGGTCGCCTGCCATATTTACTATTCTTTCGACTCATCGGGATGGTTTGTCCCTGTAACCTCAACAGGGATTCCTTGAAATACAGCCAGCTCTCCTGGACTCCCTTCCCTTTCATGTTAGTCCCCCAGGGGATCCTGGCCATCTGTTCCCTGAGGGAGTCAAAGTCTGCACCATTAGCACCATGATGCCCACATTGCCAAGGTACGTGCTTTGAGAGAAGTCTGTGTCCATGTCCTCATGACACTCGTAACCGCGCTGATGTCGCCTACTTGCCCGGTTTCGCTTTGCCAGGTTCTGGTGCTGCATATACAGCTGGATAATGTGTGTGTTGTTTAATGTGCTCCTAATTGCCAAAGTGATCTGAGCGGGCTCCTTGCTTGCTGTGGTATGGCGTCTGCACAGAAAATAGGTGTGGAACGATTGTCTGCCGTTGCTCTGACGGAGGGAGGGGCGACTGACGACATGGCTTACAGGGTTGGCTTACAGGGAATTAAAATCAACAAAGGGGGTGGCTTTGCGAGAAACTGAATGGCCGCCTCAAGGATAGAACTCAAAACCTCAAGGATAGAGCTCAAAACTAGGTTTAGCAGGCCATTGATTTCACAGAAGGAGGGAGGGAGGAAGGAGAAAATGAATACAAAACAAATCTGGTCTATTTCTTGTTTTGATCCACTTCATCTATCTTTATACATCTTGCTGGCAGCAGACTGTGCAGTACGACCGCTAGCCATCGTCACCTCCTGGGTGCTCGGCAGAAGACGGTGCAGTATGACTACTGGCCATAGTCTTCTGCTGGCTGCAAATTAAAAGACGTGCACTGCCAGTAGGACTCAATCACCATGAGACAAAACAAGGGAAATAACCTGGCTGAGTCACTCCCATGTTTGCCCAGGTGCCCGGTTAAAAGAGCACCCAGGACTACGTCGATGATGGCTACCAGTCATATTGCACAGTCTGCTGCCAAAAGGGAATAAATTGCTGCTGTGTAGCAATGCAGTACCACGTCTGCCAGCACCCAGGAGACATATGGTGATGGTTAGCTGAGCGGGCTCCATGCTTGCCATGGTATGCGTCTGCACAGGTAACTCACGAAAAAAGGTGCAAAACGATTGTCTGCCCTTGCTTTTACGTAGGGAGGGAGGGAATGGGGGCCTGATGATATGTACCCAGAACCACCCGTGACAATGTTTAAGCCCCATCAGGCACTGAAATTTCTACCCAGAATTCAAATGGGCTGTGGAGACTGTGGGAACTGTGGGATAGCTACCCACAGTGCAAAGCTCTGGAAGTTGACGGTTGCCTCGGTACTGTGGACACACTCCGCTGATTACATGCACTTAGAGCATTTGTGTGGGGACACACACACTCGACTGTATAAAAACGCTGTCTACAAAACCAGCTTCTATAAATTCGACCTAATTTCGTAGTGTAGACATACCGTTGGTGTTTCTAATTTAGGAGCAAATTATGCTCATATTTATCCTGGTATATATCCTAAATAACTCCATTCACTTCAGTTCAGTTACTTGGGATTTATACCAGTGAAACTGAGATCATAAACTGGCCCTCAATAAAGAATTTCTTTGCTTTGGAGAATTCTTTTCAGAGCCTTACCATTATTTAATTCTTTTTCTGAATAATGAACAGATCCAAGCAGTTGGGAAAAAATGACTGACAGGAAGTGAACCCATTATTATAAATAATGAAATATTCTGTAGCTGTAAGGATTCCATCTTTACTAGAGATAACCAGGTTTCAATAAATCATTGTTATTTATGTCTGACATATAAATCCACTGAACACTGCAAGAGGAAATCCAGAAGCTGCAGGTTGTTAATGGCATGAATTGATCCACTTACAATGTATAGTCCACTCTTATTTATATGGAAGCCTCTGACAACTAGGTCTCAAAAACTGCTACTTGGAACAGTTACAATAATGTGTCTTATTTTCTAGTCCATGTAAAAAATCACCTAAATGCAGTTAGATACTTATGTGGTTTAGTAGATATGTTACATTTGACTGTGACCTTCAAACTGTAGTTTTTAAGAGCACATCTCTAGTAGTTTAGCATGATAAATGATATTATACTTAATACATTAATACATCTCTTTAATATCTTGCTGTTTCTGGAATTCTTCTCATTCTGGTCTATCTGATGATCATCTTTCATGTACACTGTGTTCAGGACAATGTATTTTTTCCTTGTTTTTTCAGCTGAGGTACAGTAGCTCTAGTAGTCTCCATCTGAAAATATTTCTGGGAAGTAAAATTAATACACCTAATAAGTGTAACCTCTCTTTATGCAGCCCCATTATATTTGCTGCCTTTTCACCTAATGGAAAATGTTAATTTCTTTTGCTAAAATGATACACATGCGCATGCGCACGCACACGCACACACACAAACATATTTTTCAGTTTTTAAATATTTTTCCTCTTTTCTCTCCCTTTTTTCTTCTCTTCCTGTACTTTATTCTTTTCTCATTTTTATGTTTTATTACTAGAAAAGGATGAGAAAAGAATGGGGAGAGAGAGAAAGAGAGAACCTCTCCTTGCCCCCCAACTGAATATTTTTCCTTAGGGAAATTAAAAAAACCCCCAACAATAGTATTGTTTTAATTCCACCCTCTCCCCACCCCAACAAAAAAAGCATTTTTGGTCCAGCTTTAGAGACAGTACATGTCTAGATGGTTCTGGATGATCCAAGTGTGCATTTAAACATCTCAATAATGAAGTCAATGTACTGAATACCAATAATTCCCAAACAGTTATGACAGGTATATTATGCATCTCTAGAATGAGGAAAGCATCTGGTGGCAACATACAGCCCTATGGCCTTGAAATAAGTATTATGGATTCTTAAAACAAAGAAACAACAAAAACCCAGAAACAAGTTTATTACAGCCTTTAATTTCACTTACACTCTCAAAAACTTCTTCAGCAGCCTGATCCCTTCTAGGGAAGAGAGTCTCCACTACGCCAATAGAGTAAAAGGCTGACACCTCTTTAAACTCATCCACTTCTGTCCTACCTTATTTGACCACAGTGGACTGGAACAACAAGAAACTCTATGTGATCATATGCTGAGCCCCTTGCCCACTAGTGTGTCTGCAACAGCTGCATGTGAAAACTGTCATCGGGTTATCACACAAGAGCGCAGTGAAGCTGTTCGTCCCTTTTGGTTTTTTTCTTGTATTTGCAGTAGCTGCTGCTAAGCATCATTGGCACTAGGCTCATTATGGCAGTTCAATCTATCTGCCTCTGACTTTCATTACATAGTATCTGAGCACCCCACAAACAATGTATTTATGCTCACAATACTTCTGTTAAGTACACTCATTTTTAGATGAGGAACTAGGGAATAGAAAGATCACGTCTTATCCAAGATGTCTCAGAAAGTCTCTCAGAAAGCAAAGCAGGGATCTGATTTCAAGCCCATCCAGGGCTTTTGCCACAAGATTGTCCCTCTTGTCTCGGGACTGCACATAACAAACTTGTTAGCAAAGATCATAGATATAAAATAAATGCTTGAATATATATTGCTAAATCTACAACTAACAGTTACATTGTAGCCTATCCTGCAAGAATCTAGGCTGCATTCAGAAAGCCATCTCATTATCTATAGGTGTATATTTTGATTGACCAGTCCTGTTTCTGCAGCTAATAGAACTGTCAGTTCTGCTGTCACTCATCCATCACCCAGTCTAGAAGAATATTAAAAGCTTTAAAGGAAACACAAGAAATGGAGCGTCCCAAGGGCACAGAGTTCTTAAGATAAATAATTGATTCTTATTTGAATTCACATGCAAAGTGGACTGAACCTTTACTTTTATGCCAGCAAAGCATTACTCATGGTAACTCTACTGTATGTCCCTTTCACTCTAACAATAGCAAACATTAAAGTTGAAAATAGGTTTCAGGAAGATACTTTTTATAGCTACGTAGCACTGTTCCATTGTTGCTGTTCTAATGTTCACTTGAATCTTGCTGGGTTTTTTTTTTCTATTTCCATCTAATACACTGAAACTTCAGTGTGAAAAGTGGACATATCCTAATTTCCATTTTTTATACTCTTGTACTTGAGCAGCTATTGATTTGTATAGGGTTAATGTTGGGGTACAACTAGCTTACCAGTAATCACCTCAGACCATCCATTATTGTATCTGTTCACTTGTAAATAAAAAACCAGCAAAGGTCAATATCACTGACAATCTCTTAATAATAAAGACATGGAAATATATGTGTATCTTGTATCCTTTATCCTAAGTCTGTGTCTGTGTGTGTATTTATCCTCTTTTAACATTTTGGTACTACTTCAATTTTCTCATGCAAAATCCAGCACTCCCATTCAAGAGACAACCATAATGCAACTGATTGTCCTCTGAATTTGGGGCAGTGCTAGCATGGCTGACAATGCTCATTATCTGAGGAATTATCTCACAATGGGGAGGAGACATGACCTTGGTTGTGGAAGGATGTATTACACCTTTTCCCCAAATACCTTTTGTAGGCTCTTAGCCTCTGCAGATATAGTGGTTCTATTACTGTTGCTTGCGCAGATAATCTCCTTCCCCCACAATTGTGGCTCAAACTCTCAGCATCATAGATGACCAAACATCTTTTGTGAACCTCAAAACAGTGTACTTCAGCATTTAACTTCTATGCTGGTGTGAGGGAGCAGAGAAACTGCCACCCAGCCCAGTGGGGGGGTTAAAGAAAATCTTTGGATTCAGCTAGCCCTGCACTGCTATACCTGTAGCCAATACCAGGCCTGGAGGGGGGGGGGGGGGAGAAAAGCAGGGAGCCTGGCTCAGTTGGGGGTTGACTGGTTAGGAGGCAGGGGCTCTCTGCCTGCCTGAAAGGACAGATCAGTGACCTGCCAACCAGTGCAGCAACTTGAGGCAAGTAAGGCTTCCCTTGCCAAGGGGAGCCTGAAAATAAGCCCCATCTGCAGGACAACTGGACTAGCAGGACCCATCTCCCCTGTTTAGGGGTTAAATTACACAAGGCCCTGGGCTGGGACCCAGTGGAGAGGGAGGGCCTGGATCCTCCCATTGCCCCCTCTGGGCTTACAGTGATCTAGCCACTAGGCCTGGCAACACAGCATTAAATTCCGGAGGAATTCTATTGCAAGTATATGGATGGTATAATGGGTAGTAAAACACCAATTTATATAACCTGCATATTTTTTTTATTAAGAACAAGAAGCCTGGTACTTAATGTATCCATGTTCCATTTATTTTCAGTAAGGTGTCTCAAAAGCATATTAAGAGCTATGAAAATATCAATTCCTGAGCCACCTGTAATAATGAGAATCTTATCAGCACTCATTCACCATTTAGAAAAATTGCATAAGAAGAGAGGCTAATACACAGGAGATATAATACGCACCCCTATATGAATTCCTGAGGTACTAAACCGTATTTAATGAGAAACAAGGTGATTAATTATCACTTATGTCACCTTTAGTCACTCAAATACACTTGAAATCATTTAATAACTGCCCATTGGTGTTCACTGGAAAAAAGAATGTAGGGCTTATTGCAAGTGAAATCATTAATAAAAATATAATGAAAAATACATGTAAATATATATATAAATATATAGTCAAATTATCTTTAAAGATATATATATGTCATTAAATCAGGGTCATCAAATAGGTTGATATGAAAGAAAAATACAACAGTCCAAGTTTATGAGCATCCTAATGTCTACAGATGATTTGTTTCCTTAACAGTAAAGGCAAATCTGGCTTTAAAAGATAGCCAACACAATGCAAGAATTGTGAATGAAACATAATGCAAGATTTCCGAAAGACCAATTTCTAAATTTGACATATGACTTTAGCACCCTCGTGGCCAAGATGGAGTCTGCTCTGCAGGCAGCTCTGGCCAAGAGACAGCGCGTGCAGGAATGCAGCAGGAAAAATCCCTTCCACCCCAGGGGCACCTGTTCCAACCCCCCAGAGTGAACACACACACACCATAGGAAAAGTACAATGGAGATAACAAAGGGAGATATTTATTTACAGAGGGATGAGAGGAGCAAAATCAACCAGGGGAAATGTAGGGGGAGCAGTAGAACAGGGCTGCATCCAAACCAAGGCCCCACAGGCCCCATGGTAGCACAGTCTGAAAGGGCAGACACTGAGCAATGTGTCTGCACACAGAGTTCAGGAGGCCTGAGCAAAGTTCCAGTCCAGTGCTGAGTCTTGGGTGCTCCTGGTTATCTTCGGCGGCAGGGAACTTTCCCCCCAACAACCCCTCCGGTGCCCTCTTCTGCCGCTTTCTGCAAAGCCACACAGAGCGATCACCTCCCCACTTAACTAACTAGCAGCCTCCCTCCTTATTCCCAATGCAGAGTCACAAGCCCCAGTACTCACAGCCCCATGCAGCTCTGGGCAGCAGTGATACTGGGTCCAGCTCTGGCCTGTCTTTCTCGGCAATTCCTCCCTGGCACCATGCTCCTCCTGGCTCCCATCCTGGGGTGTCCCCGATCGGCCACCCTGTCCTTCCCAGGCTTCAGGCAGGTTCTCTGCTGCTTCACTGTGCAAGGGCCTGCGGGCTGCAGCCCTCCTCCCCAACTCTCTAGCTCCAGAGCCCCACCTGGAGTTTCCGTCCTTCCTCTCACTGCTCCCCCTCCTCCCTTAGGAAAAAGAATTAAAGGGGCCATGTTCTCTAAACCCCAAGGGGTTATAGACACTATCCCCCATAACCTTCGGAAACATCACAGAGAGAAATATATGGCTACTCTTGTTATTAGTGCTCAGGAAATAAGACATAGCCACAAGAAAGCAAGATGGGAAATAGTTGCCATAAACTCTTGCTTGTCCTAAATCTAAGGAAAATCTACTTACAGTTAAATTACCAGAAGATTATAGACCTCTTATTCATTTTCATTAAAGCATCCATACCCTGTCAGAGCAGCATCCTTAAAGTGGGTTTAACTGTAATTTACATCCTTCCCCCAACCCCGATTAACACCTCTTTACACTACCAGAAGAGTATTAAGTGACCTACTGTAAAAAGAACAGGAGTACTTGTGGCACCTTAGAGACTAACAAATTTATTTGAGCATAAGCTTTCGTGAGCTTATGCTCATAGCTCACTAGCTTACAAAAGTTTATGCTCAAATAAATTTGTTAGTCTCTAAGGTGCCACAAGTACTCCTTTTCTTTTTGTGAATACAGACTAACTTGGCTGCTACTCTGAAACCTGTAATGATCCAGCCACTCCCAGTCTCTATTCAAACCCAGGTTAATGGTATCTAGTTTGCATATTAATTCAAGCTCAGCAGGTTAGTGTTTTTGTTGTGTGGTGTGTGGTTTCTGAAGAATATTTGCTTCAGGTTGGGGGAGCTGTCTGTAAGGGAGGACTGGTCTGTCTCCCACACCACACGATCCATTGTCTACAGCCACGCTCTACGATATAACCGCATTTGCTCCAATCCCTCAGACAGAGACAAACACCTACAAGAGCTCTATCAAGCATTCTTAAAACTACAATACCCACCTGCTGAAGTGAAAAAACAAATTGACAGAGCCAGAAGAGTACCCAGAAGTCACCTACTACAGGACAGGCCCAACAAAGAAAATAACAGAATGCCACTAGCCATCACCTTCAGCCTCCAACTAAAACCTCCAGCACATCATCAAAGATCTACAACCTATCCTGAAAAATGATCCCTCACTCTCACAGATCTTGGGAGACAGGCCAGTCCTTGCTTACAGACAGCCCCGCAACCTGAAGCAAATATTCTCCAGAAACCACACAACAAAAACACTAACCCAGGAACCTATCCTTGCAACAGAGCCCAATGCCGTCTCTGTCCACATATTTATTCAAGTGACACTAATTACATTAGCCATGCCATCAGGGGCTCATTCACCTGCACATCTACCAATGTGATATATACCGTCATGTGCCAGCAATGTCCCTCTGCCATGTACATTGGCTAAACTGGACAGTCTCTACACAAAAGAATAAATGGACACAAATCTGCCATCAGGAATCATAACATTCAAAAACTGGTAGGAGAACACTTCAACCTCTCTGGCCACCGAATAACAGACTTAAAGGTGGCAATTTTGCAACAGAAAAGCTTAAAAAAAAGACTCCAACGAGAAACTGCTGAGCTTGAATTAATATGCAAACTAGATACCATTAACCCAGACCAAAATCAATAAACTACATCCAGCTAGCCATGGGTCAGAGAAGCCATTGGCTGGATTGTTGGAGTGCAGTGTGCTCCAGCCATCCACAGCCCCTGGAAACATCCCAGTATATTCAACCCTGAAGGCCTCACTTGCCAGAAGCTGGGTAATCACTTGATGATTACCTGCTCTGTTCATTCCCTCTGGGGTACCTGGCATTGGCCACTGTCATAAGACAGGATACTGGGGCTAGATGGACCTTTGGTCTGACCCAGTATGGCCATTCTTATGTTCTTAAGGCTCCGTGATTGCCCTTAGGGAGTTGGCTGCTTTTCAGTTTCTTTGCGCTGACTGGAGTAGGGTTTAGGATTGAGCCCACTTTCAGCACTGTGTCCTCTAGCCCTGGTAGGAGCAAGTCTTATCAACCTCATTCTCTAGAACTAATAATGTTTATTTTTGAGCACCTCAATTTGTGATCAAGGACTCACAAAAGTTAAGAGAGAACCATTCCCTGCTCTGAAGAGCTTATAATCTAAATATAAAACAAGACAAATCAAGTGAGAACAAACAACAGTGTCAGGGTAGAGTACATGAGGGAGGGAGTGCAAGGGTTACAAGTATCATGTTATGCAGTTAGTTACACATGGCATGCACACACCTTAAAATGACCATTAACTTGTGAAAAGAAAAGGAGAACTTGTGGCACCTTAGAGACTAACAAATTTATTAGAGCACAAGCTTTCGTGAGCTACAGCTCACTTCATCGGATGCATTAACTTGTGGGCTCTTTTAAGGGCATAAAGCTCAGATGTGGAACGAGAGATCTGTGGAAGTAGGAATGGAAAGGGAAGGCAGGGAGATGGGGAGGAGTGGTGAAGATAAAGGCAGAGTGACAAGTGGAGGGATAAATTCTGGAGGATGAGGAAAAGTGGCATGGTGAAGCAAAGCAGATGGAGGGAGGAGCCAGAAAAAGTAATTGGCTGTTGCTAATGCAAACTGAAGACTTGTGATGTTTGGTATGCTGTCTATGCTGAAAGAATGCAGGTTCTGACATCACTTTTTCTGTCATATAGCTTCTGACAGCACAAACAATGAATTAGCTATTGAGGAAGTGATGTTACCACTCTGTCCCAGTGGAGAGATGTCAAGCGCATCCATCCACCATGAAGATGATACAGGGGCAGGCCACAACCAGATGGCAAACTGTTTGCTCTTGAGCTCCACAGGGGCAGGGCGGGGTGTTCGAGAAACCCCAATGATAAAAATGTAAGTTAAACTGCCTGTGACCACAACATATCCTGTTGTAATGAAGACGAATCTTTTGGTTCACATGGCTGTTCTGAGGGGCACACAAGCTCTGACATCACTGGGGAAGGAGACATAGAGTTTGTGATGCTACTGCTGGTGCTCTTGCCACTGCTGCCAGAGTTCCAGCATTAGAAGAGAACCTGTAGAGGAGGCCACCAACAGTGGGGAAGCACATGCTGTCTTTTGTGGTGTGGCCCATGGGTCTGCTGTCTGGTGGGAGGGGAAGCGGAGGGTGAGCAGGCTATTATTTTTGTTTTCGTATTATAAAAACTTAGTTTGAGGTTGGAGGACTGTTTTTATTTATTGTGAGGGGCAGTTGGGCTTGAAGTGGGGAAGAGACATAGTGGATGGGGAAGGTTTTCAGGAGTAGGAGAGGAGTACGTACAGTAAAAGGAGCAGAAAGCTGAGGGTGAGAAGATAGGAAGAGGGAAGGAGAGGGAGAAAGAGAATAAGCATAATGAGCAGGGAGAGTGAGTTTGGGGGGCTAAATGGGTCACTGGTTAGAGAAGGGTGGGAGGAAAGGGGACCAAACAACTCATTGCAATAGGGCAAAGGAAGGGAAGGGTACAGCTACAGGTTTCAGAAATGAATGAGCATGATGGTGGCAGGAAGCTGTGAAGGTGCCTTTGGTTCTGAGGGGGACGGGGCTAAGAGCGTGAGGGAGGAGAGTATAGGAAGGCTCTGACTGAATCCCTGTGACCTTTGTTCTGTCTGCTTTGGGCAGGAGCTCTGTGTGGCTAGGACTTTTCAATAACCGATCCTCACAGACTCCACCAGGCTTGCCTTATGTGGAAAACAAACACACAAAGATGTGTACATAGTCAAAGTAAATTTGTTTTACAATTAAAATGAATATTCTCAGGAATCACAGAAACTTGCTGGAACCATGATAATTAATGGGGCACAGTCATACTAGGGTACAATATATATAGGAATGACAAAGTAGGTGGTGCTGATGAGGGAGTGGCACTATATATGAAAGAAAGTATAGTCAAATATAGTAAAAAAAATCGTAAATGAATCAAACAATACCATAGAACTTTTATGGATAGAAATTCCATGTTTGAATAATAAGAGTATAGCAATAGGTATATATTACCAGGATAGTGACAGTGATTGTGAAATGCTCAGGAAAATTAGAGAGACTACAAAAACAGAAAACTTAATAATGCGGGGAGATTTCAACTATCCCCATATTGACTGGGAACATATCACCTCAGGACGGGATGCAGAGATGAAATTTCTAGACATCACAGATGACTGCTTCTTGTAGCAGCTGTTCCTGGAGCCCACAAAGGGAGAGACAATTCTTGATTTAGTCCTAAATGGTGCACAGGATCTGGTCCAAGAGGTGAATATAGCTGAACTGCCTGGAAATAGTAACCATAATGTAATTTAATTTAACATTCATGAATGGGCGGGATACCAAAAAAACCCATCACAATACCATTTAACTTCAAAAAGGGAAACTGCACAAAAATGGGGAAACTAGTTAAACAGAAATGAAAACGAACAGCCCCAAGAATAAAATACCTGCAAGCTGCAAGGAATTTTAAAAAAAACACTATAATAGCTGCTCAAACTAAATGCATACTCCAATTCAAACAAACAAACAAGCAAACTAGTAAGAGGACCAAAAAGTGCCACCATGGCTAAACAACAGAGTAAAAGAGGAGGTTAGAGACAAAAAGATATCCCTGAAAAGATGAAAGTCAAATCTTACTGAGGAGAATAGAGAGGAGCACAAACTCTGGCAAGTCAAATGTAAAAGTATAATTGGGCAGGCCAATAAAGAATTGGAAGAGAAACTAACAAAAGACACAAAAACTAACAACAATTTTTTTAAAAAGTACATCAGATGCAGGAAGCCTGCCACACATTCAGTGGGGGCCACTGGATGATGAGGTGCTAAAGAAAAAATTAAGAAGCAGCTAAATGAATTCTTTGCATTGGTCTTCATTGCAGAGGATGTGAGGGAAATTCCCACACCTGACCCGTTCATTTTAGGTGTCAATAGAGGATATCTTGGAACCAAATGATAAATTAAACAGTAAAATATCACCAGGACCAGATGGTATTAAATCAAGTTCTGTACCAGGAGGATAGTTAATTTAATGCTGATTGCTCCAGAAGCAATCCTGGCAGTTACTGGCTGACAAACCCAACTTCAGCAGCAGGGAAATTGGTGAAGAAACTCAAAAATGAAAAGGCAGAACTACTAACTACTGTATATAACCTATTGTTTAAATCAGCTTCTGTACCAGATGATTAGAGGATAGCTAATGTAATGTTGATTTAAAAAAAAAAAAGCTTCAGAGGTAATTCTGGGAATTACAGACCAGTACCCTAACTTCAGTTCCAAGTAAATTGGTTGAAACTATAGTAAAGAACAGAATTATCAGACACATAGATGAACACAATAGAATAAATTGGGGAAGAGTCAACATGGCTTTTGTAAAGGGAAATCATGCCTCATCAATCTATTAGAATGCTTTGAGGGTCAACAAAGATGTGGATAAGGGTGATCCAGTGTACTGGGACTTTGAGAAAGCCGTTGGCAAGATCCTTCACCAAAGTCTCCTCACCAAAGTAAGCAGTCATGGGATAAAAGAGAATGTCTTCTCATGGATCAGTAACAGTTTAAAAGATAGGAAACAACAGGTAGGAATAAAAGAAAAATTTTCACAGAGGAGAGAGGTAAATAGTGTGGTCCCCAAGGATCTGTACTGGGACCTGTGCCGTTCAACATATTCATAAACGGTCTGGAAAAAAGTGAGATGGCAATGTTTGAAGACCATAAAAAATTACTCAAGCTATTAAATCCAAAGCTGACCTCACAAAACTTGGTGAACGGGCAACAAAATCACTGATGAAATTCAATGTTGATAAGTGCAAAGTAATGCACATTGGAAACATAATCCCAACTATAGATACAAAATGATGGAGTCTAAGTTAGATGTTATCACTCAAGAAAGGGATCTTGAGTCATAGTTCTCTGAAAAAAATATACTCAACATGAAGTGGCAGTCAAAAAATTGAACAGAATGTTAGGGGTCATTAGGAAAGGGATAAATAACAAGACAGAAAGTATCACAGTTCCATTATATAAATCCATGATACACCCACACCTTGAATGTTGTGTGCAGATTGGGTTGCCTCATCTCAAAAAGCATATATTAGAATTGGAAAAAACTACAGAGAAGGGCAACAAAAATGCTTAAAGGTATGGAACAGCTTTCGTATGAGGAGAGATTAAAAAGACTGGGACTGTAAAATCAGGAATGGCGTGGAAAAAGTGTTATTTATCCCTTCACATAACATAAACACCAGGGGTCACTCAGAGAAATTAATAGGCAACAGGCTTAAAACAAAAATAAGGACGTACTTCTTCACAAAATGTAGAGTCAGCCAATGGAACTCATTGCCAGAGGATGATGTGAAGGTCAAAATTATCACTGGGTTCAAAAAAGAATTACATAAATTCACAGAGGAGAAATCCATCAGTGACTATTAACTAAGAGGATCTGGACCCCAACTCCATGTTCTGGGTATCCCTGAAACTCCAACTACAAGAAGCTGGGAATGGATGACAGGGGATGGGTCACTTGATAATTGCCCTGTACTGTCCATTCCCTCTGAATCATCTGGCATTGGCCACTGTTGCAAGACAGGATACTGGGCTAGATGGACCATTGGTCTGACCCACTATGGACATTCTTATGCTCTTAGAAAGGTATTTTTTTCAGTATTCATTTACTATTTTTATTATTACATCCTTCTCACACCAATGTAGGCACACAGGGTGGAAACTAATCTCTTCCATCCCTCTCTGTCATTAGCTGCTGCTGCTTCCATCTCCTCTATGGTGTTGAGATCAAGCATTCCGCCCACTTGCTAATAGTTCTTCTTAAGGTTTCTCTTGGGCACCCTCGTTTCTTTACACCAGTTGGTTTCCTCTTGACAACTTCATACAAGAAACTGTGCACTGACATACTTGCCTCAATTATGTCCAATGCTTCCTTCTAATTCTAGTGGAGATGAGCTGCTAGTTGGTAATTTCTCAGATCTCTATGTTGGTTATAAAGTCTCCCTGTCCAATGCCCAGAATCTTTCACTAATTTTCAAAAGCATCTAGTTTTCTGTGTAACATTTTAATAGAGCTCCATATCTCACAGTCTTGTATTAGCACTGAGGTTATGTTTGAGTTGAAAATTCTTTTTTGTTTTGGTACTGGATATCTTTGATATCCATATGTATTCATTTACCCAGGTCTAAATGCTAACCTTGACGCCGTCAAATTGATGAATCCAAAACAGGCTACGGTTACTAAACCAACTCAGAACACTGTTCATTATGAGAGGACACGATGTTATCACCACCCTATTTGTTATGGAGAAATGGCTCTCTACCTGCAACGAAAGAGCTTATTGACCGGAATAGAAGATATGTCTCCCTTCATTCCTTATTTTAAAAATTATTTTTCAGTTGAGCTGTTATTGGCCTTTCCTAGCCATGGTGGTATTTATCTTCCAGTCCTTTGTCAATGTAACAATATGGAAATAGAGATTTTTGCTCATTTTTCAATTTTAGCTTTGGTATGCAATAGCATTTTTATATCAACAGTATCCCTCTAGCTTTCGCTTCATTGTAAGTCTTAAATCTTTTTCTTACTGGCCTTCTTACAGAGCTTTACTCATCTTATAATGAAAATGGGACAGGCTACAATACTTCTGTCAGCTTCTGGCCAAGTTAGAGCTGAATAACCCTTGGTGCAAAGATGCAGTGGTGCAGGGAAATTAAGAATCTCCCCAACATTTTTATTTTTGCTGCGGCAATAACTTGTACCTATTATGCATGCCGAGAATGACACTGAGCTTTCTATATATTTGTGTGTGACTGCAGACATATACGGCCCTGTTGTGAGGTGAACCAACAGAAATAAACATGGTGCTTAGAAGCATACAATATACATGTATTTGGAAAAAGAATATATAATGGTATGGTATTCAGTTTTCACTGGAAAGAGTTTAGGATGATCACATTGACCCAAATAGGAGGGCCATAAATTAGTTTTCTAGGATGACCTGCTGTGACATCACCTAGTTCAGTGGTTCTCAATTTATTTATCATTGTGGGCTGCATATGCATATGCAGCCCACAATGTGTTACCTGGGCAACAGGGGCCAGGTGGCAGGATAGTGGCAGCCCAGACCCCGACCCCGCGGGGCTGGCAGGCTGCCTGCCTTGGATCCCTACCATGCAGGGCTGGCTGGCTGCTCCAGGTCTCAGACTCCCACCCGTGGCTGCCCTGGACCCCTGTCACATGGGGTCAGGGGGCTGCCCCGAAGCTTGTGGGGCCAGGTTGCAGCCCTGGATCCCCAACCCCATGGGGCTGGCTGGGAGCTCCAGAGCCCCAACCCTACAAGGCTAGCCAGGAACCCCAGACTCCCAACCCTGCAAGGCCGGCCAGGAGTCCCAGACCCTGTTGGGCCAGCTGGCAGCCCCAGACCCCACCATGTGCGGCAGCAGCCCTGACCCAACCCAACCTGACCCCGACCCCGCCGTGCTGGGCAGCATGGCAGCCTGGACCCCGCTGCACCAAACAGCCGGGAACCTGTACCCCGCCATGCAGGCTGGCCTTTTGCACACAGCTAAGCTGGGCTATAGCTGTGTGCTAATTGGGCTGCATATGGCCCACGGGCCGAGGGTCGAGTACCGCTGACTAGGTAGATAAGGGGTTCTGTCACCACCTATGCTTTTACTTTGGAGTGCTTTCCTGTCATGCAGCTATGGTTAAGATCCCTGATAGCAGTAGCCAGTCCACAAGCATAAGGTCTCACCCTGGCTCTCACCAGCCTCGTTAATCCTGCAAGATGGCACCAACAGCCCTGAGTCTCCCCAATCTGTCCTCCCTGCATTCTTAATTACCAAAAACTCAGACCTTTCCCCTCTGGTTCATCATCCTTAAAAGTGTAAAACCACCTGCTCAGTTACCAGCTCGCTTTGGCATTGTGAAAGGGTGTTTACTTCACATGTGCCCTGAAAGGGTTAATGCAGACTGAGAAGGGGTCTAATTAACCTGACAGGCCACAGCTGAGGGAAAGCAGGTGGCTAAGTAATCCCCTGACAGAGTGAGGGAGGCTGGCTGAGGAGGAAGGAGCTGACTGGGGCTATAAAGGAAATTGGCATCAAGGAGGGGGCTGCTGGGAAAGTCTGCAATCATTCCCTGTGAAAAGGGAGGAGTGTTTATGTCTGGAGAGACAAGCAGCCTCAGCCCTTCTCTGGGAGGAGGGAATTAGGAAGCTGGCAACCCCAGGGATGGGGGACTGCTGATTTAAGGAAATGGCTCAGGGATAGGTGATACGGTCTAGGAGGGAATGGATCTTAGCTCCCAATTAGAGGGTCCCTGAGCCCCGACCTGGAGTAGAGGTGGGCCTGGGTTCCCCTGCCAGCTGCTGAGGGGATGGTACAATGGGGCAGTGAATGGAAGAGCCTAAATTTGCTGGAGAAAGACTTTGATACCTTGGAAGGGGAAAATGCATATACTGTAGTGAGCTGGCCAGAGGACTGTGTCATGAAGAGGCAATAGCAGCTTGTGGAGTGAGAGAGGGGCTGCAGACCCACAGACAGAGGTAGAGAGAAGGTGTGCAGCTGTGGGAAGGGGTTTTGACTTTGTGATACTACTCCCCTAGAATGGCCAGGAGGAGGTGCCATCCTAGTGGTGAGTAGAGCACCTTGTCACAAGCATACAGACTCCATACACTTTGCCCATCAGACCTGCTTGGGATAAAAATAAAAGTGTTTATTAAACATAATTATTAGAAAACCCCACAGATTCAAAGATTAAATAATAAAGGAAAGAAAACGTACAAATTACATGGAAAATAAACGTACTCAACCTCAGGCTTTACGCTTTCATATTAGAAGAAAAACGTTTCTAATACAAGTTACCTAGTACCTTTGAATACTTTCCCAGAGCAACCCTGAACTGCGGGGGGGGGCATAAATCCAGCCTTCACAGACTGCTTCTTACCTAGAGGCTATCCCTCACTTTCTAGATGACAAACTTCCATTTCAAGCATCTTTTTTCCTTGGAGCATGTTGACTCATGATTATTCAGATTGGGGAAATGCCATCTTGACAAGATAGCTGGAGATTTCTCAATGTCTTCCCATTAATTGTAATAGTTCATCATTCTGTTTTCCAGTGCTGGACAGTGGATTATTGTTTGAAACTAGTTTTGTGTAAACACCTAAACTGGGAGGTACCTCTCCCTGCTTAACTGCTCATCACTCTGCTCTCTGTGAGGTGGAGCTGAAGTTTGAGTACTGCTTTCTATGTACATAAATTTATAACCATGGTCTGTATACATATCTTGCAATGACTATCAAGTTCAGAACCTTAAAAGCTTTCATAAAAGACCTTACTCAATATACTTTTATAGTACAACAATACTGTATGCAATCAGTTGGTTTAACTGCTTATTTTTGAGGCTTAAACCTTCTGTTCCCCCCCAGGGAGCCCTGATTGTCTCGCTGCATTAAAAGTAAGAACTGTATATAAAACCACACCATTACATATTTTGTTGATGCTATAAAAGTACTGTATGTGGTATGACATAACCATCACTTTAAATGCTATATTTCCCAAGCCATGGAATAAACTGTAAAATGAGGGTGGGGTAAATGTCTCTATTCAGCACTTGTGGACTTTTTAGCAGCCCTGTGTCCACCCTGGTGATTAGTAAAGGGAAATGAAAGTCAGGACTCTTGCATTCTATTCCTGATTCTGCTGACTGACTTGCTCCGATTGCATGTATATTAGCCATTCTGGGGAAGTGCAATGGTGGAAGAATTCCTAAACATTCCTAGTGTAGACAAGGCTTATGAGATCTTGGGCAAATCACCTTCTCAGTACTTCACTTTCTCAATTTGTAAAACAGAGATAAATAATACTTACCTTCAATTGGTGTAGGGAGATTTAATTAATTGAATGTAAATTACTTTATTAGTACAAAATTTTATGAACCTGATTTTCAGAAGTGCTGAGTACCAGCAAGCCATTGAGGTCACTGCGGCTGCAGTTTCTCGATACACCTGAAAAGATCCTCTTAGTATTGTTTACTCTAAAGATTTGAAGGCTGATATTATATTTTTACTCCATTGCTGTGCTGGACAGGGAGCGGTTCAGAAGGTCACTCCTAGCTTTCTCTGACTAGTCAGGAAGTCATACCCCAGCTCCTTTCAGCTAACTTTTCTGTCTGGTTCTGTGTTAGTATTGAAAATTCAGCAGTTTTACTGAAAACAACACCATGTAATTCTACTTTGTTTTCTTCCCTACTGATTGCTTTATAGTGCTTGCTTGCTACTGCTAGCAGTTTTATGGTCCTCTATGAAAATAGCATATAGCACTGTTGGGTGTGATTTGATGTGGTTGATTTATTATCTTAATATGTACGAGAAAATTCTACAGCTTAGTCCACACAGAATGAGATGTACTCTCTTTACATTTAATTAATTCTGGTTCAGGTGTTTCTTGGTGAGTACAAACAGTATGATGATGAGAAATCCAAAGCATAAAAACAAAAAAAGAAAAATAATTCACTTGCTCCTCCAAACTATGATTAGTTCAAGGATTTGTTTAAAAGATTAGAAATAGATTCTGCCAAGAACAATGCATCAGTGACTCAATAATCTGGTTAGCAGTATGAGACAGGGTCAAAATCACAAGAAAAAAAGAATGAACTTTAGACTTTTTCCACAGGAGATTAAATATTTAATTTAAAATTCCAGCATATGCTTTTTCTGCATGAAAGCCCATTGCAAACAGTCCCAGTTACCACTAATTGATTTAAACCTCACAACTCAGTAGGAAGCCACAGATGTTAACTGTTCATTGATGCACTAAAACTTCCTAAGTTTCTCACACAAGGCTCGGAGTAAATGCAAGAAGCCTGGAGATTATATAAAGCCGTTCCATTGAGAGTTGTCACATGGAAATCATTGGTGCTAAGCTTCTAAATCTGTTAGAGAAGAGGAACTTTATATTTGATTTGGGACCATCATCCTGAGCATTAAGCTGAAATGAATGTGTAATATTCACTTAGTACAAAGAGGAGAAAAACCTCTCTCTCATACCCATCAGAAAATATCAATGATTGTTATAGTCTTTAAAAAATAAAGCTTCCCTCTGGTCAATAGATAAGAGTGTCTCAGAAAGCCAGGAAAAGATGCTTCCTAAGTGCTTCAAAATAGACTCTGCAGATAATGTATCATGTTTGAAGTGAATGACAAAGCATTTAAAAAAGATTCTCTAGAAGTCTTTTGTAAGTCAAAAAGAATAAAAATGTTCGGCCCTGATCTTCACCTAGGCTTGGTCTGCATTTAGAATTTAGATAGACGTAGCCATCTCGCTCCAGGGTATGAAAAATCCACACACCTGAACAAAATAGCTATGCTGAGTTAACCTCTAGTTTAGATGCAGCTCTCCATCGACATAAACTGCATCTACACTACAGGGTTATGCTGGCATAGTCCCCATAATGTAGATGTGGCCTTACACATGTGCTCGACCTAAAGCATGAAAGCCGTTACATTGACTTCCATGGGACTGCTCACCTGCTTCAAATTAAGTGTGTGTAAGCGTATGATCAGGGCTGTAATTAGCATTAATTGTTGACTTTTAATGAAAATCACTTTGTGAAATAGATGGCCATAGTGCAACAACAAACACTATAAACCAAGTATTGAAAGAGCCATTGAGCTGTAAACCCGTATATCCACCCCCTTTTTTTTGTGGGAGTTGTGATGCTATTCGCTGTCAGAAGGATATTCCAGGAATTTAAACAAATAATTTTGTTAAAATACAGAAGTAAAAGCCATATGCTCCATCCATCTCTTTTAGAATCTTATTATAAAGTCTAGTGCAGTGGTTTTCAAACTTTTTTTTTCACAGACCACTTGACATTGCTGAGAGTCTCGGTGAACCATTTAATTATCTTTCCAAATGTTGTTTGTACCGTTAGTTAACTATTGTAAAGCACTTTGGATAAAAAAACCCTTAATAATAATTAACGTTTTTTGTTCTACAAATAAAAGCACACAACTCATATTTTAATATCAGTAGTCTTACCTTTCTAATGCAATGGATGTGCCTCTCTCCCCTACCATGGCAGCCCCTGAGCTGGGGCTGGGAAGGAGGGGGGGGCCTCTCCCCGGCAGCTGCAGCCCTGGAGCTGGGGAAAGTTGCCTCTTTCTCTGGCCGCTGCAGCCCTGCATGTCCCTAATTTCCCCCACTCCCTCTTCTCACTCCACTGCCCCCTCCCACCTAGCCACTATTCCCCCCAAGGCCATGTGTGTCTTCTACAGGGTCCAGGCACCTAATTAGTGAGCCACGATTGAGTGGCTCCATAATAAGATGGGTGGCTGCTCAAGCACACACCTTAAAGGGAACTATCCACGGACCATCTGAATGGAGCTCGTGGACCACTGGTGGTCCACAGACCACAGTTTGAGAACCTCTGGTCTAGTGTATAGGAATTGGGTAGTATCCCTTTAATTTGAGAGCCCTCTAATGGACTATATTCTATATTGCAGAAGCCACCAGAGCCCTGTGAGAACAGCAGTGTGTATATATATATAAATATATGTATATTAAGCTAGGCCTGTATATTTGTAAATAGTTAGTAAATATGGTTATTTGGAACCCAACTGCCACTGTGTGTTTTCCTCATATTCTTAATGTTGTACAGAGTGAAGTCACAACATAAAGTAGCTCCCGTAAAACCTTTGCGGTTCATCTTTAACTAGGAGGTTTCCATTTTCTCCAGTGAAATAGGACTAAAGCAACCATACACCTGTTCGAGTGATGGGTAGAAAGGGGCTCTCCCTCAGAAAATATAAAGTGGATTGATATAAAATATTGGTACTGCTCACAGTACAGATGCAACTGTTTCTGTTACCAGCTTAGAGACTAACAAATTTATTAGAGCATAAGCTTTTGTGAGCTACAGCTCACTTCATCGGATGCATAAGCTTATGCTCTAATAAATTTGTTAGTCTCTAAGGTGCCACAAGTACTCCTTTTCTTTTTGCGAATACAGACTAACACGGCTGCTACTCTGAAACCTGTTACCAGCTTGAGACACACTTCTGATTAAGTAATAACAGACACTCTGTGTTTGTATATCAGGCTTTCTGCCTCATAACTGTGGCTGAGCTATGTTTATGCATTTAGACCTGTCACATGGACTGTGAGCCTGATTCATTTTGGACAGAGCACTGGACTGGGATTCAGGATATCTGGATTTTATTCCTGACTCTGTCACTGGCCTACTGGGTGACCTTTGGCAAGTCACTTCACTGCTCTGTGCCTTAGTGTCCTTATCAGTAAAATGGGGATAATGATACTGATTTCCCTTGTAAAGTGCTAGTGATAAGTGCTATAATTGCTATAATCGCTAGGTATTTTTAATGTGGTAGTGCCTAGGAGTCACAGTCATGGGCCATGGTCCCACTATGCTAGAACCATACAAACAGAACAAAAGTATGGTTCCTGCCACAAACAGATTACAATATAAGTAGATATATATTGGTGAAGCTCACTGTGCTCCCCCACAAGCCCTGGGAGGAGCTTGTTGCTGCCCCTCTCCTCCCTCCACCCTGCCCCAGCAGGAGCTCAATCTTCCCTATCTCTGTGGCTATGGGACTGCAGAAGTTCTGTGCCCCCAGTGTTTATTGGGGGGGAGGGGTGTCGTGCACCTGCTTGCCCCCCCTGCCCAAAACTGAGTTAGACAAATTGAACTTTGAAATAAGCTGCAATTTCCGAGTTGGGGGGAGGGAGCGATGATTAAATATTGGAACGGCTTACCAGGAAAAGTGGTGGACTCACCATCCCTTGGAGTCTTTAAAACAAAATTAGATATCATTCCATAAAGCATGCTTAATCTAGCTCTGGGAGAATTTTATAGTGGGTGGGGGTGCGGGTGAGGGGCAGACTGCATAATCATGTTGGTCTCCCTTCTGGCCTAGGAAACTGAATCTCCCTATTCATTCCCTCCATTCACAGGGCATTGGGAGAACAGGAAGCTCTGCATTGCTCCCAACACCTGTAACTGTGCACTAAAACAATACCTCTATACAAATCTCGTACTTCAGGACTTCTGCAGAGTTTAGGATGGAATCCCCCCACCTGCCCCAGGCACAATTGGTCAGATATATTCTGTGGAGGGGGAAGATTTTTTACCTTGCTCTGAAGCATCAGAAATTAGCCACAGCTAAAGACAGGCACTGGACTGGGTGCGGAGGGGGGACTAATGTTCTGAGTTGGCACAGTGAATCCTCTTTCTTAGATGCCTGACATGCTCAGGGGTCAGACTGAGATCTAGATTTGGGGTCTAGGGAGGAAGTTTCCCACACGTCAGACTGGCAGGGACCTTGTGGGCTTTTGCTTTCCTCTGCAGCATGCAATGGGGCTCCACCTGCTAGGGTCATTTGGGCATATTTGTCCTAATCTATTCCCTGCCATGGCAGGGTCCTCTGGCCTCTCTGCCTGTGGCACACAACAGTTGAGTCTTCTGATCACTGAAATGCTTTAGTCTAACTGAAGTCATTGGGCTCAATATAGAGGTATCTGGGTGAAATGTAACGGCCTGTGATATGCAGGACATTAGACTAGAGATGATCTCATGGCTTCTTCTGGCCTTAAACTTTGATGTATGAGAAGTGCATTCTAGGATTAGATGGGCAGAAAGCTAGGAGGAAAGAGGACTGGCCAAATCATTGACACAGGTATGGTTAATTGATCCCCTCCATAGTACAACCCTCCTCAAACACCCTCCACTGTCTCCAACCCCTGACACACACACACCCCCTCTCTACTACAACAAGACAATTATAGAAAGACAATTATGTAGCAGCCTAAACTTCCATGCTGGGATGAAAAATTGTTATCCACCAGTATTAAACATGTATGGATCCAAACTATGTTTAGATCCAACTATGCCAGTAACTGGTTACAAATTCAGTTAAATGCTGCAGAGAGGGTTTCTGTTGCAATAAGAAATAACAATTCAGTAGGCTAGATGTCAGCAGACATTGGCAATCCATATGCTGAATTATATGTAATGCTTCTGATGTGCCAGTTTTGGAAGAAACAAATGTATCCCTTTCATTAAAGGTTTCTGGTTCAAACTGAGATCAAACAGCCAGTTCTATATCTCATGGCCTTTCTTCACCCCCATCGGAAAACCTAATACTAAATACATTACGAATCTCATTGAACTTCTCGGTGTGTGTGTGCACTAAAGTAAGTCATCTTACTTATTAAGAGTAGTTTCAGGTGATCTATACATTTACATTATTGTGGGCCTGGCTTTGCACTATTGACACTTCTTATGGAGGTTAATTCTGAGCAGTTGAACTAGGAAATGATCTAACATAATATATTAATGTCAGTGGTGCTATACGGGGGAGCCCTTCACTCTGAATAGGAAGAAGTGCTTTATGACCTTGTGAAAAAAATTACCATCACTGTGGTGGATTTGTTAATACTCTACACTGCAGAGCACATGACACCTCTGATAATGAATACTTATGCAGAAAGCAGCCATTGTGGGAAACCTGTAATCTCCCTGCTCATGTTAGCATGGGGGTCCCTATACTGTGAGGACCGAGTAAAAGGGTGGGGTGGGGGGGTCTGTAAAATGCTAAAAGTGTGTTATTGCTTGTAATTTAACAGCTGACCCACAGGGTTTGGCCTATGTTGTCTAGAGCTGAGCAGGGTTCTAGGTGGACTTGCATAACCTGCACATGGGGAGGAGTGGGGGAAGAGTCCTGAGACTGGCTGAGCTGGGGCCATAAAAACAGAAAACTAGTAGGATGTGACTTGCGAGTTAATTTTAGGGATATCTTTCCAGTTGAAATGTTCTGAATGGAACATGCTCTTTACTCAGGTAGAAAACAATTCTGAATGTATATGCAATGGATATCCAGTTCTACATATCTGCATGAGATTGGAATTTGGAGGAAAATGAGCTGGGTAAAGATCAATAAAAATAAGAGGTGACATTGGTTATCTGATGGAAACAAGCCGGGGAAATGGCAGGCGTGATACCAGTCCCTTCAACTCAGGTATTATATTAGTAAAGTTCTCCTTTGAAAACCTTGTGGGGCCATACTGCAGTGGCGAATGGTGCTTTTTTCCCTCACAGCAGCACTCTCTGCTTCTGTTACCTTCTGAGTGGAATACTTCAGCGTGCTCTGTTGGGGACTACACTTCAGAAGTATTCAGGAACTCCAATTCGTCCAGAATGCAACAGTTCCCTTACTCATAAGAGAATCTCATTGAACATGTGAGACCTGTGATTCGCTGACAGCAATGCCTTTGAATTAATTTCTGAATCCAATTCAGATGTGGGTTTAAACCTATAGAGCCCGTTTGTCATTAGGGTTCTGTGTCTCAGATACAGTATTACCTTTTTCCTCATATTTAAATCTGCTGAAATCAGCTGGGACCCTGAAACTGACAAGCCATAGGTTATCTGTATGTCTTGGGACTGGGGGCAGGACCTCAATTCTACAGACATATCAGCTCTGGAGTTTACTTCTTCCTTGGTCCAACAGAACTGCAGTCTGTCTTTCTTTTGGGAACATAGCAAAGCACACCTAATTACACAGGATTTTCTTGATGAGGTTGATAAGATCCCTGTCACTTGTACTGTGGCTGCTGACTCTTTACAATTGAGATCCATTGTTATATGCTTGAATTTAGGTTTGTGTGCTTAGAAACATAATAGGTGCACAATATAAAACAAGTTAATTGTGTAAGCGTGTTGCCTTCCTCTCCATATCTTGTTTTAAAAAAAACCCATGATGATAAACTCTAAACAATAAACATAGTTGCCTCCTGAGACTGCAAATCACAACATAAGGGCAATCATGAGTAAAGTGATTCCCTATATTAATATGAACATGCATTGGAAATGTTATATCACAGTTCATTTAACGAAACTGCAGTGGAAACAAGATTCAGGCTAGGCTAATTCACCTAGTAAACATTGAAATGTCTGGGGGGATGATTATAATGTAAGTGTGGCTTTATAATTCTGCAGATTAGAAATATTTTTTAAAACCTTATAATTTTGTCAGGAACCTATTTGCACTCAGACATTTCTTCTTCCCCTTCTGATGATAATGTAGAAGTAAAAACTAATGAAATGCAAATGGAACCTTACATTTATAAGAGCTTTGAAGAGGGCTGATAGAAAATGATGTTTTACTTTATAGAAAATTAGAGGTTTTTGAAAATAATAAATCTTGTATTCTCTGGATATTGGGCTTATCATATTTAAATGGCATATAACTTTGTAACAAGCTTTCTTTACAATGAGGGTGGGGGGAATAGAACAAGTATTTAAACTACATTTACTGAAGTGTGGCTCTGCTCAGAAAAGTGACTCAAATTGGGGAATAGTGGGGTTCCTTGTAAGCACTCTGTTCTAGGGACTCTCTCTTTGTTCTGTGTTTGTATAGCCCCCAGCACAATGGGGTCCTGCTCCATGTCTTGGCTGGTGACTCTCTTCTGAGGGGGATGGAGATACAAATAATAAATAATAACAATGTTTGTTTCTCAGTGACTCAAGAAATTATTTTTTTCTCCAAACAGCCCTGGCAATTCAACCTGGGATATGAGAGCAAAGGTGGATACTTGTCTTGTCACGTTATAATCATAACTGAGGTATCTACGTAACCCCATGCCCAGATGTAACTGATTGGAACTTAGTAACAATTTCGATCCAGGGATAAGTAATATCCAGCACACTTTCTCTTAACTGTCTCTAATTAACTCTCTTAGCTCTGCCAGCCTAGCACAAGTAAAATATATATTTTTCCACTAAAGTGAGCAGCCATGGCTTTTAACACACAAAGGTAAAGGAGGCAAAGCCATCGACCCCACCAAGGCTGGGAGGATCACAGCCTCCACTTCCAGGAGGAAACATAGGGTAGTTGTGGTTTGTGACACTCTTCTGAGGGGTTGTCACACCAACAGATGAGTGTCTCCAGGAGCATCCCAGGAGCTATGCTGCCTGCCAGGTGTCCATATCTGAGATGTTATGGAGGGATCTCAAGGATTATCCATCTCTTTGTCTACTACCCCATGCTACTCACCCATGTGGACACTAACGATACTGTGAGGTATGGCCCTGAGCAGATCAGAAGTGCCTACAGGGCTCCGGGAGTAAGGGTGAAGGAGTTGAGTGTGAAGGTGTTCTCTTGAATCCTTCAGGTCAAGGCAGAGACCGGTGCATCTTAGAGGTGAATGCCTGGCTGCGAGGAGAGTGTCGCTAGGAGTGCTTCAGCTTCCTTGACTATGGGATGCTGTTCCCGGAAGAAGGACTGCTAAGAAGAGATGGGGTCCACCTATCAAGGAAAGGAAAGAGCATATTTGGTTAGCCAGTCTGTATCCTAGTGAGGCAGACTTTAAGCTAGGTTTAATGGGGGCAGGTGACAAAAGCCCACAAGAAAGCCAAAAACATGGAGACCTAAGAGAAGGGTGAGTGTCTGAGGGGAGCATGGGCCATTATAGCAGGGAAAAGGGAGAGACAAGAGAGAACATAGGGGAAAAATCAAATCACTATATTAAATGTCTGTATACTAATGTGATAATTATGGGGAATAAGCAGGAATAATTTGAAATGCTAATTAATAAACAACTATGACACAGCTGGCATCACAGAAACTTGGTGGGATAATATGCTTGACTGGAATATTGGTATGAAAGGGTAGAGCTTGCTCAGGAAGAACAGGCAGGGGGAAAAGGAGCAGGTGTTGCCTTATATTAAAAATGTACACACTTGGACTGAGGTTGAGATAGAAATAGACTTTCAACAAGCCTGTCTCCTCTGGGTAAGCATAAAATGGGTAAAAACCAAGGGTGATGTCATGGCAGGGGTCTACTACAGACCAGGAAAAAGGGGTGGATGAGGCTTTTTTTTAAATAACTAACAAAATTATCCAAAGCACAGGACTTGCTGGTGATGGGGGACTTCAACTACTCAGACATCTGTTGGGAAAATAACACAGCTGGGCACAGATTATTCAACAAATTCTTGGAATGTATTGGAGACCATTATTTTTCAAAAGGTGGAGAAAGCTACTAGGGGAGAGGCTGTTCTAAATTTAATTTTGACAAATAGGGAGGGACTGGTTGAGAATTTGAAAGTGGAAAGCGACTTAGGAGGAGTGACATGGAGGAGTTAATGATTCTAAGGAATGGTAAGAGGGAAAACAGCACAATAGAGATAATGGATTTCAAGAAGGCAGACTTTAGCAAACTCAGGGAGTTGATATAAAAGATCCTATGGGGGGAACAATAACAGAAAATGTGGAAATGGCAGAAGTGCTAAATGTTTGTTTCACTTTTCACCAAAAAGATTATTAGGGTTTGGACGTCTAGCACAGTGAATGCTACTGAAAATGAAGTAGATTCAGAGGCTAAAATAGGGAAAGAACAAGTTAAAAATTACTTAGACAAATTAGATGTCTTCAAGTCACCAGGGCCTGATGAAATACATCCTAGAATACTCAAGGAGCTGACCTGAGGAGATATCTGAACCATTTGCAATTATCTTTGAAAAGTCATGGAAGACAGGATTGATTCCAGAGGACTGAAAAAGGGCAAATATAGCACTCATCTATAAAAAGGGGAATAAAGACAACCCAGAGAATTACAGACCAGTCAACTTACTTTCAGTATCTGGAAAGATAATGGAGAAAATATTTAAGCAATCAGTTTGCAAACACCTAGAAGATAAGGTGATAAGTAACAGTCAGCATGGATTTGTCAAGAACATTTCATGTCAAGCCAACCAAATAGCTTTCTTTGACAGGGTAACAAGCCTTGTGGATGGGGGGAAGTGATAGATGTGGTATATTTTGACTTTAGTAAGGCTTTTGATACTGGTTTCATGTGACCTTCTTGTGAATAAACTAGGAGAATACAGTCTAACTGGAGCTACTATAAGGCGGGTGCACAACTGGTTGGAAAACTGTTCCCACAGAGTAGTTATCAATGGCTCACAGTCAAGTTGGAAGGGCATATTGAGTCGTGTCCTGCAGGGATGAGTTCTGGTCTAGTTCAGTTCAATATCTTCATCAATGATTTAGATAATGGCATAGAGAGTTGTGGATGATACCAAGCTTGGAGGGGTTGCAAGTGCTTTGGAGGATAGGATTAAAATTCGAAATGGTCTGAAGTAAATAGATCGAAATGGTCTGAAATTCAAGAAAGACAAATGCAAAGTACTCCACTTAGGAAGGAATAATCAGTTGCACACATTAAAAATGAGAAATGACGGTCTGGGAAAGAGTACTGTGGAAAGGAATCTGAGGATCATAGTGAATCATAAACTAAATATGAGTAAACAGTGTAACACTGTTGCAAAAAAAGAAAACATCATTCTGGGATGTATTAGAAGGAGTGTTGTAAGCAAGACACAAGAGGTAATTCTTCTTCTCTACTCCTCACTGATTAGGCCTCAACTGGAGTATTGTGTCCAGTTCCAGGGGGCCACATTTCAGGAAAGATGTGGACAAATTGGAGGAAGTCCAGATAAAAGCAACAAAAATTATTAAAGGTTTAGAAAACATGACCTCTGAGGGAAGATTGAAAAAAAATGGGTTTTTTAGTCTGGAGAAGAGAAGACTGAGAGGGGGTGTAACAATTTTCAAGTACATAAAAGGTTGTTACAAAAAGGAGGGAGAAAAATTGTTCTCCTTAACCTCTGAGGATAGGACAAGAAGCAATGGGTTTATATTGAAACAAGGCCATTTTAGATTGGACATTAGGAAAAACTTCCTGTCTGGGTAGTTAAATACTGGAATAAATTCCCTAGGGAGCTTGTGAAATCTCCATCATTGGAGATTTTTAAGAGCAGGTTAGACAAACACCTGTAAGGGATGGTCTAGATAATACTTAGTCCTGCCATGAGTGCAGGGGACTGGACTAGATGACCTCTTGAGGTCCTTTCTAGTCCTATGATTCTATGAAAGGGGCAGATCTGCTGAGTAAGCACGGGAAAAATAAAGATACCTTATCATTTCCAAGTAGAAAACTTTATGTATTCCTCAGTATTACCTGGGGGAAAAATATTGATGCTTAAATGAGTGCATAGTTTTTGATGTAACTTCTTTGCTTTATTCTTCCTAGGATTGCAGATAGGAAAATTTTTTATTATTTATTTAATTGTGATGCAAAGGATTTCATACAGTATTTTGAGAGACTGAATGAGGAGCGAATGTGCGTACAGCCTTATGGCAAAATCTATTCTAAGTGACTCAACTGTAACATGGGGAAGTATTTGCTTTCATGTAACCTTTCCTTGCTGTACTAAAACTTTATTTTCCCTCTTTTTGGCTATTTTCTTGGGAAACTTTTCTGGAGCTGGTTCAAAATGATGTGAGCACTTTATCAAGACAAATTGTAAAATGTACGAGATAATTTGTCTGTGATGTTCTTTGCCTGTTGTTGATTTAGTCATTAGGGTTAGATTGCCACTTGGCCCTGTGCAACCATGCAGAGGAACAAGAAAGCATTAAGCTCTCTTGTTCTCCAATTGGCCCTACAGGGGGCTTACCTAGTCCACGAGTCAACTCCCCATGTGAATAAGTGGGTGTGGAAGAGTCAGAGCCTTATTCTGTCTCCTCCCTTAATGCTCTGGCCAGCCTACCTGAGTCAGCATCTATAAACTGCACCCTTTAAAAGATTCCAGTAAATTACTTCCTCTCCATCTACCAGAACAAAGGGGCTGGTCCTGTGTTATCTATTTAGGTTTGTGTAGGGTGACTCATCACAATGTATCTGAGCACTGTCATGCTCAGGGATGTGAATAATTTCTCAATCTAGCCTTCAGATATTAGTAACTGAACATTATCAACTGATTTTTATAAAAATCATTATTTGCCCAGAATGTGCTTAGCTTAACAAAAGAGCTGCTACTAAGGTCATCCATGCCACCATTATCTGAAACTTTCTGCAGGTTACAGCAATGTCCTGGCTATTGCTGTATCCACTTGGGGGCTCACGCCATGTAAAGAGACTCCTGCAGTTCTGCTGAACTGATTTGAAGAAATGTCTAATTTTAGCTTTGGTTTATAGATCTATTTTCCCTGGGGCTAAACAAACCTACTCAGAAGCCAACACTGATTTAAAGGCAGAGCTCAAATACAGTGTTGTGAAATAGTTACTAGGGATGTTCAGATCAACAATTAAATAAAGGTGAAATTAACTCCATCCAGAGAGCCAGCATAAGCCCGATGCCTTGCTTCAGCCTTCAAAAAAAAGGCCGCAGTGAAACTTAAGCTGGCCCTTTGCACATGGGTGCATACATGCTTAAAAGCGAATACACACCATGAATTATCCCTTCAAGAAAAGCTTTGAAAATATACCCTGCCAGTTGTGACAGGTTTCAGAGTAGCAGCCATGTTAGTCTGTATCCGCAAAAAGAAAAGAAGGACTTGTGGCACCTTAGAGACTAACATATTTATTTGAGCATAAGCTTTCGTGAGCTACAGCTCACTTCATCGGATGCATTCAGTGGAAAATACAGTGGGGAGATTTATATACACAGAGAACATGAAACAATGGGTGTTACCATACACACTGTAACGAGAGTGATCAGGTAAGGTGAGCTATTACCAGCAGGAGAGTGGGGGAGAGCGGGGAACCTTTTGCAGTGATAATCAAGGTGGGCCATTTCCAGCAGTTGACAAGAATGTCTGAGGAACAGCGTGGGATAGGGAGGGGAGGCAAGTTCCAGTGGGAACAGGAATGAGCTCTAAATTTGAGTTAGGTTTCAGTTGTGAGATTTACCTAAAACACTGAAATTCAGCATCTTACTATTATTACAGCTGTGCCCAGAGACCTCTGACAAGATCAGTACCCCCTTGTGCTAGGGCCCACATAAACATATCAGCAACACTTTAAAAAGTAGTTATCTCTAAGAAAAGATGAAAGAATTACGAACAATTTCTCAAACGGGGCTGTGTAAGGTATACAGTTACTTGGGACATTTACTATTTTGAGGATGTACAGGATATTGCACTGAAAGTTTCTGTCATGGTAGCACCAGACCAATAAGTCCATGCTATTTTAGGAAGTTAAATGAGTCTGAATCTCTTGTTGTAAGTTGAAGTATTTTGTAGTGTTGTTTTAACTTCCCTACCATAAGTGTCTCCAGCAGGACAGATATGGACACTTTTTATACAGTCTGGCAGAGACAGGGATCCTGTTGCCTGTCTCATGCAGAGGGATCATTGGCATTTATAATATCCCATTAAGTTTGGTTCATTAGCAATGTCCTTATTTTAATCCTAACAGTCCTGCTAATGTCCAAAAAAAAAAAATCATGAAAAGCTCAGCCTTCTTCCCAGTGAAGGACAAGAGCTATATGCCTTACTCCCATGGCTCTGTTTCCCCAAAACAGGTTTCTATTGTAACAAAGCTATTTTGTCCTTCTTTTTATGCTGATTTAGGTTTAAAATAGCAATAAGGACTTTATAATTTAATATCCTTAAGATAAGGATAAGTTACAAATCAGACTCTTTTAAATAATATAGCTTGAATCCCTGATTTTGCAAATACTTATACACATACCTAGTTTTAAGAATGTGGCTAGCAGGATCAGGGCCTAAATCTGTCCTCCTGGGGTAAATAAAATGTTAATTAAACCTCAATATAAATTGTTACTGGGTCTTTTACTTTGAGTGCTTTATAATAAAACACACATAGTTTACATCCTATGTTGATGACATCTAACTTTTCTGGAGATAGCACTTCATTTAATTACCATAGATTTTCCTTGTTTTGAATGCAGTGACTAATTCTACTTGACTGAAAAGATTGACTGAATCAGAATTGATCTTGCTAGTAGTTAGTTTGGGGCAGATGGTTGTTTTCAATCTGTCCTTCTTGACAGACTTTGGTCCACATCCATAGAGGCTAGGACAGCACCACAGGTAGCTGGACCATCACATGTGAAACTTACCCTCATGTCCGTTGGTTGGTGAAAGCACATGAAATGCACCAAGTTCATCAGACAGAGGTGATCTCTGGCCTCACTTGGCAAATTACTGGACACCCAGAAGCATGGGATGGTCTGTGTGATTCTCAAGAAATCATTGACTGCCTTCTATGATGAGATAATTGGCTCTGTGGATATGGGGAAAGTGATGGATGAGATATATCTTGACTTTAGCAAAGCTTTTGACACGGTCTCCCACACTATTGTTGCCAGCAAGTTAAAGAAGTATGGATTGGATGAATGTACTATAAGGTGGATAGACAGCTGGCTAGATTGTCGGGCTCAATGGGTAGTGATCAACGGCTCAATGTCTAGTTGGCAGCCGGTATCAAGTGGAGTGCCCCCAGGGTCAGTCCTAGGGCTGGTTTTGTTCAGCATCTTTATTAATGATCTGGATGATGTGATAGATTGCGCCCTCAGCAAGTTCATGGATGACACTAAGTTAGGGGAGAGGTAGATACGCTGGAGGGTAGGGAAAGGGTGCAGAGTGATTTAGACAAATTGGAGGATTGGGCCAAAAGAAATCTGAAGAGGATCAAAAAGGACAAGTGCAGAATCCTGCACTTAGGACAGAAGAATCCTATGCATCGCTACAGGCTAGGGACTGACTGGCTAAGCAGCAGTTCTGCAGAAAAGGACCTGGGGATTACAGTGGGTGAGAAGCAGGATATGAGTCAGCAGTGTGCCCTTGTTGCCAAGAAGGCTAACGGTATATTGGGCTGCATTAATAGGAGCATTGCCAGCAGATCGAGGGAAGTGATTATTCTCCTCTATTTGGCACTGGCGAGGCCACATCTGGAGTACTGCATCCAATTTTGGTCCCCCCACTACAGAAAGAATGTGGACAAATTGGAGAGAGTCCAGTGGAGGGCAACGAAAATGATGAGGGGATTGGGCACAAGACTTACAAGGAGAGGCTGAGGAAACTGGGCTTATTTAGTCTGCAGAAGAGAAGAATGAGGGGGGATTTGATAGGAGCCTTCAACTACCTGAGGGGGGTTCCAAAGAGGATGGAGCTCAGCTGTTCTCAGTGGTGGCAGATGACAGAACAAGGAGCAATGGTCTCAAATTGCAGTAGGGGAGGTCCAGGTTGGATATTAGGAAACATTATTTCACTAGGAGGGTGGTGAAGCACTGGAATGGGTTACCTAGGGAGGTGGTGGAATCTCCATCCTTGGAAGGTTTTTAAGGCCCAGCTTGACAAAGCCCTGGCTGGGATGATATAGTTGGTGTTGGTCCTGCTCTGAGAAGGGGGTTGGACTAGATGACCTCCTGAGGTCTCTTCCAATCCAAATCTTCTATGATTCTATGACACCAAAGCCTTCACCATCTACCCTTCCTAGACAAAACTATGCAAACATCAGAAACATTGCCAGTAGTGAGGCCCTTCACAATCAGGCTTCAGACTAGTATATAGCATGGAAATGGATCAGGCAGGACTAGAAGATGGCCTCTTGTAGCCATGGGCAGGCGAGAGAATGCTGTTTGTTTCCACTCCTGGATATACTAGCAGCTTTCCACATAGTTGATCACTAGGAGCTGTTGCTTCTGCAAACCCCAGAAGATGCTGGGGGAGAGCAACATTAAGCAGGCTTTGTTAATTCTTAAATTCCGAAGAGTCATCATAAGCAACTGGCTCTTCCCCAAGAGACCACCGATGTGGAGACCTGCAAAGCTCACTCCTTTCATTTCTCCTACTCAACACATGTGAGATTGCTGTGAATGAGTTGGGCTGGACGACACATCAGCTGTCACCTTCTGCACCCAAACAATGGAGCACTACACTGGGTGAATGGTATAATGCTTTTTACTGGTTCTGGATCCTTCCCCAAAGGGGGTGGGGATTGAAAAAGAATGCCCCCCCCATTGCTGTCAGGTTGCACCCAGCCCAGTTGGTCAGAAATCAATCAAGATCAGTCTCTGGGATCAATATAGTCCATAAAACAGAGCCATCAATTACTTCATGGAGGTACCCACAAGAATTCCTGTTGTTAAAGGAAAAGAAAAATTGAAGAGCCTCATAAATGAACCCTTTTTCCCCCTGTGACTTTTCAGGCTTTAACTCATGGTTGTTCTCTAACTCAGATCATTAGGGTAAAGCTGCTTAAAATAAAGAAACGTACAGAACTGTGTTTTGGAAGACAGAACTGATGATTTACCTAGTTTTTTATTTTCTTATTAATGGGCACATTAGAAATCCATAAATAGCATACAAAACAAAGGTACAGTCAACTTTAGTTAGTCATATGTCCTGATATTGTTTGGTTCATATTAGTGGGAAATGAAAGTTATGTTGGCTTACATATATGACCAAAGCATTCTTAATGAAATCCTGTTGTGATATCCTGATAAATTTGGTAGGCTTTATTCATTACAAAAATATTCCAATAAAGTAAGAAATCAGGCTATTTAAGCTACTGACAAAATACTAAGAATACTCAAACTTTAAGCAGTGTTATCCACAGTAGAATGAATAAGGAAATGCAAAATGCAATCATTCCAGCATATGTTAAGAAATTCAAAAAGAGCTATTCTTTGAATTTATGAGAAAAGATAATCAATATTCCATTTAAGAAGTGAATGCCAGTTTGCATTAGTTAGGTTTTTTAAACATTCAGCAAAGCCTTGTTTTTCTTAATGAGGTTTATAACTAACCCAAGAGTACCTTTTAAAGAACAAATTGCAATATTTTAGGAATAAAAACCAAAATTAAGAGATTCAGTACTGATCCCTTGAGTGTCAATCACTTGTACGCAACAGAATTTCTTGCTCTTAACAAGCACTAAGTCTTCCCATAAGAAGTTCTCCTTATCAGGTTTTCAATGGTTAATTGTCTCACTGAAGGTTTTACTGTACTGTTTCTTTGTACATGTGTGCCTCTCTTCCATCCCACTTCAAAGGCATCATTAGAACATCTGGAAGGACAGAAGGCAATAAGGCATACTCCTTCTGGTGCACTGTGCCTGTACCTGCATGTGTCCCTGACGTCTGCTTAATTAGGATGTAAAGTAAAAGTGACAGTCACTCCTAATGAATGGCCAACAGCTGACACCTTTAAGAACAGGGCCAGTGTAGTGATCCAGCATTCAGGGTAGTAGCTCACATACCTCAACATTCAGGGCCAAATTAATCTATGGTATAACTCCATTGACCGCAAGCTCTTTGGGGCATAAAATGTCTCTTATTCTAAGTCTTGTATAGCTCCAAGAACAATTTTAATTTGATTGGTGATAAATAAGACAGACAGACTGTTTCAAGCATGATTCAAGTACAATTTGTTTTGGAGTTGTAGCTCTACTCGAATTGTAGGATTAGAAGGGACCTTGAGAGTTCATCTAGTCCAGTCCCCTGCACTTGTGGCAGGACTAAGTATTATCTAGATCATTCCTGACTACTACTAGAAATGTTGTGCAACATTATATGATGGGAAGGAACTAGAAAGGGTTTTAGGAAATACAGAGTCTTTTTAGAACACATTCATTGGAGGAATATGGAAAACTCTAGAATGTGCAATGTTCTTGTTTAGATCTATCCATACTTTCTATGTTCAGGGACTTGTTGGGTAATGGTTCTTTGCCAGAAGTGTGTACTAGAATTCTGGAAGGTTTCGAGAACCTGAGGGAGAGAAAATTAGATGTTTTAATAGTGGGGATTAAAAGGAGTTCTTACCTCTAAGGCCCCAATTCAGCAGACCATCCCTAGTCAGAAAAGCAATTTAGCAGGTACTTAGAGTTAGGCACCTGCATGAGTACTTTGCTGAAGAGGGATGCACGTAAGTGTTGCTGAAATTCTTTCCTGATCTGGAGTAGAGAAATGGGAAAGGATCAGACAGGGTGTTGAGAAGCTTCTGTGGCTTTCCAGCAACATGAACAGAATAGAATAATAAGTCTGTGGTTCAAGGGCTGTGGGTGGTGGTGGGAGGGATGGGGGGAGGATAGAAAGGTGGTGGTGGTAGTGGTGGTGTTAAATGTTAAGCATGGGCTTTTGTACTTGCTGGATTGAGATCAAGGACAGGGTTGTGGTATATCATGTAACTCCATAAGTTACATATGGCATGTAGTCTGTCCATTGGCTACACTGAATGTGATCTACAATGCAGTTCAGAAAATTAATAAAAATTAAAAAAACAAACCCACCATAGGTCTTGCGATTCTCCTGTTGAAAATCAGTGGAAGACTAGATAAAGTTGGAAATATTCAGACAAATGCCTATAAACTTTTGAGACCTCATTTTACTTTTCAACAGATGGAAGCAGTTAATAGTGAAAACCAAGTTGACATTATTAGTTAAACACAAATATGGAAGTAAAAATGAAAAACAAACGTACCATAAACCTCACAACTTAAGGCTCCATTAGAAACAGCAGATCAAAGTTTGCTACATGAAATGGGACAAATCAATGTGAAATGAAATTTCATTTGATAGTATCATTTTAATAATCATGTATATAGTAGCATTATAAGCTATACTTTACTTTATCCATATTATGCAATTTTGCTAATCATGCAAATGTATAACTGACAAAAATACTTGAAAATAGATAATAGAATGTATATAACTCTATTGTTATATCCTTGGGGGCAACAGTTTTAGGAAGAAATCACTTGAGACACAGAGAGCTGTAAACCTTAAAAGCAGCCATTTATTGCCACACACTGAACTAACCAAAAACCAGCCAAGACTAGCTGGGCTATCCCCTAATAATCTAACTCAGTTGCCATAGCAACAACAAGGTTCTATTACCTCGACAACCAAATACACAACACTATTAAAATATATCAACCTAACCATCCAGTGTAGAAATAGGTAATGGAAATGGAATAGGTAGTAGTAATGGAAATAGGCTGAACTACATACTAGGCATTTTAAACATATGTACACATGAAGGAAAAATCACTGAGATTACATTTATTTTTGTGAGTGCACAGAAACTGTCCTGTTTAATTTTTTTAAAGAGTCAAGAGAATAGCATTTTTACTGTTTTTTCATACAGAGAACTAAAAGAAATCTGCATTCTTAAAGTGTTTTTTGAAAACTCACATCAAATGTAACCATTCGCATATGCAAATATGTATCTGTCAAGGGTTATATTTGGTGCCTTTAACTTAAAAAAGAATGCAGATTTCTAAAGATCCAGTAATCGAGCTATTTTGCACAAGCTTTCATTGCAATGCAAATAATGTACTAAGGCGTACAGCTGATCCTTAAAATCACATTTCCTTTGACTGTTTGATGATGACTTTAAAAACATTTATAAAATATAATGCTGTTACATTACCTAGGGTACAATCAGGCCTGAACAGTGGTGTCCCCTTAATTTTCTAACCTGGGATGCCTTTTACACTGCTTTGCTGTCAAAACATCCACTTTTGGCCTGTTCACATGTCAGTCAGCATGCAAATTCACTTACAGCTAAATACATGATCACTCATGAACTTCATATAGAGCGACACCCATAAATTCTTAGCCCCAGCCTCATTACTCCAGAAATGTATATCTTGTACTGAGCAGTACCATTCTGAACAATGCAAGCTCATAGAAAGTTCATTTCATCAAAGGAAAATGAAATGCAACAACCTTGTTATCTCAAATGGAGTTTTCCACACACTTTTTAATCCAAACATACTGATTAAGATAAAACAGTACGTTAAATGTATTTAGTACAGAAAGATAGATTTTAAGTGATTACAAAATCACAGGTATGTGCCAGTCCTGCATCCTCTATTTAGGCAAAACTCTCATTTTAGGCAGTGGGCATTTTGCCTGAATAAGGGATGCAGGATCAGGCCTACAGTCACTGAACCTACCCTCGCCAGACCAGTTGAAGTAATATGAGAACTGGATCATCGTCCAAATCTGTCTGAACCAATTCAAAATGTTTTGAAGGTCACAAGAAGTATAGCAAACTTGAAGGGGAAAAAACTAGTGTTGGTTCTCCTGCACTTTCTGGATTTGATCAGAAATAGATGGCATAAGGTACCACAGAATGAGGCAAAGTATTGTTGTTAGAAATTGGTTGAGGCCATAAACAAAGAGTGGTTGTTTTTAAACATGGCAAAAAGTCAGCACTAGAGTTGTGCAGAGGACAAATTCCATTTTGTGAAGAATTGGCTTCTTACTGACTTGGAACAAAACCCAACAATTTGAAGTTGTCAAAGGTTATTCTGGGGGAAAAAATCTTTTTGGGTCAATCAAAACAGTTTTGACTTTTTTGTAAAATAGATTTTTTTCATTTTGAATTTTTTATAAATTAGACTGTTTCATTCCAAAAGCATCAGAATGATTTGATATTGTTGGAACTCTTTCCCAGGGGTTTTCTCCTAAACAAACTTTGGCAAAACCCACATGTTTTCCTGAAGCATTCAGATTTTGAAGAAAATGGTTCCACTGATGTTTCTCCAACCAGGTCTAGTCAGCAATGGAATTCCCCAGGGATCTACGCAGGGACACATGTTGCACAGCAGGGAGACTATGGCACAGAGTGACTGTCCCCAAGTCCTAGCCCTTCTCTGCCAGCCCACACTTCCTTTCACTACGTTTCTTTTTAAGGAAGTTATAACAGGTTTACAAACCCTTGCCATGTAAATATCCATGGTGAGCAGGTGGCAGAGGAAGAATGGTAGAGGATAATACTGCACAGCTATCCTTTTCAGCATGGACCCACCTCCTGCTGTTCCTAGGGGATTACTATGCTCTTCCTTCCATGTTACTCAGTGGAAAGGAGCATAGTGCCCTATTTCTACATATATTGCAAGCAGTACATAGGAATAGTGAAAAATAAAAGTCTAGAACAGTGTTTCTCAAACTTTTTGATACCTGGGACTGGCTTGCTGCCTTCCTAAACTGTGTCAGGGAAATCTCAGGGACTGGTGCCAGTCCACAGACCAGTCATTGAGAAACACTGGTCTAGAGTACCTGATCATCACAGCTGAGCAATTTAATGCCTGCGTTAATTACAAATAAATGGATCTTGAAAACTTTGTTTTTCATATCGCAGGAAACACTTTTATAGATAAGCTCCTGACTGATCCAAGAAAATACAGATGACCTATCCATTTTTCAGAGCTAAATGGCCTAAATTTACTTTCACATATATGAACAATGTACAGTAAACTAAAGATACTTCTGATAATGAATCAGAGAATAAATAGACTAACTTTATTGCAGAGCCATCTGTTAATTTACATATGCTTCATCTACACCACAGTAGCGTAGCTGCACTGATGCTGCTGTAGTGCTTCTGGTGAAGATGCTCTAACCTCTCCTGTTGGCATAACTTCTCACACCGACATAGCTGCTGCCTCTCGTGGAGGCAGAAGTTCTACCGGCACTTAGGTCAGTTAATTTACATTGCTCAGGGGTGTTGAGGATTCACACCCATGAGCAACATAAGTAATACCAAAGTAATTTGTAGTGTAGATATAGCCATAGTTTAAATCAGGTCAGAAATTTATTTAGAAAGGCATCCCTTTGGGATCTGCCATTAAAAAGAACATAAATAGCCCTAAAACTACAATGTGAACCTTTATTTTTCTTCAGTTTGGGAGATGGCCAGTTAAACTGCCGTAGGTGTGAGACTTTTGGAGTTTTACTGCGATGGTCAGCTTAGAACTATATGGGGTTTTTCTCTTTCTTGTGAAAGACTGCAGTACAGAAAACTAGAGCTCAGTTTTCTTTATGCCAGAGTCCAGGGCTTGAACTGTTCTTTTCACCACTAAAACCTCTGTGCTTCCTAATCATTTTTAATCTACTACCCAAATAACACTAGAGAGGGATAAACTAATTAGAATAAAGTATTCTTCAACTTTTACTTTTGCAAAAAACCTTAAGCTGTTTATGAAGTTTGAAGAAGTTTCCACATTCGACCTCAGTGACTCAACTTGATTTTGGTTTGAGAAAATACATTTTACCTGCCAAATTGCACCATCAGTGCAGTACTTGTTCACTTCCTGTCATAAAATGTTATGTACTATTGCAGTGTGCTGTCAAACAATTGCCATGTTTCAGTTCCAGAGGTGGCTGCATGCCTTGACCACAGAAGCTGGTGGCTAACTTTCTCTCACTTGTTTCACAGGGATATTGATTGATTGACTCATGTTTGAAAGAACTGTAAGGTCTTTAGATGAAGCTGATGACCTATGCATCCTACAGTTTCTTCAGAGCTTCAGGAAGGTGAAAGCAACTCAGAGAAGGCCTGGTGAATATCTGTTGGCAGAGTTATTGCTGGAAACCCAAGATGTCAGAGACAGAAGAAAATCTTAGCAAGCTATCACTAGAACAGCTTGGGTTTTATGAGCATGGACTCTTCATACACTTTTAAAATCCTAAGAGCTAGTGCATAAGGTAGTGTTAACCAAAACTGATCGAAAAAAGCAAAGATTACAAAGTTTCTCTTTGCTGGCCATCTGGTTCCATGAAAGTTTATTCTGGGGGAGAATCATTGCATCACTAAATTGGTTAATCCTTTAGATACTGCTGCTAATCTGGTTATTATAGTAGAAAATTGTATTGCAATGGCTGTTTTCTTATAAAAAAAATCCCCAGTTAATATCCAGGCAAAGAATTTATGTAAAATGAATTACTTTTATAATGATAGCATCCCATTAAAGTGTATAAATGCACTGTAGACTTTAATCCTTTACTATGCCATAGACCAGTTGTCAAGGGATTATATTACATTCCCAATAATAAATAAATAACCTGCTTTATAATGAAAAAAAGAAAAGGAGAACTTGTGGCGCCTTAGAGACTAACAAATTTATTTGAGCATAAGCTTTCGTGAGCTACAGCTCACTTCATCGGATGCATTCGGTGGAAAATACCCATTTGATTAGCAACGTCTTCTGAGCAGGACACTCATTTTGACAGGATTGTTTAACGTTTGTAATTGACAGAGAAGGCAGGAAAATAAAAAAAACAGAACCTCAGAAATGTTCCAATAAGCCTCTTTTACAGACTAGCTACCTTTTAGTCTGGGTCCAGCAATCACTTACACCCCCATGGTTACTGTCCTTTGTTCCAGTTTCTTGTAGGTATCCTTTGGGGGTGGAGAGGCTCTCTCTTGAATTGAGAGCAGATGGCAAAGGAGAAGGGTGGTAGGCCATCATACCCTCACCCTTGCCTTGCCTTGCCTGGGTTCTGACCTGGCCACAGTTGCCTTCCCTCCTGCCATAATCAAAGGGGAATGTTAGAAGCAGCTGTGCCCTGATGTTCTATTTGCCACTCCACTCTTCCTCCCATACCTCAGTGTGCACATTAGAGGGGTGGGATGTTTCTGATTCCAGGGGGTTTGTCCCTCCTTGAATACCCAGAGGGCCTGTATACTCATTACAATTTATTAGGGAGGTTTGGATAGTGGAGATTTGGATAATGAGGTTTCTACTGTGTGTGTATTATTCCTAATTCGTTTTAAGTGTCCTTCATACTTACCACACCAGGCTTCATAATTATTAACCTTTCCTTTTTCTTTTATACTCCTGTTTCTTTGTAGCTCTGGAAATCTGCTGCACTCATTCTTCCCTCAAGGGGGTGCCTTCCCTAAGTATGTTGGAACTCATGTTAAGAAGTGGTAGGGTTCAATCCTGCATATGGTTGAATGTCCTCAGCGCCTATTGATTTCCACGTTCCTTTAACTTTAGGCTTGGCAGGGCCTACTGGCACTTTCCCCAGCTGGTGTCTTTCCTCATATGTTTCACAGGGCTATTGAGCCATGAATTGGAGCCATACAACCCACTTCTTCATTGTATTTTGTACTTAATTTTTAACATCAGTGGCCATTAGCTCACCTCTTATCTTCATTCTTCTCTATGTCTATTTCCACAGACCATGTTTTCACGGCAGCCCAGATCAAACACTAACTCTTGGGTTATTGTTAATACCTGAGAATAATCCTCTGAGAAATGCATTTAGGCTTTGATCCAAGACTCAGTGGAGTCAATGTGTCTGTCCATTGACTTCAGTGGACTATGGACTAGGGTCTTCGGCCTTGATTCAGCAAGAAGCTCAAGTGTGTGCCTATCTTTGAGTACCTGAGTAGTCCCACTGAACTCATGTGCTTGAGTATCTTGCTGAATCAGGTCTTAAATTAATCGGGGGGCCATGGAGACACAAGGCTAAGTAAAATGAAACCTATTTAAATTCTTTCCCTGATATAAACTACAGAGAATTACCTAGGAAACCTTCAAGATGTCTCAGTGTAAGTGCATTTGTGTCTGGAAAATATTTCTCCCCCCACCCCACCCCACCCCCCACTGTTCCTCAGATGTTCATGTTAACTGCTGGAAATGGCCTATCTTGTTTGTCACCATGAAAGGTTTTCATCCTTTCCCCCCCTGCTGCTGGTGATGGCTCATCTTAAGTGATCACTCTCCTTACAGTGTGTAAAACCCATTGTTTCATGTTCTCTGTGTGTGTATATAAATCTCTCCTCTGCTTTTTCCACCAAATGCATCCGATGAAGTGAGCTGTAGCTCACGAAAGCTTATGCTCTAATAAATTTGTTAGTCTCTAAGGTGCCACAAGTACTCCTTTTGTTTTTGCGAATACAGACTAACACGGCTGCTACTCTGAAACCTGGTTGTTCATGGGTATTATGGACAATTCTTATTGCAAAAGAATAAATGTTCACTTTTGCTGAGGTTTCCAAGCTAGCTTGTCTAATATTAACTGTAAAAAGGCTGATGGGTATTGGTTTTAGATTCAAGGAAACTTCCTTTGCAGCACAAAGGCATATAGTAATAAAGCATAGGATTATTTCTGTGTTTGCATTGAGTTATGGTTCCTATTCATTTAGCTTAATTATGGTAGCTTTGTTTTGTTAATGTTCTAGTAGTGTTCATTTTCCATGTACTAGGATAGCAAAATTATTATACTTTCTATCCTAAATGCCAAGTGTTCCTTACAGCATTACAGTTCTCACAGAAACTTATCACTTTCTGGATCTAACAAATGCTTTTTCACTCTTGTTGAAATATTAAGTGTAATCTAGAATCTTAAAATTGAGCATTGGTAGATTTTGTTTAAAGTGGAGGCATTTTTAAGGCAGTACTAAGATAAATGTGGAAATACACACACTTTGTCCCCTACATTTTACTTATTTTTGTAGCATTTAAAGCAGACTAGTCTCTAGTTCCTTCTGGAATAACCCCTGGGTCATTGCCTCAATTTTGTCAGGTTAGGTTATTCAACCTGCTTATTGATGAGATTAAAGTGGTTTTTAGAAATGCTTACTCTAAAAAAATATTTCTCTCTAACTTCCATTTATGTTCCTCTTACCCAGTCTTCTCTGGTGGAATTTAAAAAAAAAGCCTCTCATCTGTGGTGTTTGTGGTTTGGGACACATCTATTAAATGCCCTGTTACTAAGGTAGTTATCTACCTTGTTCTCATGACTCCTCTAGTCTAGGGATTGGTGGTGGTGTTCTTAGTCTTTTTTCTGCACTTTTTCATGAGCTGCCCTATAATTTTTTTTTGTAATAATGTGCTGGTCAGCATCACAGGATACTCCCTCAGCTACCCAGTGTACAAGACAGGATTAATCTTTTTGTGGGCCCCCAGGAACCTCCCTACCATCCAGCTTCTTCTCCCTGAGGCCTCGCCCACTGCTCATGACTTAAATCTTCCTCCAATGGGATGATGGCCATAGGGCAAGTATTCTTTTTCCCATGCACATAGTGAATAGTTATTGCGACCCCTCTCTGTTGCCACTGTGGTCTAAGCAAGGTTCTCTGCACTAGGCAACATGCAGCTGCTGAATCTACCAATCCTGTTTTGGTTCTCCAGCCTATTCTGACAGGAAATGTCATTATCCCAGATCTGCCTTTTACGCCTGTCCACCACTGAGCTCAGCAAACCCAGAGTCCATCTATGTGCTGTCTTTCTTTCTGTCTTCTGCCCCCACATTGGTAACAAACCACGATGTGGGCAACTGGGGTACCGTTGTTAACTCCTTGTATCCCTTTCCCAAGCTTTGCTGAAAAAGACTTCTCAATCTTCTTTCCCCCTTCCTTGTTTGAAGGGGGTCAGAGCACTTTCCATGGGAAGTCTACTTCTACACTCGCTTCAGTTTTACTGCAGCCTCTAACAAGTCTGGCTGGTGCCTCAAGGCCCACGCCCTAGTAGCCTCAGGGGGGCACAGCGTAAACTGTTCAAGGATAAGAGAATTCATCAGGATCTCTGAGTCCCACCAATCTGGCCTCAACCAGCCAGCCTGTGGTGAGAAGCATCTACATTTTTAAAGGCACTGAAAGTGTTAAGATCAGCTGAGAATGCATTTTGCTTTTGTTTCATTTGACCATATCTGACATGTTGTATTTTGACTTATAATCACTTAAAATCTACCTTTTGTAGTTAATAAATGTGTTTGTTTATTCTACCCAAAGCAGTGCATTTGGTTTGAAGCATGTCAGAGACTTCCCTTGGGATAACAAGCCTGGTACAGATCAATTTCTTTGTTAAACTGACAAACTCATATAAGTTTGCAGCATCCAGCGGGCATAACTGGACACTGCAAGACAGAGGTTCTTAGGGTTGTGCCTGGAACCGGAGATATTGGCTAGTGTCATTTGGTTGCACAATCCAAGCAGTGGCTGGCCAAAAGTGCGCACTCATGTAGGCTGGGAGCAGCTTACATGCTAGAAGCTGTGCATGAACAGCCTGGGAGTGGGTGTTCTCACAGTAGAGCAGGGTAAGGCTGGCTCCCAGAGTCGAGGACTGGTGTGACCTAGCAGACCACCAGTCCAGATAACACCCGGGGAACGTCACACAGTTGTGTTACAAGTTATTATAGGAGGAGCTAATAGCAAACCCTATATTTAGGATGCGTAACATTTTCCATTATGAAAGATACATGCAACCTTTTTTGAGAAGCTGTAAAACCTCCATTGTTTGCAGCAGGCCTTTGCAATTTGGCAGGGAGAAACCCCAGAATTAGGAAATGCCACCGTTAGGGTAGCCTATGCAATCTTAACTCTGTACCTTATGCATTTGTGTTATGATACAGTGTTTAATTACTATCTAAATACTGTACTATCTTTCCACAGGATCTCTGCCTCATTCTGTGCATAGGATGGACACAAAAAGGGGCTGAATTAAGGTTGCATGGGCAACTGTAAATCTGGCATTTGCTAATTTTTGCAAGTTTTATGATCTTTTAACATGGGGTTTTTTTGTATGTAATATTTAAAGTTAACCTATAGACTTAAAATATAGGGTTTAACTCTTTGGAGGGCCATATTATTCCATCAGGTTGTTACTTTTTGTTAATATCAGTTTGAATTTTGCAACAATACTTTACTGTATATATTTTATACCATAAAATATTTACTCACAAACATTTCTTCCCTGGCATTACAAATACTAGAATTAAGAATTGTAAGAGGTTGATTTTCTTAGCCTAGGATGTTTTGAATTGCTCCCTTCCTTTCCTAGCTCTGTTGAAGGGATTAGATATTAGAACTGTATACTAAAAGGTACTTTAAATGGGGTAAAGCTAACAGCTCTGGCATGGTCTTGCTGGTAGCCTAGTGAATCACCTTGCCTGTTACTCAGGTTTAGAAGGCAAACTGCCCTCCCAGGCACTGAGGGATGGTCCACGTGATTGTATTACCTACATCTCTAGCTCTGAACGTAAGGCCCTAAAATAGGGGTGGGAAACACCCTATCAGAACAAGACACTCCACTGTGCATACTGAGAGAATAAACATGTGACAAATAGTGTAGTCATGTTGCTTAATGCACTGCTGGAAGGCTCTCAGATACTACTATTGTGAACACAATATAAGAACCTGTATAGAATAGGTTTTTTTTAAAATGAGCACCAACATGGCTCTCTGAGACTGTTATCTGCACAATCTAGGTCACCCCACCATTACCCTATTGTGGACTCAAGGTGTAACCTGGTTAATTTAAGCACCCCAACCTTTCCCAGGGGTGTAACCTTCTGTGGGTTTGCGGGACCTTTTCCCAGTGAAAGAGCCTTACACAGTAATATATCCTTAAGCTATATATATTAGCAATTGATCAAAAGAAATACACATGCTAAGCATACAATGCTCACCATTCCCAATAAGATGGATGAACTTTCCCTGGTGACCAGTCAGGATCAGGTCGTCTGTGGCTTCAGGTGCTGCACAGTCTGGTTGGTGGAGTGTGATGGTTCTGGTAGCTCTGATCTTGGGCTGTGTTCTGGAGTTAGGTTCCAAAGAACTTGCTTAACAATTAATATAATTAAAACTCGGATCCTACTTAGCTATGCCTTAACCAATCATTTTAAACTGAAGTCCTACAAACCAGTTGTGACGGGTTGTGTCACAGAAACCCCTCTTGGAACTGCCACCTGATGTGGTGGGACTACCTCTATGCCCGTTTTCCCTGGCAGCTTGGGACTTCAGTACCTTGCCTGGTTGTGACAGACACACTAGCCTGCTACAAATACAGACCCAGATCTGAACCACATTCCCCAAAAGCTGCAGGCTTAACTGAAAACAGTTTAAGAAGTGCTCCTGTCTCCAATACCCAGATACCCAGGTCCCAATTTCAGAGTAGCAGCCGTGTTAGTCTGTATTCGCAAAAAGAAAAGGAGTACTTGTGGCACCTTAGAGACTAACAAATTTATTAGAGCATAAGCTTTCGTGAGCTACAGCTCACTTCATCGGATGCATTTGGTGGAAAAAACAGAGGAGAGATTTATATACACACACACAGAGAACATGAAACAATGGGTTTATCATACACACTGTAAGGAGAGTGATCACTTAAGATAAGCCATCACCAGCAGCAGGGGGGGGAAAGGAGGAAAACCTTTCATGGTGACAAGCAAGGTAGGCTAATTCCAGCAGTTAACAAGAATATCAGAGGAACAGTGGGGGGTGGGGTGGGAGGGAGAAATACCATGGGGAAATAGTTTTACTTTGTGTAATGACTCATCCATTCCCAATCTCTATTCAAGCCTAAATTAATTGTATCCAGTTTGCAAATTAATTCCAATTCAGCAGTCTCTCATTGGAGTCTGTTTTTGAAGCTTTTTTGTTGAAGTATAGCCACTCTTAGGTCTGTGATCGAGTGACCAGAGAGATTGAAGTGTTCTCCAACTGGTTTTTGAATGTTATAATTCTTGATGTCTGATTTGTGTCCATTCATTCTTTTACATAGAGACTGTCCAGTTTGGCCAATGTACATGGCAGAGGGGCATTGCTGGCACATGATGGCATATATTACATTGGTAGATGCGCAGGTGAATGAGCCATTGATAGTGTGGCTGATGTGATTAGGCCCTATGATGGTATCCCCTGAATAGATATGTGGACAGAGTTGGCAACGGGCTTTGTTGCAAGGATAGGTTCCTGGGTTAGTGGTTCTGTTGTGTGGTGTGTGGTTGCTGGTGAGTATTTGCTTCAGATTGGGGGGCTATCTGTAAGCAAGGACTGGTCTGTCTTCCAAGATCTGTGAGAGTGATGGGTCGTCCTTCAGGATAGGTTGTAGATCCTTGATGATGCGTTGGAGAGGTTTTAGTTGGGGGCTGAAGGTGATGGCTAGTGGCGTTCTGTTGTTTTCTTTGTTGGGCCTGTCCTGTAGTAGGTGACTTCTGGGTACTCTTCTGGCTCTGTCAATCTGTTTCTTCACTTCAGCAGGTGGGTATTGTAGTTGTAGGAATGCATGATAGAGATCTTGTAGGTGTTTGTCTCTGTCTGAGGGGTTGGAGCAAATGCGGTTATATCGTAGCGCTTGGCTGTAGACAATGGATCGAGTGGTATGATCTGGATGAAAGCTAGAGGCATGTAGGTAGGAATAGCGGTCAGTAGGTTTCCGATATAGGGTGGTGTTTATGTGACCATCGCTTATTAGCACCGTAGTGTCCAGGAAGTGGATCTCTTGTGTGGACTGGTCCAGGCTGAGGTTGATGGTGGGATGGAAATTGTTGAAATCCTGGTAGAATTCCTCAAGAGCTTCTTTTCCATGGGTCCAGATGATGAAGATGTCATCAATGTAGCGCAAGTAGAGTAGGGGCATTAGGGGACGAGAGCTGAGGAAGCGTTGTTCTAAGTCAGCCATAAAAATGTTGGCATACTGTGGGGCCATGCGGGTACCCATCGCAGTGCCGCTGATTTGAAGGTATACATTGTCACCAAATGTGAAATAGTTATGGGTCAGGACAAAGTCACAAAGTTCAGCCACCAGGTTAGCCGTGACAGTATCGGGGATACTGTTCCTGACGGCTTGTAGTCCATCTTTGTGTGGAATGTTGGTGTAGAGGGCTTCTACATCCATAGTGGCTAGGATGGTGTTTTTAGGAAGATCGCCAATGGACTGTAGTTACCTCAGGAAGTCAGTGGTGTCTCGAAGATAGCTGGGAGTGCTGGTAACGAAGGGCCTGAGGAGGGAGTCTACATAGCCAGACAATCCTGTTGTCAGGGTGCCAATGCCTGAGATGATGGGGCGTCCAGGATTTTCAGGTTTATGGATCTTGGGTAGCAGATAGAATACCCCAGGTCGGGGCTCCAGGGGTGTGTCTGTGCGGATTTGTTCTTGTGCTTTTTCAGGGAGTTTCTTGAGCAAATGCTGTAGTTTCTTTTGGTAACTCTCAGTGGGATCAGAGGGTAATGGCTTGTAGAAAGTGGTGTTGGAGAGCTGCCTAGTAGCCTCTTGTTCATACTCCGACGTATTCATGATGACGACAGCACCTCCTTTGTCAGCCTTTTTGATTATGATGTCAGAGTTGTTTCTGAGGCTGTGGATGGCACTGTGTTCTGCATGGCTGAGGTTATGGGGTAAGCGATGCTGCTTTTCCACAATTTCAGCTCGTGCACGTCGGCGGAAGCAGTCTATGTAGAAATCCAGGGTGCTGTTTCGACCTTCAGGAGGAGTCCACCCAGAACCTTCTTTTTGTAGTGTTGGCAGGAAGGTCTCTGTGGGTTAATATGTTGGTCAGAGGTGTTTTGGAAATATTCCTTGAGTCTGAGACGTCGAAAATAGGAGTACTGAGTGCTATCATCCTATTTGTAGGAATGTATCATTCTTGTATCTGAAACCAGGAATATGAAATATAACTCCGTGGTCCTATTGTAATTAAGCAAAGTGTGGGCCATTAATGGTGGTTTAGAATCTTGATGGCTCCCATTAACCAGGACAATTGGTTGTAAATGGCTCTATTTACTTATAAGACTTCCTGTATACATGTGTGCCAGCGAGTGGGTAATGAAATATCACAGGACATGTGATTATGTCACCTGAACTGGAATCCATTTTTAACGTAGTGCTTTTCCATTTAGAAGGAGGGGTGGGAACCCAAAGAGAGACAAACAGTTCCCGCCTTGTGCCAAAGCTATTAAACAGAATGGTGGAACAGAATAAAGGGGAGTCCCAGTCATGTGGAATTTTCTGCTTTTCACCTAAGATGCCTGCTGAAACTAACAAGAACTGTACCGAGGAAAGGATTGGGCCCAGACTAAGAAGGAATCTAGTCTGTGAAAGAAGCTTATTAGAACATCTCTGAGGGTGAGATTTACCTGTATTCAGTTTCTTAATGTATTAGGCTTAGACTTGCATGTTTTTGCTTTATTTTATTGGTGACTTACTTTGTTCTGTCTGTTATTACTTGGAACCACTTAAATCCTACTTGTGAAGTCAGGTGTTCTCAGTATTTTATTTTGTATCCAATAGATTTCTTGTGTCATAAAAAAAATACCCAGAGCAGAGGTAGTCATGATTTCCATAAGAGACTTCAGGCTGTTAGGCCAAAATTTACAAATATGAGTGCCTATAGTGAGACACCTAGCTCCAAACTGAAACCCCTAAATAAGTGGTGGAACTTTCAGAATTTCTGAGCATCCACAATTGCCATTAACCTCAACAGAATTTTTGGATGATCAACGCCTCCGAAAATTAGGACACTTAATTAGCTGTCCAACTTCAGACACCAACTTTGAAAAGTTTGGCTTGAACCTGCATATACGAAGGTCCCTGTGCCTTCAATAACAATTTCCAATGACAAAGAACTATAATCATTCTCCCAATAACACTTTTTCTTTATTCTTACTAGCTGAGCTTTATGGTTCTGCTTTATTCTCTGAACTTTGTATTCTTTAATGGAGCCTTATAGTGTAATTACAGGGAGTTGAAATCTGCAGGCTATGCTGCCATCATAACTTATTCAGATGTGCTACTAATCCCCCCATTTTTGTAAATTTTACTAAAAATGGTTCCATCTGTCTGTTAATGATTGACCATTATTTCTGAGCATTATTTAGCCTTTCACTTTACAAATCAGGACTCCTGACTATTGCCAGCTTCAGTACTTGGTGTCAGATTACCATCTGGCATTCTAACAGGGAGTAGTGAGGAAGATACACTGCCTTTTTTAGTATCAAGTCCATAAGGCTTACAAAGGAAAAAACAGCTTCTTTTATCTTTTGAACTCAGACTTATGCATTAGCTCAGTGGTTTGAGCATTGGCCTGATAAACCCAAGGTTGTGAGTTCAATCCTTGCGGGGGCCATTTAGGAATCTGGGGAAAAATTGGGGATTGGTCCTGCTTTGAGCAGGGGATTGGACTAGATGAGGTCCCTTCCAACCCTGAGATTCTATGATCCTGTCTTTCCAAGTGCAAAGGTGACTTTAATGTCCCTAACGGAGCAGAAAACTGAATTAAAATGTAAACATAAGGCTGGAACTTAAATTAGGTGCACAACATCTTTTTTAGTAGTCCATGCATCAAAAAATCTCTTAAAAATATTGTGTAGGTATATATGTTATATTCATTACCAAGAAGTAGTTGGTTGACAATTGGCTCTGATCCTCTCCTTTCATCTAGCTGAGGCACAGAGAGTTAAGGGCTTGATTTTCAAATATGATGAGCACCCAAAACTCTAACTGAAGTCAATGACATCCGTGCTGCTCAGCACTCCTGCAGATCAGACTCTAAGTCCCAGGTCTTCAAAGATATTTAGGCTCCTGATTGCCACTGAAATGAAGTTCGCAGTGTTGGGGGCGGTTAGGTCCACCTGCCACTAGGGTACCTCTTTCTGGCTGGTCTGGGGCTTAGCTCCTCCCATAGGTTTGACTCTCCCACCCCCTTTCTTCACCCTGTGGTCTTCATCTCAGAGTACTCCTTCATGACTCAGCCCTCCAGCCAGGTCAATATACTCCTCTCCTTCCAGGGTATCAGAGGTACATTAGACAATTGTCCCAGGCAGTCTTCAGCTCCACTGCCCAGTCTATGCCACTTCTCCAGTGGCTGGTAGGAGAATCCAGGCTGTCCTCTGCTCTGCGTTCCAGTCCAGAATCCCTATGTCAAGCCACTGGTCTGCCTTCTATCAATCCTGTTGCTTTTTCCCTGGTCACTTTTCCTACAGTTTCAGGCTCCTTTCTCTCTTGGTTTACTAGCCCAAACTCCCACCTCTCAGGGAATAACTGCAGACTACTTAAATCCATAGCCCCAAACATATCTCTGAGGAAGTGACTGCAGACTACTTCCCCTGGAGTCCCTTTCTGTTGTCAGTTTCTACTGTAATATGTCAGGAATAAATACTACACTGTCCTGGATCCTGTAGAATGTATTGAGGTTTTAAAATGTCTTTTATCTTCATTTCTTCCAGTTTTTGGTGTCACAATTTTAGACCATGGCAAGTACCTTCAATATTTCTATGCAGCTTAGTTTCTGAGTGCCTAATATAGTTATCAAAGGGAAACCAAAAGCCATCTCAGGGTATGTCTACACTACGAAATTAGGTCGAATTATAGAAGTCAGTTTTGTAGACAGCATTTTTATACAGTCGAGTGTGTGTGTCCCCACACAAATGCTCTAAGTGCATGTAATCGACTGTCACCGTATCTCTCCTGGGTGCTGGCAGACGCGGTACTACATAGCTACACAGCAACAGTTTATTGCCTTTTGGCAGAAGACAGTGCAGTATGACTGGTAGCCATCGTCGATGTAGTCCAGGGTGCTCTTTTAACCAACCTCGATGAGGTCAGGGTGCCTGGGCAAACATGGGAGTGATTCAGCCAGGTCATTTCCCTTTTAAGTTTCGTTTCATGGCGATTCAGTCCTACCAGCAGTGTACTGTCTTTTAATCTGCAGCCAGCAGAAGATGATGGGCCAGCAGTCATACTGCACCATCTTCTGCCGAGCACCCAGGAGATAACGATAGCTAGCGGTCGTACTGCACAGTCTGCTGCCAGCAAGATGTATAAAGATAGATGAAGTAGATCAAAACAAGAAATAGACCAGATTTGTTTTGTATTCATTTTCTCCTCCCTCTCTCTGTGAAATCAACGGCCTGCTAAACCCAGTTTTAAGTTCTATCCTTGAGGAGGCCATTCTGTTTCTCTCAAAGCCACCCCCTTTGTTGATTTTAATTCCCTGTAAGCCAACCCTGTAAGCCATGTCGTCAGTCGCCCCTCCCTCCGTCAGAGCAATGGCAGACAATCATTGCACACCTTTTTTCTGTGCAGACGCCATACCACGGCAAGCATGGAGCCCGCTCAGATCACTTTGGCAATTAGGAGCACATTAAACAACATACACATTATCTAGCAGTATATGCAGCACCAGAACCTGGCAAAGTGAAACCGGGTGAGTAGGCGACATCACGAGAGTGATGAGGACACGGACACAGACTTCTCTCAAAGCACGGACCTTGGCAATGTGGGCATCATGGTGCTAATGGGGCAGGTTCATGCGGTGGAACACCGATTCTGGGCCCAGAAAACAAGCACAGACTGGTGGGACCACATGGTGTTGCAGGTCTGGGATGATTCCCAGTGGCTGTGAAACTTTTGCATGCGTAAGGGCACTTTCATGGAACTTTGTGACTTGCTTTCCCCTGAGGCGCAAGAATACCAAGATGAGAGCAGCCCTCACAGTTGAGAAACGAGTGGCAATAGCCCTGTGGAAGCTTGCAACACCAGACAGCTACCGGTCAGTCGGGAATCAATTTGGAGTGGGCAAATGTACTGTGGGGGCTGCTGTGATGAAAGTAGCCAACACAATCAAAGATCTGGTGATATCAAGGGTAGTGACCCTGGGAAATGTGCAGGTCATACTGGATGGCTTTGCTGCAATGGGATTCCCTAACTGTGGTGGGGCCATAGATGGAACCCATATCCCTATCTTGGCACCGAAGCTCCAAGCCAGCGAGTACATAAACCGCAAGGGGTACTTTTCAATAGTGCTGCAAGGACTGGTCGATCACAAAGGACGTTTCACCAACATCAACGTGGGATGGCTGGAAAAGGTACATGATGCTCGCATCTTCAGGAACTCTGGTCTGTTTCAAAAGCTGCAGGAAGGGACTTTATTCCCAGACCAGAAAATAACCATTGGGGATGTTGAAATGCCTATAGTTATCCTTGGGGACCCAGCCTACCCCTTAATGCCATGGCTCATGAAGCCATACATAGACAGCCTGGAGAGTAGTTAGGAGCTGTTCAACTACAGGCTGAGCAAGTGCAGAATGGTGGTAGAATGTGCATTTGGACATTTAAAAGCACACTGGTGCAGTTTACTGAGTCAGTTAGACCTCAGTGAAACCAATATTCCCACTGTTATTACTGCTTGCTGTGCGCTCCACAATATCTGTGAGAGTAAGGGGGAGACGTTTATGGCGGGGTGGGAGGTTGAGGCAAATTGCCTGGCTGCTGGTTATGCACAGCCAGACACCAGGGCGGTTAGAAGAGCACAGGAGGGCGCGGTGTGCATCAGAGAAGCTTTGAAAACCAGTTTCATGACTGACCAGGCTACGGTGTGAAAGTTCTGTCTGTTTCTCCTTGATGAAACCCCCCGCCCCTTGGTTCACTCTACTTCCCTGTAAGCTAACCACCCTCCCCATCTCCCTTCGATCACCACTTGCAGAGGCAATAAAGTCATTGTTGCTTCACATTCATAGATTCTTTATTAATCCATCACAGAAAAGGGGGATAACTACCAAGGTAGCCCAGGAGGGGTGGTGGAGGAGAGAAGCACCAGGAGGGGTGTTGGAGAAGGGAAGGACAAGGCCACACAGCACTTTAAAAGTTTAAAACTTTAAAACTTATTGAATGACAGCCTTCTGTTGCTTGGGCAATCCTCTGGGGTGGAGTGGCTGGGTGGCCGGAGGCCCCATCACCACATTCTTGGGCGTCTGGGTGAGGAGGCTATGGAACTTGGGGAGGAGGGTGGTTGGTTACACAGGGGCTGTAGCGGCGGTCTGTGCTCCTGCTGCCTTTTCTGCAGCTCAACCATACACTGGAGCATATTAGTTTGACCCTCCAGCAGCCTCAGCATTGAATCCTGCCTCCTCTCATCATGCTGCCGCCAACTTTCAGCTTCAGCCCTCTCTTCAGCCTGCCACTTACTCTCTTCAGCCTGCCACCTCTCCTCCCGGTCATTTTGTGCTTTTCTGCACTCTGACATTGTCTGCCTCCACGCATTTGTCTGTGCTCTGTCAGTGTGGGAGGACAGCAAGAGCTCAGAGAACATTTCATCGTGAGTGCATTTTTTTCGCCTTCTAACCTTCGCTAGCCTCTGGGAAGGAGAAGATCCTGTGATCCTTGAAACACATGCAGCTGGTGGAGAAAAAAAATGGGACAGTGGTATTTAAAAAGACACATTTTATAGAACAATGGGTACACTCTTTCACGGTAAATCTTGCTGTTAACATTACATACATAGCAGATATGCTTTTGTTCCAAGGTCGCATTTTGCCTCCCCCCCACCAAGTGGCTAGCCCCTCATCCCACCCCACCCCCGTGGCTAACAGCGGGAAACATTTCTGTTCAGCTACAGGCAAACAGCCCAGCAGAAACGGGCAACTCTGAATGTCCTCTTAAGAAAAGCACTTTATTTCAACCAGGTGACCATGAATGATATCACTCTCCTGAGGATAACACAGAGAGATAAAGAACGGATGTTGTTTGAACACCAGCAAACATACACTGCAATGCTTTGTTCTACAATTACTCGCGAGTACATACTACTGGCCTGGAGTGGTAAAGTGTCCTACCATGGTGGACGGAATAAGGCTGCCCTCCCCAGAAACCTTTTGCACAGGCTTTGGGGGTATATCCAGGAGAGCCACGAATGCCAGGGCAAATTAATCATTAAACATGCTGGCTTTTAAACCTTGTATAGTATTTTAAAAGGTACACTCACCAGAGGTCCCTTCTCCGCCTGGCAGGTCCGGGAGACAGCCTTGAGTGGGTTCAGGGGGTACCTACTCCAGGTCCAGGGTGAGAAACAGTTCCTGGCTGTCGGGAAAACCGGTTTCTCCTCTTGCTTGCTGTGAGCTATCTACAACCTCATCATCATCGTCTTCCTCATCCCCAAAACCTACTTCCGGGTTGCCTCCATCTCTATTGAAGGAGTCAAACAACACGGCTGGGGTAGTGGTGGTTGAACCCCCTAAAATGGCATGCGGCTCATCATAGAAGCGGCAATTTTTGGGCTCTGACCTGGAGTGGTCGTTCGCCTCTCTGGTTTTCTGGTAAGCTTGCCTCAGCTCCTTAAGTTTCACACAACACTGCTTCGAGTCCCTGTTGTGGTCTCTCTCCTTCATGCCCTGACAAATGTTTTGGCATTTTGAAAACTGGAACGTAGTTCTGATAGCACAGATCTCTCTCCCCATACAGCAATCAGATCCCGTACCTCCCGTTCGGTCCATGTTGGAGCTCTTTTGCGATTCTGGGACTCCATCATGGTCACCTCTGCTGATAAGCTCTGCATTGTCACCTGCAGCTTGCCACACTGACCAAACAGGAAATTGAAAATCAAAACTTCGCGGGCCTTTTCCTGTCTATCTGGCCAGTGCATCTGAGTTGAGAGTGCTGTCCAGAGCGGTCACAATGGAGCACTCTGGGATAGCTCCCAGAGGCCAATACCATCTAATTGTGTCCACAGTACCCCAAATTCGATCCAGCAAGGCCGATTTCAGCGCTAATCCTCTTGTCGGGGGTGGAGTAGGGAAATTGATTTTAAGAGCCCTTTAAGTAAAAAAAAAGGGCTTCGTCATGTTGATGGGTGCAGGGTTAAATGGATTTAACGCTGCTAAATTCAACCTCAACTCCTAGTGTAGACCAAGGCTCAGTGTTTTTAAATTGGTCATGTAGTGTCACGGACTGGTCAAGATCCCCGACTGGATACTCATTAGACCGCAGTATTTGGACCCAAGCTCTAGATCCTGCATGCTTCTAAGTTTACTGAGTCTGACCATCCAGGCAGTGTTTCTGGCCTCTCAGGCTCACTCCTGGCAGGAGTGAAAGTGGGCTGGTATGGGTCAGTACAACATACTGGTAAAAGGTGGCCACCGGTACTGGCCCGTACTCAGCCGACACCGGGTGGGGGCGGGGTGCGCAGTGCAAAAGGGGCAGCAACGTTAAACAATTATGGTGTACATTTTAAAAACTGAATGCCCACATTACAATTCTCTACTCCTTTATCAGGAGTTATTATGACAGATACTTGGCTATACTGGGCAAACAATACATTTGAACAGTATGAATGTAAATCTGTGTGGCAATGGGATTGTAGAAGCAACAATTACCCTAGAGTTGGAGTATCAAGGAAGGAGAAGGACTAGAAGGCATCTGTGTGTCTGTGTACATACACACATACACACAAAGATAGATAGATAGATAGTATGTTTTATATTACATTTTTAATTCTAGGTTCAATATGTGCCCACAACATTTGTATTAACAAAGTGAGTGATGTGCACAAATCTTATTACTTGTGTGTCTAGCTAGACCCTCAGTCAGTTTTGTGCCTGTATTTCAGTTATGGGAGCAAATATGCAGGTGCTAGTTGTGGGTAAAATTTGCTTCTGAACAGGGGGGCACTGTTTTGAAAAACTGGGTCTAAATATGTGTGCATAAGCACATATGTATATATAATAATAGTACACTTTACTTAAATACTTACAATAAGTGAAGCTTCCTTAATGATTAGAGAAACATCTTGGACATTAATTCATCATCTAGATCACCAGTTGTTATAGCAGACACAAAGTTCATTCTGGATATATGGCTTAACAATATACAGTAGCATTGCCTTGATTCTTTCTTTTTCATCTCCTTGCTTACTCATCCTGGGCTAGGCATTTATGATATTCTGTACTGATATGCATCTTGTCTTGTACTACAGAGATTGAATATATAATTTAATAAAATGTGCAAGTTTAAACTATCTTGTAAACCGGGGGTGGGGGGTCAAACTGTTTGGCCTGAGGGCCATATCAGGTTTCCAAAATTGTATGGAGGGCTGGTTAAGGGAGGCTGTGCCTCCCCAAACAGCCAGGTATGTCCCGCCCCATGACCCCTATCTGACCCCTCCCGCTTCTTGCCCCCTGATGGCCCCTCTGGGACTCCTGTCCCATCCACCACCCCCTGCTCCCTGTCCCCTGACTGCCCCTGGACCCCCCACCCCTGACTGCCCCCACTACCCCATCCAACCCCTCCTCTCATTCCTGACTGCCCCCCTGGGACCTCTGCCACATCCAACCACCCCTTCTCCCTGATTGCTCCCGGAATCCCTGCCCCTGACTGCCCCCCACCACCCCATCCAACCCCCCTTCCCCTTCCTTACTGCCCCTTGGGACCTCTGCCCCTATTCAACTCCCCTGTTCCCAGCCCTCTGACTGCTCTGCCCCCATCCACCCCCCCACCCCTGATCACCACCCTGAACTCTCGTGTCCTCTACCCAACCCCAATTCCCCCTTACTGCGCTGCCTGGAGCACAGGTGGCTGGCGGTGCTACAGCTGTGCCACCACGCAGCACAGAGCACTGCAGGCTGGCTGCAGGAGCTCGCAGCCCTGTTGCCCAGATCATCGCACCAGTGGCGCAGGGAGCTGAGGCTGTGAGGGAAGAGCTGGGGGCTAGCCTCCCTGGCCAGGAGCTCAGGGGCAGGCAGGAGAGCCCCGCAGGCTGGATGTGGCCCGCGGGCCATAGTTTGGCCACCTCTGTTGTAAACTCTGGACCTATCATTGCAACCTCTGCTATACATTCTATTGTCCGATTCTTCCAAGTGAGAGCAGCATAATTAGTTTATCATATTATATTGCATTCATGCACTAGTGTGGCATCAGCAACTTTGTTCAGCTTTATGCAATGCAGATAACAAATATGCCCTTTGTTTAGCCCAGTCTATTAATTTTAAAGTGCCTAGAGAACCAAAAGTGACTGTGGGAAGCAGGCTGTTGTGAATGCAGCCCTAAACAGGTGGAATAAAATACCTTATTCCATTAGAATTGGCTTGGACAATTGCCAGGTATAAGTATTTGATCTCTGATGTTAAGTGTTGTCAGTGTAAAAAGTACTGAAATTGAGTGCTTATAGGAGTAGACAATGTTTTACTTTCTACCTTATACGATTTGACTGATACTGAGGCTCACTGTAGTAAGATTGCATGATGGCTATCCCCTTGGGCTCTTATAAAAAATTAAGGGACTGATACTCATTTATATTAAAACCTCTTTACATGACTTTGGAAGATACTCTGGAGAAAGTGAATAGGGAAGTGGTATTTAACTCTTCACATACCACAAGAACCAGGGGTCACCCAATGAAATTAATAGGCAACAGTTTTAAAACAAATATAAGAAAGTCCTACTTTGCACAATGAACAGTCAATCCGTGGAACTCTTTGCCACTGGATGTTGTGAAGATCAAAAACATAACTGGGTTAAAAAAAGATTTAGGTAAATTCATGGAAGATAGGTTCATCAATGGCTATTATCCAGGATGGTAATGGATGCAACCTTATGCTCTGGGTATCCATAAACCTCTGACTACTGGAAGCTGGGAGTGGACAATAAGGGATGAGTCACTCGATAATTGCCCTGTTCTTTTTAATTCCCTCTGAATTATCTGGCACTGGCCACTGTTGGAAGACAGGATACTGGGCTAGATGGACCCAGTATCCCCGTTCTTATGTAGATTAAAGGGACCTTAGTGTGTATCTCCCTCAGAAGGCTATGTGATACTTCCCACGGGAAGCCAGGGTTGTGAGGCACCTTGCTACTTCCTGACCTCAGCATGAGGAAGTCTTGTCTGTGCCTGCTGTGGGTCAGCTCCCTGACTCCACCAGCCTTTGGTAATACAAGCACTGCCTTCCAGGCCTCATTCTGTACAGGTTAATGATAGGCACACTCCAACTCCCAAATCTGCAAAGTGCCCCTCTGAAGTGCCTAACCCTTGTTCCACTGAACACGCACAGAACTCTTAGATTTGCTACTCCCAAAGGAATATTACATACTGGTTTAGTATTAACTCAGGATCAACATTCTGCTTAACACATCGCACTTAGGTATATTTATAGTGAAATCAAGAATAAATTTATTATAAAAGAACAGAGATTCAAAGAATATTGGAAACAAATAGTTTCAAAAAAACAAAATAACTTTCTTTCTAGAGCATAAGCTTAACTCACAAGACATCCCTCTGTTTCCTATGGGACAGCTTACCCCAACTTCTTTTCCCAGTGTTTTCAGCCAAGATGGCTGAGATCCCACTTTCATAAGATCAAGCCCACCGGTCACTTGTCTTTACAGACTGAAGGATACCAGGGTGTCTTTCTGGACTCCCAGATAGATTAGACCTTTGATTTTCATCTGAAAACATGTTTACCCCATCTCCCCCTATTAATTTCCTTCTGAAGTCTCCGCTAGCTCTTCATAAGCATTTGACTCAGTATGCTAATAGACACCTATTGTAAGATACACAATGGTCCTACTTCCTATCTGGAGAAGTTTGTCTCAAGCCATGCTACCTTTGAATGACCTGTCTTCTAACTACATGGCTTAGAACATTTTCAGCATATATACATAATGTGCACACATTTTCCATATATGAATTTTGCAATGATTATGATAACCAATGTGACACATGCTTTCATTAGATATCTTACATGACCCCTTTTAGGGAACCCAGGGGATCCCTGTACCCTTATGTACCCCGTGCTCTCTGCCACTTGGCATCAAGAGGTCCTTGAGTCATAGCCTATGACTGAGTGTATGGCGAGGGTTGCAAAATAAAGAGAAGAAAGGTCAGATTTCAATGAGGAGTTTCATGACTAAGAAATGCATGGTTGGAACCAAGATATCAGTGCAGGCTACATTCAAGAGTTTGCATTTCATGTTGCCTGCTTTGGAGCTTAGAAAAAAGAAAGCAAGTTAACCAACTGTGCCTCTTCTTACTATTTGACAGCATATTCTTATTGCCATCTACTAGAGTTTGTACTAATTAGCTCTGAATATTTTAGTGGCCTCATTACACTAATCAGCATTTTATTTTCTGTACTAATTACATTCTATTTTAGGGTTCTGTGACTTGTATGGAGAAGCAATGTATAGTACCAATGACTTAAAATGCCTTCCTCTTCAATGAATAGTTTAATGGAGCTCTCTGAAAGGAACGTTTCCAAAACTAAGAGTTCCTCTTCTGCAAAACTTAACTCTCCCGAGGGAAGTTCCTTACACATATGCATCCGATGAAGTGATCTGTAGCTCACAAAAGCTTATGCTCAAATAAATTTGTTAGTCTCTAAGGTGCCACAAGTACTCCTTTTCTTTTTGCATATGGCTTGGTGTCGACTATATTAAAAAACACTCTAAAATGAGCTTTTCCCCCCCATGTTCATTTTCTATGGAGAGCAACATATCATAGGTCCAGACTCTGTGGGTGCTCCATGCCTCAAGCACCCACTGAAAAAAAAGGGGGTGCTCAGTACCTGGATGGCCGGATTAATATTTTGTGGGCCTTGGTGCCTGCTCCAAGGCCCTGCCCCTGCTCGATCTCTTTCCCCCTCCCTGCCTGCCATTTGCTTGGGAGGGAGGGGGCAGAGAGAAGCACCCACTGGCAAAAACAAAAGTCAGAGCCTGTGCATTATATTACAGTATAAAAGATTTCTCACGATGAGTTTGAGATGGCTGCATTCTATACAAGTGGTGAAGTGAGCAATGAATTATGGTCATCCTAAGGACAGGGCTAACACAAAACCACATTACTCTGCATTCTGTATCTGTCACAGATTTTACAGAAAAACTATTTTATAAATATTTTTGAGTTTTAAAATATTGAGGGGAGCAGCCTGATGTATATGGGCATCGCAAAGCCATGGCTATGACCTTGCCTCACCCACATATGCCACATCTTGAGCCACTAATGTAACTGACAACTTTAGTGAGCTCCACCTATTGCTCTCTACTGCTGAATTGAATCTATGGCTGCTCCCTGCATGGCTAGGCACGGGGAAAAGGACTCCCTTCATCACTCCTAGCCTTAAAGCATCTGTACTGAAATCACCTGTAATGTGATCCTGGGTTTGCTGAGGCATTCTCTGTAAAAAGATCAAAAGGAAAGAAATGTTGCCGTGCTTTTGAAAATACCAGTGAAAAGTTTAAACTGCCCCTTGCAGTATTTGCAACCCTGATACAGTGACACCACTGTGCTACTGCCTGACAGCAAAACAACTGAGTGGCCGTAATGGGCCAGGCTAATTTCACTGTCTCAAGCTGAGACAATTGCAAAAACTAAAAATAACCACCACATTGTCTCAGGTCCCTTAGCGTATGTCTACACTTCAGCTGGGAATGAGCAGCCCAGCCCAGACAAGACAGACTCAAGCTAGCTCAGCTTGGGCAGGTGTGCTAAAAATGGCTTGATGGGCGTTCTGGCTTTAGCAGAGTCTCAGGCTAGCCATCTCCACTCAGACCCAGGGGAACTGGTGGGCTTGAGAACATGAGCTGCTGCCCAAGCCTCAACGTCCACACTGACACCTTTAGCATATCAGCTCAAGCCGGAGCTAGTGTGAATCTGTCTACCAGGGCTGGCAGGCTTGCTCCCAACAGCACTGTACATTTTTTAATATTTCCGTTTTACCAAAGATATTGGTAATGTATATTTAAATATTTTTATTTGACATTGTTCCTCTTACATATGGGTTTTTCTAACTGAAACAATCCAACATACTGTGAATATAATAAATAGTATTAGGACTATCTTGTTTACCTGTGCTTTTTAGGTACACCATAAAGATGCACAGGGAGCTGTGATTTGGGGAGGAGGAGCTACGCCTATCTCAAGTGTTTGAATTAGAAAACCCATCTGTTAAAAGAACAATTCAAGGTATAATGGATAGAATACTCTAGGGGTGCGGGGGGGGGGGGGGAAGGAAGCAGAGAAATAGGAATAAATGAGCTTGTTTCTATCCAAGATGGCATCTAGATCCTGAAAAACCAACTGGAACCAGCAAAGGTTGTATTATTGTGTGCACTGGGGCCTTCTGTAGTGCAAAAGAAGTGACAACAGAAGAAAGATGAGGCTCTGAGGGATGTAGGCTTCTTTCCTGATTAGACCCTATAAAAGGTATAGAATCTGAAGAAGCTACTTTATATGTCTTTTGCTGGCATGTGGTCTCAAGTCTCTGATTCAGCATTTATTCATTCCTGGTTGCCAGACTACTTCAGCTCAGAAAACCTATTCGCTTTTCTTAGGCTAGCTGCTAACTCGAGAGACAGAGATACCTGTGAGAGTGACTAGCAGGGTGTTTTGTAGTTCCATCTAGTTAGCATTTGTTGCTGCTCGAAAGCCTACTTTAGTCTTCTGCAGATTTTTAAAGGAAGATTCAAGAGACATATGATGAGAAAAATCTCCTGTGAAGGCCAATAATGAAAATGTAGCTCCTTTGAAATCAATGGAATCACTTAGCTGATTAGCAAAATTTCACACAGAGATTTTGTGTGTTTAGATGGGCTTCAGTTGCACAGCGCAGACCTGCATCGAAGCTTTCACAAAGTTGTGGTGGGAGGTATTCAGATCTGGAGTTCAAGTATTGATTTGGTTTGGGTCCATCCCAGTTGTGTGTGTGTAGTGTCTAAGAAACTGAAAATAACACTGGGACTGGAGGAAAAAAAGCTGTTAGAGAGGGTGGGGGAAATAAAACATTTTCAGGTTCTCAGAAATCCTACAATCAACAGGAAATTTTCTAATTTGCCCATGAGATCACTGTAGAAATGCAGCTGAATTGATTTATTTTTATTTTTTATTTCCATATATAAAATACACCTCTGTGTGTATTCACTACAGGGATAGAAATCCCAATCTGAGTCTGAAGGATGCACTGTCCTGTTCAGCTCCCTGGGTCCCCAAGTGCATGCCTTGAATGTAAAGAGAAAAGGATGAGATGTGGGAGGACAGGGTAGATGGCAGTGGGTGAGACTCATTCTGCCCAATCCACGACTTCAAAATCAAAAGCCAATTTGTTCAGAATTATGTTCTTTCAGTCCTGGTGATCTGAATAATTGGGAGGCTGCCACAGCCTCATCTTCTGCTGACACAACACGATTTTTGGCCCATGCAGAATCTGTCCATTAGCTCATATGGGTGCTGTCAATTATTGGGTAACTTATGAGAAACGAGCTACTCTTCTGCCTTCATGTTTACATACTTCTCTCATATACCTTGAAATGGCTTGAGTGTTAAACAACCTGTCTTGAGTTAAACAATCGTCTGACGTATGCAGTGTTGTTGAATCCATACTGGTTCCAGGATATTAGAGAGACAAGGTGGGTGAGGTAATCCTAAAGAAGAGCTCTGTGTAAGCTCAAAAACTTGTCTCTCTCATCCACAGAAGTTGGTCCAATAAAAGATATTACCTGACCCACCTTGACAGTCTTTTGGTGATACTTTAGAGAATGGCAGAGAGCTGAGAACAGGGGTCTGATTTTCCAGTGCCTGGGACCTTGTATAATCATTTATGCAAGTGCAAAGTGGGTGTCAAAGGCTACACAATCAGAACTGTGGCATTTTACAGTCCTCAGTACTGTAAATGACTATACAAGATGCAAGGTAGTGGAGTTCCTGGATAGCGGACATATTTTTGAATGCTGATATTCCATTAGTGCACCTCCGAAGAGATGTATGCAGTCCCCGTGGCATTAGATTTAAAATCAGGTTCTACTGAGATACCTGGAATCAGAAAAACAGAACAATGAAGAAGGGACAAAAATTGTTCAAGTTTTTTCAAAATACAAAAATGTTCCATTGCATCTATTAATGAACTGAAATTCTTGGAAAGCTAATCGTGTTTTTTTTTAATTTACTTGTTATGAGGCCACATACAAAAGCTTCAATCTTATAACCCAGCAATGAAATAGAGGGAAGGAGGGACTTCCCACAAAGTACTCAGTGTACCTCTGAAAAGCAACAAAAGGTGATTAATTACGATTTTAAACTAATTTGCCATAGTTTGCCTTAACATTCTGCAGCCAGTTCCCTTCAATCTGCTGTTCTTGCAGTTGGAAATTTATCTCCTGGCATTGTTAATTTCTTAAAGAACCACCTCCTCATTTTCTTCTTTATGTGCTGTAGTTCCCCTGCCCCCCATATCTAGTTTATTCAAACAAAAAACAAATGGAAAATGTCACAGCTTTCAAACAGAATACTTCATAACTACCAAAGTCTTCTGGGAATGACTCTGGAAAACATGAAGACCACAGCAAATTGGTGATTTGGATAGAGTCCTAACCTCACAAAAAATATAGTTTAGATTGGAATCAAGGTTTCCTGAATATTTTACCATTCAATCTCATCTTAATCTATTAGATACTTCCTTACAAACAATAACCCGAAATAATGTAAACACAGATTTTGTTTCTATTGTGTAAGTTTCTACACCGGCAGTCAGTTGCACACTTTAAAAAGAAGTGACTAATATATGCCATTTTTCTCAAACATAGTTATTCTCTTTTTATCAATGTAAAGGAAAAGTAATTTGTAGCATTGTACAGAAGATGGGCCAAACCCACAGTGCTTTAACTGGAAGTATGTGTGACAGCATCTAACTGAATTGGTGCCTATGCAAAATGTTCACTATTTTTGGTAATACTTTGTCCCCTGAAATAGTGGTCATGTTCTCAGTCATGAATGGTCCTTATACCAATAATAATGACCTATGGCCCAATCCTGCAAAAGAATCCATCAACATGGGTCCTTGGGTCTTTAGAGAGTGCCATTGATTAAGATTTTGTCACTATTTGGTGCTGAACATATATCGCACACTGAGTGCCCCTGTTTACAATGAATTATTATATTGGGGTATAGTATAAGAAAATCAAAACAACTGTGCAAAGGGTTAAATATTTCTGTCAAAATGTTTAACCAACACTTGTGGATTAGAGTTTAAGGGCCTAAAACAATACCTATTACTAAGTATTACGAATACGAAGAGAGGGAAGAACATCTTTGCCAGCAGGCTGGCTAACCTAGTGAGGAGGGCTTTAAACTAGGTTCACCGGGGGAAGGAGACCAAAGCCCTGAGGTAAGTGGGAAAGCGGGATACCGGGAGGAAGCACAGGCAGGAAGGTCTGTGAGGGGAGGGCTCCTGCCTCATACTGGGAATGAGGGGCGATCAACAGGTTATCTCAAGTGCTTATATACAAATGCACAAAGCCTTGGAAACAAGCAGGGAGAACTGGAGGTCCTGGTGATGTCAAGGAATTATGACGTGATTGGAATAACAGAGACTTGGTGGGATAACTCACATGACTGGAGTACAGTCATGGATGGTTATAAACTGTTCAGGAAGGACAGGCAGGGCAGAAAAGGTGGGGGAGTAGCACTGTATGTAAGGGAGCAGTATGACTGCTCAGAGCTCCGGTACGAAACTGTGGAAAAACCTGAGTGTCTCTGGATTAAGTTTAGAAGTGTGTGCAACAAGAGTGATGTCATGGTGGGAGTCTGCTATAGACCACCGGACCAGGGGGATGAGGTGGATGAGGCTTTCTTCCGGCAACTCACGGAAGCTACTAGATCGCATGCCCTGATTCTCATGGGTGACTTTAATTTTCCTGATATCTGCTGGGAGAGCAATACAGCGGTGCATAGACAATCCAGGAAGTTTTTGGAAAGCGTAGGGGACAATTTCCTGGTGCAAGTGCTAGGGGAGCCAACTAGGGGGAGCGCTTTTCTTGACCTGCTGCTCACAAACCGGGTAGAATTAGTGGGGGAAGCAAAAGTGGATGGGAATCTGGGAGGCAGTGACCATGAGTTGGTTGAGTTCAGGATCCTGACGCAGGGAAGAAAGGTAAGCAGCAGGATACGGACCCTGGACTTCAGGAAAGCAGACTTTGACTCCCTCAGGGAACAGATGGCCAGGATCCCCTGGGGGACTAACATGAAAGGGAAGGGAGTCCAGGAGAGCTGGCTGTATTTCAAGGAATCCCTGTTGAGGTTACAGGGACAAACCATCCCGATGAGTCGAAAGAATAGTAAATATGGCAGGCGACCAGCTTGGCTTAATGGTGAAATCCTAGCGGATCTTAAACATAAAAAAGAAGCTTACAAGAAGTGGAAGGTTGGACATATGACCAGGGAAGAGTATAAAAATATTGCTCGGGCATGTAGGAAAGATATCAGGAGGGCCAAATCGCACCTGGAGCTGCAGCTAGCAAGAGATGTCAAGAGTAACAAGAAGGGTTTCTTCAGGTATGTTGGCAACAAGAAGAAAGCCAAGGAAAGTGTGGGCCCCTTACTGAATGAGGGAGGCAAGCTAGTGACAGAGGATGTGGAAAAAGCTAATGTACTCAATGCTTTTTTTGCCTCTGTTTTCACTAACAAGGTCAGCTCCCAGACTGCTGTGCTGGGCATCACAAAATGGGGAAGAGATGGCCAGCCCTCTGTAGAGATAGAGGTGGTTAGGGACTATTTAGAAAAGCTGGACGTGCACAAGTCCATGGGGCCGGACGAATTGCATCCGAGAGTGCTGAGGGAATTGGCGGCTGTGATTGCAGAGCCCTTGGCCATTATCTTTGAAAACTCGTGGCGAACGGGGGAAGTCCCGGATGACTGGAAAAAGGCTAATGTAGTGCCCATCTTTAAAAAAGGGAAGAAGGAGGATCCTGGGAACTACAGGCCGGTCAGCCTCACCTCAGTCCCTGGAAAAATCATGGAGCAGGTCCTCAAAGAATCAATCCTGAAGCACTTAGAGGAGAGGAAAGTGATCAGGAACAGTCAGCATGGATTCACCAAGGGAAGGTCATGCCTGACTAATCTAATCGCCTTTTATGATGAGATTACTGGTTCTGTGGATGAAGGGAAAGCAGTGGATGTATTGTTTCTTGACTTTAGCAAAGCTTTTGACACGGTCTCCCACAGCATTCTTGTCAGCAAGTTAAGGAAGTATGGGCTGGATGAATGCACTATAAGGTGGGTAGAAAGCTGGCTAGATTGTCGGGCTCAACGGGTAGTGATCAATGGCTCCATGTCTAGTTGGCAGCCGGTGTCAAGTGGAGTGCCCCAGGGGTCGGTCCTGGGGCCCGTTTTGTTCAATATCTTCATAAATGATCTGGAGGATGGTGTGGATTGCACTCTCAGCAAATTTGCGGATGATACTAAACTGGGAGGAGTGGTAGATACGCTGGAGGGGAGGGATAGGATACAGAAGGACCTAGACAAATTGGAAGATTGGGCCAAAAGAAATCTAATGAGGTTCAATAAGGATAAGTGCAGGGTCCTGCACTTAGGATGGAAGAATCCAATGCACCGCTACAGACTAGGGACCGAATGGCTCGGCAGCAGTTCTGCGGAAAAGGACCTAGGGGTGACAGTGGACGAGAAGCTGGATATGAGTCAGCAGTGTGCCCTTGTTGCCAAGAAGGCCAATGGCATTTTGGGATGTATAAGTAGGGGCATAGCGAGCAGATCGAGGGACGTGATCGTTCCCCTCTATTCGACACTGGTGAGGCCTCATCTGGAGTACTGTGTCCAGTTTTGGGCCCCACACTACAAGAAGGATGTGGATAAATTGGAAAGAGTACAGCGAAGGGCAACAAAAATGATTAGGGGTCTAGAGCACATGACTTATGAGGAGAGGCTGAGGGAGCTGGGATTGTTTAGTCTGCAGAAGAGAAGAATGAGGGGGGATTTGATAGCTGCTTTCAACTACCTGAAAGGGGGTTTCAAAGAGGATGGCTCTAGACTGTTCTCAATGGTAGCAGATGACAGAACGAGGAGTAATGGTCTCAAGTTGCAATGGGGGAGGTTTAGATTGGATATTAGGAAAAACTTTTTCACTAAGAGGGTGGTGAAACACTGGAATGCGTTACCTAGGGAGGTGGTAGAATCTCCTTCCTTAGAGGTTTTTAAGGTCAGGCTTGACAAAGCCCTGGCTAGGATGATTTAACTGGGACTTGGTCCTGCTTTGAGCAGGGGGTTGGACTAGATGACCTTCTGGGGTCCCTTCCAACCCTGATATTCTATGATTCTATGATTCTATAATTCTATTGAAGCCAGTGGGCATTGGATTGAGTCCTAAAAGAACAATACCACTCTTGTGGATGCAGACCAAGAGATCACAAGCAAGAAGAATGAGCAAAATATGCTTTGGAGAGTGGTAGGAGATCAGTGGGAAAAGCATCAGCAAGAGATAGTTGTATACCAACGAAAAGCAGGGAGAGCAGCCACTATGGTGTTGGTGTGCTGGATTGTGTCATATACTTTGGGACTATGGTTCTCGTCCAGATAGAGCCCTACAAATCCGTGGATATCTGCTTTATATTGGTGGACCATTTTTGCAGCTAGCGGATCAGATGCATATACAACCGTGTGTGGCTCTACTCATCGGTGGCGCCTGGCCCACGGCATCTGGCTCAGGCAAACCAGGGGGGTGGGGCACAGCATCCTCAGGGCCCGAGACCAGCAGCCAGTGGCTGGGGCTGGGCGGCAGGTTGAAGTCGGGGCTCTCCAGCACCTGCTCGCCATGCTGCTTCCTATCCAGAAGCTCGGCCCCTCGGGCAGCACCGGCATCTGCACCATGGCCCAGCCCGGCAGCACTGGCCATGCTCCCAGTTCCAAAGCTGGCCCTCCGGCTGCTGGGCAGCAGGGCCCGTCTCGGTCACGGGGATTGGAGTGGGTGGTGGCCTGGTGCCCTACCCCTCCGCCTCACTGTGATGCAACATGCACTGCTGCTGCTATGTGCCATCGCTTGAGAGCCCCCGGGAGCAGAATGTGATGCAGTGCCCCTTTCCCCCCTAGCCCCGCTCCATGCCATCCCTTCTCCTCAAGACCCTGCCCCCACATTGCCCCTTACCCCCAGTCCCCATTTCGCTGCCTCTTCCCTGCAAGACCCCTCCCCTTGTCGCTAGTCCTTGTGAGATGCCTTGCTGCTGCTGTGGATGAGGATGTAGATGCGGATACAGGTAAAAGATGGCTAGTGGATGGATTGGGTTGATCCTGGCAGATGCGAAGCGGATGTGGATCCACATTTTTGTATCCACACAGGCCTTTACCTCCAGAGTCTCTTGCTTTCCAAAATTACACCCCCCACACTTTTCATTGTATTTATTGTAAACAAACACACACAAATATGAAGGAGAAAAAAATAACTTTAGTTTTTTCATGAACTCAGAAGTTCTGCCTGATGATAGTCACCGTGCGCAAATTACAAATGAAGTAGAAAGGAATGGAACATGGAGTTTTGTTTGTCCTGATGTTAATGAGGGTTTGGAATTCTGATCAGTTGGTGAATCTATTTTTGTTTGCATATTTTGCATATATATTACTGTTTAATGCCTTTGAGGAAAAAGGAAATTTAACATCTAAATATTTTAATATTCAACAAATACTGCTACATATAAAATACAGGGGTAATGATGATTTCCTCTAGCCTGGCTTCTTTAAGTCTGTAATAACATTTGTGCTAATTTCTTTCACTAGTAGTTTGTGTTGAAGTGTATTTCTTATTTTCAGTAAAGAGATAAGGTCTTGATTTAAGGAAAAATAAATGGATTCTATTATATTATCTTAAAAACACAATATTCAGGTATGTATAATTTTTCTGTTAAAGTTTATTTGGGTGGATATTTGTCTTTGGAGTTCTTAACTAAAGAAATATTTTAAAATTGTATTTTTTACATTTTTCCAAACAAAACTGTTGAAGCATTTTCTATTTTAACTTAATTTATTTTTAGCTATTTCTAATATACATACCACCATAGTATCTACATACCAAATTTCAAGTATTAATTCATGACAACTTATTAGTCTAAGACACAATGACCCACATTCTGGTTTCTATGACTGGCTTGCATCCAAAATGATCACCGTGGGACTAAATAGGTATAAATGAGTCCTTTATTTAGCAATTTTTATGTTCCTAAAACAGAAATATGGCTTTGGGCTAACAAAATATGGAATTTAAATATAATTTGGTTCCTTTGAATATTTAAAAAGAGGCAGAATGATATACTTGAACTTCTGAAATTAACACAGTCAACATTAACAATGAGGTGATTTTATGATCTATAAGTACGTACACAGAGAAAAATTCTGTTGTTAGATAACTCGTTAATCTAGCAGATAGCCATAACAAGCTCCAGGGGCTGTAAATTGAAACTACACAAATTCAAAGCAAATTTTTAGCCTGAAGGGTAGTTAACCATTGGAACAACGTATCAATGTATGAGGTGGATTTGCCATCACTTGAAACCTTTGAATCAAGACTGGATGTCTCTCCAAAAGATATGTTGTAGTTTAATCATGAGACATTGAGCTTGATGCAGAAATTATCAGGGAAATTCTGTGGCCAGTGCAATGCAGGAAACCAGACTAGATAATTACAAAAATCCTTACTGGTCTTCAAATCTATTAATTGCTTTGCTTTGTTTAATTATCTAGGTTTATTAAATTCACCCATTCTGTGCTCTGGGTTCTCAGTACGTGTATACTCTCTCTCTTTCCAGTAGAACCTCAGAGTTTAGAACTCCAGAGTTACAAACTAAGCAGTCAACCACACACCTCATTTGGAACCAGAAGTTTGCAGTCAGGCAGCAGCAGAGACAAAAACAAAAAACAAACAAACAAAAAAGCAAATACAGTACAGTGTTAAACTACTAAAATAAGAGAGAAAGTTTTAAAAAAAATGTGAGAAGGAAAGGAAACTGTTTTTATTTGTTTTTTTTTTAATTAAGATGGTTAAAAGCAGCATTTTTCTTCTGCATCATAAAGATTCAAAGCTGTATTAAGTCAATGTTCAGTGGTAAACTTTTGAAAGAACAACCATAACGTTTTGTTCAGAGTTTTGAACAACCTCCATTTCCGAGGTGTTCATAACTCTGAGCTTCTACTGTACCTCTATCTCTGTATCTATTTGTGTATATATATTTGTGTATATAACATTAAGATATACAGCATAACAGACATGATGCACTTTGCAGTGTTGGTCCCAGGATATTAGAAAGGCAAAGAGGGTGAGGTACTATTTTTTTATTGGTTTCAGAGTGGTAGCCGTATTAGTCTGTATCAGCAAAAACAACGAGGAGTCCTTGTGGCACCTTAGAGACTAAAAAATTTATTTAGGCATAAGCTTTTGTGGGCTAAAACCCACTTCATCAAATGCATGGAGTGGAACATACAGTAGGGAGGTATAAATACACAGCATATGAAAAGATGGGAGTTGTCTTACCAAGTGAGGTGTCAGTGCTACCTACAAAAGTGATTTCCACCCCTTCTTATCAACTGTTGAGAATAGCCCACTTCCATCTTAATTGAATTGGCTCATTAGCACTGACCCCACCCCCCGTTGGTAAGGCAACTCCCATATTTTCATATGCTGTGTATTTATACCTCCCTACTGTATGTTCCACTCCATGCATCTGATGAAGTGGTTTTAGCCCATGAAAGCTTATGCCCAAATAAATTTGTTGGTCTCTAAGGTGCCACAAGGAGACCTCATTGTTTTTATTTTTTATTGAACCAACTTCTGTTGGTGAAAGAAACAAGCTTTTAAGCTTACACAGAGCTCTTCTTCAGGTTACTTGAAGAAAGAGCTCTATGTAAACTCAAAAGCTTGTCTCTTTCACCTTCAATAAAAAATATTAACTTACCTGACTTGTCTTTATGATGCACTATAATTTAGAAGGCTGTGTTATGTTGTTGATTTGTTTCCTGTATGTTGAATATTGTTAATTTAACATCTTTTTTTGTATTTTGTGTTCTGTTTATATATAAAGGGCTTGATCCAAAGCCCACTGAAGTCAATTGAAAGACTCCCTTTGATATTGAGCTTTGAATGAGGCCCAGGGGGTACAAGGACATCTATCTGTGCTCTGCTGGTGACCAGTCTTGCAGACTTTACATAGGCACATCTCTCCCTGAGTTCAATGGGAGTTATGCTTACATGTGATTTGCAGGATCGACCCTTTGATTTACAGCTCTTCCTTTGACCATCCTGAGAATGCAAATCACATAATTAGATTTTGAAAAAATAATGTAAGATGTGAATCTGTAAGTCTTTATATGTAGGGTCACAAAACATGAAGCTTTGGTCTAGTTCTATGACGTGTTTGAGGTGATTAGGAGGAACAAAATATTTTTTTAAAAATCTGTTCAGGATGAACCATACAAATGAGAGTTTCATATGTTGCAGGAGGCAAGAGATTTTTGAAGTGTACACATGTTGTATTTCTAATTACTTGAAAGCCACAATATATACTGAGCTACTTAGCACAAAAGGCAAAGCAAGTTAACTATCTCTCATATGTTACCCCTGCAATTTATCTTGCACTCCTATTAAGGAGTCCAGACTACATCTGGGTAAATTTAATCTTGCTATTATCCCCTGACTTCAGACTTTTCTTATAATGTCTTATAATGTCTCTTGGTTTAATTAATAATTTCCTTAATAGCAGACCATCATTATGGCTCAGCCACTAAAATTTACTTTTTATGTAGTTACAACAATTTCTCCACTATGTTGATTTCAAATCAATCTTTCTAACCTGTCTAACCAAAAAATATCTGTCAGTTATATCATTTGGATATTTTCATTTTCTTTGAAGGTGCATAATGTTGTTTATTGGCTTGATGCTGGAATTATTGGGTGAAATACTATGACTTGCATTCAGAAGATCAGATTAGAGAATCACAGTGATCCCTTCTAGCCGTAAAAATCTGAGAATTTATGAACTGATTCTGATCTAGGAAACCCTCTACTTCAGTTTGAATTTGATTAGTCAGTAGACATATTAAGCACACTTAGACACTAAATAGCCTGGTCCAGAATTATAGTTTGGCAATAACATTGTCTATCCAAAAAGATTGAAGTGCAATGTTAATTAAATGTTGAGTTTAATTTAATCTTGTGTAGAATGTTGTTGTTTTAATAGTTTGAATATTCTGAGAAGTGAACTTCTTAAATCCCAAATTATTTTAGCAATTGAT